>NW_028318841.1:5586250-6245000 GCF_062004578.1 Staurois parvus
GCATCAGCCTTCTGGACTTGAGATAACAAGGTCAATTAAACTGTGGTGTCTGTGAAGATCTTAGCTACTGTATGTTCACAGGCGTCCAACAGATAGGCCCACCCTGCAGCCTCTCACTTTATGACCTGCCATAAAGTTACAAAGTTGCATCCTGATCATTGCGTGGGCTAGAGAAGACTGAGGAAATTCTCTCCCTCTCTCTTAACAGCACTAATGATATCATCTCAGCTCAGGGAATGCCAATACACTTGCCAGGAGTGCTTTTTAATGACTATAGATACAACTTTCCTAAAACTTAGTACTGTTTATATATGTAACACCCTCTAGCTTAGCTAGGTAGGATTTTTTTTTGTTAGAGAGTGTGTAGCAGCCAGGGATGAGTCAGCCTGGGAGTGAGGTAACAGGACAGGCTGGGAGGCTCTCCCCTCCAACCTTTCTAGAAAGTTGAGAATTTTCTGGAACAGGGAAGTGGAGGGGAGGAGGCCTAGATCTGCTTGCTTGAGGGACCTTTGTCAATCCCCTGGCAGGAGGCCGGGCATGGAGACCAAGACAACCCTCAAATATCACAGATCCTGGAGGGCAGTAGTCAGTGTTGGGTGGAAGGTGGAGAGAGGAAGGCCGGAACCTGGAAGGGGGCCCCAGGGAGGAGACTTACCTACAGGCAGCTTGTTGGAAGAGAGGATCTTCGCTGACCACCATCCCCTGGGGAGGACATCCTGGGCGGCAGGGAAGAACCCAGCCCAGCGAAAGGCCTGAAAGCAGCCACCAATTCACTAAGCTGACAGGAAAGGACAGTGTGACTACACCCCCTGAGCTGGATAAGGGGAGAGGGCAGTCAGGTGAAAGACTGAACTAGTTTTCCATCTGGAACTGCTTGTGCTAAATTGACAGCTTCTGGGCCCCCTTGCCCAGGGAATACCCTCAGTGCAGCTGGGTAAAGAGGAGTAAACATCCGGGGTCTGAGGAGGTACACTAGGAAAGTCTTTGGGTCTCTTCAAAGTAAGAGGCTGTTGGTATTCACAATTTTGTACATAGTTGCTAAGTAATTTGTCTTCAAGTTCTACAGTACCTCGGGCATCCCATATACCTCTAGACCCCATCTTAACTTCTTAATATACCTCTAGACCCCATTCCTAACTACCTTATAAAATCACAAATCCAAGCTCTTGGACTGTTCTTTTACTCCAATGTGCAAGGTGTGAAAAATGCATGTTGCCTGGCTGTGCAGAGCTTAAAGCAGAGCTCCACTCAAAAGGGGAAGTTCCGCTTTAATACTTTGTCCCCCGCTCCCCATTAAGGATTGGTACCTTTGGGGAGCGGGGAGGGAGCGGGTACCCAAATATGACAGGTACCCGTTCCCACTTCCGCTGCAATCGCCTAGGTGATCGGAAGCGTCCTCCCCCCTCCCTCCTGTAGTCTTCTGGGACACGGGACAGGTCACAGAAGACTACAGAGCCATTCACAAAGTGCAGTGGGCACCTGGCTGTGAAGCTGCAAGCTGTCACAGCCGGGTGCCCACACTAAAGATGTCGGATCCAGGGAGAGAAGATGGCTGGTGAAACCAGCTGTGGTAAGGACACCGCTGGACCAAGGAACAGGTAAGTGGCTGTATTTTAAGAGTCAGCAGCTACAGTTTTTGTAGCTGCTGACTCTTATTTTTTTTTTCAGCTGGAACTCCGCTTTAAGAGGGACCCAAAACTTTGGGGTAGTGATACATACAGTATTCCTGAAATTTGAAAAGTTGCTGAGAGTTCCATTTTAAAGCAGTATTAAACCTAAAAGAAAACATTTATCATATTATATAAACATAGGTAGATTAGCACTGCCTTACACATCCAGAACAGGGGCAGACTGACCATTTGGAAACTTGGGCACTGCCTGAGGGCCCGGGGTCAGTAGGGGGCCCCATGAGATGCCCCTGGTACCTTTTCATAGGCTTTTTTGAGTTTGGGCAAGGACACAGGGGCCCCGTGATCCCCTATTGCCCGGGGGCCCCATGAGTTGTCAGTCCGCCCCTGATCCAGAATATAATCATAATATCAGTAAATCAATATAGTGACACCATCAATAGTCCATAAAACTAGTGCAAGCTGTGCAGTCTCTTAATTAGTGCCCGTGCTTATTCTTCTTATTGAAGAGTCAGTTCATAACTGTGCTCCCCGCCAGTGGTCCCACTCACTCACCAGCTCCAATGGACTCTTAATGCTAAATAGGAGTTTATTGTGCTTATTACAAAAGTCCCGGTTCTGCAGGTACTTGTAGTCCACCTCAGCATGAATATGCTCTGCATTCAGCAGGATCATCCAACTCAGCGTTTACTCAATGTGGATACACATGTATAGGAAGTAAAAATTGGGGGCCTTATAGTATAATTCCATTAATTGATAAAAACAAACAATTGATATTGCACTCAGGGTGTGAGCCATGGTGAAGTCATATCTGGCTGGTGGAGCACACGTTGGTGCGTCACTTCCGGTTCTGCATTTTATGCTTGGAATCGTTCTGTCTAATATATATATATTTGTAATTACTTGTTTTATTTATTTATTTTGAACACATAATCACAGGTATTATTATTTTTAAACACATTTTCACTGAGCGCAGAATATAGGCTTTTTTTCTATTTTATATTGCAGCTTGCCAATTCTTACATGTGATGGCTGAATTTGTTTTTTATGGGCTTTCTTTCTATTTTCAACTGGTAATCTGGCCAGTAAGTCTGTTGTTTTTTTTAACAGAACAAGCTTTCCTGCAAATGTGACATTTAGAGGGTTGAGACAAACCATTTTCCACTGATAGGGGTGCTTATAATGATGAGCTTTTATTTATTAATGTAAAACCTTTATCCCAAAATGGAAAAGAATGTTTGCTGCAATTGCTTATAAAGTGCTAGCTGGAGCTGTTAGTGTATCTAAATCTGCTAGTGCATCTAACACTTCCCTCCCACAGATTGTCAATGCTGCTTTCCAAAGCTTTCTCTGTTGCTCCTTCACCCAGAGTGGAGGCACATTAATACAGGAGGTGTGTTACCAGCCAGATCACCGGGTACAAACAGAGGAAAGAAAGCTTAAAACAGATAACTAATGCAGCCACCACACCTAAGGGTTGGTAAACTGCAATATATAGTATTACATTTTTGGTTTTGGTTTTAATACCACTTTAAGGCTTTAGACACACAAGCAGGTGATCCAGATCTGTAAATGCAGGTCACAGTTCTGCCCTTTTGCTAGCGACAGACAGACTTCAAAGCAGAAGTGACAGTTTCAGTTCATCCATATGGAAGGAATAAGCTGTCATTCAGACACGTTGGGGGTTAATGTACACCCAGACAAAGACAGTCAGTAAAAGCAGAGTGATGTATTACCATGCATGCTAATGTTTTGTGCCGTCTGCATGCCTTTACACACACTTATATCATTTACAAAACAAAAAGAACTCCACATAATTTGCTTCTCTGTACAAAGCATGTAAATGTGTTGCATGGAGAAACATTAAGTTGTTATCCATGTAAATGGAACAGCTTATACTTCTAGTACACTGCAGATGAAAGGAAATGTGTGCTGAAAGCATACTGTATGTAATCTGCCATTGCTGAACTCTCTTCAGGAAAATGTTACTTGCCTGGCTGCTATGCTGATCCAGAGGCTCAGTGCTTTCTGAGCCACTGAAAAAAAACTAATTTTAACCACTTGCCGACTTGTTTGTACATTGGCCCCTTGTTTCGGGTCCAGGGCGTGCATGTGACTTTCACTGTGATTGGTCAACAAGTTTCAGCCAATGATTCATGGTGGGGACCTGCTGATCAGCTGTGTCCAATCACAGACCAGAGCCCTGTGTTGACACAGGGCTCTGTACAGAGGGAATGATCTGTTTGTTTCTTCTCAGGGACCAGGAACAAACAGATTTAGCAAAAAGCAGCACATATTACACACATTAACACTTAACCCCTTGATTACCCCGAGAAGTTAACCCCTTCCCGGCCAGAGTCATTAGTACAGTGTATAGTAATATCACTGATCACTGAATTAGTGTCACTGGTGATGTCAGTGTCAGTTAGTGTACCTCTCAGCCAGTTAGTGTCAGTTCACTTACTGCACTATAACAGTCCACTATATGTCACTGATTAAAGCCATTACTAAAAAAATAAATAAAAAATCCAGTAGACGTATCATAGTTTGTAGGTGCTATAACTTTCACACAAACCAACCAATATACACTTATTGTGATTGTATTTTACCAAAGACATGTAGCAGAAAATATTTTAGCCTAAATTTATAAAGAAATTAGATTTTTTCTTTTATTATAATTAGTGGAAATGTTGTATAGCAGAAAGTAAAAAAATATTGTTTTTTTTTCATTTATATAATGAAAAAGAAAAACCCAGTGGTGATCAAATACCACCAAAAAAGTTCTATTTCTGTGAAAATATGATATAAATTTCATTTGGGTACAGTGTTGCATGACCACACAATTATGAGATAAAGTAGCACAGTGCTGAATAGTAACAAATGACCTGGGGGGGGGGTAAAACATTCCGGTGGTCAAGTGGTTAAGATTAACCATTCTTACTTACCTGACATCACAAGCTGCGTACTTGTTCCCCTGAGGCAGCAGAGAAACCAGCATTTTAAATAGGAGGTTGGCAATGGCGGATTTTTTCCTTTCAAGCTGCATGTTACATCCTGCTAGTGTGAGTGAGGCAGTTTTGAGTCAATATGTTTGTGAAAACCTGTATCCCAAACTGTATATTAAATAATAGCTTAAAGCTGAACTCCAGGATGATTTAACATTGTCTTTTGAGTGTGCATTTGCTTGTGCAGCCACAGGTACAGCAACCCATTCATTTGAAAGGGCTGCTGTACCAAAGAGAAATGCTGGGGAAAAAAAAGTCCTAGAACCCTTTTTAAAACCACATGGCACAAGCCACGGTTTCTGATGTGTGGGGGTGTACCCGCACACATCTGCTAAAGAGCAGAGCGGTTTCCCTGTGGGTTGAGAATGCTCATGATCATGCATGCATTCCCAACCCGCACATATGTGATCTTAGGCAAAATACAAAAGTTATATGTATTCTTACTTGCATATTTGTGTGCTTTGTGGATTTCTCCCAGAACTGTGCAGTAATCCAGTGTGAAGCATTGCCTCTGTGCAGAAGCTTCCTGTAACAAAGACCCGTCACAGCTGCTCTCTCTCCTTGTGCAGGGTGACTGGTCTGGTCTCCGCCCCCTCCTGTAGTTTTCTGCAGGCAGCCTGTTGTAGGTGGAGCTTGCTTGGTTCCTCCCAGAGCTCTGCTCTCTGCACAGGCTATATACAGCACAGTGATGAAGTCACTGCTACGTTTACAAGGCATTATCTGTGTTTGTATTTATATAAGTGATTTGAAGCACACAAGTAAGATTTATATTCTTTGTGCCTATTAAGGAATATATTTAAACGAAATAGCTTGAGACTTGAAAAATCTGTATGTGAAGCAGAAAATTAATTTAAATGTTAACTGCAGGCAGATATATAGGACTGAAATCAAGGCAGTTAAATGTTCATTAATGAATCTTTTAATATATTTGTCTTAATGCAATTAGTGTCTGAATCTGGCTTGGTGCAGGCCACTTATAATCTTGTGTACAGCATCACTCAGACTGGGAAAAGGGAAGGAAACACAATGAGCTGTTCAGGTAGGCTGTAATGATTATGTGCTTGCAAAAAAACATACTGATATGATGGAAGAGCAATGTCAGCAGAGAGATAGCCTTGTCAATATTTTGCTGCTCCTCCACTATCCAATAAATAGCAAAACAGGGTGAATAGAAGACTTTGCTGTATTCATTTATCTAAACTTAAAGCAGAGCGCTACCCAAAAGCAGAAGATACACTTTAACCACTTTCTGTCCGGCTCATGTACATACACGGCAGGACGGGAACAGTGCCGAAGCGGGTTGCCGTTTATAAATGGCCCCTGCATTCACTGCCTGTGCGCACTCCCTGGGAGCACGCGGCACGCGGTGCTCGCTGTGACCAATCGCTGTATGGGACCTCTGTGTGAGGTCCCGATTAATGTGATTCCTGATTGGCCAATCAGTGCTCACATGAATAATAGTAAACAAGATGTCACTTCCTGACATCATTGCTTACTACTTGTGAAATTTGTGAATGATCAAAGAGATCACATGGTAAAAGGCTATTCACAACAGCCTTGTACCATGTGACAAGGTGTGACCAATCACAGCTCTCCCAGTATTTCTCAATGGCTGCAAGAATGCAGCTAGGGAGAAGGAGAAATGATTGCTTTTACAGCCTTTATGGGTGTAAAAGCAATCAGTGCAAAAAAAGAAAAAAAATCTTCATCACCCCCCACAAGTATAAAAAATGTAAAAAGAAATTTTGAAAAATTATAATTTTTGTATATAAACTAATTTGGGTTACAGTATTTTTTTTTTTCTAAAAAGATAGCTGAATACATTTGGCCAAGACTTATGAAGAAAGATTATTTATTTGCAAAATTTTATAAGAAAAACACTATTTTTTCAAAATGTTTGGACTTTTTAATTTATACAGCAAAAAAAATAAAATCCCAGTGGTGAATAAATACTACAAAAATATCTTTCTCAAAAATATCTTTCTCAAAAAAAATGCTAAAAAATTAATATGGGTACAGTGTTGCATGACCGCACAATTGTCATTAAAAGTGAGATAGCTCTGAAAGCTTAAAATTGGTCTGGACAGGAAGGGGATGAAAGTGTCCGGACTTGAATTGGTTAAGGATTGGTCCCCCGCTCCCCATTAAGGATTGGCACCTTTGGGGAGCAGGTACCCAAAATTGATGCTCCGCCTCCCACTTCCGCTTAGGTGAAGTTCTCCTCCCCCCTCTCCCTCCCTGTAGTCTTCTGGGACACCAGCCACAAGCTGTCACAGCCGGGGGCCCACACTGAAGATGCTGGCACTGGTAACACAGGGCTGCCAGTGAAACTGGGTGGGGGGGGGCACTGCTGGACCAAGGGACAGGTAAGTGTTTATTTTTTAAAAGTCTGTATCTTCAGTTTTTGTAGATCCTGACTTTTGTTTTTTGTTTTTTTCACCGGAACTCCGATTTAAGAATAAACGTATTATATTTCAGCATACCAGTCCTTAGATGTGGTGGCTGTAACAGTTTTTTATTTTCAGTTGTTTTTTTTTTTAATTTAACATGGTTATTCTCCCAGTAACACACTTCCTGTCTTAGAGTGACAACATTTCCTCACTGTACTGTATCTATGGAGTGTTGTTATTCTAAGACAGGAAGTGTGTTAGGACTTCAAAACACATCTTCCTCTTCTTGTCTCCTTAAAATAGGAGGATGTGTTCTGTAGTTCTCAGTGATAACTGAGAAAACTCAGCAGTGCTCACAGGATCTGGCTAGATCAACATGTATTTTTGCAAATATCTAACAAATATAAAATTCTCCTATGTTTAAGAATCCAAAGGAAGTAGTTAAGAGAAGTTCACTATTAGTTTATTATTATACAATTTAAGAGATCTGCCTGGCTGTGCTGTGTGGCAGGGTGGTATAAATCAGTGCAATCTGTGCAATTAGATGTTTGTCTAGTTTTAGCTATAGCTTGATTTAGCTCCCTCAGTTGAATGAAAATCTACAGTTTAAAACCCGAATGTAAATTCAATCAAAACACAAAGCATTTAACTAAGGAGGTCATTGCATAATTTAATAAAGGTTATATTTTCCATAATAAACAACCTCATAATTCCTTTCTTTTTATTTTTTTAAATTTTGTTTCTTTTTTTTTAAGAAAACAACATCATGCCACATTTAGCAAACTTAATATGCCTTAAATAATAACTGGTTTGTAACAGTATTTAATTAGTAATTAATAAATATAGCATTGCAGTGTGCAGGTGCTTTAGCATATGCTGAGCAGTAAGATTGATGTCTCTGCACTGTTATTCACATTTTAACTGGAAATATGCCGAACTTACGAAAAAGGGTTTTATTTTTAGTGCCATTCCTGATTCAAACCAATAATTAGCAATGATACTGATGGCCTTATGAATATGCAACATTTGGCATGATCACTGCTATTCATCAGCAAGAGCCATTGCAATCCAGCATTTCAAGAAACAGAATGTCACGAAATACATTAAGATTCTAGAACAGAATGTACAGGAATGTGCTTTCAGAAAACTGCTAAGGACAACTACAGCTACTTTTAAGAAAGCATTTTGAGTGGAACGCTGTGGTGCTTGCGCACATTAGTGGGTGGATGGACATGACTGCACTTTAAAAAAATAGATAAACTTGCTCGGTCATATCAGGCAAGTTTCTATGTATATGCAATGTGTAGACATCAAAAGTGCCAGCATTACATAAGGGGAACAATAGAAGCTGGAAAGTCTATCACATCCGATCAACTCTTCTTCAAAGATTGGACAGCTAAGAATACGTACATCTAAAGGATACTGTTACACATTGTGATTGCCATTGTGCATCTATTATTACTTTTTTCTATAGGATCGTTACCCAGATTGTGTCCTAGTTCTTAATAATATGTATATTGTATTTTATTTTGAACAAAAAGTGTTCATATAATCTTATGGTAATATTAAAGGGGAACTTCAGTCCCCTTTAGTTTTGACACTATACCCCCCCCCCCCCCCCGTTTTACATCTTTGTGATTTTGGTGCATTGAGTGTTTATGTCTCAGGAGAGCCCCCAAGGTATGGGACTTCCATACCAGCCTCATCTTTTCTTGGGAAGCCCACTTGAATGCAGATGTGCCATAGGGCTCTGCCAGGACCGAAGCCCTGCATCTCATCTGCATGTGAGCAGCATTCGAAGGCAAACTTCATTCTTGCCTAGGTGAGGGAGACAGAAATGGTGTTCTGCAGCAAAAGAACTCAATCAGGGGCAACCATGGTACAGTAGTGACATAGGGGTTGATGAGAGGAACCACTGAGAGCTGTGGGGGAACCAGAAGGTTGATAATTCTTGCTGTGACAATTTCCAAAGCAGATTTCAGCTGGTGATTCCTCTTCAGTAGAACAGAGTCTGACAGCCCAGGAGGCAGGAGTGGTAGGAATCCACTACGTTGTTCACAATTGCAGCTTTTACTGCTGGTTCACATATATGCGGCCTTGCGGGCTGTGTTTTGCACGGGCATGAGAGTCCATTAATTTGAATGGACTCCCATGCCCCGTGACATGCAGGGAAGAAGTCCCTGAACTTCTTCTGAAAACGCAGCCCACATGGGAAGCTCGATTCCCAGTACGGATGCGTTTTCCAGTGCAGACGGCGTGCCATTAGAAGTAATGGCACCCGCCCGCGGGTCCGCATTCCTCTGTGTGGGTGGTGCCTCTGCACAGATTTTCGTGTGGATCTGCACATGTGAAACAGGGCTAATTGGGAGTTTCAGATTGCTGATAGGATCACTTTAAACATACATTCTGCTAATTCTATTAAATTCAATAAAACCCAAATCAATGTGTAATTAGCAGCAACCCTTTAGACCCTATTGGAAATTAGCTTTTGCCAAGTTGACTGCAAAAAACGAGTTGCTGAATATTAATAATAATTATAATAATCACTTACACACACTTCTGCATTCACCACCACTGCAGTAACCCCTTATGCTGCCAATACTCTGAATTACACTTCTGCACTCACTGCCACTGCACCAACCTGTACTTCCATACTCATCCTTTTCTGCAAATAACCACATTTATGATCATTTAGTTTTATGAATAATTATTATTATTCAGACCTAAAAGCCTCGAAGTTTGAAGGGAAGAGTTACAAGGGCAATACAGAAAAATATTTAAAAAGCAACACTGCCCTCATGTGGCCATTCCAAAGCATTCCTGTGTAACAGAAGAACAAAGAAAGCTTTATTCTGCTGGTTAGTACAATTTTCTTGCCTGTCTATCTTTTTGTTATTTTTTTTAATTAAAAATAAAATATGTTTTTAATTGAAAATATTTTTTTGTTTGTTTTTGATAGCGTGGGAAAGAGTTAAAACCCCTGCAAGGTTATTTTTTTTTGTTATCAGTATGCAGTTGGGGAAACTTCCCACCATAGAAACAAAACAGGAGGTGGAAATCTCCCTTCTTAGGCTCCTTTAGGATCCCCCTGCTCAGGGAGGAACTGTCCGCTGATCCCCGCTGAGCTGGGATCCACTCCCCTTATGCAGAAGGAGACACAGACACAGCCTGCTTTCCTCTATGGGCAGTCAGATGTAAACAGACCACCTGTCTGTTTACATACAACTGTCCTCCAATCCACAATACTGATGGGAAATGGAGCACTCATCTGTCTGTTTTTAGTGGATCTGATTGGATGCTGGCAGGTATAACCAGACACATGTTCATTTACATCTGCAGCTCCATAGAGGGAAATGAATGGTCCAACTGAGTCCACCTGAAAAATGAACAGGCAGACCCAATAGGTCTGCCTGTGTGAAAGGGGCCATAGACAGCTGTCTCCAGAACAGGTTTTCCATTGGAAGATTAAGTTCTGGGAATGACTCGAGAATTTTGGATTTCCCCTCATTTTCGTTATCGGTGACAATGATCGCTGGGACAAAGAGAGGGGTGACCTCCCCGGTGGGAACACAGACAGCAATAAAAAACCTGACAAAGGGTCTAAACCTTTCCAAAACTAAAGCTAGTTGCCTAGAGATACACTTTTTAATTTAGTGCTTAACCGCATGCCGCCCAGCCATTGTACATATACGGCGGCAGGGCGGCACTCACAGGCAAAACCACGTTTTAAGACATGTGTTTTGTAAACAAATAGGGGGCGCGCGCGAGACACGCCGCCGCCCTATTTGTCCCGCGGTTCTCTGCCGCAGATGTCAGTCGCCGGGTCACAGCCCCTCCTTAGCGGCTATGTCCCGGCGATCGGCGGCAAACAGTGACAGAGAGCACAGCTGCAGTAGCTGTGCGGTCTGTCACTTCCCTGACAGCTCGAGGATGAGCTGATCAAGAAAGAACAGTTTCTCTTTCTCGATCAGCCTTGTCCCTCCCAGTACACACCCCCGCCCCCTAGTAAAACACTCCCCTCACTCCTATAACCCTTCCCTGCTAAATAAAGTTAACCCCTTCCTCCCCATTGCCATTAGTACAGTGTCAGTTTTTTTTTTTGCACTGATCACTGTATTAGTGTTTTTGGGGATGTCAGTGACTCCAAGTCAGTACCCCCCAATGTCAAAATGTCCGCCGCAGTCCCGCCATAAGTCCCTGATCGCCGCCATAAGTCCCTGATCGCCGCCATTATCAGTATAAAAAAACCCCTAAAAATCCCAGTATCTTTCCCGCCATTTGTAAACGCTATAACTTTCACGTAAACCAATTAATTTACACGTATTGGATTTTTTTTTAGCAAAGACATGTCGCAGAATACATTTTGGTAGAAATTTATGACTAAATTTGATTTTTGCATTTTTTTTTACTGGACATAGTCCAAAATATTGTTTTTTTTTCCTCAAAATTGTCAGCCTTTTTTTTTTATAGCGCAAAAAATAAAAACCGCACAGGCGATCAAATACCACCGAAAGAAAGCTCAATTTGTGGGGAAAAAAAAGGATGTAAATTTCATTTATGTACCATATTGCATGACTGTGCAATTGTCCGTTAAACTAGCGCAGCTCTGTATAGCAGAAAAATGGCGTAAATTGCAGTATTTATACCATAGTTTGTAGACGCTATAACTTCCACAAAAAGCAATCAATATACACTTATTGGGATTTTTTTTACCAAAAACATGTAGCAGAATACATTTTGGCCTAAATTTATAACCAACTTTGAGTTTACTATATATTTTTTATAGCTGAAAATAAAAAATATTGTTTTTCTTCAAAATGTTTGGCCTTTTTTTTGTTTATAGCGTGAAAAATAAAAAGCGCACAGATGATCAAATACCACCAAAAGAAAGCTCTATTTGTGTGAAAAAAAGGACGTAAATTTCGTTTGGGTGCAGCATTGCATGACCGCGCAATTATCAGTTGAATTAGTGCAGCGCCAAGTAGCAAAAAGAGGCCTGGTCATTAAGGGGGGTAAATCCTCAGGAGCTCAAGTGGTTAAATTAAGCCCCTTGTCCAAGGAGTCATGAACACAACCACTGACTGCAGTGTCATGACACACTCTGTGCTGACTCGCTCATTTGGATGTGGGAACACCTTTGAAGCTCATCTATATAAAAACCTAAACTCATGTCACATATGAAAGTCAAACATTAATGCAGTTATTCATTCATTAATACAGTTTTTATGCAAGTATGTACATTATATGTATTGGGATGTGAAAACTTCAAATGCAACCTTGGCTTTGTGGGTGATATCACACTAAATTTGAGACAGATGAGTACAAGACTGGCAGGGGGGGCTGAGCACAGCAAGCTTCAAATAAGTGCTACTGTAAAGGTTCATCATTAATATTGGACCATGAAAACTATAGGTTAATTCAAAGTTGAAAAATCCAGAGTAACCCTCTGATTTTACTATGCTAGTAACCTATGCATAGTTAAAAAGTTTGACAGTTAGGCTGAAAAAAGATACATGTCCATTAAGTTCAATAAAAAGAGAAATGCAGATAAACTAAAGACAACCTGCATCTCCAGAATCCTAAATCTGCAGTTAATACAATTGTCTCTAATAGGAAATAAAACTCTTCCTTTCCCCTGAGGCAAACAGATACTGCCTGTGGGGGATCCTGGCCGTGGCCACTCAGCAGAAACTAACCTTAGGTTATTATGTCAGGGCAAACGCACCGCTGAATAATATTGTACTGATTTTCACCACTGGGCACCTGACTCAGGGTGGAATCACCCAGTTCTAGGAAGCCAGTTCAGGTTAGACTTATCAGACTACATCACGGACTCCTTAGTACACTACCCTGAACCAAAGTCGTTGAATAAAGCCATGCAAGTAGCCATCCGTATAGACAGGAGTTTATGGGAAAGACATACTGAAAGGTTTGTTCCTCTTCCCCATAGTACTTTGCCCACTTCTTCTCTATCAGACCTTCTTGTATCCTCTCAACCTCTCCAAGAGGAGGAGCCCGTGCAAATTGGTGCTACTAATTTATCCTCTGGAGAAAAGGCTAGAAAATTATCCCAGGGACTCTACTTATATTGTGGTGACCACGGCCACTTTGTCACCAGCTGCCCCAATAAGCCGGGAAACGGCAAGAGTTTAGTAAGGGTGGGGTCTGCTTCTTTAGACTATATAGTGTCAGGTATCTCCCGAGACAAGAAAGTGAATATACTAATAGTGCCGCGCTCCTGTATGTATTAACTCTGATGATTAGTTTTGTAATTTTCAAACCAATTAATAAATAAATATAAAAAATTAAATAAAATATTAACTGTAAACAATATATATTCTTATATATGGTGCAATAATAAACCATCTGATGCCTATAACACCATATAAGATTAAAACATAATTGTACTAGTGGTAATTAGTGAATTCTAATAGTGAACAAAAATCAATATATATCAGTGTGTCTCAACTCCAGTCCTCATGGACCCCCAACAGGTCATGTTTTCAGGATTTCCCTCAGATGAAACAGCTGTGGTAATTACTAAGGCAGTGAAACTGATCAAATCACCTGTGCAAAATAATGGAAATCCTGAAAACATGACCTGTTGGGGGTCCATGAGGACTGGAGTTGAGAAACACTGATATATATATAAACGTGCTCATAAACAATCCTCTTTCAGTATAAATTGCAATGGTGCAATACCGCTCCCACAATCCAAGTGCAGTGTGGTCTTAATATGCGCTCACCTTAAGTTTTGCCTTATATAAAGGCAAAACTAGCTTTTTGTCCTTATAGGACTGATGGACTGCTCCTCCTGTATGGGATTTTCCAAATGGCAAACAGATAGTTGTAATTAAATCTTAATCCACCTGGGGTCTCCGCAGTAAGTGTAACTGATGCTTATCAGGAATGGATGGTTGGATGGATATCTCCCTTATTTCCCCTCCAGGGGTCTCCTTCCTCCTGTATTGCATCAGTTACACTTACTGCGGAGACCCCAGGTGGATTAAAATTTAATTACAACTATCTGTTTGCCATTTGGAAAATCCCATACAGGAGGAGCAGTCCATCAGTCCTATAAGGACAAAAAGCTAGTTTTGCCTTTATATAAGGCAAAACTTAGGGTGAGCGCATATTAAGACCACACTGCACTTGGATTGTGGGAGCGGTATTGCACAATTGCAATTTATATTGAAAGAGGACTGTTTATGAGCACGTTTATATATATATATATATATATTGATTTTTGTTCACTATTAGAATTCACTAATTACCACTAGCACAATTATCTTTTAATCTTATATGGTGTTATAGGCATCAGATGGTTTATTCTTGCACCATATATAAGAATATATATTGTTTACAGTTGATATTTTGTTTAATTTTTTATATTTATTTATTTATTAATTGGTTTGAAAATTACAAAACTAATCATCAGAGTTAATACATAGAGGAGCGCGGCACTATTAGTATATTCACTTTTTGTCATAGAACACTGTTTAATGAGTTAGTGTGAGTGCCAGCGAACCATAGGTGCATTATATTTTATTTTTTCACTTTATTAAGACAAGCAATTGGAACAGTTTAGGCAATCACCATAATAGCTCACAAGTCTATATATAAGTTTTATCTTCTGAGACAAACTGTTCCTGTACAACTTTCCCATCACCTCTTAGCTTTCAAAGATTCTGGTGCGGCCAGCAATTTCAGTGATCGTGACCTAGCACACCGTTTACAGATTCCCTTGACTAATGTGCACAAACCCTTTTCAGTCTTAGCTGTTGATAACTCTCCTTTTTCCATGGGCCTGGTCACCTTGTGCACCGTACCTATTAGTCTGACCACTTATCCCCTAATTTTAGGTCATCCTTGGCTTAAACTTCATAGCCCACACATAAATTGGGCTACAGGGGAGATTAGGTCCTAGTCCCAGACCTAGAACTGCATTAAAAACTGCTGGCCAGTTGCCTATTTGTTACTCTTTTGTGGCCAATACAAGCCACTTGCCTTTATTACAGTCCTATTCAGATCATGACAATTTTTCAAAGTGTAACTCTACTTTACTGAACTATTTTCCTTTATATGACTCTGATGTAGCAAGGTACACTGACAAGTTTATTGAATCCTCTACAGGCCACCTCTCCAGCCAGTTGCCACAGTCTGAATCTTTTCCTCCTAGAGGCTGAACTTACCCAATGTCTCTCAGTGTTCAGCCCTGTTTGGAAACTTCTGTTAAGTTTTACAATATCTTACCTCCAGCATAAGTAATGGGGGCCCTTTTCCCCTGACTTTTTGGACTCTATTTTAAAGGCTCAGTCTAGTGCTCCATCCAATCTACCTTCTGGAAAGCTGTTTAAGCCTAAGGTGGAGGGGAACAGGGTGTTTTCAGAAGCACATGGTGCTAAGATGCTCGGGCACACAGGGATTACTAAAACATTTTCTTTGGTTTCTTGTTTGCTTTGATGGCCCTCTCTCCATAGGGACTTCTGCTCCTATGCAAAAGCTTGCAAAACCTGTGCTCACTCTACGTTCTCAAAAGTCCTCTCCCTAGACTTTCTTGGATGCACATCCAGGCTAACTTGTCCTCCAGTTCTGCTGCTTCTACGCCTGTCTAGTCTGTCTCTGCACCAGTTATTCTGGTCCAGCCTATGCCAGTTGAGCCACTTCCTTTTTCATATTCAGTACTTTCAGTAATCTGGCCTTACCCTACTGAAATTACATCTGCTCTAACCTGTCTATGAAGTTTCATCCATCCTTTGGATAGACAGCCTCATCCAGCCAGATTGAGCCCTTGATTTTTTTCTTCAAAACCACTCTGCATCTAGCTTGTTTTCCAGCTATCCATCTTGACTCCAGTGATATGTCACCTGCTATCCATCCCGATGTACAGGCTACTGTCTACTGGTCTGCTGTCCAGTTTGGCTTCATAGACTCTCTGCCTTCTAACCAACCTGGCCTTGCTGATTCCCTGACCATTGCCCACCCTGATGATCCTGTGCCAGATGCCCAGCCTGATGGTTCAGTGTCTGATGCCCAGTGTGATGGTTTGGTGGCCAATGTCCAGCATGCCTCTAAGGGACGGGGGGCTCCTCCGCAGAGAAGTGGTAATGTCAGGAGCATGTAACTCTCCTGCTCCATCACAGCTGCTGGTCTCATTCCAGCATCTTGGTTTTGGTTGTGATACATTCTCTCTGTCTGTCTGTCCACCTGCAAAGTGATTGATGTGGCCAGTTTCTGGCAGAGAGCAAGCCTAATATTAGCCAGCCAAGCCTACATTCCCATGCCTGTAAAATTGTGTTTGTAATATGTGCTTCAAGCTCCTTGTTTGGCTGCCCTGTTCCTGTGCTAATTTGTATTCCCTTGCTACATTTGGAGGTACTATACTATTTTATTTATCTAATCCAA
Organism: Staurois parvus; assembly: GCF_062004578.1. Taxonomy (NCBI): domain Eukaryota; kingdom Metazoa; phylum Chordata; class Amphibia; order Anura; family Ranidae; genus Staurois; species Staurois parvus. The sequence continues at coordinate 5,602,679 of NW_028318841.1, forward strand.
TATGATTTATAGGAGCTCAATATATTTCCATACCTACAAGAAGCAAGTATAGAATTATTCTATTAGGTCTTCTGTGCTTTGTCCTGTGAAATAATAAGCAGATTTGGGCTTAGACCCCGTGCCCTGGGGAATCCCGTTCTGTGGGTTGCTAGAGATACCGCCGGGTGGATCGTGACACCCTGAGTTATGCAAGTTACAAATGAACCCTGATGTTTGTAAATTAATTTTGAATATGAGTTATGCTTGGTTTCTCATTTACAGTTAATGTTCAAATGTATCATTGTATATTAAGTAATTAGTACTACAGTGGACTCTTCTACCTCTTTGGGGACCAAATATTTCAAGTGGGGGAGAATGTAGGCAGGTGCCTTTCAGACATTTACAGATGAGACTATGATTAATCCTTTTCCCCTTTACCGCCAAGTTTTGGGACTGCTACATCACTTTCTGTTAGCAGAGTGGATCCAGTTCTTCTGAAAGCAGAGGATCTTGGGACCAGTAGTCCTATTATTATTATTATACAGTATTTATATAGCACGAAAAAGTTTGCTCAGCGCTGTACAATATAGTCCTATAACCAATACATACTGTAGTCCTGAGTGTTGATTGAACTACAACTACCAGAGAGCTGGCAAAAGATGGATTCTGGGAGAGCAGATATATTCTACAGTAAGGGACTGGCTCTTCTTGGTACATGATTCAGAGCTAAACACAGGGTGACTGCCGTTCTCCCTCTGTGTGTCCCTGCAAACAGCTAAGAGCCTGCACAAGAACTCTTGCTCCTAGGAGGCCATGCTATCCATGGGATCGGTGACCAGGCAGATGCCCAACCTCTTTCTGTCATCACTGCATGCACACACCTTTACACCTCAGCCCTGGTTCACACTGATGCGGCGCGAAATTTGTAGCGCTTTGCAACATAAGGGCAGACGGTACAATTACAATACAAATTAATACAGGCCTATTAAGAGGGCCCTGTTCGCTAGAGCTTACAATCTAAGATAGAAGAGCAAGCATTTTAAGAAATGAAAAATTAAATGAAAATTGAAATAAAATATGTGCTTATAGAAAATACACTACATTTCCCCCTTAAGATTTAAAAAGTTAGATATCTGAAATTTCAAGTTTTGTCCTGTTAGAAGTCAATACTGAACGCATATGCTTGGTAAAAGAAAAGCAACAAGTCCTCTGAGTTGGGTTTGCAAGTTTTTTTTATTGAATTCCAGGGGAAATCATTTGTTTCTCTGTACATTGCTATTACTTCTGGAACAGTTTCTGCTAAAACTTCTGTCTGACTGAAAACATTAGTCAAAGCTAGCGTTGATTGATCCATCTTCTATAGTTCACACTGTGACTCATGTATTAGGTTTCCATAATTCTGCTGTCACCTCGATTTGCTTTTACTTCTCTCTTTACAATTCTCATACCTCATGCTAAAACAGCTTGTTCTCTTCTATCGATTTCTAAAATGTCCCCAAGGGTCCTTTGCAGAACTGTTATCTTCATCCCTTTAGACTTCCATTCCTGGTGACCTGATTTCATCCCCCACTTATTTTCACATAACACACAAATCTACTTACTCCCTGACCTCAGAATAGCAATCCAGACAGTTACCGGCCAGCCAAGAGCCTTATTGATTGAACCAATAAATCGTTAAAAGCCCTAAGGCCACAAATACTGTTTACAGTCCAATAAATAAAACAGCATTGAATCCAATGTCTGTTGCAGAACAGTTTAGTCAATTAATACCTGAAAATTACTGCTTATAGTGGACTTCAGTAAACAGTGTCTGGCCTGTAAAGAATGAGTAATGGCATTCTGCAAGATCATTTTGATGATGTCAATACATTTTACACTTAATGTGACGACAAATGAAGGCTATATGGTATGTACCATAGCTGACGTGAGGTTGATAGATCTCTGCTCAGATATTGAGCTGGTGTGTGGTTGTTGTATGACTGCAACATCAGTGTATTTTTTCACAGTTGCATGTCATTCAGTGTGTGTCTTGAACATGTTGCACTTACCCCAATACCAGTATTAGTCACATTTGCAGAAGCATTAAAGAGACACTAAATGGGCAAAGTGATAGCATCTGCTGATAGCCCACCCTTTCTGCAAGATATACTCACCTTTCTATTCTCTCTGACCACCCACTGCAAGAGTAGACCCTGGCTCCAGGGTCAGACCTTACTTAGGTGGTTGGCATCAATGCTCCTCCTGATGTGTTGGGGTTTGGCAACTGGCCTCAATTAATGATGATAAATGACATCTTCATGTAATCTGAGTCGGGGCAAATATTTCTGACTGGTGCAGAGGGGAGAGCCTTTTGAAGCACATGGAAGCCACAATGCCTAGGATACGATAACACATGCTGGTTTTGAGTCTCTCGCTTACACAAGGAGCTAAAACCCTCCATTGAGTGGGGTGTGATATCTGTATAGTCGGTCCTTTTGGAAGATCACTCTCTTGTCTGTGGAGCACAGCCTACATTTGTCTCTGTGGTTGGAGCACGGCATGTTTTTAGAGTGGAACTGTCACTTGACCATTTATTGGCACATAGCTGCATATATTTGGACACTTGTGTGGGACATTTATTATATGGATGTTTGCACATGATTTATATGTATACTGTACAGGTAGCACTGTTACCCATAGGACAGGTGGATTTAATTCTCAGTGTCTTTGTGTATTGCACACAGCATAACAGCAGCAACCTCAGTTTTGTATATGGTGGTTCACATTGATAATTTTTTTTGTTTCTTGTTTCACTTTATTTTTAAACACACATATTCCCAGCATGGGTGAAACTTTACAAATATAAACTGGCCACTCAGACCTGAACACTATCACATGGGGAAGTGACATAATCCTCGAGGCCCTGTCTTATTAACCACTTTTGGGCTGCCTTCCTGCAATGTACTGCATGCAGGCACCAACTACAGGGCCAGCAACGTACCCCTACGTCGCTGCATGCAATCCTTCCCCTCCCACGTCTGCTGTGTCCACCAAACACAGAGGAATGAGAATCCCGGTGTTGTGATGACAACAAAGCTTTTATGAATCAATCTGATTCATAAAATCTTTGTTTCTGTTCCTGGAGAGCTGTAGTTGGTCCACAGGTCTCACATGACACATTGGGCTAACCACAGCACCTTGTACCATGTGACCAGCTGGAGCCAATCACAGATCACTATTATATTGAACTTTCATGAACTTAACACATTCATGACAGTTCAAAGCAAGCTTTGCATTGCAGAGCAATGATATTGATTGCTCATGCAATGCAAAGTGTAAAAAAAAAAAAAAATCCCTGATCACCCCCCAGAGTAGTACAATGTTATGGTAACATTGCACTACTCTGATGAAAGTATTTTAAAAAAAAGAAACAATATTTAATAAAAAATGTTTTTAAAAAACTGAAAGATTTTTTAATTTTTTTTTAACTACTTGCCGCCCACCCGTAAACACTCTGAGGGTGAGCAGTGGCTCTGTACCAGTATGTCGCTTTGTATTACCGAGTGTGTGCACATGAGTGCGACCTCACTGCCCCCTTTGCTGGACCAGGGACAGAAGAGAGAACATGACGCAGAGTGAAAGCACTACATTTTACACACACATGTTAGATTAGCACATTTAATTCTTTGATCGCCCCTATTAATCCTTTGATCTCCCTGTCACCCAGCCAGTTCCATTAGTATAGTGTCAGTATATAGAATTTTTCACTGATCACTGTATTACCGCCACTAGCAACATTAGCTTTAGATTGCCCGCACACTATTGTACTCGCCCTATAGGTCGCTGATCACCACCATTACCAGTTTAGTGTTTGTATGGATCAATATATTGATCACGAACAGAACTATACTAGTTCCTCCTTTGTATAGTGTCCCAAAAAACACAGTGTTAGCAGGATCGGCCCCATTTGCTGTTTTTCACAGAAGATTTGTATCAATTGATTGTGGGCCAAAGCAATTTATAGGCATGAAAATACATCACTGCCCACCCAAATTCAGCTCTTGCCAGACAATTCACATGGAAACCTATCACACTTTCTGTTTTAAAACTTTTTTGGGCCTAACCCTCAACATGGGCATTACAAAAAAAGAATGAATTATGGTCATATTGGTCCACAGATCTAACTCATCATATGCCCATGCTCTCTGATGTTACATATATGCCAGCATGGACCAGCAACATACTGGTATGCCGCTGGACTTTGAATGGTTATACCGGGATGATGCCTGCAGCTACAGGCATCATCCTGATATCATTTTTTTCAGTTGGCTGTCAGATTTCATGTAAAAACAATCTTAGCTGCTATTCATCTTTCCAGCTCTGCAGGATGTTGATGTTTTAGCTGTGAATTTGCTTTATTCCCATTGCTTGCTTTGGCTCTATATTTAGGAGAGGACCAGCCATAATGTATGAGATATACCATTGACAGGTAAAGGATAACCATTATGTTCAGGGGTGAACTGACAACTCATGGAGCCCCCAAGCTCAGATCATGGAGCCCTCTGTGTCCCCACCCATACTCAAGCTACAGTCACACAAAACCCCACCTACATATTGCACTGCCTACATTACAGAATTTCTCTACACTATGTTAAAAATAAATGTTTAATAAGTTAGGAAAATAAAGAAAATTAAAGTTTCATTAAAGAGAGTGCAACAATGGCACATTTCCAAAATTTACCTAAAAAAATTCAAATTCCAGAGTGATCCATAGGATACAGTATTAAAAATCTGAATGCAATTTAGAGCAAATTAGGAACAAAAATAGATATTTAGTGAAATTTAAACTGCAGATTTGAATAGAGCACAAAATAAAACATATCTAGTTCTTTTCAATCTGACAAACTATATTCAACTTTACAAAGCAATAGCAAAATAATAAACCAAAATCTATGTAAGACCCCCTGACACCTAACAACGTCTATATAAGACTACAGACACTTACCGAACTCTATATAAAACCACCTGACACCTACCAACCTCTGTTTAAGACTCTAGACACCTACTGACCACTATAAAAGACCCCCTCCCCAACACCTACCGTACTCTATATAAGACACCTGGTGTTAGTCAATACAGCAGTGGATAGTGTCAGTTGAGCAGTGGATGGTGTCAGTAAGGCAAAGGATGGCTTCAGTCAGTTAAGCAGTGGATGGTGTCAGTAGAGCAGTGGATGGCGTCAGTAGGGCAGAGGTTGGTTTCAGTAGGAGCGTGGATGGTGTCAGTAGGGCAGAAGATAGTGTCAGTAGGACTGTGGATAGTGTCAGTCAATAGAGAAGTTGACAGTGTCTGAATGGCAGTGGACATTGTTAGTAGTTTTTTTTTGTTATTATTTTTTACAATTTTTTTACAATGTAATTTTTTTTTATTTTTTTTAATTTTTAGAAGCCCTGTTGGGGGGGCTTTCTTGACATATCAAGGTCTATACAGGCCCCTAATGTCTCACTTTTGAAACAGAGAAAGGGACTGAGCACAGAGATTCCCCAGTCCCTTTCTCTGCAGCCTCAGCTGCACTGAATGTGAAATTCTCTGTACAAAGTGGTTTCCTGTTCATTCACAAATGGAATACACAGTTTACTATGGGTCAGTTATGAATGGACACAGTGAGTGATTGGTACTGATCACTCACTGTGTTTATTCAGAAAACCAAGGGACCTGCATCTGACTGTGACAGAGAAGATTTGCTTATTTCACAGCCCCCTGTCTCCCCGCACGACAGAACTGGCTTTTAAAGCCATTTTACAAAGAAACCGTTAGCCCAAAAAAGACACTTACGTCAGCCCCAGCCTACAACACATCTGGGTGCTCAAACTCCCATAATATTGCAGGATTTTGAGCTCCTGACTGCCAGGAGGCATAGAGCATCACTGATGCCGCCTGAGAATGTTGGAGGTCAGGGTTGAGACAACAGCATATCTTTCTTGGAGCAGTTTGTTCACAAATGAAATCCAGTGTTGTTGTCTACATTATAATTTTTTTAAAGATCTTCTCACCTGAGTCACTTCTGTCAGGCTGTTTTATAAATGCGGGCCAGAGATAGATGGGAGGGCAGCAGAGTGCAGCTGAATATCACTCCAACACTGACTCAGGGATGCTGTAGCATAGAGGCAGCATTGGTTGATGCAGCTAACTGCCTTCTGACTCTGCGGCTGATGGCCACAGTCCAACTCCTCTCAGTTACAGGATCCAAATGAAATCACAGTTACAGGATCCCATTCCCACTTGCAGCACTGTCACAGTGCCGTAACAAAATCCCAGCACATTCCATCAGAAAAAATCCTGGCGCTTGGGGTGATTGCAGTGTGCTTAGGCCCACTGCCTCTATGCCCAGGGTAACAGTGTGTAGCACCCTCATGGTGTAGGATGCTAGGTAAATCTAGTTCTGGGTTCTGTCTGTAATCAGGGGAGCAGTAACCATTTGCTATGGTCTGCTCATGGTTTCACAGGCTGGGAGAAGCTTTCAGAGCTTTGGGCAGAATATTCAAATAGCATGCCTGAATATTTACCATGCCCTGGCTAGTCCCTGTAGAGGTGTAGTCTGGGAGATAATAAATAGCCTGGAGACCTGAGGAGATCATCGGAGGGGTTCTGAGAGCTTCAGAGGGCTGCTTGCCCCTGGGTACCTTTTGAACTGGGTTGTTGTTTTGCTGGTTCTTGGCAGTGGCAGGCTGGGACCCAGGGCTAGTCTGAACCTGTATGTGGGATTTCTCTACCAGAGGATCGCGTCTGGAGGGAAAACGTCACTCCCTGGACCGTGTCCAGAGAAAGCTGGAGGGAGGCAACTGTCCTGGGAACTTGTGAGTAAGAGACCCTGATTGACCCATTTGACTGTGCAGCACCTCAAAAACTGCTCTGGTTAACTATACCTGTGCAGGTTAAGCAGATGCCAAGAGACTAACCTCATGGTCCTCAGCTTTGAGGCCTTAGACTGATCTCAGGCTACCTCATGGCCCCCAGCTGTGAGGGTTTAAACTGTGCTATATCCACAAGGAGAAAAGTGTCCTCTGTTTAATAATACTGAACGTCTTGGAGTATCATATGCCCCAACGCCACTCCTGTTCTACAAGCAAAAAATTACAAAAAGACAAACCCCTAAACTGTTTGTTGGAGCTGGAGTGAGTGGACATGTGATTTTACACCAAGTTAACTTCAGTGGCTCCAAGTGCTTAAGTGTAGACAGAATTTGTGATAGCCTTGAATTCACTTCTTTGTGTCTCTGTATAGCAATTTTTAATCCTAGGCCCAGGCTGCATACAAAGGGGTTGGTTTACTAAATGCAAATAGACTGTCCCCTTTGTAACTGAGTTTGCACCTTTCAAGGAAGTGAAGTAGCTTAGTGAATGAGGTGAAGCCCTGCTGACTTACATCATCCAATTATGAACAGACAAATATATGGTTTTCTTTTCCTTGGCACGTGATTGGATATTCTTTGCCAAGTGAAATTTCACCACATTCATTAACCACTTCAACTCCAGGCACTTTTACCCCCTTCCTGTCCAAGCCAATTTTCAGCTTTCAGCGCTGTCACACTTTGAATGACAATTGCGCGGTCATGCAACACTGTACCCACATGAATTTTTTAGCATTTTTTTGAGACAGATAAAACTTTATTTTGGTGCATGACCGCGCAATTGTCATTCAACACTGTACCCATATGAATTTTTTAGCATTTTTTTGAGACAGATAAAACTTTATTTTGGTGGTATTTATTCATCACTGGGATTTTTATTTTTTTGCTATATAAATGAAAAAGTCCAACAATCTTGAAAATAAAGTAAAGTAAATAAATAATCTTTCTTCATAAATCTTGGCCAAAATGTATTCATTTATCTTTTTAGTAAAACAAAATAACCCAAATTAGTTTATAACCAAAAATTATAATTTTTCAAATCTTTTTTTACATTTTTATTTTTTTTTTATATTATTGTTTATATATATATATTTTTTTTTTAACGTACCATCACACTAGCAGTACAGTGTCACCATAGTGACACTGTACTACTTGTGGAGGGTGATGAAGATTTTTTTTTTTTTTTTTTTTTTACACTGATTGCTTTTACACCCATAAAGGCTGTAAAAGCAATCATTTCTCTTTCTCTCTAGCTGCATTTTTGCAGCCATTGAGAAATATTGTGAGAGCTGTGATTGGCCACAGTTTGTCACATGGTACAAGACTGTTGTGAATACCATGTGACCTCTGTGATCATTCACAGATTTCACACGTAGTAAGCAATGATGTCAGAAGTGCCATCTTGCTTACTACTATTCATGTGATCACTGATTGGCCAATCAGTGATCACATGATCGGGACTAACACAGAGGTCCCATACAGTGATCTGCGATCAGTGACCGGATCGCGGTGGTGCGTGCTCCCAGGGAGCATGCACAGGCTAAAATGGCGGGCGCCATTTATGAACGGCATCCGCTCCTGCACTGCTCCCATCCAGCCATTTATATACATGGGCCAGACAGGAAGTGGTTAAGCTAGGGGAATTTTACCTTGCAAAATGAACAGCCTATTTGCCTTTAGCAACTCAGCTGCCACTTTTCGACTGTTCTCCAAGTCAAGATTAAGCCATTCCCTCTGTCAATAGCGCGGCCTTAGTGGGCAGTAGAGGTTTTGGCATTTACCAGTTGGCTAGAAAGAGTAGGGCTTACAACTAGAAGGGGATGGGGCTTAAAGTGGAACTCAAACTGTGCAAAATCAAAAATGGCATATGTCTGTTGCTAGCATCAACACTGCATATTTAATTTTCCTTAGCCCCCCCTGTAATATTATTATATTATAATTATATTATAATCTGTTGATCTTGCCCTTAAAAAACCAAGCTGTCTAAATAAAAGTGACAGCTGGGGAGAATCATAGTACACTGGAGGAGGTACTTACAATGCTCAGTTTTTATGCATATGACGTTCAAGTTTAGTTAGAATAACAATTCCTGTAACTGCTTAAAAAGTTTTTGCTGGAGTTGTACTTTAATTTGTCAACTCCAGATTAGGCTCCCTTTAAGAATTAAATTGGTTGAATCAATTCTGAATTTCAGTGGCACACTTTCTCCTGGAATACAAATCAGCTGTATAGTCTGCAGGGGATGTAGGCAGACTGAAAATATAATTTTTTACTCCCAGTAAATTTCTTGGCTTCAGATAGTAGAAATTTACAAAGGTCAGGAGAGTTATGTACAATAAATAATTAGCACTGCTCTCTTTAGCAAGAAAGGAGACCGTGAGTCTCACAGGTCTGATTATGTAAGCTAGTTCACAAAGAGGTGACTACTGAGCAGAATGATTGAGCTCATCACGCACTGCAACAGTTTTGGAGAGGAAAATGAACAAGAATTGTCAGGCTTGGCAAAGATTGTCATCACGGAGGACAGCTTGTCACAAATGGTAAAGAAATACATAATCTGAAATCCCTGCACAATCCGGGGGTCATGCAATAAAACATGGCATTGTGCGAGGAACGACAGCCATCTAAAATACTCACAACAAATAGATTGACTTTTTTTAGTATATTAAAAGGTTTTGACACTGCTTAATTTGGTCATGAACAGAATCTAGGTGTTCCATTGGTAAATCACCATACTGGGGGCTATTTTAAAATTGCTCATTAGTTTTTCACCCCTTTTGGATTTTTTTGGGGGAATTGTTTATTGCTGGATATCAAGTGGGTTTGTCAACTTGGGAGAACAGCCTGTACCCCTGGTGCCCAACTGCAGCCTGTAATGAAGAACAAAAGCGCACCAACCTTGTGAATTACCTCAGTAAGCAAAGGGTGAATTTATTGAATTAAGATATACACTCACAAATGTGGCAATATATAAAACATATAAAATCCAAAATCGAAACACTGGAATAGGAGACGTGTGAATCCCATCCAGAGGGGAGACTCTCAGGGTGAAACTGACGCGTTTCAAAGGGAGATCCCTTCTTCCTCGACTGCAGCTGCAAATCGACTGCCCAACTGCAGCCTTTTGACACTTTTTTGGCAGGCCTATGGGCTCCTGCAGACACCAATCTGTGTTTCCCTATTATAGCAGTGATTTCTAGCAGTCTCATTTAATATTTCTGCAGTCTGACTGTCTTCTGAAGCTTATCCATGGTATCCAACACCTCCCATAGCATGTTCACAGTCTTTGAAGGTCTCCTGAAGTATGTTTTCAGTCTCTGACCATCTCCTGTACCATGTCCACAGTCTTTGACCATCTCCAGTATTAGGTTTGCAGTCTCTGACCATCTCCTGTATCATGGCTGCAGTCTCTGACCATTTCCTGTACCATGTCTTCAGTCTTTACCAGTCTCTTTTATTATCAGGCCAAAATCTTTATTGATATTCGAGTAATGAAAAAAATGTTTCTCCAGTCTATGTCCCCTGCAGCAAGTCCCCATTCTCCATCAACTAATATAGAATGTTCACAGTCTCTCTGAAAGTCTCTAGGAGCATGTACTCAGTCTCTGAACTTTTCTTGTGAAGCGTGCCCCCTAAAGAGCTGCTGGGGACTTTGGGCCTCTTCTCTCCCTTTAGAGTTCACACAGTCAGGCACACAGCATTTTCAGCATTCTTCCTCTGGCTCAAGAATCATTCTATGGATTTTTTTCTTTTAACTGAGGAACAATGAACTGGGATGGAGATAGGGAGCATGGCATACTTCAGAACTATAAAACTTGAACAACTTGAGGACTACTAAATTTTGGCTGCTCTGTACAACTCGTGAAAGCCTTGCACAACTTTGGCTGAGCTTGTACAACTCCCAGCTGCAGTCCACAATTTCTGGCTGTATTCTCCCAGCAAAGTCCCATATAATCTCCGGCTGCCTGTGACCTGTACTTTACTCAGAGTGCCAAAGTACCTCACTGTCACCCTTGCAGCACTGGCATCCTATACTCACTTAGCCACCAGGTTCATCAGTTGTCTTTTGCCAATATCCCTCCAGGCTCTTCCTAGTGATGGATATGTAGACTCTCACCCAGGGGCAGACTGACAACTCATGGGGCCCCCGGGCAATAGGGGATCATGGGGCCCCTGTGTCCTTGCCCAAACTCAAAAAAGCCTATGAAAAAGGTACCAAGGGCATCTCATGGGGCCCCCTACTGACCCCAGGCCCTCGGGCAGTGCCCGAGTTTCCAAATGATCAGTCCGCCCCTGCTCTCACCGCCTCTTGGAAAACTTGGGCTCTTTCCCATAACTTCCCACTGGCTCTATCCCGTGAGCTCTCTTCTGACAATCTGGATTCTTGGGTTGCTTTGTAAATAGCCCCCCAGTTAAGCCTAGCTGGTACCTCAGTGTCTTCAGGCTGGCTTCTGTTCCCTGGCTTCTGCCCTTGAATTAGGCCCACCCAACAGCGGTATCCTTCAGCAGCCTGGACTTAGGGACACTGCCCTACACCCACAAACTGCATGCTGCCCATGCCACACAGGCTTCAGGCTATTTTTGGACTTTTCCCCAACTTATGGGCACACCTCCTTAGGGATTGGCTAAAGTCCCATTAATATTTAAGCAGCAGGCAGAACCCCTGCACAGGAATCTCCTCCAGCTGTCTGGATCCTGGAACGTTGCCCCTGATTGAAAGGCCTTAGAATATTTATGGGCTTTCCCTCCACCATCTGGGAATACCTTCCCAGGGATTGGCCAGAGTCCCAGAAATATTCAGGCTGCTGGTCCTGCTCCCCCTCCCACAATGTAGTATACAGAATAGCAGCCTGTGAGACACTGAACAGCCCCAAGTAATCAACCTCTGCATCACAATTTACAGAGGAGGCAACTAAATTTGCCTACCAGTGTACTGAACTAGGGTGCTACACTTGTGTTATGTCCAAAGTCTCTGACAATCTCTTGTAGCATGTCTATAGTTTTTGACAATTTTCCTCTTGTGTGTCTACTATCTCTGACAATGTATATTCACTGAAGTTTATGTGTGGCTGTTTAGTGATATCAGAGGCCCCCCTATATCAAGAAAATTAACCGTCACTTGTCTACACAGTGATAAATGAGTGGCACTGCAGAAATAATTGCCACAGCATATTTGCACATAACTTATTTATTATAGGCATTTACACAATGCCAACAATTTATGCAGGGCTTTACAGACTGTACATTCACATTTTGGAACACTTACCCTCTAGTGTGCTCTTGCTGGGCAATGTCCACGGCTGCTGAGAATGTAACTTCTGAGGGGTGTGTCCAAGATGGTGGCAGAAGCGGTTGCATAGGGGGAAAGCTCGGCCGCCTCTTCATATAATCAGTGTCCATCCTGGACATAGCGGGGTCCCACTGATCTCGGGTACCCTCGTGGACATCGGCTGCCGACTGCTGAGAGGACCTGTGTCGGATTGACTCCCGCCCAAGGTTCCTGCAGATCGCAGCCTACGAGGCCCGTCATGACCTACACAAGGCCCGGACTCAGTCTATACTATACCTGGGCCCGGCAGCCAACGCTTTAGGTACTGCTAGCATCGAGGACCCCCGCGGGCTGTGGCTGGTGACTGGAGAGGAGATTGAGGCCGGCTGGAGCCCCATATGTGGATCCGGAGGATCAAGGCCCACTGCGGTCCACGAAGCCTGGCGTGGCCTACACGAGGCTTGGACCTTCACTCCACTGCACCCAGGCACAGCTTGGAGCCCCGATAGGTGAGCTACTGCCAGGGGGAGTTTGATACCCTCTGCTGCCCCTCCATCCTGTGCACAGGGCCAAAATCCTACTGAGGCCTACATTTAAAAGAGCCCATGTGCTCTCCCTATGGGAAAAGAAGATTGCCCTGGTCCAGCCAGCATCTACTCCCCCCCCTCGTGATAATCTTTTCTACAATTTAAAGTCTATGGCGGGACGCGTGGATTGCCCCATGGAGCTCATCCCTATGTAAAACACCCCAGTTGGGGGACACATGCAAGCGGGGAGGGCTGATGGTTGTTTGATCTCCCTGTCCTGTGCCACCGGAACATTTACCTCGGCATATCAGGCTTCTAATCCCCACACACTGGTACAAAAGGTCGGAGGTGCTTGCGGAATACCAGGCATACCCCCGAAGATGCATCGCACCCCGCACACTAAGCCCAAACAACGGGCCCGGGCTCCTGCAGCCCGACAAGATGACACCACGTGGCTCACAGGGGATGCTCAACACCAGTTTCCCTCTATTTTAACTAGTTCTCTTGAGCACAATCCTGAAGCTTTATTACAAAAATTCCGCTCCATTGTGCAGGAAGAGATTACAACTGCCTCTCGCAAGCTGTTCTCCGATCTGGTAAAAGGTCTAATAGAATTGGGTCATCGTGCTCATCAATTAGAACAGCGTATGGATCTGGTGACTACAGTCCTGGAGGGCTTACATGCAGAGCTGGACACCTTAAAAGATAAATTGGAAGATGTAGAGAATAAGGCCTGTAGGGATAATCTCCACATTCGCGGGGTACCTGAGGTGGTAACTGATTTACAGGGTATTGCTACTGCCCTTTTTCAAGAACTGACCCCTAAGATCCCTCTGGAATGTATGGAATTCGATCATATTCACAGAGCTTTAGCCCCCAAACCCACAGAGGGCCCCCCAAGGGACATTATTATTAAGTTCCACTATTACCGCACTAAAGAGCACCTCCTGCAGGCGGCTCGAAACCAACCAACACTGGAATTTCAGGGTAACTTCCTTCAGCTTTGTTAAAGATAGTTATTAAGAGGTCGTACAATAAATTACCGTATCACCCAGTAAATGGTCTCCATTCAGTAGCCAAAAAAGGCATACAAAAAAAGAGGGGTTGTGAAAAGAAATTCACAAAGAAAGCGGCTACATTATGAACAGAATGTGATACTCAGAAAAATTTCCAAAAATTATGCTTTATTACACATACAAATTTGACATATGGGCAATCGCCCTGGTTTACCATCACCTCAGTATGAGACAATACACACAGACCTAAAACCATATAAAATGACACCAGTACCGGTCTAAATACATGTGCAACAAGGACAATGACTACAAGAGTCTAAAGTCCCTGTGGCACTGGCGCATAGGTGAACACTTCCCAAAGGAGGTGTATACAAAAAATTATACCATAGGTATACCATAACACGTGTTATAAATGTGTAGACTATGCTACTACCAGAATGGTTATATCCCAAACAGGGAGTTTCAAAAAATTATACCATAGATATAAATATCACATGTATGCAACACAGCAAGCACAGTATGCGTCAAAAAGGAGGCATGCCTCTAGGCCTATATGAAACAAAACATAAATGTCATGTAAATGATGCAGTACATTCCTATGCCGGCACAAGTGGTTGGGGCCCATTCATCTGTGATTATTACCAGCTGTTTCCTAGGGCTCTTGAATAAAAATATGCCCCATTTTTTACCAGGATGGAAGGATAGATGCATAAAGCAGCGCACTGCTTGAAATGGTTTCTTCACCACTACATGTGGACTACATACCACTTTCTGTGAGAAAAACAAGACACATCCCAATAGATCTTCTGCCTGTTGAAATACATGTGGTATATCTTGTTTCCTATATAAAGCACCATGATGTCCCCATCCTGTAGTGAAACAAACAATATGTGGAAAGTCACTGAAAGAGCTTACACTCTATATAGGATATATAGGTCATATATGTCACATAGGACCATATATCTAGTGTCCTGCAACAGTCCACTCACCACCTGTGCAATGGATAATAGGAGAGGAAAGAATATCCTTCATAGGTACTGCCATACAAGGCCGGGGAGGCCAAGGAGCCACCGCTGACATCCGCCGATATACCGCGGGCTCCAGCCTCTTCTCGGCGCCTGTGCTGCCTAGGCTTGCCTCATGGCATGTGAAAATGGCTTCCTCCTTGTAGGTCAGCGTGCGTTCCACCTAATGCGCATGACCGGAAGTGACGTATCTGACGTATGACGTCAACGCGTTTCGCCGATGGGCGTATCTCACTCAGCTTCGTCAGGACCAATGAGACAACTGCATTTCAATTTCCTATTTATAGTGGGTTAAGACCCACCCATTTATGCAAAAACTAGCTTGCAGCTATTCCCAATGGAGAAAAAAAGGGGCTAAATACTTAGCACAGCTGCTGGTCATTATTGAATACAATTAAAAAACAGGCGACTGGAAATATCAGAGAACGGAAAGGCTTAGCAATTTTAACAATACATATATAAATCGAAAGACCATAGATTGAATATAATGATCAGTTGAGACATTACCACCTTCTCACCAGAAGATGGCAATATTAGTGAAAGAATTACCAGGCCTATTTATTAAATCAAATTCCTAAAAGTACAATATAAATTACCACAAAGCCACCACAAGATGGCAATATTGACTAAGGGATCTCATTATGAATTATTTTATCAAAAATACCCAGATTTCAAATACCCATTTATGTTATAGTTATTCTTGGAGAAAATATACTCAAACTTATATCATGAGATCATCAATATTGTTCCCAAATGCGAAAAAAGATTAACCCTAATTATTTAGCATATAATCCAACTATTAATGAAAACAGGGAAATGCCATAGGTTAGTCAACATATGGAAATATAAGGGTACATAACTATGTAGATCTATTTATCGAAAAATACTTGGAGATCACATTCCACATTTAACCCCTTAGGGTATAATGTATCAAGCTTATATATCCAATATTTCTCCTTTTTAAGCAATTCTCTGTCAAAATCCCCTCTCCTTTGTGGAAAGTGCAATGCATAGAAACCTTTCACTTTTGTACCATCCAGTTTACCTCCATGATATTTAGCATAATGTTGTGCAAGATTACTTTCAGGGTCATTTGATCTAATATCTCTAAGATGTTCACCTATTCGTACTTTAAGTTGTCTTTTGGTCTTACCTATATACATCTTTTTACAAGGACAGGTTAAAATATATAGCACTCTTACTGTAGAGCAATTTATGAGACTTTGAATTTTATAGTGAGTGTTGTTTCCTGAATCAGAAAAAGAATCCGTACGATCCACATATTTACAGATTTGACATTTTCCACATTTAAACATCCCCTTAGTACGTGATTTTAACCATGTTGTTTGTTTTAACGGTTGATAATCAGAATGGATAAGGAGATCACCAAGATTTGGTGCTCTTCTTCCTACCATCTGGGGGCGTTCACCTACAATCTTATTCAATTTGGGACATTGAGTTAAAATTTTCCAATGTTTTTCTAATATTAATTTTACATCTTGCCATTGGGCTCCAAATTGGGTTATCATTCTGACAGGTTGATCACTTAATTTGGCCTTCTCATCCTTTTTAGGAGATAATAGATCCTTGCGGTCAGTTTGATATGCCCGTCTTCGAGCCTTTCTAATTTGAGAGTGAGAGTATCCCCTTTCCCTAAATCTTTTATAGAGGTCCTGAGCCTCCATCCTAAAGTCATTGATGTTTGAACAATGTCTCCGACATCTCAAAAACTGTCCCACTGGAATCCCTGAAATCAGTGAACGTGGGTGGTAGCTCCTAGCCTCTAATAGGGTATTGGCAGCAGTTGGTTTCCTATATGTCTTTGTGAGGAGTCTTCCATTCTCAAGTCTAATTTCCAGATCCAGAAAAGAAATACATCTTTCATCAGATATATATGTAAGTCCAATATTGAAGGAGTTTTGATTTAACTCTTCCATGAAAAGTTTTAATTCCTCAGATGTTCCTCGCCATACAAGGAACACGTCATCTATATATCTTAACCAAATCTGGACATTAACAAGAAATCTTGATGATCTGAAGACAACCTGCTCCTCCCAAAAACCTAAATGAAGACATGCGTAGGCCGGAGCCCACGGTGCTCCCATGCTAGTACCTCTAGTCTGTTGATAAAAGGTATTATTAAATTGAAAAAAGTTATGTCGTAATGCAAAATCCAACAACTCACTAATAAATTCATTCTGTCCTCCCAAAGTAGGATATGTTTTATCAAGGAAGTAAGAGGCCGATCTCACACCACATTCATGTGGGATAGAGGTGTAAAGTGATTCCACATCTATACCCACTAGAATGGAATTTTCATTAATAATCATATTCTCAATCTTAGCCAACACATCTTTAGTATCCCTTACATAAGAGGGGAGATTAGGGACCATGTCTTTAAGAAACAGATCTATATATTTCCCTGTTTTGTCTAGGGGACCATTAATGGCAGAAACAATAGGTCTACCCGGAGGATTTTCTTGATTTTTGTGTATTTTGGGGATAATATAAAAAGTAGGGTGATTAAATTCTTCAGTTCTCAGATACTCATACTCTTTTTTTAGTTAACAAACCCACTTCTTTTCCCAGTGTTAGGATAGAATTTAATTTTTTTGCCACCATATGAAAAGGATTAGTGGCTACTTTCCTATAGGTAGATGAATCACTTAATAAGTGCTTCACCTCCCTAACATAGTTTTGTTCATTTAAAATCACTACATTACCCCCTTTGTCACTTCTCTTAATTACAATATTCTTAGTCTCTTTTAATTCTTTAAGGGCTTTTCTTTCTTTTTTAGTAAGATTGTCACCAATTGGCATTTTCCACTCAAGATTTTTAAGATCATCAGCAACAAAATCTAGAAATGCCGAGATCCTCATGTTGGAACGAATTTTCGGCATTTTCGTCGATCTAATATTCAGATCAACTGAATTGCATACATGTGATATTTATATCTATGGTATAATTTTTTGAAACTCCCTGTTTGGGATATAACCACTCTGGTAGTAGCATAGTCTACACATTTATAACACGTGTTATGGTATACCTATGGTATAATTTTTTGTATACACCTCCTTTGGGAAGTGTTCACCTATGCGGCAGTGCCACAGGGACTTTAGACTCTTGTAGTCATTGTCCTTGTTGCACATGTATTTAGACCGGTACTGGTGTCATTTTATATGGTTTTAGGTCTGTGTGTATTGTCTCATACTGAGGTGATGGTAAACCAGGGCGATTGCCCATATGTCAAATTTGTATGTGTAATAAAGCATAATTTTTGGAAATTTTTCTGAGTATCACATTCTGTTCATAATGTAGCCGCTTTCTTTGTGAATTTCTTTTCACAACCCCTCTTTTTTTGTATAACTTCCTTCAGCTGCTTGCTGACTTGTCTCCAGTTACAATAGCAAAACGCAGCATGCCAAGGCCCTATCTACAAATTCTGCAGTCCGCTGATATCAAATATAGATGGGGTTTTCCATTTAAGCTCTCCTTTTTCTATCACGGTCATCAGCTCCAAGCTTCTTCTCGTGCGGATCTTCGTCGTCACTTCCAGGAACTGAAACTTGACTTGCCACAATCCCAGGCTGAGGAGGCCTCTATGCAAATAAAAAGATGGCCACCGCCCAAGTCTATAACTGGCTTATATAGCAAGGACACATAAACAGGCATCACATAGCGAATGAAGGGGAGAGAACAACGTTCTTGGACAACTTGCCAGCCAGCTTGCCAACAACCGAATTAACTTGTCTAACAGTATGCGTTTATAACAGGGGTTTAGTTAGCACACATTTGCAAATACACACATAAGCCACAGAGCCATGTCACGGCACCCTTATAATCTGTGGTCCTAACTCTACAATTTCTGAGAGCCCCCATAGTAGAGGCACATGTATTTAATGGATAGATCAAGGGCAGGTGGACCTGAGGAGCCCACCCCTCTTAAAGGCAAAGAAGTGCACAGGACCCTAACATATAGCACAATGGCAGCCAATAAATAGGCCCCATGGCTCATATTTGGTGGACTTGCCCCAAGGTGTGTAGATTGTGCATTAGGGTCTATGCCCTTCTCCACACTATGTTACACACAGATATTAAGTGCAACCCATACGAGGCGCTATTATTTAAACCATTAGTATGCCTACTTCGTCATGAGCGACAGCTGGCATCACATCTATTTATGGCTACCAAAATTAACGCTCGTGAGAGCTTGGAAGACTCCTCTTCTTAGCTTCGAGGCTGTCAAGAACCAGATGAATTTTATAATGGTTAATGAGAAGTTAACGTCCATGCTGTTAGACACCCACCCAAAGTTTTGCAGAGCTGGTGCCATTGGATTGATGTGGCCCAACCATCTAGATTTGACCAGACTCTTCTGTCAATATAAGACTCTGCTGCCATGATCCCCTGGAGCCCTTTCTTTGTCTTAACTATCCTTGTTTCTCCCTTTTTTTTGTTTTTCTTCTTTCTCTCCTGTTTTTGTTAGTCTTTATGTTATTTGTGCTGATTGTAATACTCTTACAGAATTGTACCTGCAATGTTTTATATACCTGTCAGACTTTCTTGAGAGTCCTTGAAGTGGAGTACCGATGTGCATCCAGCACGGCTCCGTGCAAGCTTTTCCTACCCTCTGTATGTGATTTTTGCTATTATCTTTGGCCCTTGTCTACTAGCCCATTGGTAATTACTTGTTTGCTATTAACACAATTTATCAGGTTTCTTTCCACCCTTTTATGTATTGTGTTTATGTACTCAGTTTCTCTCTTTGTCAATACTTCCGTGCATTTGTCATGTCCTTCATCAGAAATATTGCATACTTTATTTTTTTGTGTCAGTGATCTTGCTTTTGACTGTTTCTTTGTTGTTAGGTTGTCTATAATAAAATCCATTGTAAAAGAGACTGTAACTTCTGCTCAAGCACACTGGAGTTACATTGTCCCAGCACTCAACTACATGTGTCCAATGTTATAGGCTCCAGGATTAAGCCCAGGAGTATTCACGGTGCAGTGCCATATGCACAAAATTAAAAAAAAAAATGCTGGGGTAAAGAATAAGAACATTTTTGGCAGATGAAATTTTGCATGTCTATTTTGCTGAAACTCTACATCTTAGCATTTTTTTTTATTTAGGAGCTTTAGTTCCACTTTGATGGATAATAACACTCATTTATCCATTCTACCTATCTAAGCAATGAATGTGATGGCATACCCAGTGCAAACAAAATTTTGGCTGCAAGCCGACAACATTGGCCATGGAATGCAATAGAAAGTTAGGCTAGTTTAGCTGGGCGCAGTCAGTGAAGATAAGTACACTTTAGGATCTTGCTTACAGGTAGGCAAACTACAAAGATTCCTTTTAGGTGTGCTGTTGCATTCTCGTTGTCCATTCAGAAGGAAGATAGAAGTAGAGAGATGACCAAGAGGAGTTGCTAAGCTATAGGAAAAAAAGACACATCTGGCTATGCAGTCTGGCTTGGATGTTAATCTGTATATATTATCTGTATCGAATTAAAATCCTTCAGGAAAAAAACACTGATTTCCCTTATAGGTCACAAAGTATACATTTTGTCTTAGGTTATTTATTTTAGATTTTTCTTATTAGAACAAAAATGTAGTTTAATGCTAATCTGCACCAAGAATCAAAACATATAGAAAAATTATTTCAAAATACAATAGATGACAAATAATTCTGCTAAAAAATTTCAGCAAAAGTTAAAGCTCAGCACCAACCAGCCAGACAAAAAAAAACATTTATACGTGATTTTAGGTGTTTATTAGTTTATTTTTTAAGAAATACATATTTTAAATGCAGCTAGTGTAGGCACCAGCATTTGTCTTGATATTAAGCCCCTGTAATGCAGTGCACAATAGAACTCAAAATAGGAGATAGAAAGACAGCCCTAGGGGTCAGTCGCTCCTTAGAACAGTGCAAATGTACTGACAGAGTAACATGCTGACAGAAGGGAGAGAGCAGAGAGATTGTTTGGCAGTGTGATACTGCTCTTGACCAACTATACTGCTTCTGAAGTTGAGGTAGAAGGTTTAATTGTACTGTCTGCAGGGGTGTTTGAACCATAAGACTGGCTGAACAGAATTACAAATCCTTTGAAACATAAAAAAAAATTCCTATATATGCATTTCAACTGTGTAGTTAGCAGCTGACTTTGAGATCAGCTTAAAAGGCAACCCAAAAAGAAAATCTGCCAACATACATTTCACATTCTAAAAATGAAAAGAAGAAAATGCAAAGGCTAACTGGGAAAACCTGGTACAAACAATTGCAAATCTGTATCATAAAACAACCAGATTCTGCCATTTGTTCAATGATGGAAACAAAATGAAACCTTGCAATTTAAAAGGTTGACGTAGCCAACTGTTCCACCTTTTGTAAATGAACCTGAAGTTGTATGTAGACAAGCCACATTCAATTGGAACCATATTGGAACATATTATACTCCTCAGGCAAAAACATGCATGATAATATTTCAGAAGTAAAATAAATCAAAGGCACACAATAGTGCTTTATTTAGTCTATAAGTGAAAGCTATTAGGTAGACTAGTAAAATTCAAAAAGTATTGCACTTCTTTAAAGTGATTCAGTGATTTGTCTAATGTTTCTCTTTTTCAACTTCTTCTCTCCATTTTGCTTTCTTCTCCATATTCATGTGGACCAGTGTGCGGTCCTCCCTGAGAGCCTGAAGATGGGGACACAGATTCATCTTGTTACACATGTTATACATTATATGACTTCATAATTTGACTGTCTTATGTTAAAAGTGAGCTTATGAGAAAAGGGAAATGGCCATTCAACAGAGCTGTGTAGGTTATCTTGTACAAAGCAACTCACGTGTAAAGAGAGCAGAAATTCATAACTCAGGCCATACATAGATGCATATATACTGTATAAACCTACATATACACACACATGCATTTTATGTTAATGATTTTTGAACGTTAACTAGATGCAACATCTTTTTGCAATATAGGGGATTTGATTTTCTGTTTGTCATATACTGTATAACTGAGAGTGGATATCGCAGTTCCACTATAAACAGCAAAGTTTATCCCATAATATAACCTAGATTTTGAAACCCATTATAAGGTCCAGGTCACAGTATAGAGCTTGTGATATCACATAAAGTTCTCCCTCTGCTGTGACTGGAGGAGAGACCTATTCCATGACATTGAGAGATGCTGCAGAGCGTGCTGTTAATCATGCTACTATAACATCATGGAACACTGAGAAACAGGGGAGCATTTTTACTGAGGGAAAATGTAATCGAAGGCTTTTTAAAAGGGGGTACAGGACTATAAAGAGTTAAAAAGGAGAAATACTTTAAATTAGGCTTTAGCCCCTTGCTTCTGTCTCCCAGTGGCCCTTTAAGTGGGTTTTAGCACCAGCGGATTCCCGATCACGTGATCACTGATTGGTTGTCACAACATGATTAGAAGCCCATTCCACCAACCGTGAACGAGAGCGGTTGTAAGAGCTTGGTCAGTGTGCTTGTAGCATGCAGTGATCGCTCCTTCAGCACTGAACCTCTGAACCACATATACGCTTATGTGTGGTGACTTGGCGTTAAAGTCCACTTGAACTGCCGCCACATATATCTGTTATACCAGTAAGAAGTTCAAATGGAACTTTAGCCAGAAAATTTAGTCTTGATAGCTATACCTGCAAAAGGGCTCAGCATAAATTAATCTAAGTAAAAAGCTAAAAATAAGTGCCTATAACGTTTAAAATCCAGTAGGGCCCTGTCTTACCCTGCTCTGCAGTCTCAGTTGTCATGCATTTTCAGCACTGTGCTGATAATTACTAAGTCACTGAAGGCTGATCTGCTGACAGCCTAAAAATTTACTGCTACAGAGGAGGGCAGGAAACAAGAAATGACAGACTGTGCTGAAGAAAGACAGACTATGATGGGAGAAAACAAAAGCAGGAGAGGTGACAGGGCAAACTCTGCTGCCAATGAGACACAAAAGAATAAACTTACAAGGAAAGAGTCTTATCTTAGCCCCCTGATATTCTCTCCTTTTTACCAAGGTAGGCAACCTGTGAACTTTAGCACTGTAAAGTACCTGTCAGCTTTCCTCTCTTGTGGAGCCAAGACATACAATTAAGGCTGGAAATATGCATATTTTAATTGAAGAAAGTGAAATATCGTTTTTAAGACCAAGGAGAGGGTGAGAGTTTCCCATTACAAAGTTATGTGCTCTAAACTTCAACAAAATGGCATCCTCCAGCAAGACGGAACAGGAACATTAAAGTCGAAATATTTTATGCTACTACCTGATCAATTCAACTTAGACAGAGCTCAAGGGTCCCTAATCCTCAGTCACGCAGCTATACCATTAAACCGTAGAAGTGATCTGCACCACTGTGCTCTTAAAATCATGTTTATAATAGAAACCACAGCGCAAACGTCAGAAATACAGTAAGTTGGCGCATTTCAGCCTACACGGCTTTAGTCATAACTCACTGTATTTCTGACTTTTAGGTTGCGGTTTTGCTGGATGCAATTTACAGCACACACTATTTTGATAGCATAATTATTAATATGGAATGTATGTTCTTTTATTAAACATTAATTGTTTTTAAACTGTTGTGGGTAAAGTTGTACTTTAACCACTTGCTCTCCAGAAGATTTATCCCCCTTCCTGACCAGGCCATTTTTTTGCATTACGCTGCTGCATTACTTTAGCTGACAATTGCATGGTCATGCAACGCTGCACCCAAATTAAATTTACATCTTTTTTTCCCCCATGAATTGAGCTATCTTTTGGTGGTATTTGATCACCTATGAGTTTATTTTTTTAGCCATAGAAAAAAAAGGATGACAATTTTGAGGAACAAAAACAATATTTTTTAATTTTTGTTATAAAACATGTCTAGTAAAAAAAAAAAAAAAAAATTAAAAACACATTTTGTCAGACATTTAGGCTAAAATGTATTCTGCTATATGTCTTTGCTAAAAAAAAATCCAAATACATGTAAATTAATTGGTTTATGTGAAGGTTATAGTATTTACAAATGGCGGTATATATATACTGATTTTTTTTTTTAACTAGCAGTAACGGCAATCAGCAAGTTATAGTGGGACTGAGGTGGACATTCTGACACTGCGGGGGAACAGACTTGGTGTCACTGATATCACCAGTGATCAATGTAAAAAAAAAAAAAAAAAAAAGACTGACTGTACTAATGACTAATGGCACTGCGCAGGAAGGGTTAACATGAGGGTCAATCAGAGGGTTAACTGTGTGCAGGGACTGTTTTACTAGGGGGCTGTGTCAGTGTGCTTCACTGTAATCGCACAGTCATCCAGAGCAGTGAGCCCGAGCTGACAGGGAGGAGGACTGTTAGTGAACAAAACTGTCCTCCTCCCTGTTGGAGATCTTCGGAAATCTCCAGGTGCCAGTGAGTAATTACTAGTTGGGACCTGTTGATTCACAGCTGCGGCACGGGTAGGGCCCTACCCAGAAATGCAAAATCACGTATATATACATGAGATTTTGCGCACCTGTGCCGCCCTGTAGCAGTATTTCTGCTATAGGGCAGACATGAAGCAGTTAAATAGTATTATTTGCACTTTATTTAGCTTTACTTTGTCTAAATATAACATTTGAAGGTTAGAGGTTTTAAGAATATCTTAGGTCTGAGAGCTGCTGCACTGACAACTCATTCACCTCCAGTTGGACATGATTTACTGAAAAAGCAAAGCCCAGTAAAGTGAAGAGTACTTCACACAGCTTCACACTTTAATAAATAAGGTCCACTGCCAACTGTCTCACAACTGTCAAAACTGCACAGTAGCTGAAGTGTCTGGTTCATGCAATGTAACAGGACACATAAATCTCTCTTTTATAACAGTTCACTAATCTAATCATTTGGAATGAATACCTTGTACATAACCTTGAATACATGTTTCTCTTTAAAAAAACTCTCCAATTTAACTTCAGAATGTCATTACAAATTTACACCAAAAAAAGCCTGACGTCTGACAATTTTATTTTGAATAGCCTGCAGTCTCCTCGGTCCTTCAAACTTGGATACAGAAAGCAAAGTTACCAACAGGAATAATAACCTGAGTAGTGTTTGAACCATAACCGTAAAAAAACCCCCCAAAAAACATTGTTGTTGACCTTTAAATTCATTTAGGGCAAAGCAGGTCTGAGTAATTCTAGTGACGGATTACAGAGGGCTAAGTATTTCCTTCCCACCCGCATGTGACAGCATTGGGCCAATCACCAAACATCAGCGAGGTAGAGGAATGAAGGAAAATGTGCTGATGGGGAAAGGGGTAACTAAATCAAACCCCTTGGTTTGCTCTGCCCCTCTGTTCATTTTAACTCTATAGTGAGTATGATAGAAAAACCTTTATAGAGAAATTACTGACAGCACAGGCTTTAGCATAGCCTGAATGGTGCCAGAGAAGCACCTCAAATAGCTCCCGAACACCCTCACTTTCATTGTAATAGGGAACTGTGACCTGAGATTTCAGGTACCTAGTAACTATAGAAAAATGTTATGCCAGCCTATTTGATTTAAAGCAAAACTTCACACTCTCAATCAATACTGACTATCAGGGGCGGACTGACAACTCATGGGGCCCCCGGACAATAGGGGATCATGGGGCCCCTGTGTCCTTGCCCACACTCAAAGCACACCCAAAAAAACCTATTTAAAAAAAAAAAAATGCCAGGGGCATTTCATGGGGCCCCCTACTGACCCCGGGCCCTCGGGCAGCACCTGAGTGCTTGAATGGTCAGTCCGCCCCTGCTGACTATTTTGAATAATTATGCTGCAAGCAGTAGTAAATACATGCTTATTTACTTGTTTTAAATGTTTTTTATACATTTCTTCAGCTACTTTCTGGTTTATGGCCTAGGCAAAAAATGTCATACATCCCAGGAGTCTTCAGGAGGGAAGGAGGGGGCTTCCTTGGGTAACTACATCCTCCTGTCTGCATACTTGAGCTAAGGGCATATGGAGTCCAGGAAGTAAATACTACATGAATCATCTGCCCCTACTCAAGATGGCCACAGCCAGAAATGCTAGGGGATTTTTTCAAAGTGACTTCTCAGCAAAATAAAGCATGGAGACATGGATGAATGGGTGAGTTTGCTTTGAGTTATAAAAATGAATTACATAGCATTTCTGGTTTGTGATGTTCAGATGCAGTATAGTTCCACATTAGGACATTGGTACTCAAAGATCTTCAAGAACTACATAATACAAAAATAGGGATGGGCTTGATGTAAGTTTGACTCAAAGCACCGGTAGTTCATGTGTTCGCCGAACACATGAACAGGGGCGGACTGACAACTCATGGGGCCCCCGGGCAATAGGGGATCATGGGGCCCCTGTGTCCTTGCCCAAACTCAAAAAAGCCTATGAAAAAGGTACCAGAGGCATCTCATGGGGCTCCCTACTGACCCCGGGCCCTCGGGCAGTGCACGAGTTTCCAAATGGTCAGTCCGCCCCTGCACATGAACGGTAAGGGCGTTCGGCAGGCTATTCACCCACCGCTCCCCACAATGCACTGCGTTCTCACAGTGCATTGTGATTGACCAAAGAAATGCACTTGGCCACAGGTCAGGTGCAATGCTTTGGCAAATCACAGCACAATTGGATGGAGCTAGCAGTGACATCACTGCTAGCTCCACCCAATTGTTTAAATCTGACCTGCCAATGTCAGATTGCGGCTAGTGCTCGGTAGGTACGGACAGGTCGGCGAGCAGCGAGTTTTCTATATTTTGCCGAGTTGGCATCATTGTGACACCACTGCATGCCATGATTGACGATGGAACAGGGTTTTTTTTTTTTTTTTTGCACCCGTTTTTAAATTAAAGGACTTGTCAAAAACGGTTTTGTTTTTGTTCAATTAAAGGGATTTTTCAAAAGTCTGGCAACTTTATTTATCCCATACTCATTCATGGGGGGGGGGGCAGCATCAGGTACCCTCTTATTTAAAGGAGTACCCTAATGCTAATGAGCTCACCTGCCCTCAGACCCCCACAACCACCAGGCCAGGGATGTGGAGAAGAGGCCCTTGTCCCCACCTGACCTGGTAATCCACAGGGAGGAGGGGCACTCGTTTGTCCCCCACCTTGCATATAAGCCTTCAAAATGGGCACTTTTAAATTTACAAGTTTGAGTCCTATAGACTTGCACTGAGTTTGAAGTTCACGGTCGAACATTCATTAGGTTTGAATATTCAATCATGAACCGAACATGGGGGTGTTCGGCCCATCGCTATTTAAGAACAGATTTGTTACAGTAGGCAATTGAAAAAAATAGTTTAAAGTGTAGAACATTGTAAAATAACCAATTAAACCTAAGCAATTCAACAGGACCAAATTATTAAATATGCAGAGTTTGCCCTCAGAGAAAACTACCTGTCCAGTCATCACTAGATCCAAAAACTAAGGCCCCATTCACAACTGCATATGGGGCCAACTGCAATTAACCATCGGAGACTCAACATGTTTCCTGCAAATAACTGCTGGCATCCCATTCAAATCAATGGGAGGCTTACAGCGACTACTGCATGTTAGATTACATGTGAATGGCTGCAATTATCTGCGGATGATTGGCCCTGGACACAGAGGGGTTTATTTACTAAAGCTGGAGAGTCCAAAATCAGACTCCCTTCTGCATAGAAACCAATCAGCTTCTAACCTCAGCTTGTTCAATGAAGCTTTGGCAATGAAACCTGGAAGCTGATTGGTTTCTATGCAGAAGGGAGTCTGATTTTGGACTCTCCAGCTTTAGTAAATAAACCCCAGACTGTCTGATATCAGAGCTGATAATCCTCAAATAATCCCTACATGTATGATTGCATGTGAACAGCAATGAATGGCTGTGGGTGCTATCAGAATACCATGGCTTTGCATGGGGTTCCCCATCTACAGCTATTTGCTGGAAACCCCTCTGAGTGTCCTGTGTGTAATCACAGATTGCCCCACATGCAAGTATGAGCATCTGAAGTTACATTCAAAATTCATCGTTTCCTTTAAAAGTTGGACCCTGCTCATTCAGCCTCCCATCACATTACCGGACCAATAGGAAACTTTGGAGGCAGGAAGAGAAGGCCCAAGTTTAATTTTTACAGGAAAAGTTAAGATCTGCAAATACTTTTTAGCTGCCTATACTGACCTCTTGATTTTGTTGAAGTTTAATGAAGGTAACCTCCTTTACTGCAGTTTTTCATTACATGATTTGTTTACATGATTTGATAGATTTACTTTTAGTCACAAAGGAGGTAAATGTAAGTAAGTTATATAACAACAGGCATATTGAGTACTTACTTTTTTACCAGACCACACCATAAAAACACATCCAATAAGTGTTGCAGCAATCATTCCCATGGCAACCTTTATGCGCAATTTATTTCTGGAAGATGCTAGGGTTTCCGACCTGAAAAAAAAAAAAAAAAACACAAATACAATTATACACACACACACACACACACACACACACACATATATATATATATACATATACACACATACATACATATACACACACACACACACACACACAGTCAGGTCCATAAATATTGGAACATTGACACAATTCTAACATTTTTGGCTCTATATACCACCACAATGGATTTGAAATGAAACAAACAAGATGTGCGTTAACTGCAGACTGTCAGCTTTAATTTGAGGGTATTTACATCCAAATCAGGTGCACGGTGTAGGAATTACAACAGTTTGCATATGTGCCTACCACTTGTTAAGGGACCAAAAGTAATGGGACAATTGACTTCTCAGCTGTTACATGGCCAGGTGTGTGTTTTTCCCCTCATTATCCCAATTACAATGAGCAGATAAAAGGTCCAGAGTTCATTTCAAGTGTGCTATTTGCATTTGGAATCTGTTGCTGTCAACTCTCAAGATGAGATCCAAAGAGCTGTCACTATCAGTGAAGCAAGCCATCATTAGGCTGAAAAAAACAAAACAAAGCCATCAGAGAGATAGCAAAAACATTTGGCATGGACAAAACAACTGTTTGGAACATTCTTAAAAAGAAGGAACGCACCAATGAGCAACACCAAAAGACCCGGAAGACCACGGAAAACAACTGTGGTGGATGACCGAAAAATGCTTTCCCTGGTGAAGAAAACACCCTTCACAACAGTTGACCAGATCAAGAACACTCTCCAGGAGGTAGGTGTATGTGTGTCAAAGTCAACAATCAAGAGAAAACTTCACCAGAGTGAATACAGAGGGTTCACCACAAGATGTAAACCATTGGTGAGCCTCAAAAACAGGAAGGCCAGATTAGAGTTTGCCAAACGACATCTAAAAAAGCCTTCACAGTTCTGGAACAACATCCTATGGACAGATGAGACCGAGATCAACTTATACCCGAGTGATGGGAAGAGAAGAGTATGGAGAAGGAAAGGAACTGCTCATGATCCTAAGCATACCACCTCATCAGTGAAGCATGGTGGTGGTAGTGTCATGGCGTGGGCATGTATGGCTGCCAATGGAACTGGTTCTCTTGTATTTATTGATGATGTGACTGCTGACAAAAGCAGCAGGATGAATTCTGAAGTGTTTCGGGCAATATTATCTGCTCATATTCAGCCAAATGCTTCACAACTCATTGGACGCCGCTTCACAGTGCAGATGGACAATGACCCAAAGCATACTGCAAAAGCAACCAAAGAGTTTTTTAAGGGAAAGAAGTGGAATGTTATGCAATGGCCAAGTCAATCACCTGACCTGAATCCGATTGAGCATGCATTTCACTTGCTGAAGACAAAACTGAAGGGAAAATGCCCCAAGAACAAGCAGGAACTGAAGACAGTTGCAGTAGAGGCCTGGCAGAGCATCACCAGGGATGAAACCCAGCGTCTGGTGATGTCTATGTGTTCCAGACTTCAGGCTGTAATTGAGTGCAAAGGATTTGCAACCAAGTATTAAAAAGTGAAAGTTTGATTTATGATTATTATTCTGTCCCATTACTTTTGGTTCCTTAACAAGTGGGAGGCACATATGCAAACTGTTGTAATTCCTACACCGTTCATCTGATTTGGATGTAAATACCCTCAAATTAAAGCTGACAGTCTGCAGTTAAAGCACATCTTGTTTGTTTGATTTCAAGTCCATTGTGGTGGTGTATAGAGCCAAAAATGTTAGAATTGTGTCGATGTCCCAATATTAATGGACCTGACTGTATGTATATATATATATATATATATATATATATATACATACACACATATATATACACACACACACACACACACACACACATACATACATACATACATACACACACACACTTATTTATACAAGGCTTTTTTTCAGCCGAAACTTTCAACAACCTCTGGAGCTGGGCCTCTGCTTGCCCTACTCCACTTTCACTTGTAACCTATCCCAACAGCTCCACACAAAGCGCGGGAGGGGTGCCCACTCCATGTTTAGTGCACTCCTGAACTCTGCACTCCATGTTTAGTGCTTTCCTGAACCTTGAACTCTGTGAGCAATAGACTCCCCTGAACCCTGCACTCTGTGCATTATGCATTCCTGTTTTTATTTAACAATGCCCCTTTAACCACTTGCTGACCGCATATGACGTCCTCCCAGAATGCGCCCTCCCATACGCCCCCGGGGCCTACGGACACAGCAGATCACATGATGTGGTAAAAGGCCAATCACAGAGTCCTTTTACCACATGAACAGCCGTGTCCAATGACACAGCAGATCACTGGTAAATGCAGCTGCCAGTTATCAGCTGCACTTTCCTCACGCTGTCACAGCATGAGGAAAGTACTGCCGATAACCTGCAATTGTCATAGGGGGGATCGGAACCAATCAGGGCACTGATGATCAGTGCCCAGCAGTGCCGCCAGTCTGTGCTCAGCAGTGCCGCCAGTCTGTGCCACCTATCAGTGCCCATCATTATTGCCTATCAGTGCCACCTCATCAGTGCTGCCTATCAGTGCTGCCAATAAGTGCAGCCTCATCAACGCACATCAGTGAAGGAGAAAAATTACCTGTTTGCAAAATTTTATAATAGAAACAAAGTAAAAACATTTTTTTTCAAAATGTTTGCTCTTTTTTTGTATATAGCGCAAACAATAAAAACACCCAGCAATGAGTGCATACCACCAAAAGAAAGCTCTATTTGTGTGAAAAAAATTTCATATGGGTATAATGTTGCATGACTGTGCAATTGTCACTCAAATTTTCGACAGCACTGAAAGCTGAAAATTGGTCTGGGCAGGAAGGGAGTATAAGTGCCCTGTAGGCAAGTGGTTAAGACCCATTCAATTTGGCCACAACTTCCATTTGATGCCCACAATGTTCCACATCGCTAATCTCCCCTTTGTCAGCAAGGTGGGGGGTTGTCAAGGTTCATGAATTTCTGCACCTATTCATTTAAAATAAAATAAAAAGCCATCTGTCTGCACTGCACAACGGACTGGATAACTGATAGTTTCCATTCAACTGTATAAGATTGCTACTTCATAGATCATGAAGTTATCGCTCTCTCCCAAGCCAACAATAAACACATATTACTGCTTGTAAGTGACTTAATAGATTTGCAACCTCTTAAAAAGGGGCCTGCTAAAAAATATACATAACAAACTACTAATAACATTTAACAGACAGTGAACTAGGTAATTTTAGCTAAATAATGCATGTGGGCACATATGCCTGCTGTGAAAAGGGTCAGTAGTAACACAGAGTGCAGAGGTCACTATTATATAACACAGAGTGGAGGTCAGAATTATGTAACACAGTAGAGAAGTAACACGGAGTGCAGGGATCAGAAGTAAGTAGCACAGAGGTCAGTAGTATGTAAGGCACAGTACAGGGGTTAGCAGCAAGGCAGAGTTCAGAAGTTAGTGTATGTAAAGCAAAGTCCCCGGGTCAGTAGTAACACAAAGGGCAGAGGTTAGTAGTATGCAACACATAGTGCAGACGTATGGACTGCAGAAGTTATTGGTATGTAAAGCACAGTGCAGAGGCCAGGAGTACAAAGACGTCAGAAGTATGTAATGCACTGTGCAGAGGTCAGAAGTAAATAACAAAGGTCAGTAGTAGGTAATGCACTGTGCAGAAATCAGGAGTAAGTAATGCAGAGGTCAGTAGTATGTAATGCACTGTGCAGAGGTCAGGAGTAAATACCATAGAGGTCAGTAGTATGTAAAGCACTGTGCAGAGGTCAAGAATAAATAACAGTCAGTAGTATGTAATGCATTGTGGAGAGGTCAGGAGTAAATACCATAGAGGACAGTATTTATTATTATTATACAGTATTTATATAGCGCCAACAGTTTGCTCAGCACTTTACAATATAATGGGAGACAGTACACAAGACAGTACAGTAACAATACAATACACGAGGGGTTAGTATGTAATGCACTGTGCAGAGGTTAGGAGAAAGTGATGCAGAGTGCAGTAGTATGAAACACAATGTGCGGAAGTCAAGAGTAAGTAACGCAGTGGTGAGTGGTACGTAATTCTCAGTGCAGAGGTCAGATCTGAGTGGGGATTCCATAAATTTTCAGGGCTAGCCTCTCATTTCCTGTTTTGGCTATAGGTCAGGACGCAAAGTGAAATCTCCCTAATGAGACATAGATGACAAAAAATAAAATGGCAGGGGTTATAACACTCCCTTACTCTAACCAAAAAGTTAACTGAAGGCTAGCTATTGCTAAAAGAATCCACGTGGTGGAGCTAAGCTCTCCTCCTCCTGACCATCCTGCACCCCAAAGCTCCATGCAGCGGAGGAATCCCACAGCAGAATGTTCAGGAGAAGGAGAACTTAGCCCCACACAGCATCCGATACCACTGAATTAAGTACCCCCAAGATCTGGCCTTGCTCAAAAATATAAAATATTGCATCTTACAGTTCTCAGATGTGGTGACATTGAGTTTTCCTATTTTTCAGGCATTTTTCCCTTTTTTTTCAGCTAGTAATCCTTTGAATAACACACTCCCTGCCCCTTCCTGTCTACACTCATTTCTCTGCTGTATCTATGGAGGTAGAAATGGTTTTCATACCAGCTGGACTTCAAACATGCCTTGTTTTTGCTATCTTTTCACATTACTGGTATTCACAAGGGCCCTGAATGTCAATCAAGATCTGTATTTTTTGTACTTTCTGAAAACAAATGCAGCCACCAACATCTATAGATTGGTAAACTGCAATATATTACATTTTTGTTTTTAAGTTTAGATACACTTTAAGCTATAGGGCAGAGGAGGTTGGCTTCAAGACAACAGTCAATAGCTTTTTTGGCCATATTTCTCCCGTGAATCACAGGAGTTCACTTACTTTTGATTACCCGTGACACAGCATCTGCTGAAAATGTGCTAAAGCCCACTGTCAGCTCACATCAGAGCCACTCCAGGCTCTGGAAGGATTCCAACCACATTGTCTGGAATCCACCCAGCTGCCTGACTGACAGCAGGTTCCAGCTCTCAGAGAGCGTCAGAGTCTAAGCCAGTTGTGCTTACCCCCTCTCTTGGCATTCCAGTGAGCGCTTGAGGGGTAGAGAGGCGAGTCGTGACCAACAGTCACAGTTCTCCATTTCAAGCAGACCAAGAACTGAGAAATCAGTGGTCAAGTGGTCACCCATTTCTCTGGATTAGAGCTGACATAGGAAAGCTGCAGCATCACAGCCCTGCAGCAACACAGGTGGGTATGTATTATTATTATACAGGATTTATATAGCGCCAACAGTTTGCACAGTGCTTTACAATATAAAGGGGGACAATACAACTACAATACAGTTCAATACAGAAGGAATAGGAAAGCTCTACTCATGGAGCTTCCAATCTAAAGGAAGGGGAAAGTGGTACAAAAGGTGATAACTGCAGGGATAATCAGATGGAGCTGACTCAAGTACAGTTCTTAGGTGGAGGTGGGGTAGGCTTCCCTGAATAATTGAGTTTTTCAAAAGATCGCCCAAAGGCAGACAGGGTGGGGGCTAACTGGACATATTGGGGAAGGGAGTTCCAGAGGATGGGAGAGGTTCAGGAGAAGTTCTGGAGGCAAGCATGGGAGGAGGTGACAAGGGAGCTAGAGAGCAAGATGTCATGGAAGGAACGGAGTGGATGATTTGGATGATATCTGTAGATGAGGTTGGTGATGTAGCTAAGGATGGCTTTGTACATTGTGGTTAGTATATTCAATTTTATAAGTTGAACTAGCGGAAGCCAGTGAAGGGATTGGCAGGGAAGCAGTTGCTGATCAGTTGGTAAGGTGTATACGTTTAGCAGCAGCATTAATAATAGACTGAAGGTGGGATAGCCTGTATAAAAGGTAGGCCGGTGAGGAGGGAGTTGCAGTAATCAAGGTGGGATACAACCAAGGCGTGGATAGGTTGTTTTGTGGTGTCATTAGTCAGGAAGGGGTGAATTCTGGAAATGTTGCGGAGGTTGAGGCAGCAGGATTTAGTCAGATTGGATGTGGGACCCGAAGGAGAGGTCAGAGTCTAGGGTTACACCTAGCACCCTTGCAAGTGGGGAGGGACTAATGGTTTTGCTGTTGATCTTAATGGTAAAGTCATCAGTGGGGGATCAAGGAGGAGAAAATATTACAAGCTTGGTTTTAGAAAGATTGAGTTTGAGTATGTACAGTTTTTTTTTAACTCCCAAATGTATTTAATCATTTACTCACGAGACATATTCTGGAATATCCTCCTTTGTTTTGTAACGTCCAGTCCACAAAAGCACCTTTTTATCAAAATCTGATGGTTTCATCTCATTTCTGTATAATTGGTTAGCTAGAAAAAAAAGAAACAAAAAGAAAAAGGTAAAAACAATGATTCTGAATGGGATCAATTTTAAAACTGTTACATGGGCTACATGAACAAAGCACATTTACTTTTTCTTATTCACATCACTGTGGTGCGGGTGCTCATTACTGCAATACACCGTAACATACATTGAAGTGATTGGATGTCATTCATTCTGAAGAGCACCTCAACGCTCACCTTCAATGAACACCACCATGTGTTGCAGTGTGCTGTGCTGCAGAATATGTTGCATGCGTGACTTTTTCAGTCCATTGTGGTGCATTAGGCAAGCTTAAAATTACATGCTAATTAATTGTGTGTAAATGCACATGTTTAACCCCTTGTCCACCAAGGTACACTTATAAACGTCCTGTAGTGAAGGAGTTAAATCAAGCTTGGTATTGTTTTTACTAGCCAACTCTCAGCTGTCATGTGAAAGTAATCTAGGCATTTATGGAGACTCCCTTCCCCCACCGTTCCTGCCCGCAGCATTTCCCATATTCTCCTGTCCCTTCAAGGAGCCCTGAGCTGCAGTAAATGGCTTCAGGATTTCAAGCAGGAGGAGACTGGGAAGCATCCATTCCCCATCTCCTATCTGATGAATGAACCTGAAAGTGATGAACGTTTTGTCACATCCGATTTCAGGACTTGATAGACCCCAAATGTTCCATAAAGAGGACTTTTCACCTGCCCAGTGCTTTGACATAGGGGCTTGTTACCAGGGTCGGACTGACAACTCATGGGGCCCCCGTGTCCTTGCTCAAACTCAAAAAAGCCTATGAAAAAAGGTACCAGGGGCGTCTCATGGGGCCCCCTACTGACCCCAGGCCCTCAGGCAGTGCCCGAGTTTCCCAATGGTCAGTCCGACTCTGATTGTTACCGCCCTTGTAATAACAAAAAGAAAAAAAAAAAAAGTGTAAAAAAATATATATGATTAAATAAATAACTATGCACACACGTTAATGCAAGTGCACACGCTCACAATGGATGGCCCTTGAAGCCTATGGGTGGCATCACAGCTCCCAGGATTACCAGCCATTGCTGGAGCGCTCTCCCCTGCAGCCCCAAACAGCAAGATCACATGATTGGACCAGAGCCATCCTAAAAATTGATAAGTATATCTATCCCATAGACGGGTTAGTCAGAATATGTGTTAGGAGAGGGGGCATTTTTAAGAGTAATTAGGTTTTTCCTGAAATTCTACTTTAAAAAGGGAAGTGGACAAAGCTTTTTTGGCCAGACATCTCGTGGGTCACAGGAGTGCTCTTACTTTTTTAGGATCTACCCAGCTGCCTGATTGACAGTTGGTTTGGCCTCTCAGCATGAGGATGAGAACTGGAACCAGCTGCACCAACCCTGGCAGACATGCTGCAAGACATGGACAGAGGCGGCAGACATGCTGCAAGACATGGACAGAGGCGGCAGACATGCTGCAAGACATGGACAGAGGCGGCAGACATGCTGCAAGACATGGACAGAGGCGGCAGACATGCTGCTAGACATGGACAGAGGCGGCAGACAAGCTGCTAGACATGGACAGAGGCGGCAGACATGCTGCTAGACATGGACAGAGGCGGCTGACATGCTGCTAGACATGGACAGAGGCGGCAGACATGCTGCTAGACATGGACAGAGGCGGCAGACATGCTGCAAGACATGGACAGAGGCGGCAGACATGCTGCAAGACATGGACAGAGGCGGCAGACATGCTGCTAGACATGGACAGAGGCGGCAGACATGCTGCTAGACATGGACAGAGGCGGCAGACATGCTGCTAGACATGGTCAGAGGCGGCAGACATGCTGCAAGACATGGTCAGAGGCGGCAGACATGCTGCAAGACATGGTCAGAGGCGGCAGACATGCTGCAAGACATGGTCAGAGGCGGCAGACATGCTGCAAGACATGGACAGAGGCGGCAGACATGCTGCAAGACATGGACAGAGGCGGCAGACATGCTGCAAGACATGGACAGAGGCGGCAGACATGCTGCAAGACATGGACAGAGGCGGCAGACATGCTGCAAGACATGGACAGAGGCGGCAGACATGCTGCAAGACATGGACAGAGGCGGCAGACATGCTGCAAGACATGGTCAGAGGCGGCAGACATGCTGCAAGACATGGTCAGAGGCGGCAGACATGCTGCAAGACATGGTCAGAGGCGGCAGACATGCTGCAAGACATGGTCAGAGGCGGCAGACATGCTGCAAGACATGGTCAGAGGCGGCAGACATGCTGCTAGACATGGACAGAGGCGGCAGACATGCTGCTAGACATGGACAGAGGCGGCAGACATGCTGCTAGACATGGACAGAGGCGGCAGACATGCTGCTAGACATGGACAGAGGCGGCAGACATGCTGCAAGACATGGTCAGAGGCGGCAGACATGCTGCAAGACATGGACAGAGGCGGCAGACATGCTGCAAGACATGGACAGAGGCGGCAGACATGCTGCAAGACATGGTCAGAGGCGGCAGACATGCTGCAAGACATGGTCAGAGGCGGCAGACATGCTGCAAGACATGGTCAGAGGCGGCAGACATGCTGCAAGACATGGTCAGAGGCGGCAGACATGCTGCAAGACATGGTCAGAGGCGGCAGACATGCTGCAAGACATGGTCAGAGGCGGCAGACATGCTGCAAGACATGGTCAGAGGCGGCAGACATGCTGCAAGACATGGTCAGAGGCGGCATGCATGCTGCAAGACATGGTCAGAGCCGGCATGCATGCTGCAAGACATGGTCAGAGCCTGCATGCATGCTGCAAGACATGGTCAGAGCCTGCATGCATGCTGCAAGACATGGTCAGAGCCTGCATGCATGCTGCAAGACATGGTCAGAGCCTGCATGCATGCTGCAAGACATGGTCAGAGCCTGCATACATGCTGCAAGACATGGTCAGAGCCTGCATACATGCTGCAAGACATGGTCAGAGGTGGCAGACATGCTGCAAGACATGATCAGAGACTTCAGACATGATATAAGAGATGGTCAGAGACTGCAGACATGATACAAGAGATGGTCAGAGACTGCAGACATGATACAAGAGATGGTGAGAGACTGCAGACATGATACAAGAGATGGTGAGAGACTGCAGACATGATACAAGAGATGGTGAGAGACTGCAGACATGATACAAGAGATGGTGAGAGACTGCAGACATGCTTCAGGAGAAGTCATGAACTCACTGCTATTACAGCCTCTTTGCACATTGGTGCTTCATTATTTGTGCTTCCTACAGTTCCTTTAGGCCTCATGCACACAAACATTACCCAGCATAAAATATGACCAGTGTAAAGACACAGCATTTACCTGCGCCCAGGAAATAGAAAGTAGGCCATGGAAGTGAATTGCTGTATGCTCCTATATCCATGTAAATGCTGGCACTCCTGTGCATCTGTGCATATTTTCCCAAAAACACGTTTTGTGTTCATAAAATACGTTGAATACACATGTAAAGGTAAACAGTGATACATAGAGGTTTACAGGAGTGCATAGCAATGCACCTCTATGGCTGGCTGCAGGAAACCTTTGTGGTTCTTTACGCTAGGCATATTTTATGCCTGAAAAGGTCAGAGTGTATGTAGTTGTGTGAGA
Organism: Staurois parvus; assembly: GCF_062004578.1. Taxonomy (NCBI): domain Eukaryota; kingdom Metazoa; phylum Chordata; class Amphibia; order Anura; family Ranidae; genus Staurois; species Staurois parvus. The sequence continues at coordinate 5,640,752 of NW_028318841.1, forward strand.
TCAGATTCAAGCTGGAACTTGCACACAGTTACTCCAGACATCAAAGAATGTTTAAGGGCTTCCTGACAATGTTTATTGTTATTATTACAGAAAAGCACAACCAAACAGAACGTTTCCTCGCAGGAGTAATCATCACAGACCAAGATCCAACAAAAATGATTTTCTGGGCTAATAGTGAGATCACACTGGGTCTGTTGAGACTTGAAGACATGTTCCATCACCACCCATATGTATGCTTTCCTCAACAACACTGATTACCCAGGGGAGAGAAGATATTCCCCTGGTATGGCCAGTGTTTAACATCCTATATACTGCTACAGACCTTTCACTGCCACCAATTTATTGTATGATGTGAAAAAAAACTAAGCGGCAGGTACACTCCACCCACAGCTTTTCCCTGGACTGACAGGGGCTGTTTGTCACATTAGCCTTAAAGCCGTATTAATCCAAAAACCAAAAATATTACACACTGCTCAGAAAAATTAAAGGAACACTTTGAAAACTCATCAAATCTCAATGGGGAAAAATCTCATGCTGGATATCTACTGATATGGACTGGGTAATGCGTTAGGAACATAAGGATGCCCCATCGTTTGATGGAAATGAACATTATCAACCTACAGAGGACTGAATTCAAAGACACCCCAAAATCAAAGTGAAAAAATGCTGCAGCAGGCTAGTCCATTTTGCTGAAATTTCATTGCAGCAACTCAAAATGGTACTCAGTAGTTTGTATGGCCCTCACGTGCTTGTATGCATGCTTGACAACATCAGAGCATGCTCCTAATGAGACGACGAGTGGTGTCCTGGGGTATTTCCTCCCAGATATGGACCAGGGCATCACTGAGCTCCTGGATAATCTGAGGTGCAACCTGGTGGCATCTGATGGACTGAAACATGATATCCCAGAGGTGTTCTATTAGATTTAGGTCAGGCAAGAGTGGGGAACATTCAATGGTATCAATTCCTTCATCCTCCAGGAACTGCCTCCATACTCTGGCCGCATGAGACCGGACATTGTTGTGCACCAGGAGGAACCCAGGACCCACTGTATCAGTGTAGGGTCTGACAATGGGTTCAAAGATTTCATCCCAATACCGAATGGTAGTCAGGGTGCCATTGTCTAGCCTGTAGAGGTCTGTGTGTCCCGCCATGGATATGCCTCCCCCAGACCATCACTGGCCCACCACCAAAATGGTCATGCTGAACGATATTACAGGCAGCATAATGTTCTCCACGGCTTCTCCAGACTCTTTCATGTGCTCAGAGTGAACCTGCTCTCATCTGTGAAAAGCACAGGGTGCCAGTGGTGGACCTGCCAATTCTGGTGTTCAATGGCAAATGCCAATCGAGCTCTATGGTGCCGGGCAGTGAGCACAGGGCCCACTAGATGGCGTTGGGCCCTCACACCACCCTCATGAAGTCTGTTTCTGATTGTTTGGTCAGAGACATTCACACCATTGGCCTGCTTGATGTCATTTTGTAGGGCTCTGGCAGTGCTCATCCTGTTCCTCCTTGCACAAAGGAGCAGATACCGGTCCTGCTGATGGGTTAAGGACCTTCTGCGGCCCTGTTCAGCTCTCCCAGAGTAACTGCCTATCTCCTGGAATCTCCTCCATGCTCTTGAGACTGTGCTGGTAGACACAGCAAACCTTCTGGCAATGGCATATATTGACGTTCCATCCTAGAGAAGTTGGACTGTCTGTGCAACCTCTGTAGGGTCCAGGTATCGCCTCATGCTATCAGTAGTGACACTGACCCTAGCCAAATGCAAAATTAGTGAAAAACAATCAGAAAAGATGAGTAGGGAAAAAAATGTCAGTGGTCTCCACATGTAAAACCATTCTTGTTTTGGGGGTCATCTCATTGTTGCCCATCTAGTGCACCTGTTGTTAATTTCATTAACCCCAAAGCAGCTGAAACTGATTAACAACCCCCTCTGCTACTTAACTGGCCAGATCAATATCCCAGGAGTTAAACTGACTTGATGCTATACTCTGATTAAAAAGTGTTCCTTTAATTTTTTTTTTAGCAGTGTATATTGTAACTTACCATTAGATGTGGTGGCTGCATTAGTTTTCCTTTACTAGGCTTTTTTTCCTCTGTCTTCACCTGGTGATCTGGCCAGTAACACACCTTCTGTATAAGTTCTCAAGAACACTGCAGCTCAAAAAAGCTGCTTCTTCAGGCATTCAAGGCATTCAAGCATTTTTTTTCTCTGCTCGTAAACTCCCCTCCATGTTAGCCTATGTGTCCATACACACATAGGCATTTTCTGGAGACAAGTGGCAGGGGAGTTCAGAGGCAATAAATAAAGAACATCACTTGTACATTCAGGAGAGGAGCTTCTGAGCATAACAAATGCTAAAAAAGGTGTTAACATGCATAAACACTAAGCAGGTTAATGTATGTTCCTGTGTGAATGCATTCTAAAGGCCAGAATTCATTATGACCAGGCAAAGGAATGCGCATTACCACCCATGCATAAATATAGCTTTTTACAGAGCTTTTGAGTGTGAAAAACTAAAGCACGCTAATGTGCAATAATGCTAAGCATGTTAATGCATGTTCCTGTGAATTCTGGCCAATAGAATGCATTTACGCCAGGCGCAGGAACGTGCATTAACACCTGTGCCAAAAAGCAGCTTTTTACACAGTTTTTTGATGCTGCAAACTCCTGTAGGAGGGAAAATGTTTTGTTTTTAACCCCTTGGCGCCGGCGCCTCCTGGCCCTTTAAGGGTTTCAGAAGCCGGGGGGCGGGGCAAGGTTTTTTAGGGTCATGTGACCGCTGTGATTCGCCATCATGGCGGTCACATGATCGGGAAAGGTCCCGATCGAAGGAGGAGATCGGGACCTTTCTGTAAGTACTGGACATGTGTGCTGGGAGCGCGCGCTCTCAGCACTTTATTTTTTTATTACACACAAATGTGCGGCCGCTCGGCGTCTAGGCCCAGATGCCGGGAGGCTGCACATTTGGCGTGAAGAGGTTAAGCTTACAGTGTGCATAAGGCCTTAAGAGTGCTCCAGCTCTGGATGAAGGAGCGGGGGGGGGGGGGGGGGGTTGGGGGGCCTTTGGACAACAGCATTGTTAACCTTGGGGGAGGGGAGTGTTAGATGCACTAGAAGATTTAGATACACAAACAAATTGAAGCTGAACTCCAGCTAATGCTTTATAAGCAGTTACAGCAAACTCTTTTTTTTTTTTTATTCCTTTTGGGATAAAGGTTTTACAGAAATATATAAAAGCTGATCATTGTGAGCACTCCTGTCGGTAGTAAATGGTTTGTGTCAACCCTGTAACTGCTACATCTGCAGGACAGCTTGTTCTTTTGAAAAACAACTACTGGCCAGATAACCAGGGGAAAATTAAATGAAGGAAAGCATAAAAAAAGAAAACGAATGCTGCCATCACATCTAAGAATCGGTAAGTTCCTAATGAGACTAAGAATTGGTCAGTTGCAATATAATAAATGCTTGCTTTAGGGTTAATACTGATTTTACTTGTGCCATATTTGAGATTTCTCTCAGCAAAATATATTATTAAAAATCAGAGGAATAAATAACCATAATAAAGAAAAGGGGTGAACAGCACAGAAATACGTACAATAATGTGAAGAAAAAAAAAAAAACCAAGCCACTTAACTATGAGAATCATGTCTAAAAAACCTAGACTCAGATTGGTGATGCAGGGACCCCATAATAAGGGCCAGAGGTATCCAACAGAACTTACTTGTACAATTACCAGAAAAATAATTCTGGGGCTCTGAATTTGTTTCCTGTTCATTTCCGATGAATATTCTGTTAATCAGTCTCTGTTTTTATCCTAAGGCAGGCCATACATGATGCGATTTTCTTTCCTGCAACCACATCTGAACAGACATGGATGCCACAAAGTGACATTTGTCCCATTCTGCTCTGATTCAGCAGGGGTTCTGTTCACAAATCCCTTGTTGAACAGACCAGACGGTGCTTGTGGGAAAGGGGCCCTATATGTTTATTCTAGCTCAATAAATCAAAAATGACTGAAGCTACTGAAGCAGCATGACAGTCAAGCAACTAAAACTTTTTAGAGGTCAGCAGTGGCAGCCTTCCTCTGCATACTTTCTGCAAAAAATTAAAAATGTCCCTTTTAGCAGCTAAGGATGGATTCAAACTATACGCACGTTCCTAACTCCAGAAACTACAAAGCAACTCATTCACTCCCTGATCATATCACGACTTGACTACTGTAACTCCGTCCTCGCTGGCCTACCCCAACACAGGCTATCCCCGCTTCAGTCTATCCTAAATTCTGCGGCCAGACTCATCCACTTTACCAACCGCACTGTATCCGCCACCTCCCTCTGCCAATCCCTCCACTGGCTTCCGATTGCCTAACGCATACAATTCAAAATAATAACACTGACGTACAAAGCTGTCCATAACACTGCCCCTAACTACATCACCAACCAAATATTCATTTATTATTATACAGTATTTATATAGCGCTAAAAGGTTTGCTCATAGCTGTATATTACAGTGGGGGACAGTACATGAGACAATACAGTAACAATACACGAGGGGGTCAAGGGCCCTGCTCTTTCGAGCTTACAAAGCCAAAACGCACTCTCCGCTCCTCACAAGACCTTCTACTGTCTAGTTCCCTGGTCTCCTCCTCCCATGCCCGTCTCCAGGACTTCCCCCATCCTCTGGAACTCACTACCCCAATCCATCAGACTGTCACCTACCCTCCTCACCTTTAGGTGCACCCTGAAAACCCATCTCTTCAGAGAAGCTTACCCCGCCCTCACCTAATTGCCGATCTCCTCCGCTCTTCCCACCACTCCATCCCCCACAGCTATTTCCTCCTGTACCACTCTCCCCTCCCTCCTAGATTGTAAGATCCAAGGAACAGGACCCTCGAGTATTGCATTGTTACTGTGCTGTCTCGTGTATTGTCTCCCATTATAATGTACAGTGCTGAGCAAACTGTTGGAGCTATATAAATACTGTATAATAAGTAATACAAAAAAATATATATATATATATATATATATATATATATATATATATATATATATACATACATACACACACACATACTTTTTTATTATTTATGTATTTTTAATTATTATTAGCCTTTCTTTAATTCTTGTGGTTTCTTGCATTTTACCATTATATAAATACATAGGAATAAGTTTTATTTTATTTCAGGTACTTTTATAGCGCTGTCAATTTACGCACCACTTTACATACATATATTGTACATTCACATCAGTTCCTAACCTTCAAGGGGCATACAATCTAAGGTCCCTAACTTACATACAAGTACACATAAAACATGTCACATATACAGTGCATGCATGTCACAATAAATACAACAAAAAATATCCAAATAATGCAGTAAAATGTACATTATAGCCATCCACTAAAACACAGTTTTATGCAAACAGATGCCAATCGTCACAATTTCAGCATTCATGCCCTGATGCAGACTGCAGATAATGTAGGTCATGGCAGGCTGAGCAGGTGACGCATTTGAGGGCATCCAGTTGTCATTATAAGTGAAGCCTCTGATCACCTATGTAAATATGAACATCAGAAGTGTCTCCTGTACTCACCATGTGTCTGGTTGACAGTCACTTTGGGTTGTAGGTCATTGGCATTCTGACTGTAGGGCCTCCTGTAGAGTGCAGATCTGCTCCCTGGCTGCACAACACACACCTTTCTCAGCAGAGATGACACAGAGGCCAGGCTGAATCTGGACATGATGTGCAGAGATGGATGGATGGGCAGCCCAGTGTACACAGGTGAGTCCTGCGGTGTCAGTCTGCTGAACTCTCCTCTAACAAACTTCCTCCCAATCAGTGTGCAATGACGGCCACGGCAGGAAGTCTAATCTCTCTCATCACATTGGCTGGGCGATTGCTGAGTCACAGTGAGAAGCTCAGTCTGGACAGGATCAGAGGAGGAGACACCCAACACATGCACAGGAGGGGGGCCCACACATGCACAGGAGGAGACACCCAACACATTCACAGGAGCGGGGCAGCACATGCACAGGAGAGGAGGGGGGGCCCACACATTCACAGGAAGGACACCCAGCACATACACAGGAGAGACACACAACACATGCACAGGAGAGGGGGGCACACATTCACAGGAGGGACACCCAGCACATACACAGGAGAGGGGGGCACACATTCACAGGAGGATGCAGCATATACACAGCTTGTCTGCTGCAGACAGACAGCTTATCTTTGAATACAGACAGCTGATTACATTGTTATTGTACTCACTCCAAAGATACAAACGTGCTACTTTTGCAACATAGTGACCTAGTATTCAGCCTGTGACCCTCTATGACTTCACCAGCAATAATAATAATGCGGAACAAACAAAAACCTGCAACTGTTTTGGAGAAAGTTTTGTGTCCACAGCATCATCCAAGTAATGGTAACCATACACATAATGTTATCACCCAATTGATGTGCAATTCAATCAAAATGATCAAATCAGACACTAATCAAATAGCCCTAACTTCCCTCCCAATTCATTTATATTGGCCATACACGATTCGATTTTATAATCTGACCAATGTACAACTCTTGTTCGATTTGCAGCAGCCATGTGTACTTTGATTTTTCTGTTTAATGAACAATTTGATCAAAACGATTAAATCAAAAAACAATTGAATAGCCATACCTCCCCTTCCAATTGATTTATGGTGGCCATACATGCGTTGATTTTATTATCCGATCAACATGCAGTTCAATAAAAGTGATCAAATCAGAAACTGGTCAAATAGCCATAACTCCCCTCCCAGTTAATTTATGGTGTTCATACAGGCTTTGATTTATTAGCCACTTGATGTGCAAATCGATCAAAATGATCAGATCAGAAACTGATCAAATAGCTGTAACTTCCCTCTCAAACGATGTATGGGGTCTTCGATGTTATCCAATCAATATGCAATTCCATCTAACCCTAGGTTCACACCTAAGCATTTTCCGCAACGTTTTTCAGAAACGCACAGCAGTCCATTTAACATGATTTCCTATGGGACACGTTCGCATCTCTGCGTTTTCACCCAGTGCATTTTTGGAAAGGGTCGGGATTTTCTTAAATGCAAAAAGTTGCGTTTTTGGTTCTATAAACTTCAATGGAATCACTGCAGAAAAGCATGTAGTGCGTTTTTGCTGTGTTTTGTGTTTTAAATCTGCCTAGCAACAAGAAAAAAATGGAAAAAATAAAAAACTGCAAAACGCATCAAAAATGCATCAACGCATGTGCAAAAACGCACTGCAGAAACGGATCAAATGTAAACTGCATAGGTGTGAACCTAGCCTAAACCATTGAATCAAAAACCAATCAGCCATAACTTTCCTCCTGATCGATGCATAGTGGCTATACAGGCTTCAGTTTTATTATTCGATCGATGTGTGATTTGATCAAAGTGACTGAATCTTAACCCAATTGAATAGCTGTAGCTTCCTTCCTGATCGATGTATGGTGGCCATACAGGCTTCAGTTTTTATTATCCAATCAATATGCAGTTCAATCAAAACAATCAAATCAGAATCTGTGTGAATAGCTATAATTTCCTTTTTGATCAATTTACGGTGGCTATACATGCTTCCATTTTATTATCTGATCAATGAGTGTTTCAATCAAAATGATCAAATCAGAAACTGGTTGAATAGCCATAACTTCCCTCCCAATTGATTTCTAGTGCCCATAAATGCTACAATGTTATTATCCAAGCAATTTGCTATTTGATCAAACCAATCGAATCAGAAAACATTGAACAGCCATAACTTCCCTCCTGATCAATTTTTGGTGGCAATATACACTTCCATTTTATTATCCAATTAATGAGCAATTCAAAAATGATCAGCAAAATGTTAAAACCAGAAACCAATCGAATAGCAATAACTTCCCTTCTGATCGATTTATGGTGACCATACATTAATTGTTAGCTCCACAAGCAGGGTCCTCCTGAACCTCTTGTATTGACTTGTATTCTAAGAGATTCAATCAAACTGAGCCGTTAGGCCAGGGTGGAAAATCATTGATCATTTTGCATCGGTCAGCAACACTGAGATGCTTTGTTCATGAATCAGATTTCATGATGAAAATCAAGATGTGATTGAGAATTAATGATTGTATCTTCAAACTTTGGGTTAAGGCTCACTTCTCTGTGTGTGACATTTCGATTAAATGGGTTGTCAACTATTGATTGATTATTCCTATCTGGACAGATCAATCAGGACAGAAATCAATAATTTATTGGACCATGTATGGGCCTGGGCAGAAAACTATTGATTGTTTTGCATCAATCTGCAGCATTGAGATAGTTTGATCATAAGTCTGAATCTATTTCATCTGATCGAATTATGAGTTTGCCTGGTGGAAACAGAGACACTTTCAATAACTTTCAATAACTGGCCAACTTATCAGCCACCTATTAATTGAAATCAACTTTCCTGTGTGTGGCATAGCGATTGTGTTGTCGGCTATCAATCCATTATTCTTGGGAGAGAATGATCAGAAAAGAAATCGATCATTTATGGAAGAATAGTAGCACAAGGACCTGCCTGCATGGATACAAATTGATTGGTTCGGCTAGGTTAGGTAGGCACTCATATTACATAGTTTTGATAAATCTAAATTTGATGCTACAAAGATTGTATGGTCGTATTTTGCCGTCTATAGTGACCCTGAAGCAGCCCATAGATGAGTCAACCAGTGGCTTGAACAACAACAAAAAAACCTGGCCTGATTCACCTATCCACACATTTGATGTGAAATGGGGGGCTCTTCCTGCTGAGCTATTGTATTCTGACAGTGCGTCACTTCCCCTTCATCAGAATACACTAAATTGTAGGCTATAACCTGTGGTACTCATTGGGCAGAAGAAAAATTGACAGGGCAGTTCTACAGAAGTCGATCGGTAGATTTACTTCTGTACAACCTCAGTGCCCATAAGAGGATCAAAAATCGGCTGATTCCTGCTGAACTGACCACATTTTGATCTATGGATGGCCTGTTCACAGTCTGTGTTTAAGAGGAGCTTTGCAATTGGCTAGAATTGGCACCAAGGGCACAAGTCCCTGCCTCACTCTTGTCCTTTTTCTAGAACACTATCCATCCTGCTGAGTCCAAACCTACAACCATACTGTGCCCTCTCCATGCATGAGGCCTCCACATGACATTCCCAGCCATTGACCTTTGTATCCCAAAGAAGAAATTTCTGCACAAAAAAAGATTTCTGCCAATCACATTTAGTGGACAGTCCACAGTAGTTACATGTGAAAGCATATGCAGCACTTTGGCAGCCATCTTCCCTCAGACAGTCTCTCTCTTCAAGTGTCACTTCATAGCTCTACAAAGTTGGGTATGCTCTGCAGTTACTCTCCTTGCCCGTTAGGATTTAGGCATCCAGCTCACAACTCTCCTTTATTCGTTCCAGAGACAGGATTTCTGCAGTTGCTTCTGTACACCTCTCCTGGGACTTCTTCCTTGAGCAGGACCTTGTCTGTGCTGACTACATCTGCATAGGTATGGGGTACTTGGCTTACATGCCCCTCTGCACTAGGACTGTTCCCAATCTGGCTTCTATATGGGTGCTGCCTCACCCATGACATCACTGCAGAAGGACCTCAAAGGAGCCTAGCACCTGATAACACTGCGGTAACCAGACACTATTCTGACACAGAGCTACCTGCTGGCAGACTAGTTAGCTGCACCTGCCTACATGCATCCAGGACCGATCACTCTCAGGTGATGAACAGATACATGTGAATGGCAGCCTGCCATTGCTTTCAGTGGAGCTGCCTCTCTCAGCTAATTGCCGGGATCCCCGTCTGGGGTTCTTCTATGTAGACACTGTCAGGTCCATTCGCAGCAGTGACTGTGGTCTTATCCGTCACATATGTACAGTAAGGACCATTTCACACTATAGAAATGCAGTCCAGATGGATGCGTTTTTGCATGTGCTTTTTTCATGCATTCCAGTGCATTTTTGATGCTCTTTTGACGCGTTCCAGTGTGTTTTTTATGCATTCCAGTTAATTGTTTCCTACTCTCTTTTTCTCCAATTTAAATAGGGACATGTGGATTCCAGTGCGTTTTTGGTGCATTCCGATGTTTTTTGATGCTTTTTACTGCGTTCCAGTACAGTTCTGTGCAGAAAAAAATGCAGCATGCTCTACTTTTTTCTTCTGCAACTGGAACGCACTGGAACTGAAAGTACTGATGTGAACTATGACATTGACAACCATATAACCTACTTTCTGTGTGTTTTGGATGCAGAAAAAACCAACTGAAATGCATGTAGTGTGAACAACCCCCCCAAAAAAAAAAAAAACAAAAAGAAATTAAAAGTCAGCAGCTACAAATACTGTAGCTGCTAACTTTTAATATTAGGGCACTTACCTGTCCAGGGATCCAGCGGTGCCCTCACCCTGAACTGATTCTTCAATCGGCTGTCAGGTGCTGGCTCCGCCATCTTGTTTCTTCAGTTTAAAAAAATTGTGGCAAAAAATCACCAAGGGGGGATGGTCATGCTGGTACTAAGGTGCTTTAAATTATTATTATTATACAGGACTTATATAGCACCAACAGTTTGCTCAGCGCTTTACAATATAACGGGAGACAATACAGCAACAATACAGTTCAATACAAGAGGGAAAGGAGGGCCCTGCTCCTCGGAGCTTACAATCTAGGAGATTAGCATGCAATGCTACAGAACTCTCTCCTTCCATGATTTGTAGCTAAGCCATAGAGATGATTGCCCATCTGACATGGCCCAAGACCACATATAGTGTTTGGGAAGCTGTTCTCTGGCTTCTCCATCATTGTGTGCTGGGCAGTCTCATTCACTGTTAGTCTGGGCAAATGCAGGGTCACCCACGAAGCTCCTGACAGTGTATGTTCATATTTCTGCATTCATGTTGTACTTCATGCTAACACTCATCATGTATGTTAACTGATGCTACAACATCTCTCCAGAGAGAGATATCATATTACCCTGTACAAATCATTAGTAATACCTCATCTGGAATATGCAGTTCAGTTTTGGGCACCAATTCACAAAAAGAACATTGGGGAACTGGAGAAAGTACAGAGAAGGGCAACCAAACTGATACGAGGCATGGAGGAGCTCAGCTATGAGGAAAGATTAAAGGAACTGAATTTATTCTCTCTTGAAAAGAGGAGATTAAGGGGGGATATGATCAATATGTATAAATACATCAGTGGATCATATAGTGAACTTGGTGTAGAGCTATTCCCCCTGAGGTCATCACAGAGGACAAGGGGGCACTCTTTATGTCTGGAGAGAAGAAATTTAATCTCCAAATATGGAAAGGTTTCTTCACAATAAGAGCTGTGAAAATGTGGAATAGACTCCCTCAAGAGTTGGTTCTGGCCAGCTCAGTGGATTGCTTTAAAAAAAGGCCTGGATTCTTTCTTAGATACACAGAATATAACTGGATACTAACATTTAAAGGTAAAGTTGATCCAGGGAATATCCAATTGCCTCTTGGGGGATCAGGAAGGAATTTTTTTCCCAGCAGGAGCAAATTGGATCATGCTTTGTTGGGGTTTTGCCTTCCTTTGGATCAACTGTGGGTATAGGATTATAACTTTTTTTTTTTTAATGGTTGAACTGGATGGACTTTTGTCTTTTTTCAGCCAGACTAATTATGTAACATCACATGTGCTATGTATACACATTGCAGTACACTACAATTAATTTTCAGTTGCATCCCAAGAAGCATACTATACATTTTTTTGACCAGAGCATATTTTATTCTTTAGCTATGGCCCTATTAATTCAGCAATAACAATGTTTCATACTGCAAGACCCCTTTTTAGGGCATGCCTGACCAAGGAGTCTTGCATGGTCTCAAAATGTTGCACCTTACCACTGTGATTGATCTTATTGTTGTCTTGTTATAATGATCCTTCATATCAAGCATGGAGATCCAGCCCTTCTCCGGATGACCAGGGTGTATTTATATATGTACTATTCCCGCAGCAACCAATAGTCCTTTTCCAGAGAGATGCATTTATTCGGATAAAGATATTTGTTACAGATGACAGAAATCCAGCTGAATATTTGTAAAGATTACAACAAACAACAGCTCTCAAAGTCCCATTCAAGATACTTCATATCAAGCATAGAGATACTACACCGTCCAGCATATGTCCAATCTATAATATGCAACTAGGTAGCTTCCATGCAACCTGTGTTCTGCCCCACATATCCTGACCTGTGGTCTGCTATCTTTGTATTCTCCCTTATGCTCTGCCCAGGTATCCTCACTTTTGCTCTGCTATCTTTGTATTCCATCCTGTGTTCTGTGTTAATATACACATTTTCCCCATTCAGTACAATGGCAAGCAGTCTGATTGGCCACGTTTAGTAGCATGTTTGATCTTATGGGGTTTATTTACTAAAGCTGGTCCAGTCAGCATCTCATGCAGCTCTGCATAGAAACCAATCAGCTTCCAGGTTTTATTGCTAAAGCTTAATTGAACAAGCTGAGGTTAGAAGCTGATTGGCTGCCATGCACAGCGGCACCAGATTCTAAGTGAACCAGCTTTAGTAAATAAACCCCTATGTGTCTAGACCTAGAAACTTCCCCTGACTCTCCATATATTTACCCAAATACAGGTTAACCCAACACAACAAAGGGAAGGTAATTACTTCCTGCAGACATTAACATAGTAAGGTGTAATTTTGGTGTGTAAAGTGGTCTTATCACTGGCCTGTCAGTATGTGTTTCAGTGTCTTCAATATATATATTACACACAGTATACTACACTTATCTTCTCAAATATTCATTTTTTTTAAATTTTTTTTATAAATGTTTAATAATTTATCATTTCAAATACAGCTCACGTTCACAATTCAATTAAAAAGACATTCAAACAATATCTTCCTAATAGCATAAATAAATTATTTATTATTTAAAACCCCCACCTTTACCCTCCTTCTTCCCCTTCTCCCCTTTGTCAGCCTCCCATACCCCCTCCCTCTCCCACTCTGCGTTTTCTCTCTTCTCCTTTCCACCATACATTTCTATTATTTCTAAAACCATTTCAAGGGGTATTATATCCTCATATATTTCACTTTTTCTCTATACTCTTCCCATTTTTTCCACTTTATATTATACATCTCCATCTTGTCTATATGCATGTAATACAGTTTTACTGTCCCGCCAATCTGATTCATTCTGCCCATCCAATCCTCCTCTGTTGGCACCTCTTTTTTTTTCCAAAACCTAGGTATCAAGCTCTTCGCTGCACTCAAATAATGCCATATCCCTGAGACTTTATATAATTTCACTGGAAGCTCTGTGATATGGAGAAGACATAACTCTGGGTCTAATCCAATATTAATTTTAGTGATTTTCCTTACTATATGAACTATTTTCTGCCAAAACACCTGTATTCTTGAACACTCCCACCATATATGATACCACGTGCCCTCCTCTCCACAACCTCTCCAACATAACCGTGAAATCTCTCCATTCAATTTATGCTCTATATTAGGTGTAATGTGTCATCTCACCAAACACTTAGAATTTATTTCCACCTCCCGCATACTAATATTTTCATGAATTAATCTAAGCATTTTCTTTTGCTCCTCCTCATCTATTTCTCTTCCCATATCTCTTTCCCATTTCTAGTTTTTTAGTAACTCAAATATTCATTTGATGTTAATTTCTGTTTCTGTTTTTCGTTTAATGAGTTTGAAAAAAAAAAAAACAAGGATACACTAACAGCAAGAAAATGTAGAACATCGTAATAGAGACATCAGGAGTCATGAAGAGTTAAAACATACAGCCTCGTTGACGACACATTACCATCAATTATACCATAAAAGTTATATTATGGAACACCGATCTCAACTTACTAAAAAAAGGATTAGTAAGGATGTTAATTTTGATGATCCATGTGAGTGCTGGCAATGTACACTCAGTCACCAGGTAGGGTTACCTACCCCATAAAGCACTAAGTAATAAGTGCAATTGGAATCACTAATCCAAGTGAGAGGTTGGTGTTCTTATTTGGAGAAATAAAATCTTTTAGTCGGTTTAACACTAAGTGGTGCTCTCTATTTATTTAGCCTGGAATGGAAGAAGAGAAGATCAGATTACGGATTAAGACATAATTAGGTGCTGAAAGACATTTTTTATAAAGAGGTGAATTCTCTCCAGTGAGTCTTTTGTTTGCACACAGGTGACATGCATGGCATTGCTTGTTGGAATGCATGGTGGTGACTCACAGATACCTTGGATACGAAAGTGGATGTATTTGTTGAGGTGACCATAAAACTTTTAACATGCAATACAATGTGAAGACATCAGTTGGAAGTTTGGAAGCACACACAAAGGATAAAAGAGAAAGAACTTTTGCAACATTGTTTTATTAAGACAATTTTGAAGATATCATATACTTTACTGATACACTCTTTATTGTTTTATGTTTGAGGAGCCTTTCAGGGATCACTGTAGAAGGAGTGCTCTGCATTACTGTGTTTGTAAGGCTTCATGCACACAGGGCATCTGCTTGGCACCTTTTCTACTGGCAGAAGAAAAGCTGATTAAAACACAGTAAAAGCCACATATTGCTCTTGCGTTTATACAAGTTTTTGTGCCTTTGCGCATTAATGCATTCTATTGGGCAGATTATTATTTTTTCCTGACCATTAGAATGCATTAACGTGCAAATGCGTGAACACGGCTTAACACATCTAGCATTTATGCATGTTAATGCCTAATCCACATTTTTTATGATCAAAAGCTCTTCTAAATGCACTAGTTATGTTTTTGGTTTTTTTTCATTTTCAGCCTGTAACCTCTCCTCTTCTAATACCTTTATATATGCCTGTGTGTGCATGGTCACATATAGAGGTGCTTTTACAGGCTGAAAAAAAAATGCCAAAGGGAGAAGGAATAAACAGATATTTAGTAAAAAGAAGCACATAATACACACATTAAGGCTAGGTTCACACTCATGCGGTGCGGTATATCGCATGTGATTCGCACAGGAACTGCACCGCATTCCTGTGCAAATCACATGTGTTTGTGTGCGGAGCGATTTGAGCCATACATTATGTATGGCTCAAATCGCACCGCATCCACACCAAAAAGGCGCAGGACCCTTTTTTTGGGTCTGCACTAGAATTGTATTGCATGGGTATTCGCACCTATGCGATCTGATTCTGCACATCGCACCGCGTTTTGCAGACCGATTTCAGGGTGTTGTTAACTTGACATACACCCCCACAGTGGTTTGCATGAACGGGGTGCAATTCTGATGTGGTGTAGAATTCGCACAGAAAACCCTGCAAATTCCAGACCGCATCAGTGTGAACCCAGGCTACCACTTAACCTCTTGATTATCCCAAGATGTTAACCCCTTCCCAGCCAGTACAGGTATATTGTATGGTATTATCAACGATCATTGTATTAGTGTCACTGGTGATGCCAGTGTCAGTCGCTGATCGCTGCCATTACTAGTATAAAAAGTAAACAAATAAATAAAAATTCCAGTATATAAACTATAGTTTGTAGACACTATAAATTTCACACAAACCAGAATACATTTATTGGGATTTTTTTTTTTACCAAAGACACGTAGCAGAATACACTTTGGCCTAAATTTATGAAGACATTCGATTTTTTTTAAATTGGATATGCTTTATAGCAGAAAGTAAAAAATACTGCTTTTTGTCTTTTTTTTATTTTTAGAATAAAAATATTTAAAAAACTCGAGTCAGTTGGTAATCATATGCTACCAAATAAAAGCTCTATTTGTGTGAAAAAAAATTATACAAACTTCATTCGGATATAGCATTGCATGACCGCGCAATTACCAGTTAAAATAGCGCAGTGCTAAATAGCAAAAAAATGGCCTGGTCATGAAGGGGGTAAAACCTTCCAGAGCTTGCATGGTTAAGCTCAGTGTGCATGAGGCCTAAATAAGGGGAACCTGTGTTGCCCAGTTGTGAATACCCCATGCCGTGTAATGGAAATTTAGAAACATTTTCACACTTGATTAGTTAATATTAGTGAACAAAACTTTATATTATGTACTAAAATTCATTAACATTCACTTTACAAAATGAACAGCCTTTATTCCTTTAGTAAATAAACCACGTTCTGTTTTCCGTGGATAAAAAATATATAGGGATTGATTTACTAAAATTGGAGAGTGAAAAATCTGGTGCATATCTGCATAGAAACCAATCAGGTTTTTTTTTCCAAAGTTTAAAAGGAGAAGTATAGCCATAGCTATTTTGGCTGTATGTCTCCTGTGCCCCGTTTTCAGCTGACGGCAGGCTAAAGTCTGCTGTCGGCTGATGTCACTCAGCTGGTCTAGGCTCTGAAAAGATCCCAAAAATATGATCAGGATCCACTGAGATCCTGAGCCAGCCCCTCCCACCCCTCCAATAAGTGCTGGAAGGGCACAGCAGAGAGCCTGAGACTGAGAGTTCTGGCTCTCTTCTCAGAGTGGAGGGTGAGAACTGAGCAGTCAGAGGTTTTTGATCGCTCAGTTCTCACTACAGAGCTGGCAGGCAATAAATGCAGTATCAGATCAATGTTGCATCCACCTAGGTGAGTATAAATGTTTGCTATTATGTATGTATAAATGAAGGCTACAATTTAGTGTTCACAAACTATCATTGCTCCTACAAACACTGCTCCTTGTAGCCCAAGGTCTGCAAATGGAATTAAATTTACAGACTATGACATTTTATTTTTATTTTGTTTTATTGTTGCTGTCTTCTGTCCACCATTATACATTCCTGGATAAATTCCTCACTTTAACTACAGGTAGAATTGCATGAATGAGGTGTTTAGAGAAATCTGAAGACTTTGTTTTTCAAGAAATATGAACCCAGCTCTCACTTCTCTTGTTGATTTGGAAATTAAAAACTGAACACATGCTGGTACCACTAGCACAATATAATACGGGAGGAAGGGAGGGGGGAGGGAGATTTTGTACAAAAGGGTGTTATTCTTTAGGTGTATCTTGGGCAACCTAATGTCTAAATAGATCACAGCCTACAACAATATGCAAGCCATGGTTTCGGAATAATGTCAAGCTACAAACTAAGAGCTGTGGAGTTCTGTCCAATAGTTACTGATTAGCCTCCTAATCCAGCCAGATACATGAATGTGTCATTGTTGTTACTGAGGTCAGAGTATTCATATCGGAAACAGATTCCTCTAACAGTCCCAAAACCACGGTCCACCACAAAAGCCAGCCACAAGGTAGGTGCTGCAGCCCGGTATGCTGATCCCTAACAAGCGATACTAATCCAAGATAGGAAGGCCCAACATATGTCCATCGCTAAAACATAATTTTTATTAGCACAACTGGTAAAATTGCAGCAAGACAAACTTACATTTCATCAAACAACCTTAATCACAGCAATCAACAGTGTACTTCCTCCCGACCTACCCAGTCACTGTGCCCACCACACTGACATTTGCATTTTGCACAGTGGGGACTGGCCAGAGAGGGAATACTTTGTTTCAGTTGGCCAGCTTAAATATGTATTGCAATGAATGTGAACTTAAAATCTCTGTTTTTTGCAGTTTGCTAGAAAGGGTGTACAGCAGTGTGCAGAGGGTTTATCCACAATTTTTAATGTTAGCATGTGGTCTCACCTGTGAGATTATATACACATAGAAACCAGGGGCGGACTGACAACTCATGGGGCCCCCGGGCAATAGGGGATCATGGGGCCCCTGTGTCCTTGCCCAAACTCAAAAAAGCCTATGAAAAAGGTACCAGGGGCATCTCATGGGGCCCCCTACTGACCCTGGGCCCTCGGGCAGTGCCTGAGTGTTTGAATGGTCAGTCCGCCCCTGATAGAAACCATTGGTATTGGACTACAGACATATTTTCCACCACACTGACAGGCACATGGCCAAGAAGTTTTGCACTGGGATGGACAGAGCCTGACGGGGAACTGAGAGACTAGTTTCCCATCAGGACTACTTTACTTTTGATTGACATCACAGGCTTCACCTGCCAAACAGCTGCAGTGGCTGTAAAATAGAGTTGGAGGATGGACAGGGCCTAATGGAGAATTCTGGGACTAGTTCTCCATCAGATCCTCTTTGGGTGTGATTGCCAGCAGTGGCAGATGGCAGATTCCATAGATGCTATTGGACTGCAGAATGGCTATTGGATTGGAGAATCCATCTACTGCCATCCACTGGTAATCAAAGGTAAGGCTGGCATAATGGGGAAGTAGCCTCGCTGAGTTCCCCACCCGGCTCCACCCACTGTCATTTCAGCATGACCTGCATCGTTAGTTGCTAGGACACAGGCGACCTACATCATAGCAACCAATGAAGTAAATGTAAAAAACATGCAAGTATATTAATAAAGCAATTAACACACAATGCCTCCCCTACCCCTGCATGCCAACTTTGAGTTAAACTTAATTACCACCAGTTTGCTTATCTGCGAACTGGCAGTAATTCTTTTAGAATCTGTTGCAGTCATGTTGACTGATTCTAAAATTGGCCATATTAAGAACTAGCTGAATCTGGCACACATGTAGGTACTGGTTCCAAAGCTGGAGCAAGGCTTCCATTAAAGTGGAACAATACTCACATCAGATCCGGGAATGAGGCATCTCCAAGCTCCCCACACAGCTGCTGACATCTTTTGGGTGGCTGGCTGGTGGGTCTCAATCGCCGCTGCCATTGCCCAGGCGACGATGACGTCACTCCTGCACATGCACAGAAGCTAAATCAGATTTGGTGGGCAGGCAGATAAGTAACTTTAATGCAGAAAAGACAAAGCATTACAATTCATGCCTGTTCACCCCTTTTAAAATTCTGGTCTTAAGTTCCACCTAAATTTTGAGCTGGCTATGTTAAAGGGGCCATACCACCAGAAAAGAGATGCTACTGCCTTATTGAATTGCCTTGACAAAGTCTGTTAGAATGTCAGGTACTGATATCCTGCAGAACAGGTGTGACTAGATGTAAATCTAACAGTTCTAAGTCAGTGACTCACAAAGAATGAAAGCTAAGGACAGCCGGGCAAGTAGCATTTTCAGAAGTATATGACCAATGGCAGAATACCCATTCTCTTTGTACAGGTTTACTTTCAGATATAGCTATATAACTCTCCCTTGCTTATCTTTGAATATTACACCACAGATAATTTGAAAACAATTACAAAACAAGTAATAAAGAAAATGAAATGATTCTGAGAGATCAGTAACAGGGATTGTGCATAAGGTAGGAAGATGTGAGGCAATGATATATGGGAGCCAGATGGCAATGTCTGCATCTCGTCAGATACTCAAAGCCCATCTCCTGAGGGCATATCAGACCTCTTTGAGCACATGCAGCACTTATTTTTTGTCTGAGCACCAATTTAATGGCATTATAGAGAAACTTGCTGCTAATAATGACTTTGTTCTTTGCCTCCCACAAGAAATATACATAATGAGAGGAAGCATAATGCATCGAATGTTCAACCTAATTTGCTGGTAATCCAATAAAATAAATGAAGTCTGTTTTGAGACTCAAATTTACTTGAGGAAGCAAAATAAAGTTCTTCGTTATTCAGGTACTCCAGACACTCATCAGCATATCATTGATGTAACTGCTAGACAATTACTAACACCCCCAAATACAATATCAATTCAATGCAATTAAACTGAAAGACCTCTGCTAAGCACTTTCATATTAACTTCCACGTAAAATAAATCATAATAATTCTTGACATTCTGCAAGCTACTGTACAAAATATATGCCATCCCTAGCATCTTGTAAGATAGGTTAACAATAGATGAGAGAAGGTGGCTAAACACGTAGGCGCAATTCACATGGCTTCTCATTTATGTCAGAACCAGGGAATCCATAAACAAGCACACCCAGCTCGGTCATGTTTATTCCATGGAAAGAGAAGAATGGTGTTGCTACAAAGAGAGGGAGGGCAATTGCCAAACATTTTCAGTGCTGGCTTATCAAGGAGAAAATGGTGAAAGTTTTAACAGATATGTATTCTGTTTGTGAATTGTGAGATCATTGCCTATTTTGGATGGAAATGGGTGGTATATCTGCTTTTGGAAGGAAAGAAGCCAGTGCTGGCAGTTCTCATTTTGTTCTTTTTGCACCCAAAACAAGACAAATGTTTCCCCAAATGTCTCCATAGTTTTATCCTCCTCTTACCTCAACCCCCAATACTTTGGGGTCTATTTTTTTTTTTAATAATTGCATAGCCATTCATCCAGCACATCTGCATGTATATGTGTCCTGAGCTAATTGGGCAAAAGGCTATTTTCTCTACGGACAGTAGTAAATATATAACTGCAGTGCTCGCAGAGACTCCTCTGCTGTACAAATAAAACAATATACCCTCCACCACAGTGTCACAAATCAAATAAAATAAAATATCCCATGTACATATATTTAATATAAGAGAGAGAATGAAGATGGAGGCAGAGTGACACAGGGCAAAAAATTTAGAGTGCCTGTAGGCAGGTGCAGTCTGATTCCTCCACTATAGGTGGTTCTGGAACTGAGCAGCTTGGAGAGAAAATCAAGGAAAATATGCTTTCTCTGTGGTTTCCTGATTCCTAGAGGCAGCGTTCTGGTTGGCTGCACTGCACTGCATCCAGGAGACCCTTGGGGGCCATCTTGGGTCAGCAGAGTCTTTTAAGTCCCTGCTCCCTAGGTTTTGGTGCACATTCACTTGTGGGTAGTGTAGGGACAGGTCTTACGTCTGTCAGGGACAGTATTAGCGGCAGGGAAAGGTTCCAGATGGGAATGGAAAGCTTAGGGCTTGCAACGTCCTTGAAAATCTCATTTGGTTTTCAGTTTGGCTGATACCTGCTCCACTACATGCTGTTGGCATTGGTGAGTGTTCCAGGTTGGGTCCTCTCCTACGGGGTTTGTTGTCAACTGTTTTGCCTTTACTACAATATAATTTCTGCCTTTACTGCAATACAAATTTTTCCTTTGCCACAATATAAGTTTTACTGATTGCCCATGGACTGTGTATGAAATATCATCTCAGCATGCTGCATCCACCCACAAGCCATCATCCCAAACCAATAAATGACTACTACAAGGTAAAAATCAGTCACTTTCTAAGATGCAGGGATAAAGATTCAACATACAGGTATTAAAAATATTTCCAAATGTATTAATCACATCTTCTTATAAAAGTTTGAAAAACAAATCATGTATACTGTGATTACACTACAATATTCTGTTAGAAAAACAATAAAGACCACTTATACACTGTAAAAACACTATACTGAGTGTCCCACTTCACAGGTAGTAACTTACGCTCAACATGTTCTGTAAATATATTCACTTAATCAGGACCAGAAGTAAAAGGGTTACAGGACATCCATGCAATTCCATTGATCTCAATATAGTGATCTCAAATGGTTTATCGCATGTTGTAGTTACATTATTCTAAAGATACACTCATCTTCACAAAGGAATAGCTAATAGGTTAGTATTAGGTATTAGAGAGGTCCAGAACTTAAAGTGGAACTTTACCCATAACAACGAAATAAAAATAATGTTCTTTAGCAAGGAACATACATTCCGCATTAATAATTATGGTACCAAAATTAATATGTGCCGTAAAATTGCCTCCAGTATTGGTCTTGTTCAGGGGCGGACTGACAACTCATGGGGCCCCCAGGCAATAGGGGATCATGGGGCCCCTGTGTCCTTGCCCAAACTAAAAAAAGCCTATGTAAAAGGTACCAGGGGCATCTCATGGGTCCCCCCTACTGACCCCGGGCCCTCGGGCAGTGCCCGAGTTTCCAAATGGTCAGTCTGCCCCTGGTCTTGTTTCTTCTAGCCAGTGGCTGCCACTTTGCTGAAGCCCAGAGCCCCTGAAGAGCAGCAAATCTTTAGGTTGTCAGCAGATTGGCCTGTAATGGCTCTGATTTTCACTACAATGCCAAAAAATGCCAAAATGGAGAGCAAATGTGCATATCAGGGCTAGACAGAGTATTAATGGATTTTAAACAGTATAGGCACGTATTTTTAATGTTTTACAAACATTTGCTATACCTGCAAAAGGGGCCAGCTTAAAGTGATCCAGCAGCACTTACATTTCTGACTAAATTTCCACTTTAATGTTATTGTGTCATAAGGTGGTTGTTGGGTTTATTCCTACTCTGTGGATTAGGAAGAGAGGAGGTCTTCTCCCAAGCTTGAGAAGCTCCATAATGGCTATTCTGAATGGAGAAAACATTTGCAGTTTTCTTCAGGATTGGTAACTTCAAGATTGGATTCTGGAGTGTAGAGGCTTCAAAGAGCCCTGTGACAGGGAAGACAGAGTGCCCAGGTGAACATTTATGCACCAATGCCAATTTCCCAACAGCTGCGCTCGTGTTTGTGCACTTGCCTACCGGGCACTTATACCCCCTTCTTTACCAGGCCAATTTTCAGCTTTCAGCGCTGTCGCATTTTGATTGACAATTGCGCGGTCATGCAAGATTGTACCCATATGAAATTTTTATCATTTTTTCTCACAAATAGAGCTTTCTTTTGGTGGTATTTTATCGTCGCGGGGCACTTTACTTTTTGCTCTATAAACAAAAAAAGTGCAAAAAAATTGAAAAAAAAAATGTTTCTTTGTTTCTATTATAAAATTTTTCAAACAGGTAATTTTTCTCCTTCACTGATATGTGTTGATGAGGCAGCACTGATGGGCACTAATAGGTGGCACTCATGGGAACTGATAGGCAGCACTAATGAGGTGGCACGGATAGGCGGCACTGATAGGCAGCACTAATGAGATGTCACGGATAGGCAGCATTGATAGGTGGCACTGATAGACAGCACTGATAGGTGGCACTGATACACAGCACTGATAGGTGGCACTGACTGGCATCACTGCTGGGCACTGACTGGCGGCACTGCTAGGCATTGACTGGCACAACTGCTGGGCACTGACTGGCACAACCACTGGGCACTGACTGGCAGCACTGCTGGGCTGCACTGATGGGCATTGGTGGGTGGCACTGGTGGGCACAAGTGGGTGGCACTACAGGGCACAGGTAGGTGGCACTTCTGAGCACAGGTGTGTGGCACTGCTGGGTGGCACAGGAGGGTGCACTGCTGGGCACAGGTGGGCGCACTACTAGGCACAGGTGGGTGCACTGCTGGGCACTGGTGGGCGGAACTGCTGGGTGGCACTGCTGGTCACCGATCATCAGTGCCCTGATGATCGGTGCCGATTCCTGCTCTGACAACTGCCGGTTCTCGGCAGCACTTTCCTCATGCTCTGAAAGCGAGAGGAAAGTGCAGCCGAGAACATGCAATTGCATTTCCCGGTGATCAGCGTGTTATTGGACATGGCTGATCATGTGGTAAAAGGCCGCTGTGATTGGCCTTTTACCACATCACATGATCAGCTGTGTCTGCAGGAGAGCGCGTTCTGGGAGGACGTCATATGACGCCCTCCCAGAACTGGCCGGCCGCAGTGTAGCTGTCATTCACTATCTGCGGTCGGCAGGTGGTTAGTCCGCAACTGCACTAGGAGTCCTTGCCCTCTGGTCTACCATGTTCCATTATCTGCTATCTGTTGTATCCTGATCCTGTTGCCGACCTGACGCGTCTTGACCTCCCATGAACTCCGCCTGCACTGACCTAGCTTACACTTGCACTACACCTTTGCCTGTTCCCTTGCTATCTGTCTAATGCTTGCTGACTCCTGGCCTGAACTTCGACTATCCGCTTGCCTACTACCTGTACCTGATCCGCCTAATAGATCCTGACCTGACTTGTCTGACTCTGCTACTTCTCCGGCCTGTGACTATCACTTGCTACTAACCATCTGCAGTTGCCGAGTTCATTTTGCTCTACTGCAAGAATCTACCAGTCACTGCTCCTGCTGATCTGCAACCTCTGCTCACCTGCATCTGCAACCTACCTGCAACCTCTGCTCACCTGCATCTGCAACCTACCTGCATCCTCAGCTCACCTGCATCCCCTGCTCACTTGCATCCACAACCCACCTGCATCCTCTCCGCTGACCTGTATCCTGGTCGTCCAGATTACCCACCTGTCGGCTGACATCGCAGACCTGCCAGGCACTCTTGCCTTCTGTTTATTCTATCAGGGGCACTGAGCAGGAGGTGTAAGAGGACACCTTCATCTCCATGTCAGGCTCCCCCACCAGATACATGACGCCCTGTGAGGGATGAAGCCTCTATCCCTGTGTCCACAACATACTGGAGACCAGGAGCTTGATTGTGAAGGAGTTCACAGCCTTTTAAATCAAGCTGGCTGAGATTCTTTTCCCTTGCTGACAAAGCTGCTGCAGGATCAGCATACTTTTAAATAAAAGAGGGCCAAATGTCCTGAAAATGTACTTCCGTGGCTGGGATGAAGTTGATGATAAATTCTGCATTTTGAGTTAACCCCTCAAAAAGTATAATCTAGAAAGGGTTAGTGGCCTGTATTTTAATGGCATTGCATTCCCAGGTTCAATAAATAAATAAATAAATAGTAAAACAGTGAAAAAAAACAGGACTTTCTAGGCACAATATATAGCAACTGGCCCGTATTTTATATAACATACCGGAGATACTTTGTACTTTTATAATTATTTATTTATGCTCAAGCCTTAGTCATTAGGTGAAAGCACTAAAAGGCTTATTAAAAATGCATTAACATAGGCATGTAAACAGGAGTTAAGCCATAAAAGTAGCTACATCATTTTACATAGGATTATACGTGTTATAACCAGAAAGATTGCCCAAATACAGCCAACCTAGAGATTTACACACTAGATACTGTAGATAGTAACAATACAGAGTAACATCACATGATATATTAGCCCTATCCAGGAGTGAGAGCAGCACTATTCAGTCAAATGTAGCACTACCTCCATTGCTGGTTCTTCCTATTTAGTACAGAGGCTGTCCGTCCTCACAAGCACCAGTCCATGCACACGGGCACCATTAACTCAACGTAGGGGATGTATTTTTAATATTTCTTGCTAAAAGAATTTTAAACAGGAGAGGGGTTAGGGCATGGAATACTCCAAACACTTGCACAGTAACAGGAGGACACGTTTCTCTAAGCTTCCATCCATAGATTTTGCTGAGGACACAAGGGAATAGGCAGTACTCTGCACACCTTCCAGCTTCCACCAGACACTTCTCAGTGAGGTAGGCAATCCTTCTCCAGACCAAATCCCATAAGGTGAAGTCCCACAGCCAGCTCCCCAAATAGATTTCTTTAGACTCTCAGCTCTGAAGCATAGGGACAGGGGTAGGGAAATGTGGGGGTCTAGGGAGGGTGGGGTGTATGCTGTAAAATACATATAAGAAATAAAATGCTCCAAAATAGTTGCTAGTTTTAAAGGTTATCATGTATCCTGTCCATCCGAAAGATTTCTTTCCTCTCTCTTCCCACTTCTCTCTCTTTTCCCCTTCTCTCTCCTCCTAATTTATCTCTCTCTCTTTCTGCCTCTTTCCCTTCTCTCTCTTTCTCTCCCCCTTCTCTCTCATGATTCTCTGTCTCACCCCCTTCTCTCCCCCCTTTTCTCTCTCCTCCCCTCCTGTCTTTCTCTCCCCCATTCTCTCTCTGATCCTTTTTTGCCCCCCCCCCTCTCTCTCTCTCTGTATCTCACCATTTTCTTTCTCTTTCTCCCCCTTCTCTTGCTGTCCCTTTTCCCTTCTCTCTCTGTCTCTCTCCCCCTTCTCCTGCTGTCTTTCTTCCCTTCTCTCTCTGTCTCTCTCCCCCTTCTCCTGCTGTCTTTCCTCCCTTCTCTCTCTGTCTCTCTCCCCTTTCTCCTGCTGTCTTTCCTCCCTTATTTCTCTGTCTCTCTCTCCATTCTCCTGCTGTCTTTCCTCCCTTCTCTCTCTGTCTCTCTCCCCCTTCTCCTGCTGTCTTTCTTCCCTTCTCTCTCTGTCTCTCCCCCCTTTCTCCTGCTGTCTTTCTTCCCTTCTCTCTCTGTCTCTCTCCCCCTTCTCCTGCTGTCTTTCCTCCCTTCTCTCTCTGTCTCTCTCCCCTTTCTCCTGCTGTCTTTCCTCCCTTATTTCTCTGTCTCTCTCTCCATTCTCCTGCTGTCTTTCCTCCCTTCTCTCTCCCCTTTCTCCTGCTGTCTTTCCTCCCTTATTTCTCTGTCTCTCTCCTCCTTCTCCTGCTGTCTTTCCTCCCTTCTCTCTCTGTCTCTCTCCCCCTTCTCCTGCTGTCTTTCCTCCCTTATCTCTTTGTCTCTCTCCCACTTCTCCTGCTGTCTTTCCTCCCTTCTCTGTCTCTTTCCCCCCTTTTCTCTCTTTCTCTCCTCATTCTCTCTATCTCTCCCTAATCCACCCCCTCTCTTTCTGTGACCTCTGCTTTCCCTCTTTCTCATAACAGGGACCAAATGAGCTAGAGTGAAAACCCACCAGGAGTTTTAACTCTACCCACTCTCTCCAAGCCCAAGGAAAAAAGTATTTTAACTTGACATACACTTAAATCTACCCCCCCCCCCCTTTAAAGCAGAACTCCAGCCAAAAATAACAAAGTAAAAATAAATGGCCATTCAATGAAAAATAAGAAAAACAGTTCTTAAAGCAATATTGAACTTTGTTACAGAATGTCCCCTGCAGTATTTTTTTCTGCCAACAGATGCCCTCAGTCTTATGGCCAGCATTATTTAACCCTTTCATGCCTAAGGGTAAAACAAATCTAAATGCCCAGCCTAAGCACAATTCTGCAACGTTGACATGTGTCAGTAAAACTAAAACATATCATCACAACTACTTTGTACATTCAAGTGCATCATACCTTGATTTTTTCAGGAGGAATTGGGCTTTCATTTGGTGGTAAAAGGTAATGAATATCTCTTGATTTTTTTTGTTATCAAAGGAAAACTGGCCCAAAATAGTAAAAAAAAAAAACACCTTTTTTTTATTTAGCTGTGTGTTTCTTGTTACTACCATAACCTATCACCAAAGAACAACCCAAAATAAATTCTTCAGCTCTTGACGATCACAGCAATACTATATATGTGTATCTTATTTGTTGTTTGTACCCGTACTACAGCCCAGAAACAATAGTGCACATTTTGTTTTTGTCTTTTTTTTTTTTTTTTTTACCTAAAACACACTGACACTGACATTGATATCATTTTTTTAAAATCCTGACCTTTGACCTTGACCTTTGACCCTGACCCAACCACTAACCCTGGCACTGAACTAGATCAAACCTTGATCTAGGTATTTTTATTTTTTCTTTTATATTTTTCTTTTTAATATTTATTTATCTTCTTTTTTTTTTTTACAAACATTTTTTTCCTCTCTATGCCAGCAGTTAGAGAGATACAATGTATCTCTCTTCTCCATTCATAGAGAGAGAAAAAAGCAAGGGGGCCAGGCTGTACAGTGACTGATCACTGTGATAGCCAATCAGAGGCTATCACAGCGATCATGTGACCCGGAATCGGGAGTCCCGGGTCCCGATCATTAGAATGGGACCCGAGGCTCTCAGTGACACCACGGTCTTTGTGCTGGGAGCGCGCTGAGCGTCACAAAGACAAGACAAGCTGATGTTGCATTAAAATATAAGTAAACCCTCATCTTGTAAAACAACCTATTCAGTTCAACCCCTTCCCATGCCGGGAGGCGGAGGTGGGCATTCCAATCATATGACCATTGTAATTGGCTGTCACAGCGGTCACTGGACAGCTGTCAATCTCCAGTATGCATTAGATGCTTTGTGGTACCTGCTGGTAACTGTGCTGAGAGCACATATGATGTGCACTCTCAGCACAGAAAAATGTTTACATAGGGCTGCATATATGCTGCCTGGCGGTAAAGGCCACCCACTGAGAGGGTGCATATATGCGCTCGGCCAGCGGGAAGAAGTTACAATAAAAGTTAAGGGAAAACATATGTGTATACATATACAAAAACATTCTAAATACCTTTTTTCCCTTCTTTATAAGTGTTCACATACTCTCTGTTCTCGGCTGCATGAGGAGCTGGGGGAGGAGAAACTGCAGCAGTGAATGGCTTCCCAGTGAATGGCTGTGCGGGGGGGGGGGGAGGGGGGTGAGCAGAAGTCTGATCATTGAAAGAGAGCACATTGGGTTCTCAGCACAGCTAGAAAACTGACTATGCTGTGCTCTCATGCCCAGTGTGGTCAGTTTTTAATAGGAAAGCAGAGGAACTGAAATCTTTCAAATTTAATGTTTCCTTATCTACCACTTCCCATCTTGCAAATAAAGAACATGCAGTAGAAATAAACACAAACAATGGGAAAAAGTAAATATTATTCACTTTACACTCCAGCTTTCAACCACTACACAGTACAGGAAGGTCCTCTTGTGACATTATGGGGGAGATTTACTAAAACTGGTGCATACAGAGTCTGGTGCAGCTGGACATGGTAGCCAATCAGCTTCTAACTTCAACTTGTTCAATTAAGCTTTCATAATAGAACCTGAAAGCTGATTGGCTACTGTGTACAACTACACCAATTTCTATATACACCGGTTTTAGTAAATCCCCCCCTAAGAGTCCTGAGCTTTCCCAGGGTCCCTTTTAAGTGTTAACTACTGCAGTTTGCATAGTACAGTTTTATGTCAGTCTAAATGTATCTATTGCATAGCAGAGTTTCTCTACTTATAAACTAGTGCTGTAATTATATGTGATATCAAAGTGTAATATCTCATTCTGCTGAGTTGTAACTCTGATTGACAGTTTGTTGTTTAAACAATGTGATGTTTGAAATGCTGTGTCATTCTGAATCGCAAGATGTCCTTTCACTCAGTAAACATACCTATATGTGGAAAAGTCATCACCTCATTTAGACTTGTCATCTTGAAGGCTGCAAATGTGAAAAATGTGAAGGCTGCTACCTTCTGAAAATGCTAACTACCCGGCATTTATGTCTAAACTCTGGGTTCATTTTTTTTCTTTCACTAACCAGGTACAACTATACAAAATTAAAGTCAGTAAAAAGTCAGATCTCCTGATCTGTTACTTGTACCATGTCATTAGGTAATTGCATTCAACCCTACCAAAAGAAATTCATCTTAGCTGTGGGCATGATTGCCACCTTCCCTAATATATCCACAGTGTTAGATATTGTTTTACCTCCAATGGGATTTTGAAGGCAACTTAAAAAATAGTTTTTACAAGAAATTTCACAACGAAAAAGAAAAAGCATAAAACCAAAGATAAGTCCAATAGCATTGCTGGTAAGTATAGAGTGGCACAGTAAGTAGTTTTAAATTGCACAACCATAAATTCCTTGATTGCCTGCTCTTTTTATGGACTGGGACATCCAACGTGTTTCAAAACTTTCATCTTTGGATATCTTCACCAGGGATAGTATACCACTCTGTAAGTAAAAAATACAATTGAGAACATGTTTCCAAAAAACATTCTCTAATATAGTGTTCTTACATCAAAATGTGAGATTCAGAAAAACAATCCTTAATATAACACTTACAACAAACATCAAAATATTATTATTTTTGCATGTCAGAGCGTGAGGGCAACCATCTCTAGGAGTAAAGCCACAGGTATACAGGGACTGCACAGGCCCCTAACCTGTGCTGACACCATGTAAGAAGAAAAAAGATATTTTAAAAAATAAAAAAACAAAAATAGTGATTTATTTTTATCTTACATTTAAATTATATATGTATGCTCTATATTACTGATTTTAGTGAGAGGTTTGGATAATTCTTGTTTACAATATATACTCCCTCTCTAGTGCAGTTAATATTATATGTTATATAGGCATGCAGCACACCACTGCTTCCAAATGCACCCTTCTCTCTCTCCCCCCCCCCTTCTTTATCTCCTTTCCTCCTCCTTCTCTCTTTCATCGTTCTCTGTATTTTCCCTACTTTCACTCTTTGTACCTCTACATTCTCTATTTCTTTGGCTCTTTCCCTCCTTCCTCTCTTTCCCCCCCCCCCACACTTCTCTTTTTTCCCTCTTTCTCTGTCTTACTTTCTCTCTCTCATCATTCTCTGCCCCCCCCTCCCCTCTCTCCTTGCCGCAACTCCCCCCCCCCCCCCATCGCCTTCTCTCTCTTTCTCTCCCCTCCAATTTCTCTGTCTAACCCCTTTCTCAATCCTTCTCTCCCCTTTCTCCTCCCCCCCATCTCTCTCTAACAACCCCCTTACTCTCTATCCCCCTCTTTTTCTGTGCCTTTCTCTTTCCCACTCTCTCTCTCTCTCTCTCTCCCTATTCCCCTCTCCCTGCAACCTTTCATGCTGACTGCTGCACTCTGTGCCTGACCTAAGTATTCACTGGTTTTAATGACAATCTTCTCTAAGGTCTAAGGTGGGCAGCACAGTGGCTCGCCTGGCAGTACTAGGGTTGTTGGTTCAATTCCCAACCAGGGCACCACCTGCCTGGAGTTTGCATGTTCTCCCTGTGCCTGTGTGGGTTTCCTCCTGGTACTCTGGTTTCCTTGCATACTCCAAAGACAGGCTGGTAGGTTAATTGGCTCCTTTCTAAATTGTCCCTAGTATGTGTATGTATGAATGTGAGTTAGGGACCTTAGATTGTACACTCCTTGAGTGTTAGGGACTGATGTGAATGTAATATATATATATATAAAGCGCTGCTTAAATTTACAGCACTATATAAGTACCTGAAATAAATAACTAAGGCTGAGCCAGATAAAGTGACATTGCTTTGTGTGCAGAAAGCCAAATGTAATTTAATTGTAGTTTTTAAAAAGTATCCTTTGTCCTGAAGTGTATGTGTGTCTGTGAGACTGTCATTTGTAGAACAGTAATTAGAATTTAATCATTCCTCTTTAAGCCACTTACACTTTTTATCATGGTGTGCTACATGGGCCACAGAGCTTAGTTATCTATTTTGTCCAAGGGTTCTCCAAGTCTTTCATAATCCCAGTCATGCTTACATTTTGTTACGCTGCTTTGACATTTTTAATTGTAAATCCAGGCAGAGTAACTGTTATGAGTATTGTTAAAGTGGTTGTAAAGTCTCAGGATTTTTTTTAATAACAAACATGTTATACTTACCTGCTTTGTGCAATGATCTTCCAAGTCTAATTCCTATCAGCACAATGTCTATAACATTTGAAAACTCATACTGCCACTTGCAATACATGTGGAATAGAGTGATGACTTCAGGGCCTAGAAGCTTTTCTCTATGCATTTTATCACTAACGGACATCCTCAGGGGCTATGGACTTTAGCCTTCCTCAGCACTTTATGTATATTAATGGATGGGCAGCGACATTTACATATAAGGGAAGGAAAAACTCCCCTTACCAGTCATACAACTATATCAAAAGGTTTTGACTGCCTAGGGGCCTACATAGGCTTTAATCCAGCATAGGCTTTAATCTAGCACTGCCTCTTCTCTCCCTTTTTCTCCCCTTCTCTGTCTCTCTCTCTCTTACTCTTTCCTTCCTCTCTCCACCTCTCTCCCTTTCTCCCTCTTCTCTGTCTCTCTCCCTTCTGTCTCTCTCTCTCTCTGTCTCTCCTTCTCTCTCCCCACGCCCCTTCTCTGTCTTTCTCCACTATTCTCCCTATCCCCTTCTGTCTCTCATCCTGCTGTCCCTTCCTCTCCTCTCTCTCTGTATATCCCCATTCTCTCCCCCCTCCCCCCACTTCTCTCTCTCTCTCTCTCTGCATCTCCCCATTCTCTCTCTCTTCCCTTCGCCTCCCTCGCATCCTTTTTCTCTATTTCTATTTGTATCTCTCCCTTCTATCTCTCCCCCTTCTTTCTATTTCTCTATCCCCCTTCTCTCTCTCATTCTTCTTTCTCTCTCCTCTTCTCTCTCTCTCCTTTCTCTTTCTCCACCCTTCCACCCCCCCTTCTCACTCTGCCCCCCCCCCGTTTGCTCTGTCTCCCCACCCTTTATCAATCCCTCTCTTCCCTTTCTACCTTCCCCTGTCACCCCTCATTCCCCCCCATCCCCCTCCCCTAAGAACATCACTGGATCGAGATCAGGCTCAGGTAAGTATTGGGGGGGTTGGGGGGAAAACTGATCACTGAAGGTTTTTTACCTTCATGCATAGAATGCAGGAAGGTAAAGACCCTCCCTCCTACCGAGTGCCTCCAGGGCAAGCAGCTTGCTATGGGGGCACCCAAGTAGGCTAGATCCTGAGCCGCTGCTCTGTGTGCCCCTCTGATGTCATGACATTTAAGGAGACACGCGGTCACACAGCAAGTATACTGAGTTGAATGCTAGCAAACACTGTGGATCAGTTTTAAAGCCATTTTATCAGCATTTACATGTGAGTGCATTACCTTATGTTTAATACATGTTTTAAAAGAAGATAATGCACTATATTTCATTACTCTTTATGGCATATATACCAATGGAGGAGGAGTCCTAAGGAAGCCAGGGGATCCCTAACTATGAAGATTGATAATCCCATCCATTCTTAGTCCAAACAAAAGGGACACAAGCCATTTATGATCTCACTTAACAGTTTGGTCATATCTGTCAGGTAAGAGCACAGCTGGTGAAGGTGCGCGCATGGTTGTTACAACTACGCAATAGATTGAACACAGATTGTTTTGTTCGCATCACTGAAAAGAATGTGTAATCACGGATTATATATGGACACTTAATTTTGGAATAGTGATATTGCATTTGGACACCATATTTTTGGAATATTGATATTATTTTTGGCAACGTTTTTTCACTGGTCAGTGGAGCGTGACACTGTTATACTATTTTTGATTTAATATGACACATTAGTATGGGTATGTGTGATGTGTAGGCAACCTACTGTTGTAATTTAATTGTATTACAATTTCACAGTATTCATTTGTTAAAACACTATTTTGGCACCATAGTAGCTCACAAGACCTCACATTTTATTTCATATTTTTTTTCTATGCATGTGTAGCACTAACTCCCACAAGGCCAGCTGATTTGTGTCCCAGTTTCTTTTCCCTTTATGTAGCAGCAGCCAGGCAAACAGCAACATTCACTCTTCTGGCTCAGTAAACAGTCTAGGGGTTGCCTTATTTCATATTTATTGCTGAGTACTATGGATGGGTTTAGGGAAGATGTGGCATACTCCAGGACAGTAACAGGAATATGAAGACATTCTTCCCTTTGCAGCTGCTTCTCAGAACAGTCCCTTAAAGTGTTACTAA
Organism: Staurois parvus; assembly: GCF_062004578.1. Classification (NCBI taxonomy): domain Eukaryota; kingdom Metazoa; phylum Chordata; class Amphibia; order Anura; family Ranidae; genus Staurois; species Staurois parvus. Next base: position 5,673,862 of record NW_028318841.1, read on the forward strand.
ACCCACAACAGTAAAATAAGTCTGTATATGCAGAAACTCATGTTTGTTTTACTCATTGTGGAACATAAGGGGTTAATCCTCTGCATTGCTTAAAAGGATGTTTTGATTTTGTTTTCTATGATGCTCCCCTTCTTCTACTGCCCCCCATCCATCTTCTGATAGAACAGAGCCATAGAAGCAAGCTCAGTTTGGTGTGTAATGCTATAGAATGGTTTTTTTCTTTGGAGAGTACATGTGATCAGCACAGGGGTAATCAGCGCTGTCCAAACAGAGGGTCAGAGGTTATGCAGCCTCATAGTAGATTCAGGAGAGAAGGAACACTCCTTCTACAAACTTTAGCAAGTTCTCTGCTGGACACTGATAAAAGTCACAATTCTGCTCTAACTGCTGATGGGAAAAGGTATTTAGAAGTTTATGTTTACTAAAACAATTGCATGTCCATGTTCTGTGTGAGGCCAGATATAGTGAATGCAGGGTCCTGGGTTTAGTAACACTTTAAGCAGTAGGACATGAAGTGGACAGCACTGGGACTCCATAAACAATGTTTCAGGCCAGGCAAGCCTTAATGCTAGATCACCAGGGGTTAACAACAGCAACATTCGCAAGTATCCTTCTCTCAGGTCTGTATTCATAGTGTTCCTCCAGTCTCACTTCAGTGAGCCTCCAGACCAAATTCTCTGTGAAACCCCACTTTTAGCTCTTTCTTTGAACTTGCAGTAGAATAGGCCCCAAACTCTGGACAACTGGGACGTTGATGAGACAGGCAGAATCTTCAGCTGGACTGCCAGGAAAAACTGACAGCCCTTCTGGCTGGGAGTCTCTCCTCCTGGGGAAGAAGAAACCTGCCTCTGAGGCTCCAAATTATTTATGCACTCCCCAACCACCATCTGGGCACACCTTCCAGGGATTGGCTGGAGCTGCATAAATATTCAGGCTGCTCATTTGACTCTCCCACCCACTATATTCTGGAACTATCCAGAATACAGAGGGAAGCAATCAAACTTATAGCCTGTAGAGCCCAGAGCAATCACGTGCTGCTGTGCTGTTTGCAGGAGAGCCACAGAACTAAATTTGCCCTTACTAGCTGTCTATTTAGGAGGGATCTACATCATAAATGTTGCACTTCTGGAATCTTTATTGTAAAAATGTGCTTGGTGCATTAATACGCAACATCCATTGAAACCCTTTCTTATGTTTTAAATGTAATCATTTGAACCTGTAGTAATATGCCACATTAATAATCACTAGATGTTCTGAGCAGCGAAGGAAATACATCTTTTAAACTGGAAAAACAATTTAGCAACTCTAAAGAATAGTAGAGGGAAATAGCAAATAAATATAACTATTTTCTATAATTGTTACATTGTATCTATTGTTACAAAGACATACACTGCTCAAAAAAATTAAAATTAAAGGAACGCTTTGAAAACACATCAGATTTCAAAGGAGAAAAATATCATGCTGGATATCTATGCTGATATGGACTGGGTAATGTGTTAGGAAAGTAAGGATGCTCCATCGTTTGATGGAAATTAAAATGATCAACCTACAGAGGACTGAATTCAAAGATATCCCAAAAATGATGCATCAGGCTAGTCCAATTTGCTGAAATGTAATTGCAGCAACTCACAATGTTACTCAGTAGTTTGTCTGGCCCCCACGTGCTTGTATACATGTCTAACAATGTTGGGGCATGCTCCTAATGAGACGATGGATGGTGTCCTGGGGTATTTCCTTACAGATCTGGACCAGGGCATCACTGAGCTCTTCGACAGTCTGAGGTGCAACCTGGTGGCGTCTGATGAACCGAAACATAATATCCCAGAGGTGTTCTATTGGATTTAGGTCAGGCGAGCATGGAGTCCATTCAATGGTATCAATTCCTTCATCCTCTAGAAACTGCCTGCATACTCCCACCACATGAGGTCGCGCATTGTCATGCACCAGGAGGAACCCAGGACCCACAGCACCAGTGTAGGGTCTGACAACGGGTCCAAGGATTTCATCCCGATACCTAATGGCAGTCAGGGTGCCATTATCTAGCTTATAGAGGTCTGTGCGTCCCTCCATGGATATGCCTCCCCAGACCATGACTGACCCACCACCGAAATGGTCATGCTGAATGATGTTACAGGCAGCATAACATTCTCCATGGCTTCTCCAGACCCTTTCACGTCTGTCACATGTGCTCAGGGTGAATTTTGTAGGGCTCTGGCAATGCTCATCCTGTTTCTCCTTGCACAAAGGAACAGATACTGGTCCTGCTGATGGGTTAAGGACCTTCTGTCCAGCTCTCCTACAGTACCTGCCTGTCTCCTGGAATCTCCTCCATGCTCATGCTACCAGTAGGGACACTGACCCTAGCCAAATGCGAAACTAGTGAAAAACAGTCAAAATAGATGAGTAGGGAAAAAAATGTCAGTGGCCTCCACCTGTAAAACCATTCTTGTTTTGGGGTTGTCTCATTGTTGCCCATCTAGTGCACCTGTTAGTTTCATTAACACCAAAGCAGCTGAAACTAATTAACAACTCCCTCTGCTACTTAACTGACCAGATCAATAGCCCAGGAGTTTAATTGACTTGATGCTATACTCTGATTAAAAAGTGTTCCTTTAATTTTTTTTTAGCAGAGTACATATAGTATTTCCTATGCTCCTGTGTGCCATCTAGTTTGTTTCTTTTTCCATTTTGCACAGAACAAATGTACATGCAGATACTGTATGCTGCATCAATGGCTATGCAGATTTTTTATGAATAGACCCCTCTAGGTATTCCTAGGGAGGAAGTGAGGAAAATCTGCAATATGGACACAGGAATTAAAATCTGATAAGCAGCTCTAGCCATCCCCTTCTTTTTTGCAAAAAAACCCCTTATCTATGTCTGTGTTTCTGCTGGAGAGTTCTCCTCACTTCTTGTTTGGTAAAACCTTGTAATTAGGACGGGAAGTAAATGGAAACTCTATAATGAAACACCATATGGCAGAGAAAACCCACACTATCCAAACCTAAAAAAAAATTGATTGTCATATACTTTAAACTTTCCCCCAAGGTGGAGCCCAGGATGTCGTTGACATCACGCCGGCGGTGCCACGTGAAGGCCCGGTGGCCATCTTTGATTTTGGAGGCCTTTCAATTTTTGCAGCCTCAGAGTGACCCTTATGCCAGCTCCAGAGAGGGGGAATTACCTACTCCACACATCTCTGCAAGGATATCTCTGGCCTGTGGGTCTTCATCTTCAGCACATGAGGGCGCTTCATCTCCACATTTTCCAGCTTCTATCCATTTTCTGACCAAAAAGAGAGGGGAATCTTCAGGATATTTTATACACATGCGTATTACCAATACGCTTCTGGTTAGTGCGCATTTCTAACATTTGCACCGGAGAACAGCGAGCACTATTACAGGACTGCATTTCATTTATTTATAATTTAAATTTCATAATTTATGTTTGGTTTTATTTCTATATTATTATTGTTGCCTAGATTAGGGCAACACCACACAGCACTGCATTTTATATTTGTACATTTATCTTGGGACTTCTTATGTGTTTTCCTTGAATGTTCAGCTGCTGACATTTTGCAGCGCTCACTGTAGCCTTTCTATTTATATATTGTGCCGTATGTATTTCAGTGGTGGATCAATAAGGGCTTTCTACGTATCGGGGACTTTTTAGATGTAGATCGCCCATACTCTTCACAGTATTTTCGAGATAAGCACCAATTACCTCCTAGTGAAATCTTTCGATATAATCAAATTGTGTCCTTTATCCAATCCAAACTTAAACTATTAACGGAACCCTTAACACTTACCTCTCGAACTCTCTTGTCGTGCTTCTAGTATGTTGAAAGGTTGCATATCTACTATATATACTGATCCAAAAACTAAGCTTCTTTACATGATTCAGTGGGAAAGGGACTTAAATATCTCCTTAGAGCTAACTGAGTGGCAGGTTACAGCATACATTTTGTCCAAGATTTCTATTAATACTACATTTATTGAATCTAATTATAAAACACTTCTGCGATGGTACTTGGTTCCTACATACCTTACAAAAATGTACTCTGCCACGTCACCTTCCTGTTTTCAGCACTGTGGGTGGGAGGGAACTATGTGTTATACCTGGTGGCAATGTCTTGTGGTAACTATATTTTGGATCCGCATATTCAATTTTGTTTACTCAGTGAAAGGCGTGAATGTCCATAGGTCCTCTGAGGTGGCCCTTTTTCAGAAATTGCCCTCGGGTATCCCCAAGAAATCGGTCCAACTGATTCTTTACATTCTCCTGGCTGCAAGAATTACGGTAGTTAAATATTGGAAGCGATCAGTGATACCACTTGATTATTTCAAAAATAAATTCATTGGATCATGATTAATGATAAGCTCACTTGTATTCTTCATAATAATGCCTCAAAATTCGACAGTAGTTGGGATCCATAGATTCGATACCTCTCCATCCCTTAATGGGTTCATGGCTGAGCCTCCTTTACCCTATCTTTTATGCTCTTCTTCTTTTCTTCTTCATTATTTTCTTCTACATTTTTCGATTCCAACATTCCACTTTGCTGTATTATATACTGGTGTCTGACTACAGGTTGATTATGCCTATGGTTATTTGTTTCTCATTGTGCACTATATACAGGTTCCTCTTTATTGTTGCGATTTATCCTCTTGGTCTGTAGACTGCACCGGAGAGATTATTTGGTCCTGTAGATAATTGCTCAGTCAGATTTTTTCATCTCTTTTTTCATTGCCTATGTAAGTGATTATTGTTTGGAATTTTTGACTTTCACATTTGTTGGTCTTGTTGCACTGTATATTGTTTCTTTTAATAAAAACATTGAAATATAAAGCAGAACACCAGCTAAAAATAGTGAAGTAAAAATAAATTACCATTCAATAATAAAATTAGAAAAACAATTTTTGCTGAAATTTTGTTACAGAATTTCCCCTGCAGTACATTTTTTGCCACTAAATGTCCTCAGTCTAATGGTCAGCATTGTTTAACCCACTTCCTCTGAGCCCAGATCACCCTGGATCCGGCACACCCTGTGAATGAACTGTGGAAAGGAGAAAAAGCACAGCAATGAGCTCATACTACTGTCACTCTGCTCTATCCTCCTATCAGTATGCTTGTCAGCACATGAGCTGCTGAAAAGGGAAGCAGGAGGCTAATACCAGGTCACATTCAGGTACACTGTGGCATTTGAATCCTCTCTGCATCTTCTCAGGCTCAATAAACAGTCTAGGGGTGTTTTTTCTTTTAATTTTATTTGCTAGTAGACTGTAGGATGGGAAACTAGGGTGGTGAAGGATATTCAAAAATGAGACATGTTGCTAGAAGATAACCACTTTCACTAAGCAGTAGTAGCACTAGTAAGTTAAAATCTAAGGGTCGGATTTACTAAAACTGGAGAGTGCAAAATCTGGTGCAGCTCTACACAGAAACCAATCAGCTTCCATTTTTTTTTGTCAAAGCTTAATTAACTGCTTTCCACCTGGCCACTGCATATAAACGGCTGTGTGGTAGCTTTGCCATTCTGGATGTTCCTGTACATCCTGTCAGAACGCGGGCCATGCAGTGGCGCAATCCTGTGCTGGCTGTGGACACAACACATCACAGATCGAGATATGGGCGCTGTGATTGGCCCTCCCAATCACGTAATGGCTGTATCCAACCACAGCCATCACTCAGTGTAAACAGAGACACTTGTCTCTGTGTCAGTTCTTCCCACTGAGTTTAATTAGAGCTCAGTGGGGGGGGCGGGGGAGAGGGGGATGCTGCTAAAATGATGCTAAAATCATCAGCTGCTCTCTGTCTAGCTGATGATGTTCATGTTCACCTACCTGTATACAGAGACACACAGATTGCAGCCATCCCCACACAGTGCACCAAGCACCATCTGTCATTGTCCAAGTGTCCCATCAACATCTGTACCAGTGCCATATCATCATCTATACCAGTGTCACATCAACATCTGTCGCGGTGTACCAATGTCACATCAACATCTGTCACAGTATACCAGTTTCACATCAACATCTATCACAGTATACCAGTGCACAAAAACATCTTCATTAGTGTTCCACTGCAATATCAACATCTGTTGGTGTCTGCCAGTGGACAGACAACATCTGTCACAGTGTACAAGTGTACAAAACATCTGGCAGTGTTCCAGTGTCTCGCCAATAAATAAATAAAAAAATTAAGGTACCCCCATCCTTGTGTGCAAAGGTGAACACACTCGTTGGTCCTGCACACATACATAAATGGCAATCATATCACATATGTGAGGTATTGCTGCAAACATCAGAGTAAGCGCAATAATTCTAGCACCAGACCTCCTCTGGAACTCTAAAGTGGTAAACTGTAAAGGCTTATAAACTGTTGCCTATGGAGATTTTTAGGTATCACAGTTTGACGCCATTTCACATGTGTGCAATTGTGAACCGTAACATGTTTGGTATCTATTTACTTGGCGCAACACCATATGTTATATTTTACCAAAAAAATTGGGTATAATATTGTGCTTGTGTGCATTAAAAATTTGCTAGAGCCTCTGCTAAAAAAATATATAATGTTTGGGGGTTCTAAGTAATTTTCTAGCAAAAATACAGATTTTTACTTGTAAACAAAAATTGTCACAAGAAGGCCTGGTTTTAAAGTGGATAACACCTGAAGGTGCTCCTTGGATATTAAAGTCTCACACATGTGGTATCACCATACTCAAGAGGAGTAGTAGAATGTGTGTTAGGGTATAATTGCAAGTGTGCCTATGCTGTGTTTGAGAAGTAAATTGTGACATCGTTGTGAAACAAAATATTTAATTTCTTAATTTTTCAAAAATGGAAAAAAATTACAACTTACAAAAAAAACACCTCTTACTAAATACCTTGATTGTCTACTTTCCAAAAAGAGGTCATTTGTGGGGTATTTGAACTGTTCTGGCTTGTTAGTGTCTCAAGAAATGAGCAGTCATTACATCAGTCATGATCAGGTGTGATCAGTTTTCAAAGATTGGTACCATAGTTTGTAGACTCTATAACTTTCACACAGACCAAATAATATACACTGATTTTGGTTATCTTTACCAAAGAAATGTAGAAGTATTTATGAAGAAAAATTACTTATTTGCAAAATTGGAGGTCTTTTTTAATTTCATTGGCACATGAACTGCTGGACAGGGACTGTAATAGGCTGATAGTAAGTCAAATTCAGGTACACTGCTTGCATTTTGAACAAAAAGATTTAATAATATAATAATGATGTTAGAGCTGCATTGATTTGTGTATTTTATATCAGCCTAGCTGCCAACCCTGTATTAAAATGCAAGGTTTTCCTATTTAGCTGCCCCTTAACTCGCAATTAAAAAACATTGGGATTGACCAGGCCCTACTAAACATACAGGCCAGACATATGAATTCTCCCTTCCTAAGCTCTAGAACAGGGGTGTCAAACTGGTGGCCCTACAGCTGTTGCAGAAGTACAAGTCCCATAATGCCTCTGCCTGTTGCATTCATGCTTGTAACTATCAGCTTTTCAATGCTTCATGTCACTTGTACTTCTGCAACAGCTTGAGGTCCGCCAGTTTGACACCACTGCTCTAGAAACAGGGCAAAGCAATGAAACTCTATGCCTGTGAAGCCCTAAACAGACTAAACAATCCCAACTCATGAGATGACAGCAGAAGCCTAAATACTAAATTTACCTAACAGCCTAATTGGGAGGGTGTTATAAATAGATTTAATAATGTGTTAATAATTGCAGAGCTGCATTGATTTGTGTCTTTTATATCTGCCTGGATGTCAGCTTTAAGGCTGACCCTTCATTAAAAGGAAAGGTTTACTTACCTAGCAACCCCCACCTTGCACATAAAATTAAAAAAAAATAATAAAAAAACTGCAGTTTAAAAAAAAAACAAAAAAATTAGAAGTAAGTTATTTACTGTACACTCCAGATTTTGGCCAGCTCAGGAGGATCTTCCCATGATCCTCAGCATCTCAGGGCCCCTTGTAAGTGTTAAATGCTCAGTTTGCATAGTGGAGTTTTATGTTATGAGCCTAAATATAACTATTGCATAGCAAAGTTTTTCCTTTTTTCAAACATGTCCAGTAATTATATGTGATTTTAAAGTGTAATGTCTCATTCTGCTGAGTTGTAACTCTGATTTACAGTTCTTTGCATAAACAATGGAATGTTTGAAATGCTGTGTCATTCTGAATCATAAGGTATTATTTTGAGTAAACATACCTACAGTGTAAAAAAGCCATCACCTCATTTAGACTAGTCAACTTGAAGGCTGCCATGGCCAAGTAGCCCCTGTATGAAAATGCTAATTGCCTGACTTTTCTACCTAACCTCTGGTTATGATTCCGTTCTACTCAGTACTGAAGTCAGTAAAAAGTCAGATCTCCTGATTCGTTAGCTCATTGCATTCAATCATTTGACTGCTAACTTCCTACAGTGCTTTGGGATGCTATATAACTAAATACCAAGAGTCCCAAATGAAACGGATGCTGGTAGATGTGAAAAGGTATATCACAATAAACCATATTCTTTAGCAACTTCAACTTTTCACTATGGCCACCAATATCTGCAAATCCAAGGCACGGTTTGCATAGTTCACTTGCTTTAACCTAAATAAATCTGTCCCTACCAGACCTAACAGTTTAGGTCACTTGGTTGTATTTGCCCCCAGGTCAAAGGTTCCCAATTATTCTCCAAATGCAATATTTTTTTGATGAGAGACAGGCGATCATTCACAACAAGCCATCAATCCTCACTGAGATTCAGGAACACTAAGAGTAAGCTCCGATTAAAAAGAAACTTGTTAGGGCTGCACAAACCAGGTGGCACAATCTATATGATGGAGAGTTAAGTAAATAGACATTAAGACTTTAAAATGGTGAGAGGCCAGTGGTGGACTGACCATTCGAGAACTCGGGCACTGCCCGAGGGCCCGGGGTCAGTAGGGGGCCCCATGAAATGCCCCTGGTACCTTTTTATAGGCTTTTTTTGAGCGTGGGCAACAGAGGCGTAGCTAGGATATTTTGCGCCCGGGGATGAACTAAAAAATTGGTGCCCCAGCCCCCTCCCCATTTAATCACATTTTTCTATTACATTGGATAAGGAAAAACAATTAAAATTTTAATGAAACATTGTATTTAAAGAGGCAAATTTATAGAAATTATATTACATGACTCACTCAGTCACTGTCATAGACTGACTTACATGTGACCACTTTTTTATCAACGCTCAATACATGCATACAGAACCGGCTGTACGCAGAATCCGTATGTCAGCTGGCTGCAGTGGCTGGCAGGCAGCATCATCACTGTGGATGGCAGACGTATCAGATGACACATCTGCTGCAGCCGCTGCCGTGATCTTGTGACCAATTTATTACGCTTGTTCACTTATTATAATGTAACGTTGTAATCCTCATTTTGGCTCCCCTGTACCTTGGTGCCCGGGTACATATGTACCCCCCCTGCCCCCCCAGCTACACCTCTGGTGGGCAAGGACACAGAGGCCCCATGATCCCCTATTGCCCGGGGGCCCCATGAGTTGTCAGTCTGCCCCTGTGAGAGGCTTCTCTTTCTTTTTAAGAGTCTTGGGAGTTGATTTACTAAAGGCAAATAGACTGTGCACTTTGCAATGTGCAGTTGCACTCTGCAAGAGCAGTTGCTCCAGAGCTTAATAATTTCATTTGCGTACGGTGTTCCATGACCGAGCAATTGTCATTTAACTTTTGATGATGCTGAAAGCTGAAAATTAGCTTAGCAAAGAAGGGAGTGAAAGTCTCTGGCATTGAAATGATTAAACACGGACACCCCCACCACTGCAATACATCGATTACTAGTAGTTTGGAGCCCTGTCCTATCTCTAGTTGGCCTCACCAGCTTTTACAGTCAGTAAGGTGAACATGAGTAATCTGTCACATGGAGGTTTGCCAGCCTCCTTATAACAGTAATAAAGCCAAATAGAAAAAGTTAAAACAATAAAAGAAAATAAATATAGTAAAAAATGTACCTATAAATACACACATACAGTACATACAAACACAACATGACATATACACAGTTATGACTTTCTGAAGTACTTGTACATAGTCCCAGGAAGTTGTCCGCAGTTGCAGTTCCCTTGGGCATCCCATACACCCCTTACCCCATCCAAGTTCTAAACCCCTTAATAAATTCACAAAAAAACAAGCTCAAGGACTGGTTACTGTCTCCTACATGCACGTCTGTGAGGAATGCATGTTGCCTGGCTGTGCAGGACTATAGGGGGACCCAAATCTCTAGCAACTCCTAAGGGGGTAGTGCTACAATAATAATATGATTATATGGAAAACTGCCACAATTGCCCTGTTAATTAGGTACAGACCTGCACTAGTTTCTATTCCACTTTGAAATAGACATTGTTTTAGGTGGCACAGATAGACCTGAAACAAGTCTATCTGCTTAGTTATTTGCAGCACACGTCACTCCGGACAGTTTCCTGCACCATTATAACAGCACTGGAAGCCTAGGTAAATTACCTGACTGCTTGCACAACTCTTGCACAAACACCTCCCTAACCTCTAACTTTTTATATGCCTAAAACGTATCTAAACCCGAAAACAAGAACATAATTATATTGCAGCTTACTGCTCCTTAGATGTGGTGGCTGCATTGGCTGTCTGTTTTTGTTTTTTTTTTTCCCCTTTATTTTCACCAGGTGACCCAGACATTGACACATTTCCTGTCCTATTGTGACACTTCTATCCATGGAGGAGCAACAGAGTCACCCTTGGACAGCAGCCTTTCCTGGAGAGGGTAGTGTTAGATGGCTAGTAGATTAGATGGGCTTTGCATAAGTGACTAACAAATTAAAGCCAATCTCCAACTAACACTTTTTGGGAATAAAGGTTTTACATAAATGAATAAAAACTGACCATTGTAAGCACCCCTGTCAGTGTAAAATGTTTTGTCTCATCCCTCAACCTTGTGCACGTTCGCTGCACAGGTTGGTCTGTTAATGCTGCTTTGCTGACAGAGTCCATGGCAGCATACATATGGGTTTACCCCGCCTCCTCTCCTATAAGACCCCACTTCTAGAAATTTTTGCTCAGAGCCAGAGGCTGCGCTCCTTTTTTGTCCTCCTCCTTGGATGTTGTATGTATGGAATTTTTGTTTTTTTTCCTTACCTTCGCTCAGGTAATAGTGTCCATGACCAAGGCCTGGCCAGCCATTGTTTTGATGGTGGTGGAAGCAGTTGGTTCCATCTAAGCCTCAGCTTTTGCGTGGAGGATGAGGGCATAATGATGCATGAGTGCCATTATGTACCTTGTTTCCCTTTTGCTCCATGGCAGCCGTTTATGTGTTTTGTTTGGCCTTTTTTCTCTCTTCCCTGGCTCTAGTGTCTTTTTGGCCTCTCATGAGGGTATCTGCGTTCCAAGCCACCACTTTGACTTCTGGCCCAGCACCCGCGATCTGCTCCTGCGCATGCACGGGCCACTTGCTTGGTTCAAGCATGCGCAGTTTCACTGGATGACAACAGCCGGGCAGGCGCATGACCACCACCGGGTGGCTCGGCGCATGTGCACTGCAGACAGTGTGAGAGGGTGTGTTTAACCCTTTCCTTCTTTATCTGCCAGGGTACTCTTATAGGTTATAACCCTTTTCTTTTCTACTCTATTTTGTTTTTGCTAGCCCTTCCAGGTCAGATTGTCAACACACGGCATGAGATGATAGAGACCTCACTAGGTCGTAGTACTGTCATTCATCTTCCAGATCTAGATGCCATAGGACACCATCAAGTTCTACGTGTCACAGGAGAAGCTCTGCATTGTCCTCTAGGCACTGTACCCACCACCATATGAGCTGCTCCGAGGGAGGAGCCTGCTGCGGATGTGGGTATCAGGTCCCAGAGGGCAAATCTCTGTGTGATATATGAACCACCTGCGCTACCTGTGACAACACAAATGATTTGACAAGTGACACACTGCTGCATAAATAAACGCACTACTAGGCAGAAATAGCCAGAAATATGTGCCACCAATAATGATAAAAAAAGAACAAAAGGCTAGATCACCCCCTCACCTTCACTGTGAGCACATTTTTTGCCTCTAACATGTGAGTGAGCATTTGTTGGCTTTTACAATTTGAATAAATGTAACAATATTACACTATGGGAGGATTCTTCTTTTCTTCACCACATATGTGAGGTGGTTGAGCTTATCATCCTGTATGAAAGAGACCCAGATACCAGAATTGGTTATACCAATAGTTCCTAAGGGGGATACCACCACCACTGCTAACCCGGATCCGTACCTGCTGATTGGTCGTTTAGCTGTGTCTAACATTATGAAGGCTTTTTGGCCTCTTGGGGTTGCTACAAGAAGGTGAGGGGGCAATCTAGCCAGTGACGGATCCTATTCCTTACACCTGCATCATTTATGTTCGTTGCTGGAATTTCCACTATATCCAGCTGTATTGAGGAGCACACACGTGGACTCTTGTTCTTTTTTTATCATTATTGGTGGCACATATTTCTGTCCATTTCTGCCTAGCAGTGCTTTTATTTATGCAGCAGTGTGTCACTTTTCAAATCATTTGTGTTGTCACACTTTGATGTTTATTTAACAGCTATTTCAGTCCAAAATTTCAGGGACTTGAGCACGGTATATACATTTATATTTCTTTAATAATTTATTTTTTGTGGTCACCTATCACATTTTGGATACACATTTATGTGGAAGGACCTTTGTTGGTCCTATGTTTTGTCTTCAGTCAGGTCGTTTATCCTGGCCGTCTTATTGTCTATGTAAAAAGGCACCATTTGTGCTATTTGCCAGTCCTTTTTTCCTTTTTAATTCATGCTAAGTGTCTATCACCTTGTGATTTCGTGATTCATGTAACTTTAACCCTGTTTAGGGACACATGTGGTTTTTTTGCACTATTTCTTCTTTTTTATATGCATTCTCATATTTGTTTGTTTTGTTTTCATATGGGTGTAGAATTTGTATATGATGGCACGTTATTGTGAATAATAGATGTATATACATCTCACATAGTGGATTATATAACAGGATTATTTATTTATTTTTTGAGTAATTCTCTGTGTGAGCCATGCTATGCCCAGGCAGTGGGACAAAGAAAGGGTGATAACCAGCAAATGGAGTCCCTGGTGAGGCATGTGGTGCAGGAGTGCCTTAAAGAGTGGGGTACAAGACACATGCAAAGTCTGTCAGCCGTTATGGCGTGCTCTTCCACAAAGGATGGCTAGGAAGAGCTGGAGCTGTCCCAGCCAAGCCCCCCATCTATGAAGACCTCAGACAGTGAGGTGGAGGGAGACAATATTTACGCAGGCTTCACCCTGGTGGCGCCTTTGGTCAAGGCAATTAAGGAGGCATTGAAATGGGAAGAGCCTGTAGAATCTTCTGCAAAGGAAAGGATGTTCTTTAACCTTCCTAGCGGTAATGCCAAGTGTGGCTCAGTGTTAATTTACATTACCAAAAGCGGTAACCCCAAACGACACTCAGGATTACACTGTAGCGCTTGTCCTGTGATCCCTCGATCCTTCCCTTGTCCTGCGATCCTGCAATGTCCTCCCGCTGTGTCCTCCAGCCGAAGCCGGCATCCGTCTTCCGGGTTCTGTTCCCTGCGAGCGTCGGAACGCAGGGGGAGGAGCCGGCAGGAGATTAAAAAAGTAAAAATATGACATTCACACAAAACATTGTAATCTAGTTTCAGCTAAATTTTGTCCCTAGTGCTTTGTTCAGTGCCCTGCCTGAACTTTTACCGATCTTTCTGCCTGGAAACTTGAGAACATCCATGGCATCCAAAAAGCATCCCTTTAGGTCAAAAGCAGTTTTAGACCAGCTAGAAAAACAGTGATAGTGAATTAGAATCACTTGCAGAATTGAGTGAGTGATTTGTGGGGAAATTCGTTATCAGACACTGAAAACGATTCTGCGACTGAGCTCAGTGATGTGCGAACTTGGTGCTCTATTTCAAATTTCAGTGTTTTTGGTTTGATTACATTATTGAATTAAATGTACAATTATTATATTATTTTTTATAATTATTTATTATATTATAATTTATGATTTCGTGTTTCAAACTTTATCATCCTGGGATGTTTACTAGACTCTTGTTTGGACAGATTTAAGTGAGTTATTCCTAAGAACTACAGGCCAGCAATATAAAACAACAAGTTTCCATGCAAAACAATGTACAGCTTTGATATTCAAAAATATTGATTAGTTATACCGCCAGGGAGGTAAAACACCTCAAGAGATAGCATGCTAGTTTTCCATTCCCAGCGGTACTAAGGGACATCATTAGGGCAAGGATGAGGATGTAAAGCATCTAGAGCCCACCCCTCCAGTTGATACCACTATAATGAACCTAGCAAAACATGTCACTCTTCCTTTGGGGGATGTAGTATCTTTTAAAAATGTCCTTGAGAGGAGAATTGATATGGACCTCAAAAGAATTTATGTGACAGCAGGAATGGCCTGTAAAACAGCTCTGGCCTTTGCGGCCATATCTAAAGAGATGGAAGTTTGAACAGAAAATGTGGATGCAGTATGAAAGAGCTTCCTAGAAGAAGTGGCCAGAAGCTCAGCCGTTCAGGAGCTAAAGCTGGCATCAGTTTTCCTAGGTGAGGTCTCTACTGACATCATCCGCTTGGTGGTGCAGGGTATGCTCTCATCAACTATGGTGAAACAAGTATTATGGCTGTGACCTTGGTTTGCTGATCTCACCTCTAAATAGGCTTAGTGTAAGATCATTTTTGAAGAAGCTTTAATTTTTGGCAACAAGCTTGACAGCGCTATAGTGCTAGTCTAGAAGACAAGATTCAGAATGTGCAATGGATGCACGCTTCTACACACCAGGTCAAGAGTTTTAGGAAGTGCAGGAGAAGAGGCCAGTCATCCCTTCAGAAACCTGCTAAAAGCTTGACCCCGGATAGCCTGAAGGCTGCTAAGTACTTTTGAGATTGGGCTTGCTCAGGCATGCCAGGTGGGGGAGCTTCTGTTCTACTTTTGGCGTGTTTTGGCGGCCTCAATGTCGGACCATCGAAATGATCTCTTCAGGACATGCATGGTCCTCCAGAAGCCCTCCTCATCTCAGTTTCATTCCCACTGATTTGCCTCACTCCGAGGAAAAGAAGCAAATACTCTTATCTTGATATAAAACCCATGGTGGTGCAAGGTACAGCTGTGCCAGTTCCAGAGTGTGAGAAATTTCAGGGCATGTACTCGCCTCTATTCTGACCTTATGATCTTATGGTCATGAAGAACAATAGTTTGTGGAGCCAACACGCTGTGATTTTCAACCGCCGGAGCCATTTAGAGGTCCGGCGGTCATTCATATCACTGGTCAGTGTGCCTGTTTATTACTTTTTGATTACCTTTATTGTGAAACTTGTTATAAGAATAAATTCAATTTCCTGGCAATATTACACTATAAGCACTTTTTTATGACTCTGTTACGGAGTTTTTTAAGTATGCAGAACCTGGGAAGCTCTTCATTATCCAGAGAGGGGGAATTCCTGTAATCAGGTGGCTGGCCCTGCTGATCCCTAAGGAGACCTCTGGAGCAGACATCATCCACTTACTGCGGAGCTGCCCAATTGGAGACGGATGTCCCAGATGCATACCTCACCACTTTGATTTATCAATGCGCATAATCTATGCGCTTCTGGTAAGCGCATAACTTTATTACTTATACGGAGCACCACCTAATAAGGATACGCGTACTGGTATGATTCACAATATCGATTGTATACTGAATTTAATTGAGACTTTATCTTTACTGATTTATTTAAGCGCTGCACTTGATTATTTATGTTATACTGTAGGTTTTATGTGGTTACCTGAGTGTATCAGCTGCTGTTAGAGAGCGCTCACTATTGCTACATCTTATAATAGTTTGTGGAGGCCTGTCATAGACCACGCACCTAACCAAAATCATCAAAAAGGAGAAGTTCAAAATGGAAACATTGTCCATGATTCAACAAGCGGTCCAGCCAGGTGACTGGTTCGTTTTCATAAACCTAAAGATGCTTACTTTCATATGCCCATAGCAGAACACTTCCACAAGTTCCTTTGGTTCGCTGTAGGTCAAGATCATCTCCAGTTCGCATGTCTCCCATTTGGGCTTTCAACATCGCCTTACGTATTTTCAAAGGTCTTCTAGGCTGTTATAGCTCTAATCAGAAAAAGAGGCATACACCTATATAATTACCTTGACAATCTACTCCTGCTGTCCCAACACAGAGGGCAACTGCTGGAGCACAGAGCTCATGACACTCCTTGAGTTTGGCTGGCTGCTGAATCTGGAAAAGAGGCACCTGGATCCCACTCACTCTTTTGTGTACCTTGGGGCTCAATTTGATACAGCACCATTGCTTTACCTCTAGAAAAGATCCTGGTGATCCAGAGCAGAATACTCCTGGCTCTGTCTTCTCACCTATGGGCCTCACAGTGTCTACAATTACACTACGTTGTCTACATCTCTGATGGTCAAGTGGGTGCTCTGGAGGATGCAGCTCTTCCATAAGGGGTTTCTCCAGCAATGGGAAGCAGAAACCAGGTCATTTACATATCATCCTCCATCATGAGAGAGAGTCTTTTCTAATGGCTACTATAGAGACATTTTCTCAAGTGCCATTCCATTGCCCCCCATTTCCTGGGTTGCTGCCTGTCGGAGATAGCCCAGGGCAGGTAGAGTTTTCACTCTCACAAGATAGTGTTGAACATTCTCAAGCTGCGGGCAGCCTTCTATGCCCTACAGGCCTTTTAATAATGCGATGATGGGTGCATCACCCATCATCACATTATGATGATGATGGGTGCATCACCCATCATCACATTATGATGATGATGGGTGCATCATGACTCTTAAGGCTAGACAACACTATGGTGGTCTGCTATATAAAGAGACAAGGGGGGTCTTGCAGTCTTTTCCTACAATTGGAAGTAGAGCCAATTATGCCTTGGAAAACATATCAGCAGAGTATGTTCCCGTAGTCCAGAACATTCAAGCAGATTTTCTATCTGTAGTCCAATTGGACAACAATGAATGGTCTCTCCATCTGGAGGTTTTCAGATGGATACTGTCCCTGGAAGTCAGTCCAGAAGGTGATCTGATCACCTTCCTGTGCAGCAACAAGCTCAAGAAGTATTATACAAAGGGCAGGTATCTCAAGGCCTTCGCAACAGATAACCTGACAGATCATTGGAAATTCAGCAGGGCCTACTTGTTTCTTCCAGTTCCAGTCATCCTCAGGTTTCTATGAAGGCTCAGAGCAGAAAATGTGGAGGTAGTTGGCAGTGCTGCTGTATTGGCGAAACAGGCCATGCTTTTTCTTGCTTGTACAGCTCAGCTACCAGGACACAGTGTACCTCTCAGGCTGGACCTCTGTTGCAGGATACAATTCCTGGTCCAGCACAGTTGCATCTGATACTCTGGTTCTTGAGAGGGGGAGGTTGAAGCTACTCCAAGGTTATCTCCACTCTCATGAGTGCTAGGAGAATGAGCATAAACAAAATCTGGTCAAAGTTCTTGGGGCACATGTCTGCTGCTGATGGGTCATGTAATGATCCAGAAGTTCAAGATGTTTTGGGCTTCCTCATGTCGGGCTTAGATCTGGCTCTATTGGTCAGTTCCCTCAGAGTGCAAGTGTCAGCTATATCGGCCTTCACAGGTATGTCCTGGGAGAGATATTCTCTTGTTCGGCAATTCTTCAAGGGAGCGACTAGGCTTATGCCTCAAAGAAAGCTGAGATTACCTAGACTGTTTGTCCTTGATTCCCTCTTAGAGTCTGGAACAGAGTGTGCTAGGTCTATCTCCATTAAAGACATCTCTATCAAGTCCACCTTCCTCGTGGCCATCATGTCGGTGAGAAGAGTTTCAGAATCTGGAGTCCTTGGTCATAAAGAACATTTCTTAATTTTCTTTCCAGATTGAGTGGTGCTGATACCTATGCTTGAATCAAATTGCAAGGTAACATCACACTTTCAGGAGAACCAAAAAATTGCTCTGCCAACCTTTAGAGTGCCTGGAAGTAAAGTTATACATCCCAGTTACTTGGGGGAAACTCTACAGTTGTATTTACAAGTTACAGCTTCCTTCATTAGTTCAGATCATTTGTTCATTCTGCTTCCTGGAAAGAACAAAGGGAAATGTGCCTCATCTAGAATGATTGCGACGTGGATTTTCCAAGCCATCCAGCAAGCTTGCAGAGTTAAGGGCTTGGCTCCTCTGAGGCGGTGTCTGCACACTCGACCAGGAGTGTGTCTACGTCTTGGGTGGCTTTGCGCCATGTGGCCCCTGATATAATCTGTTGATTGGGTTCATGGTCCTTGATCAACTCCTTTATGGCTCATTATTGTGCAGAGTCTGGTTTGAAGGTCCTGTCAGTTAATGGTACAAATAAAGCTTTTGTCCAGAATTTACCGCCCATGGTGTGTATGGCTAATTATTTCCCATATGTATGCTGCCATGGAGTCTGTCAGGAAAACAGGAAATTTCCTATCAAATACTTACCGTAATTTTCCTTTCCCAATGGACTCCATAGCAGCAGGTGTTTCCTCCCAGTGTCACGAGTAGGCTAGTTATGGAATGAAGCCTCTGGCTCTGAGCCAAAATGTTTGGGTCCTAAAGAATAGGACTGGAGGTGGGGCAAACCCATACATATGCTGCCATGGAGTCCGTCAGGAAAGGAAAATTACAATAAGTGTTTGATAGGAAATGTTCTGTTTTATCTCCTGTCCTTTCCCTTAATATTTTCTGTTACAATATTTTTATTGTTATAAAGCATAACAAGGGAACAGGTATACAACAAGCCTTGTAGGCTCTCCAAAGGCACAAAATATCTCGCAATGCAGGCGTGTTGCATAATTACAAACATATCACATATAACGAAATATAGGAAATATAAGCTAACTATGTAATAGACACCCGCTTAGCGGGAGTCCAGCAAGTTGAAGGGGTCGAAAGACTGGGACCGCTAAAACGAGCCCCAGGTATCATAACACAACTACCATAGTGCCCCTACAGCTAGTATAGAAAAGAAAAAAAAACATCATAATGTACATATACTGTAAGTATAACCTACAAGGAGGCAGTAACCCAGCAAGGGCCAAAATATCAATAATCAGTAATTGCCTCTATTACCCCAAATAAAGTGTATCAACTTATTCTGGAATCTACATAGGTCAGCCTCCGAAACCACGATAGGCAAAGTGCGGAAATAAAAAGTTTTGGGCAGTACCACTGTCTTAAATGAAGCTATCCTACCCATCCAAGACAAAGCTGTAAAGGAGGACCATTGGTCAACATCCCTCAACAAGTGTGCCCATAAAGGTATATAATTAGCCTTATAAAGCGATGCTATAGAGGCCGTAAGCTTAACCCCTAAGCACAGCAGAGAGTGCAACTGCCAAGCAAAAGTGAAATTATTCTGTATACTCCGACTGACGTTGAGAGCCTCAGACTTCTTCCAATTCAAAGCCAAACCAGAAATATTATGAAATTGAGACAATAGAGCAATAAGAGATGATAGAGAGGTATGAGGGGACCATGGGCGGACTGACCATTTGGAAACTCGGGCACTGCCCGAGGGCCCGGGGTCAGTAGGGGGCCCCATGAGATGCCCCTGGTACCTTTTTCATAGGCTTTTTTGAGTTTGGGCAAGGACACAGGGGCCCCATGATCCCCTATTGCCCGGGGGCCCCATGAGTTGTCAGTCCGCCCCTGGAGGGGACTTAAGAAAGAGGAGTACATTATCTGCGAAAAGTGCACATTTGTGTTGCCAATGCTCACTATCTACCCCCAAAATGTCAGGGTGATACCTAATAGCCACCGCCAAAGTTTCAATTGCAATAACAAGCAATAATGGTGACAGAGGACAACCTTGATAGGTGCCAGATGCAATCGAAATAGAATCCAAAAGATACCTCCGCAATCTCAATTGCGCTGACGGGTTACTATACAATGTATGGAATAATGTCAGAAATCCAGGGCCGAATTACCACTTTGAAAGAATATGAAACAAATACTCCCACGAGATAGAATCGAATGTCTAAGGAGAGCAACATACCTTTCCATGACTTTCTACAATCCCATGATGACTGTAAAATAGAAACAAGGTTGACTGCTCTCCGTATTTGATTCAAGGCCTGCCATTCAGGTATAAATCCAACCTGATCCTGAATATAGTGAGCTATAAAGCCATTCAATCTAGTAGTGTAGATTTTTGCTAAGAGTTTCAAGTCAGTATTAATCAGGGAAATTGGCCTATAATTGGAAACATCACAATGATCCTTATTGGCTTTGGGGATAAGACATATAAAAGCCCTATTGGAATCTTTGTCCATAGGTTCCCCCTGCTGAAGAGAATTAAAATAATTCACTAAATGAGGAACCAGGAGGTGAACAAATTTCTTATAATATAAGGCTGTAAAGTCGTCAGGCTAGAGGGGCCTTACCCGACTTCACCTCCTTAATAGCCCTAAGAACATCTGCTGATGTAATGTCCCCCTCTAAAGCCTCCCTATGAGACTCCGAAAGGACAGGTAAGGGCAAACGGTCTACAAACTCCTCAAACTCTACCAGGGATGCGGTATGCAAATGTGTATATAAATTCTGTTAATATGTATGAAATTCTCTAAGCACTGTTACTGGATTCTGGGTCAAAGAACTATCCTCCAATCTAAGCTTAGGGATAGACGTCAATTGCTGTCTAGGTGTCAGTTTCTGCACCAACAGCTTCCCAGGATGGTCAGAATATTGATAAAATTTAGCTTGAGACCACCTGAGGTGCTTCTCTGCTCTAGTGGTAAGACATATATTCAATTCAAGTTGCGTGACTGCTATTTTATCCTTAAGATCTAAATGAGGGTTCTGCTTGTGTTCTTTAAGAAGAGCAGTAAGTTTGGAGTCCTTTTGGCGTATTAAAGTGTCGGAGGCCTTCTTAAATCTAGCAGCTAGCTGAATGAGTATACCCTGTGTAGAAGCCTTATGAGCAGCCCAGTTAATTTGAGGGGAGGTGTGTACCACATCATTAATTGCAAAGAGCTCCTGGAGGTGCATCTCAACGTCAAGGCATACAAAAGGGTTGCTAAGAAGCGATTCATTAAGTCGCCAAGAATAAACTGAGGCAACTTTGCGGATAGAGGTGAGAGTGGCCAAAACCGGTGAATGATCGGACCATGCCACTTCCAACATTTTAGAGGATTCAAACAAGGGCACACTTCTAGAGGGAGCAAACATATGATCTATCCTAGAATAGGTTAGATGAACATTAGAGTAATAGGTAATATCACGACTAGAAGCGTGGAACTCCCGCCAGACATCAACCATATCGAACTGGAGAAGTAACTTCCCCAATTTGGACCCAACTTTAGATAGACGCAATAGACGGGCCCCCGGGGCTCTCGTCTTATATAGGACCAAATCCAAAGCTACATTTGAGTCACCCTCCAAGACCACAGTCCCCACAAAATGTGGAGATAGGGTCTGAAGAAGGGACTGAAAAAAGGCCAGCTGGTCAGCATTAGGCGCGTAATACTTGAGAAAGGTTACCTGTTGCCCTTCAATCTCACCCGTCACTAACAGGTATCTACTGTCGGGATCCCGAATCACATCCAGGGGGGAAAAAGAAAGTCTTCTAGAAACGCAAATTGCAACACCTCGCGTCTTGTCTGACGCATTAGCTAAAAAGAACAAGAAAGGGGGCTGGAACACAGTGGGAAAGTAGGTCTCCTGTAACATAACTATATCTGCACCCACTGAGTGGTAATATTGAAAGGCTTTTCTATGTTTCACTGGCGAATTTAGACCCTGAGCATTATGAGAGGGAACCACAAGGGGTTTCAGTGCATTATCGGTTGCCATGAGAAAAGTCCCAAAAGAGCTGACTTACCCCAGAGATGCAATTACCAGACACCAGTCCAGAAGTCCATTTAAAAAGGGTCTCAAGCTGTGTGGATGGCTAAGGAAAAAAAGAACATTGAAAGAAAAACATATTAGTATAGCGAAATGAAAAAAACCAGCAAGCAAAAAGAAAGACAAGCAAGACAAGAGGGAATTCCAAAACATCATAATTATACACAGTGTATGGAGGACAATTGTGGACAAGCCACAAAGACCACCAAGGCAGGACAAAATGCAATCCACAAATCGTGGAAAGGTCTGGGGCCACTTCAGCCGCAATTAAAGAGGAAGAAGCATAGACAGAATGGGGTGCTGTACTCATGCACAAGGCCTACACCTAATCTCGCTCAAAACAGTGCAACTGACAGAGAATAATAATCCTCCAGCCAGGCCGTAAGCAGTAATAAAAATAACAAGCAAATTGTAAACGGAATATAACATAGCAACCATACACAGGGAAGTTAATTCCTCATGGTAAAACATGTGACCGAAGACAAGAAAGGGTGGAGGACCCATATCTCAAATTGGAAATTTTCATTTTAATAGAGACAAATAGATCCAGTCCAGTGGATCAAGGAGGTCGTGACCTTTGCCTGGAGTGACTTCTAGTGTTATGCCATAGCGGTGAAAGAGGTGTATTGGCTCTATGGTCGACCATTATCTTCCATGACAGGTGACTGGCGCTGCAGCGTCGTAGTGGATGCTGTAGAAATCAGTCCCAGTTGCAGCGAATGATTATGACTTCCCCTTATAGTTGAACGACAACTGGAAGAGGAGCATCCATTAATATTTAATGTTCTGATCTTGCAGTGGTTTCAACAATGGTTTGAATGCACGTTGTTTCTGTACTGTGGCCTGTAAAATATCGGCAAAAATTTGAACGGCATGACCTCCGATTTGAATATTGGGATTTTCTCTGGCTTTAAGCATAACTTGCTCCTTCATCCCAAAATAATGGAGCTTTACAATTATGTCCCTGGGAGGCCCTTTAGGATGGGGGGCAATCAAAGCTCAGTGGGCCCTATCCAGCACAAGCTGAAAATCCTGCACATCAGGCAGCAAGGAGCGCATCAGCTCCAGAACCTTTTAAAATTATATAGTGAAGCGCTTAAATTCTATACAAAATTATACTCAAATGCATTAGATTATAGGTGCAAAAAAACCTCAAATCATATCACATCATGTGCAATAACATTTCCTCCCAGCAGGGGGAGTAAAATAAACACAATCCTCTATTGTGAAATAATCATACACAGTGATATACCTATAAAATATATATGTGATCAACACAAACTAAAAGTGCATATGTTAAAATACAAACTAAAGAAACCACAAATAAGTGATTACCACACTCAATAATTAATATTCTTATATATCCATGTGAAAAAATAAGTGAACACCATAATTAAAAATATAAGTATGAATACTTTTTTTCCCTCAAAGTGCAACGGCATAATCCTAAGTGCAAAACAGATCTGTGCGTCACACTTAAAACAGTTGCTCTATTTAATAATAAAACAGACAATCACTAGTGCAAAACAGTCCATGCAAGTGCAACTAAGTGTGCTGATCATAAAGCGTGATCCACTTCTAGTGTGTATGTTATCCTCCAAATGGCAGCAATGCCTGCTCACCTCCCCTCCTAGACCCACACAGGGCCAAACAGCAATTTCCACCTCAGTGGTATCTCCTCACTTGGTAATCTCCTCCTTCCCGGATATCTTCTTACTTATCTCCACTCCCTGATTGTTCACTCTGCTGGATGCAACTTCCAAATAGATAAATAAGACATTTTCCAGGAAAAAAGCCTCCAAAGACTCCTCCTTCCTGGATATCTTCTTACTTATCTCCACTCCCCGATTGTTCACTCTGCTGGATGCAACTTCCAAATAGATAAATAAGACATTTTCCAGGAAAAATAGGAGTCTTTGGAGGCTTTTTTTCCTGGAAAATGTCTTATTTATCTATTTGGAAGTTGCATCCAGCAGAGTGAACAATCGGGGAGTGGAGATAAGTAGGAAGATATCCGGGAAGGAGGAGATTACCAAGTGAGGAGATACCACTGAGGTGGAAATTGCTGTTTGGCCCTGTGTGGGTCTAGGAGGGGAGGTGAGCAGGCATTGCTGCCATTTGGAGGATAAAATACACACTAGAAGTGGATCACGCTTTATGATCAGCACACTTAGTTGCACTTGCATGGACTGTTTTGCACTAGTGATTGTCTGTTTTATTATTAAATAGAGCAACTCTTTTAAGTGTGACGCACGGATCTGTTTTGCACTTAGGATTATTCCGTTGCACTTTGAGGGAAAAAAAGTATTCATACTTATATTTTTAATTATGGTGTTCACTTATTTTTTCACATGGATATATAAGAATATTAATTATTGAGTGTGGTAATCACTTATTTGTGGTTTCTTTAGTTTGTATTTTAACATATGCACTTTTAGTTTGTGTTGATCACATATATATTTTATAGGTATATCACTGTGTATGATTATTTCACAATAGAGGTTTGTGTTTATTTTACTCCCCCTGCTGGGAGGAAATGTTATTGCACATGATGTGATATGATTTGCGGTTTTTTGCACCTAGAAACGAATGCATTTGAGTATAATTTTGTATAGAATTTAAGCGCTTCACTATATAATTTTAAATGTGATTACACTCGGTGGTTAAAGAGTTGAGTGACAGCAGCTAAAATAATTAGGTTTATGTCCATTAAGCGCAGAAGGATTTCCCTTTAATTTTCAGCTCCAGAACCACCTCATGAGTCTTGGTACTTGATTCCGAAAGACCACAAATCCAAAAGTTATATCTGTGGGACCTGTTCTCCAAGTCATCAATTTTCACCATAGCTTCCTCCAATTGTATATATAGTTGAGAAATCTCAGCAGTATTCTGATCAGTTCTGGAAACCGTGGCCTCCAATTTAGTTTCAATGGTGTTGATACGCTCATCAAGATCTATGAATTCCTGTTTAAGCTCAGTAGTAATGTGTTTACCCTCCTTCTCCAGGCCTTGGTACAGCAACAACGAAAACCTCACCAAAATAAGAGGGTCACCTGAATATTCCGGTTGAGGTTGTTAAGAAAGTTGGGAGGAAAAGGCCTGCAATTCAGGACTAGCAATATTTTGGTTCTGACTGGTAACAATTTCACCCATGGCCCTATCCAGCAAAGAGTTAGTGGAACATGGAGAGCCACCATCCGGGCCATCCTCCACAGAAGGGGAAAGCGGAAGACCATGCTCACCCTAGCTGGAAGAGAAGTCCAAACATGCAGCGCTCTGGGCCACAGCATGCCACGTGTCTGGATCTGACTGCCAAGTCACGGTGGCCATGTTGGATTCGGCCCGGTTTGAAGATCGGGCCTCTGGAAGGCGCAGCAGCGCTGATTTTTGTGTCGCCTTCACTATAGGGGTATTGCCACAGGCCCCAGTAGCTATCATGAGGCAATCTTGGGCGGCTGGGTCCCCCCCAGCTAAAGATATTAGTGGCTGTTGGCCAGTGTGCAGTGGAGCAGCAGAATGAAGAGGCCCCCATCTTCTGCTGCTCGCATGCGCCCCCCTTCCTTAATATTTGACCTAACCATGAATAATAATACTCTTTTTTTGTTAATATATACTTTGGTTTCCCTGAATGCAAATATAAATGTGTGATCTTGCAACAACGTTAGAGCTGCATTGTATTTGAATAGTACTGGTGTCATTCACTCAATTGCATTTCCCCAAAACTGCCACCTGATGCCGCTGTTGTCACAGAAAACAAAATACAGGCGCTGTTGTAGGTGCAAAGTACAGAATTCTTTTCACATTAACAAATATAAAGGCTCCTGCTCTTATAACAGCTAGTGTAGCTGCCCCCCCTTTTAATTGCAGATAGATCACTTAAAATAAAGAAAAGAAAAAGTGGGAATATGCTGCTACCACCTATAATACATAGCTTAGATTATTTTGAAAAATGTCAAAAACAGTCCATAGATATATTTTATAATTTCTCCACCATACAAGTGAATATTCAGTGTGCCAATAAATAGTCCTCCAATCGTGCCACCACAGATCACCAACCCCTGTGAAACGTATGCACTCACCACCAATCCAGTGACCTCTAAATTAATAAAGGTTAGCACATTCAATTCAGTTTTCCATGCCAATCACATCTGATCTTCGGACCATCTCCCATATCTTCAAATAATATCTCAGAGGCACCACTGACTCATTTGATACTGTCTCTCCAGTTTTTTATTATTTTATTTTTTGCTTAAAAACATGTCTTTATTTTACTGTTTACATTTTTTGAATGATTAGGAATACTGTATAAACCTTACTCATTCACATAGGGAGGGGGCTTGATATCAGACCCCCACAACCATCTGGCTAGGGTTGTGAGGAAGAGGTTCTTGTACTCATTACCATGGGGACAAAATGTTTTGTCAGGGGAATTCCTCATGGTGAGGTATTCTTACAATTTTGATGGCATGTGGTCTTGTGTAGATACTTGTGAACGAATGTCGGCGGCAATGTGAAAAGTAAATGAAATCTTCTTTATTGAAAATGAGAAGTAAAATGTTCCGCAGAACAACACATGATAGCTTGTTTCAGTCCAGGAAAGACCTTATTCATGGATATGAATAAAATCTTTTCTGGATTGAAACGCATTAGCGTGGTCATGCTATGAAACATTTTACTCCTCGTTTTCAATAAAGAAGTTTTAATTGACTTTTCACCTTGTTACCAACATTTGTTCACAAGTATCTTTTTGGAAGCAGATAGAGACTGCTAGTCTGGCACAGTGAAGCACCATACCACAGCCTGGAATAGAGTAAATTGGTTTGCAGCACCTCACCTGTGTGAATAGTGTATGTGGTTTTGTGTGGTTCAGGAGTGCATCCCCATTCCCCCCTATTTCCTGGCCTTCCAGGCTTTAAGCTTGGCTAGGGGACTGGTAATGATTTTGGAGGCGATCATATTTTTTTTTTTTTATGTGTGGGGCGGACTGACAACTCATGGTGCCCCTGGGCAATAGGGGATCATGGGGCCCCTGTGTCCTTGCCCAAACTCAAAAAAGCCTATGAAAAAGGTACCAGGGGCATCTCATGGGGCCCCTTACTGACCCCGGGCCCTCGGGCAGTGCCTGATTTTCTAAATGGTCAGTCCGCCCCTGGTGTGGGGTTCTCCTTTAAAATCCATCCCAGAGGCAAAGGATCTAAAATGGAATTTGGAGGGACCCAACGCCTTTTTTGTGAGGTCCCCCACAAATTCTATACCAGGCCCAAAGGGTCTTGTATGCATGTTGAGGAGGGGCCCCAGCATTTTTTACATAACCCACATCTCTTTGTTTATGTTCACCTGCCAGCCAGGAATCAGCGGCTAACAGTTGAATGGGCCAGACAGTGATAGGTCACCAGTTGTAAGGACCTGGTGGACACAGGCTCTCTAACAACAAGATGAGCAGGATGCTGTAACCAAATGCTTCACTTCCCACTGCAGCCACAGTTTTGCAAAGTTAGACTAACTTTTTTTCCTCTACTTTAATTCAAAATCCAAGTTTGTCTCATGGTCTGCTCTGCTTAAGGGTGATAGAAAACTAGGCTGTATATGTCAGATCAACCATCAGACATGTCCCTTAATTGCACAGGGTCACTGATTCACCACCATCACCTCCCTGACTAGAAGGATTAACCTCAATAAGGAAACATGCAGGTGCCAACTATGGCATTTCACATTTCACAACTCTCATCTACAGGTGATGTAACATACGTATCTTACACTACTTATAGAGGTGATGGCGTGCAGATTTACAAATACCAGACTTTGTACATGTCTCAGGTCATTAAGGGCAAAGATTTCACCATAAAGGAAACCAGTAGGGAAAGGTACAATATTTTTTGAAAGTGAGGAGAGGATCCCCAGGACTGAATTACTGGAATTGTCTTTGCTAACTTGCTTTTGAAGGTGCATGTTTTTGAGCTTTCATATTTACAACATGTATATTGCTGCTAGCTGACTGGGAAAAGAAAAGACAAATACCAACCACAAACAATTTAGTATCACTAGATATAGGCTGCTTACATACCAAAATGTGATGGCCCATAGTGCCTTTTGTATATTGAAAAGTAAATATGGTTCAGCAAAGGTGAGCATTGTTCTCCAGTCTGGTGGGTCAAAACTTTTATAACAGAAAAATGGACAAATGGCTTCTAATTATATTTTTTTTGTCCAAATGGCTTTATTGAATAGAACTAACATGCCACAAGACAAATGATTTAACTTCAGTAGGTGATTTTGACAGACATTGTCACCTGTCAACTTGACAAGCCGTGTTAAGTTTGCTGTGGCTAACAAGCAGTGTATGACCCCCTCCACCTGCCATGTTAGGCTTGCAACGAGAAGTTGAGGGCCAATAAAAACACAGCCAAACTTCCTGTTTTACCTCCTGCCTGAACTCATGTGCCAAACAAAATCTTCATAATAGATTTTTTCTCATAAAGAGCAGGTCTACTTGGCAAATATGGTTCTAAATCAGAGACTCACGGAGATCTTTTATAGAGACTGTGCAAAGTGTTATTGTTCAGCTTGAAGTCATAATTAGTGGTATTTTCCAGATCATTAATACTGTGTATAAAGGTATACAGCTTACTATTTGTGTTAGACTGGTGGGTTTTATTAATCACTTTCCCTCCTGAGGATTTACCCCCCTTAATGACCAGGCCTCTTTTTGCTACTCGGTGCTGCACTAATTCAACTGATAATTTTGCGGTCATGCAATGCTGCACCCAAACAAAATTTATGTCCTTTTTCACACAAATAGAGCTTTCTTTTGGTGGTATTTGATCACCTATGCGCTTTTTATTTTTCACGCTATAAACAAAAAAAAAACAAAAATTTTGAAGAAAAACAATATTTTTTACTTTCAGCTATAAAAAATATATAGTAAACTCAAAGTTTGTTATAAATTTAGGCCAAAATATATTCTGCTACATGTTTTTGGTAAAAGAAATCCCAATAAGTGTATATTGATTGCTTTGTTTGAAAGTTATAGCGTCTACAAACTATGGTATAAATACTGCAATTTACGCCATTTTTTTGCTATACAGCGCTGCGCTAGTTTAACGGACAATTGTGTGGTCATGCAATACGGTACATAAATGAAATTTATGTCCTTTTTTCACACAAATAGAGCTTTCTTTCGGTGATATTTGATCGCCTGTGTGTTTTTTTATTTTTTGCGCTATAAAAAAAAATGCTGACAATTTTGAGAAAAAAAAACAATATTTTGGACTTTTTGCTATAAAACATGTCCAGTAAAAAAAATGTAAAAATCAAATTTCGTCATAAATTTCAGGCCAAAATGCATTCTGCGACATGTCTTTGCTAAAAAAAACCCCAATACGTGTAAATTGGTTTACGTGAAAGTTATAGCGTTTACAAATGGTGGTAAAGCTAATGGGATTTAAAAAATTTTTTATACTAATAATGGCGGCGATCAGCGACTTATGGCGGTGATCAGTGACTTATGGCGGCGCCGATCAGCGACTTATGGCGGGACTGCGGCGGACAATCTGACACTGGGGGGGAACTGACTTGGGGTCACTGACAACCCCAGTGACACCAATACAGTGATCAGTGCAAAAAAAACCACTGACACTGTACTAATGCCACTGGAGAGGAAGGGGTTAACTTTTTTATTTACTGAAAGGGTTAACTGTGTGAGGGGAGTGTTTTACTAAAGGGCAGGGGTGTGTACTGCACGGGGGGGGGGGGGCGCTGATCGGGAGAGATAAACTCTTCTCTCCGGCTCAGCATGTCAGGACCTGACAGGGAACTGACAGAAAGCAGAGCTAGTGCAGCCCTGCTCTCTGTCAGTGATTGCCGCTAATCGGCGGGACACAGCCGGTAACGACCAGCTGTAACCCGGCGAATGACATCCGCGGCCGTGATCGGCGGGACAGGTAGGGCGGTGGTGCCCCCTACCTGTTTTGCAAACACATGTTTTAAAACGTGGTTTTGCCCAGCCGTGCCGCCCTGCCAACGTATTTCTACAGTGGCTGGGCGGCATGTGATTAAATTACAAAGATCCACTACTTGCTTGGCAAAACCCTTGCTTGTATTAAAAGTGGTATAGACTCCAAAGAGAATAACATCATTTTGCCCCTGTTGTAATACCTCATCTGGAATATGCAGTTCAGTTTTGGGCACCAATTCACAAAGAAAGATATTGGGGAACTGGAGAAAGTGCAGAGAAATGCAACCAAACTGATAAGAGGTATGGAGGAGCTCATCTATGAGGAAAGATTAGAGGAACTGAATTTATTCTCCCCTGAGAATAGGGGATATGGTCATCATGTATAAATACATAAGTGGTTCATCCAGTGAACTTGGCTTAGAGTTATTTCAGGTCATTACAAAAGACAAGGGGGCACTCTTTACGTCTGGAGAAAAAGAGATTTAACCGTCACATATGCAAAGGTTTCTTCACAGTAAGAGCTGTAAAACTGGAATAGACTCCCTCAATAACTAGTGGTGCCCAGCTCATTGTTTTAATAAAGATCTAGATGTATTCTTAAATGTACAAAGTACAGTATAGCTAAATACTAATATTTATAGATACTAACAACAGGGGTAGTTGATCCAGGGAATACCCGTTGGTCTCCTGGGGGGTCAGAAAGGAATTTATTTTTTGCCCTACTGGAGCAAATTGGACCATCCCTTATAGGTTTTTTTGCTTTCCTCTGGAACAACGGTAGGTATAGGATTCTGTATATGAAGGATTCCTATTTTTATTTTCTATTGGTTGAATCAGAAAGACTTAAGTCTTTTTTCAGCCTGACCAACTATGTAACTATGCAGTCAGAGCACAACCTCAATAACAACTTTCACTGTCAGCATTTAAAGAATATATCTCTCAGACTCAACCAAATGATTCTAAATAATACTCTCAGACCTGTTTAATAAATCGGGCAATAGCGCAATGATATAATTTAAGGTTCAATATTTCAGTGCAATAGGCTAAAATACATCTTTCATTAGAGTAGGCATAACTAAAAAAGCTCATTTATAATTGGTTACTATGGGTTACTACATTTTACATATGCCTTCTACTAAATAGGCCTATAATAATATGCATAATTCTTTTCCTGTCACTATTTATCCAGATTATTAGAGGATGGAAAAATTATATAGACTGGCCATTCCAAATGTGTGCCTGTCAACACAGGATTAGGACTGAATTGAAAAGTGAGTGAGATTATAGGTCCATCTTTTGGTCATGTACACTGGTGATGAAAAGTATGTTTTGTTTCAGAAATCTAACAGAACCACACTAGGAATCCTGAGTTTATAGAGTCTTATTAACCACTTGCCATCCTGAGGATTTACCCCCCTTCCTGACCAGGCCTCTTTTTGCTCTTCGGCTCTGCACTATTTTAACTGATAATTGCGTGGTCATGCAATGCCGTATCCAAACAAAATTGACGTCCTTTTTTTTCACAGAAATAGAGCTTTCTTTCGTTGGTATTTGATCATCTGTGCGCTTTTTATTTTTCACACTATAAACATCAAGTCCGAAAATTTTTAGGAAAAACTTTATTTTTTACTTTCGGCTATATAAAATATATAGTAAACTCAAAGTTAGTCATAAATTTAGGCCAAAATATATTCTGCTACATGTTTTTGGTTTAAAAAACCCCAATAAGTGTATATTGATTGCTTTGTGTATATTGATTACTTTGAAAGCCTGAAGGTGCGTAACTTCCTCACCCATCACAGTTTCGGAGGCCCTGAAATGACAGGATAGCACCCCCCCCCCCCCCCAAATGAGCCCTTTTTGGAAAGTAGACACTCCAAGGAATTTAAAAAGAGGCATGCTGAGTATTTGCAGATCTCATTTTTTCTCACAAGGTTTTGAGATTTAAAATAAGAAAAGAAGAAAAGAAAAAATATGTTTTTGTTTACTTTCTTCATTTTGCAAAATACTCAACATGCTTCTTATCAAATTTTATGGGGTGTCTACTTTCCAAAAAGGGCTCATTTTGGGGGGGGGGGGTCTGGTGCTATCCTGGCATTTCAGGGCCTCCTAAAATGTGATAGGTAGTCAGGAAGTGTAATGAGGTAATAAAGCCCTTTAAAAGCCTGAAGGTGCTTATTGGATTTTGGGGTCCTGTACTTGGCTAGACTGCCAAAAAGTCTTTCACATGTGGTACCCCCATACTCGGGAGAAGTAGCAAAATGTATTTTAGGGAGTAATTCCACATATACCCATGGCATGTGTGAGCAATTAATCATTTAAGAGACAATTTTGTGTAAAAAAAGAATTTTTTTTTCGTAATTTTCTAAAGACTGGTGTTAAAAAAATAAATTCTTCTATTGACTCAACATGCCGCTCAGGAAATAGTTTGGGGTGTCTACTTTATAAGAGGGGGTCATTTTGGGGGGGGGGGTGAGCATTTTATGCCCAGCATTAGAAGTTTATCCTACACATCATTCACTCTTCTAACCACCTGAAGACCAAGACTTCTCTGACATTTTTTGTTCCCATGAAAAAAATCAATATTTTTTGCTAGGATATTACTTTGAACCCCCAAACATTATATATTTTTTAAAGCAGACACCCTAATTAATAAAATGTTGGGTTTTGCAATTTTGTATGGGACATGGTACTCACGCAGCGATTTTTCAAACGCAGATTTTTTGCAAAAAATTCACTTTTTTTACTTTTAATGCACAAAAACACAATATATTGGCCAATTATTTGGTAAAATATAAAAAACTATGGTATGCTGAGTAAATGGATACCAAACATGACATGCTTTAAACCTGTGCATGCCCTGTGCAATGGCAACAAACTGCATACATTTTTAATATCCAACGCTTTAAAAGCCTTTACAAGCTACCATTTTATATTTACAGAGATCTAGTGCTAAAATTACTGCCCTTGATCTGACGTTCACGGCAATACCTCAAATGTATGGTGCAATTGCTGTTTACATACCGACACAGGGTCAATGCTTGCACACACAGGTGCATGCACGTGTGGGGGGGGGCGAGGGTGCTTTTTTTAAAAAGTTATTTTGATTTTTTTAATTATTTTTATAATTGATGTGATGTACCAGTACGTCGCTGGTCCTTGTTGGGTATATATGCTATGTTCTTTTTTTTGTGTGTGTATGCAGCCTGTGGGCTGAATGAAAAAAGAGAAGAAATCTCTGTCAGAAAAAGTGTGTGGTATGCCCACCATTCGAATATACCCCCCTGCATCCACCCACTTCTAATGGTGGCCACACATTAGGTCGTACGGTGCCACATGCTCCAATTCCAAGATTGTACAAATGTCTAAATAGTGGCACGCTTGTATAAAAATTGTCCACGTATAAGTGGTACCCCATATGGAAAAAGGATGATACCAAGTCCCAAACTATCTTGCCACTGCTCTCTATGTAGTCTGGGCATCCGGGGGGCTCCATGTGACTATGTTTTCCTTCGTAAATCCAAAACTTATATGTATAGCCTGTTGCACTCTCACAGGTCTTATAAATCTTGATCCCATATCTGACACACTTGCTGGGGAGAAGTTGTTTAAATGCAAGGCAGTCTCGCGCACGCCCCCTACCCGGAAATGCAAAATCACATATATATATTTATATATATATATGTGTGTGATTTTGCGCAACGGTGCCGCCCTGCCACAGTATATCTTCTGTGGCTAGTCGGCAAGCAGTTAAAAGGTTAAAACAGAATTAAATCCAAAAGCAAACACGTATTATATTGCAGCTTACCAATACTACCTATAGCTACCTTGATTTTGTTTTTTAGGCTTTTTTACTTCTATTTTCATCTGGTGATCCAGCAAGTAAGTCTGTTGTTTTTAAAAATAACAAGCTCTCTAGCAGAATGTATCAGTTACAGGTATGAGACAAACCATTTACCACTGACGGGTGCTTACAATGAGCTTTTATTTATTTATGTAAAACCTTGATCCCAAAAGGGAAAAAAAAGAACTTTGCTGTAACTACTTATAAAGTGTTAGCTTGAGTTTGGCTTCAATTTTTTAGTATATCTAAATCTTCTAAATCTGCTAGTGCATCTAATACCCCCCCCCCCAGGCTGACAGTGATACTGTCAAAAGGTGCCCCCTGTGCTCCTTCATCTAGAGTGGAGACACTCAAATACAGTAGGTGTGTTACTGGCCAGATCACTACACGAAACAGATTCACAATGGCAGTATCAAATCCGCATTCATAGGCATTTAGAAGACATTTCTAAATGCAGAAAATACATATAATGAATTTTCAATGATACCATTCACAATGAGCATTTAGCCGTGTCTAGGTGTGGTCAGCATAGGTGTGGTCAGCATAGGTATGGTCCATTTAGGTACCGTCAATTTATTTGCATTTAACAAGAATGTAATTTTGTGCATCCAGGATTCGAATAGACACTAAACATGGCTAAAAGCAGAAACATCTATACACAGGAAAAAGTGATCTGGGGGGTGCAAAAATGTGTTGTACTTCCCAGATGATTTCTCCTGCATTTAAAAAAAACGAAATACAGGAGTAGCGTTGTGAATGCGGCTTACGGCCCCAAGATGGTGCACTAATCGCTACTAACGTTTAGGGCCATAGGCTCCCAGGCACAAATACCTGAAATGCAAGAAACCTGCATTTCAGGCATTCATCCATGGGCACATCCAGCCTTAAACTTAAGTACTGCTCAGTAGACCATCCAGCTCCAGCCAGCCACAACAGCTGTCAGCCAGAGTTGAACAAGCCATCAGCAGCAGGCCTAGAAGCTGCACTTGTGCCTATTGCCAGCACCTAAATGCCAGAGCCCAGTGTTCATGGGGTCTTACAGGACCCTTTCTTACATCTGTGTGCGTAAAAATGAAAAAAAAAAAAATCACATGAATTTGAGACTGTTATTAGACCCATACAATATTCCCATATTTTGTCTAAGAGGTATGATCATCAGTTGTATTAAAATACTTCAAAAGGAAAATACAACATTATTGCCACTAGAAGGAGCTGATGATCATAGAAAATAAACCTATTAGACAAAATACAGGGACATTTTTGTTATGGCTGGATAAATGCTTGCAGCGTTCGTCCAGCGATTTTTGTAAAAAAAAGACTCCAAAGTGATACATTTGTTGGCTAATCTAAGTTATGAAGGATGCAGGCTTTCATGATTACTTAAACCCCTTCTTCAGGCCTTATACAACGTACACTTACTTTTTTAAATGTTCCATTAAAGCAGTGTTTCTCAATTCCAGTCCTCATGGACCCCCAACAGTTCATGTTTTCAGGATTTCCATTATTTTGCACAGGTGATTTGATCAGTTTCACTGCCTTAGTAATTACCACAGCTGTTTCATCTGAGGGAAATCCTGAAAACATGACCTGTTGGGGGTCCATGAGGACTGGAGTTGAGAAACACTGCATTAAAGGCTTGTGCCATGTTGAAATGACAACTGTGTTTTCCAAAATCATAGGTGATTCTGTCATGCAAAGAACCTATAAATAGCCAAGTCTGAATCTCCTATCTAATCTCAGTGGAGCAGCAGAAAACTTACCAAACAATGCAAATGAAGTATAAAAATAGCTGAAAATTCAATAATAATAAAGTTGCCAAAAATATTGGGAAATAAGAGTTGGTATTGAAAGTTTTTTTAAAGCTCATTGCTTGCAAATACCAGGATTATCTCCTTCTTTGTGGTTGGTTTTGTAATTGATAACAGAAGACATAGAATGAATCTCCAGAAAAGAGCGTTCGGAATGTCAGTTATCAGAACCAGCCTTCCTTTGTTATCCAAAGTAGTTTTTGCTAAATGTTAATATTTACGCTTTGTAATAGTTTTCTCTTCCTTTTCCTAAATAATCTGGAATTAGGGAGTAAAGAGCCATCTGTTTGCCAGAAGGTTATAACTTCAAACTTTGTCAATGTTCTCATTCCATACAGGTTATCTACTATTGGCTAACAATAGCTGAAAAGGCTGAAAAATGTTCCAGGTTGCATTAGGAACGAGACATCAAAAATCTGTTTAGTGTGTATAAATATTTTCTTTCCAAGCTTTAGTACAAAATGAGAAATTTTTAAAGTGTGCTTAACATGCTGCTAAGTAATATCCTTATTCTCCAAAAATAAAACAAATTCTCTACTTAATGGCAGCAATCTATTTTTTGTGAAACTATTTCTCACTTTATTTTTCTGCCTCTTTATAATGTCCTCCATGAGCCCCTGATCCCTTTCTTTTCCCCATCTCACTTCTGTTAGGTTACTTTCACACCGATCCACCGCAAAAATGTCTCAAAAAATGCATCAGCGTTTTTGTGGCATTTTTACTGCATTTTTGCCACTTTTCTTTTGTTAATTATCTTTATTCAGATTATCAATTTTTCTTTTCACAACATTGCAAAATAAAATAAAATAGAAAATCCCGCTAAAAGGGAACCAGGCAGGAGACAAATGCAACAAATGAAAAAAAAATCAGTAGATTAACTAAATGGAATGTTTACTTCAAGACAAATAGTCAGAGGAAAGCTTGTCATTCACAAGTGAGACACATCATATGCAGACATATACAGAGGAAATGCCGAATTCAGGACTAGAGACCTCAACTCCAACCCAAAATGGCACATACTAGGGTCATGGTAACAGAAAGAAAACTTCACATGGTCAAGAATGCATCTACATCAGACAGATTCCAAAAATTCAGGACAAAGATACGTAATGAGAATCCAGGAGGGCTAGGGATAGAGGCTTGGACTATCGACTGGATTTAGCATACCAGGCAGTGTATTGGAATGTAACCATAAGTTGATTTATTTCCCACTGGGAAAACATATGTTTGATAAAAGCCCTCTGTGACGGAAGCATAGGCAGGACAGAACACACAAAGAAGATGGTAAACACACAAAGCTTTATTGAACTATGAAAGGCACTCAATCAGGACAGTTCATGGCACTCCGCAACATGCGGCTTGTAGGGACACCCACGGTAAGTGGGCTCACGGGGACTCAACAG
Organism: Staurois parvus; assembly: GCF_062004578.1. NCBI lineage: Eukaryota > Metazoa > Chordata > Amphibia > Anura > Ranidae > Staurois > Staurois parvus. Next base: position 5,710,809 of record NW_028318841.1, read on the forward strand.
GACCTTGGCGATGGGGTCTGACCTCAGCACAATCCCCACACATCTTACTAGGGACAACATCAGGCTCACAGGGACTCAACGGGACCTTGGTTGTGGGGTCTGACCTCAGCACAGTTCCCGCACAGCTTACTAGGGACAACTTCAGGCTCACGGGGACTCAACGGGACTTTGGCTGTGGAGTCTGGTCTCAGCACAGCTCCCACACAGCTTACTAGGGACAACATCAGGCTTATGGGGAATCAGCGGGACCTTGGCTGTGGGGCCTGACCTCAGCACAGCTCCCACACAGCTTTCTAGGGACAACATCAGCCTCACGGGGACTCAGCGGGTAACAATGGCTCAAGCACTCAGGGGGGCAGTCCAGGTAGCTATAGTCCGGGCACGCCATGGGGCAGTTCAAACAAGGGTAATCTGAGCACACAATAGGGGCAGTTCATGACAAGGGTGGTCTGAGCGCACAATAGGGGCAGTTCATGACAAGGGTGGTCTGAGCGCACAATAGGGGCAGTCCAGGGCACTCTGCAACATGCGGCTTGTAGGGACATTCATGGTAGGCGGCTTGCAGACACTCAGCAGCAGGCGGCTTGTGGGGACACTCAGCAATGGACAGCTTCCAGGGACACTCCTAGCGGTAAACTTCCAGGGACACTCGGCAACGGACAGCTTCCAGGGACACGCAGCAGAAGTCAGCGTGCAGAGACACTCAGTAGCAGGCAGTGTGCAGGGACACTCAGAACGGTCAGCTTCCAGGGACACTCAGCAATGGACAGCGGCCCTCACAGCGGCCAGTTTTTCAGGGACAGCAGCGATTAGCAGGCAGGGGCCCTCGCAGCGGCCCGCTTGCCGGGGACAGCAGCGGGAGTCCTGGCTGTGGGATCTGACCTTTGAGAAGGGGGGTCTCCTTCAGAGTGCTCAGCGGGGATGGCTGCAGAGGCCCGGTCCCCACCCGGACCTCCGAACGGAACAGCTGTGGCAGACAGCACAGGAGGAAGAGACCTTTTAAACCGCCCAGTACGCTTCTGGGTTGCCCCGGCAATGGCCGGCCCAGCGCTGCAACGAGGCACGCCCCCTTGACTCGAGCCGTGCTCTCGTGAGCACGGCCTTTGTCACTGGTGGGTGTAGAGGTGTAGAGTGGGGGTCACAGCTCCTCTGCCTAGATTGCCGGATGAGCTGTGATCCTCGCCGCAGGGGTTCCCTCCCCCCATCCTGCACAGCCTAGCTTTCAGAGACTGTGTGTAGGATGAGAGGCTTTTTTGAGTTTGGGCAAGGACACAGGGGCCTCATGATCCCCTATTGCCCGGGGGCCCCATGAGTTGTCAGTCCGCCCATGGTGGCGACCATCTTAAAAGCTGTCTCCGACCTGGAGTCAGGATCCCTCTGGGATCCCGGGGACGATCAAGGAGTGGAGAGCTCCAAATAGCGGTCCATCCGGTCCCCTAAGGAGGAGGGTATAGGAACCGCCCGGGTGACCAGCGATCTGGCTCAGTATCAGAATGCAGAGGGCGGCGGGGACGGCAGCAGTGACAGTTCACTCTATCCTCACACGGCGCCAGAACTGGAAGTGTTGCCACGTTTTTTAAAGGATACATGACTTAAAACTGCTTATCAGAGATGTTTAAAAGGCATTTTTCAGGTGTTTTTCAGGGGTTTTCCATTGATTTCAATGGGAAGAGGTATTTTTGGGGTGTTTTTTTTAACTCCCAAAACATGCCTCAAAGATGCTACAAGCAGGAGTTTTTACACTGCACCGCAAACGCAAAGCCTCAGTGTGAAAACATACATAGATATACATTCACATACATAGGGAAGCAGTTTTCATGCGCTTTTTTAATGCAAAAATGCTTGAAAAAACCTCAGTGTGAAAGTAGCCTTAGTTTGGAATGAGAAGAGCACATTAGTTGCAGTCATGTGCAGTGCTCTATGCACACTACACATCCTATAGTCCACATTCCCTAGTCCATTTCAGGAGCAAATAAGAGGTTGGCTACATTCCTACATACTGTACAGTGGGACCATGGAGAATGAACATAGCCACCTTCTAACATGAAGTTTGCTCACAAAAAATAAAGCAATTTGGAAATGTAGAAGAGCCTGGGAGCAACAGACGGTACTTTTTGGTGTTAAGCAGACATACTTGAATATAGTTTTCTTTTTTCAAACCAGAGATTAGTATCACTTTAAATACATTGAAAATACTTTGTTTTTCATTAAAAGATTAATGGATGTATCTATGGTCACTGAAGACATCAAATAGTCCATCTGTTCTTATTATACAGAATAAGTAGAACTGCAGCCACAGATATTGTATCCGTAGTCATAGGAAGGGGGCCTGATAGTGATGGTGTAAGCTGGCCATAGATGGATCAAAATTCAGCTGGTTCTGCATGGACTGGCTGGATTTGAACCCATGTATGGCTGCTTCAGTTGACAGGTACCCGCTCCCACTTCTGGCTCAGTTTGCCATGGCGAAGTGAGCCGGAAGTTCAGCTACTTACTTCCTTCCTTAGTCTCCTGGGAACCTTCACAGGTCCCAGAAGACTGCCAGACCAATCAGGATGCACAGTGTGACTCACACATGTGCAGTGGGAACCTGGCTGTGAAGCCGCAAGCTGTCACAGCCTGGTGCATACAGTTGAGATGCCAACACCGTGGAGAGAAGTAGGAGAGAAGGGACTGCGCGGGTGAGTACATCGCTGGACCCTGGGACAGGTAAGTGTGTGTTCATTAAAAGTCAGCAGCTACACTTTTTGTAGCTGCTGACTTTTTAATAAACACAAAAATGGCTGAAACTCCACTTTAAACAGCATACCAGCCCTGCAACTAGCATTTTCAAAAAGCGAGGCCAGCTTTGCCAGCTTATACTTTTCTCTTTCTACGTTTCTTTTTCTTACATTCTCTGCCACCAGTAATACTAGAATGTCCTGTATTTAATGTCTTTATTTATGTAACTTGTATAAATCAGCTATATAAAAGTAAAACATTTTTTCCCCAAGAATATTAATGGTAATATTGAGAATAGTTGAACAAGGATATAATGAAACTTCCCGGAGACTTTCCTATAGACTTTTCTTTGAATTAGTAAACAGCCTCGAGCAGTGAAACCCAACATCATTGTTGAGACTACAGTATCATTATTGCACACATTGTCTCTGCAGTATTTTTATCCGAATAGATAAGGAGATAACCACAATTACTAATGACACTGTCATGTTGAACAATACTGACATTATATCAAATAGTTCTGAGATTCCCATTACAAAGGAATTCTGCAACCTGGTTGCAGGTATCAACCATTCAGATTTCAGCTGTCAGTTAATTTAGGTGTGAAAAAAAAGCAAAGCCCAAGTGATTACCGGTACTGTATATTAGGCATGCTCTCTAGTTTATCTTTTCTCTGTCTTAAAGCAGTATTAAATTCAAAAACAACATGTAATAAAATGCAGCTTACCAATCCTTAAATGTGGTGGTTGCATTCTTTTATTCCTTTATTTTTACCTGGCACCAACTAGTAACATACTTTCTGTCTTAGGGCTCATTTACATTTGTAGTTGGGGGGTGGTAAACCCCCAGAAACTGTTCACCCTTAGGCTGCAATGGCAGTGACCAAGGTTTTACACATGCCAATTGTCTTCCTAATAAAACCACATTACTTTCTTGCAGTGTTGAGTTTGATGATCTCTGTGCAGGGCCATACATATCTGGTCATACCTGTTTCACAGAATACCAACATGTCGTATCTTGAAAGACTGGTAAGTTACAATATAACATATTTTTGTTTTGGGGTTTCATACTGCTTTAGTATCTTGTAAACTGTGAATGTAAAAACAGAAGCCTGACAAATGTTCCCTCTGACCCTGACTTGTATGTAATGGTTAAATAAACAATAGCGCTTAGCTTGGAGTTTACCCTGCTGTGTACAAAGAGGTATCTGCAGATACCTAAAACATCTACAGTAAGTAATGACTAACATTACATTCCTTTTCCTATCATTGCTTCCTCTAGTACCCCCCACACCACAACAAAACATGCCAAATGCCAATTGAAATATGGTATGGGATCACACAGCCATTTGATGGTCATCTGCGTCCTGTGTGTTTAAGCTTTAAAAGAAAACATGAACCAATCTAGTTTTTTTAGAAATGAAGGACAAGTGTGATCAAAATTGCATTGGTTTAGGTTATATGTCATTTTAGCAATTAGGCCACAGCAAGAATCAATAGATTTTTGCTGGTGGTCACGAATGCTCCCTGCACACACACCATGTGCGAAAAGCAGCAACTGTCATCAGCAATTGTCAGGTTTATACTTTGTGCAAATCAATGGCCATCATCGCTGCTGCTCGCATCTGAGCAGTTAAATGCAAATACAGCTTCCAATCGTCCCTGGACACAGACCATATTTCCTTTAGGTCCTGTAAGCTGCAAGGTGGGGCCTCCATGGATTGGACTTGTTTTTCCAGCACATTCCACAGATGCTCGATTGGCTAGAGAACTGGAGAATTGTATTTCTCAAACCATTCTTGAACCATTTTTGCAGTGTGGCAGGAAACATTATCCTGCTAAAAGAGGCCACTGTCATCAGGGCATACCATTTCCATGAAGGGGTGTACTTGGTCAGCAACATTGTTTAGGTAGGTGGTACATGTCACGTGACAGCCACATGAATGGAAAAGCCTAAGGTTTCTCAACGGAATATCGCCCAAAGCATCACACCGCCTTCGCCAGCTTGCCTTCTTCCCACTCTGTATCATGGTGCAATCTCTTCCCAAAGAAAGTGACACACACCCAGCCATCCTCATGATGTAAAAGAAAATTTGAGTCATCAGATCAGGCCACCTTCTTCCATTGCTCCGTGGTCCAGTTTTGATGCTCACGTGTCCAATGTAATGGCTTCTGTCCATTGACATGGGTCATGATGGCCATTTTTTCTGCTTTCATCACATCAACCTTAGGAACAGCATCGATACTTGCTCCCTAAAATATCCCACCCACTTTCAGATGCCACTGTAACGAGATAATCAATGTTATTCACATAATCTGTTAGTGTTGATAAAGTTAGGGCTGTATGTATATACATACTGTGTATATACACTATACTGCAAAAGTATTGTGACGCCTGCCTTTACACACACATGAACTTTAATGGCATCCCAGTCTTAGTCCGTAGTGTTTAATATTGAGTTGACCCACCCTTTGCAGCTTCAACTCTTCTGTTAAGGCTGTGCACAAAGTTTAGGAGGGTGTCTATGGGAATGTTTGACCATTCTTCCAGAAGCGCATTTGTGAGGTCAGACACTGATGTCGAACGAGAAGGCCTGGCTCATAGTCTCCACTCTAATTCATCCCAAAGGTGTTCAATTGGGTTGAGGCCAGGACTCTTTGCAGGCAGTCAAGTTCCTCCACTCCAAACTTGCTCATCCATGTGTTTATGGACCTTGCTTTGTGCACTGGTGCGTAGTCATAGTCATGTTGGAACAGGAAGGGGCCATCCCCAAACTGTTCCCACAAAGTTGGGAGCATGAAATTGTCCAAAATGTCTTAGTATGCTGACTTCTTAAGAGTTACTTTCACTAGAACTAAGGGGCCAAGCCCAACCTCTGAAACATGACCCACACCACAATCCCCCCCTCCACCAAACTTTACACTGGCACAATGCAGCCAGGCAAGTACTGTTTTTCTGGTAACTGCCAAACCCAGACACGTGCATCAGATTGGCAGAGAAGCATGATTCACCACTCCAGACAACACATCTCCACTGCTCTAGAGTCCAGTGGCAGCATGCTTTACACCACTGAATCCGACACTTTGCATTGCACTTGGTGATGTAAGGCTTGAATGCAGCTGCTTGGCTATGGAAACTATGGCTATGGCTATTCCATGAAGCTCTCTATGCACTGTTGTGCTAATCTGAAGGCCACATGAAGTTTGGATGTCTTTAGCTATCGGCTCTGCAGACAGTTGTCGCCTTCTGCACACTGTGTGCTTCAGCATGCGCTGTCCCCACTCTGTCATTTTACGTGGCCTACCACTTCGTGGTTGAGATTCTTTTGTTCCCAGTTGCTTCCACTTTGCTATAATACCACTAACAGTTGACTGCGGAATATTTTTTTTTTTAACAGTTGCGTTTATTGAAATCATACAAAAGTATAACAAGGCAAGGTACGTAAGAACAGTCAAACTTAAGGCAGTCAGTATAAATACAATTCACATGGCATTCCAACGCTAAAAATCATACGGAGTCAACTGGTCATCCTGAATGAAAAAAGGGGGGGAGCAAGGGGAAAAGGTAAGAAAAGAGAAACCCCCGAGGGGGGGGGGGGGGGGGAGAGGAGAGGAAGAAAAAAAGAGAGAGGAGGAGGAGAAGAAAAAGAGGGGCAAATATAGAAGAAAAGGAAAACATAAACATAAACAATAACCAAGCAAATAAACAGTACAAACTGGACATACCCGCAAGAGAATAAGCCAATTATTATACCGTAAGGCCTTGAGCATCCACCCACCCAGCCCATATTTTATCAAATTTAGCTGGACAATTACGGCTCATATAGGTAAGTTTGTACAATGGAAGCGCCCCATTAACTGCCGATTTCCATCCCGAGACTGTAGGCGGAGCTGACTGATTCCATTTCAACAGAATTTCTCTCCTAGCATAGTAAAAAGCATGGAAGACAAACAGTCTATTATGCTTAGACGTCTCCACAAGGTCCAAAAGTCCTAGCATGGGGATAGACAGTTTACTAACAGCGTTAATAGTATCCAGTAACCTAGAAGGGGAGAAGCTTGGAACATTCCCAAAACATATGGAGAAACGTGCCCACCTCCATATCACATCGAGGGCATGTGGCTGATCTTTCAGGATATATCACAGCTAAGTGCTGCAGGGTGTAATATACTCTATGGATACATTTAAGCAGTATGAAGCTGTCCCTGGCCAAGATCATGGCAGGGAGGCACTGTAGAAGACAATCCTCCCAGTCATCCTCTGATAACAAAGGGAGGTCCATGTGCCATTTATCAAAGAGCGCCTTCATTCTAGGGGAAGAGAGTGGTATCAACAGGGAATGGAGAGCAGATAACGGCTTAGGCAAATCCTCCAGTAACAGCAAATTTTCTAATGGATCCATCTGAATGGTCGGTGGAGAGGGAAATTGAGCGACCACCGCATGACGCAATTGTAAAAACCTGAAAAACATTTGGTTAGGCAGGCCATAATTGCATTTGAGTTTGTCAAACTGAAGCAGGATGCCGCTACGCATAATATGGTGGAGCGTTTTTATACCATATCAAGCCCACACCATGGAGACTGGTATCGTATACAAATGTGGAAGGGCAGGGTTGTCCCAGAGTGGTGTGTGAGGGGAGTACGTGTTATTTACCCAAAATTAAGCTTTAGCCTGACTCCACACCCTCAGGGTCAGCAGCATAGGAAGAGTGATGGTCGACTTGGACTTATACCTCTATGAATTAGGTTACGAAGTTCAGCATACAAACCCAGTATTGCCTCCTCCAGGATCACCGCAGCATTATCCCTAGGCCAGGAGAGCCACCATTGCACAGTGACCAGTACAGCCGCCCAATAACATAAAAGCAGTTAAGGAAGTACCAGGCCACCGCGATCAATAGGCTAGTGCAGTGTGGAGCGGGAAAGTCTAGGGGCCCATCCAGCCCAAATAAACCCAGAGATGATGCCATTAACTCGACGGAAAAAGGATTGCGGGATCTGCACGGGTGTATGCTGAAAAAAATAGATAAACTTAGGCAGGAATATCATTTTAAAAAGATTAACCCGGCCGATGGTGCTAATCAGAAGGGAAGACCACGCAGTACATTTAGTCTGAAAGTGTTACACAAGGGGGTAAAGATTGTCTGCTAGAAACGTCTTCAAGTCACGTTGCACCTTTACACCCAAATACTTAATGCAAGAGACCGATCTAATAGGGGCGAAGGAAATGTCGGCTAAGGGCCCTGACTAGAGATGAGCGAATCGAACATGACGAAGTGGAATTCGTTCCGAAGATTTGGAAAAATTCTATTCGCGACGAATCCGAAGATTAGCAAACTTCGGATGCACGAATCGAATTTTCCCAAAAATGGCGGCGACATGTGTGGCGACGGAGAAAATGGACAGAGAAGATGGGGCGGGGATCTCTGGGAAGGTGCGCAGACAAGGCGCGCTGACCCATAATGCATTCATGACATGTGATCGCATTAGCCAATCAGCAGCCAGCCAGCACTGTGTAATGGTGGAGCTATAAATCGCGGCCATCTTAGAATTCTCCATTAGCCTCCGGTCATTCAAGAGAGACAGACCTGTGTGTATTAAGGGACAGAGTTAGGGCCACAGAGACTTTAGGGCCACAGAATCGTTACTCAGGGACACAGAATCGTTACTCAGGGACACAGAATCGTTACTCAGGGACACAGAATCGTTACTTAGGGCCACAGCTATCAAAGAATCAAAAATTTAAAGTGACATACACCCTTTTTTTTTTTGGTGGCTGTCGTGCACAGTTGGTGCTGCAGTTTGCCGATTGTGCAAAATAAACTGACTTTCTGCTTCACAACCACTATTGTACGTTCAAAGAGTTAAATCCATTTACACGCCGGCTGGCGGTAATATTTTTTGGGTGATTAGTGCATTCCAGTGACAGAAACGTACAGTTTCCAGCCAACGGCAAGCTGCAATTGACCGATTGTGCTAAATAAACTGACTTTCTGCTTCACAACCACTATTGTACGTTCAAAGAGTTAAATCCATTTACACGCCGGCTGGCGGTAATATTTTTTGGGTGATTAGTGCATTCCAGTGACAGAAACGTACAGTTTCCAGCCAACGGCAAGCTGCAATTGACCGATTGTGTACAATAAACTGACTTTCTGCTTCACAACCACTATTGTACGTTCAAAGAGTTAGATCCATTTACACGCCGGGTGGCGGTAATATTTTTTGGGTGATTAGTGCATTCCAGTGACAGAAACGTACAGTTTCCAGCCAACGGCAAGCTGCAATTGACCGATTGTGCTAAATAAACTGACTTTCTGCTTCACAACCACTATTTTACGTTCAAAGAGTTAAATCCATTTACACGCCGGCTGGCGGTAATATTTTTTGGGTGATTAGTGCATTCCAGTGACAGAAACGTACAGTTTCCAGCCAACGGCAAGCTGCAATTGACCGATTGTGCTAAATAAACTGACTTTCTGCTTCACAACCACTATTGTACGTTCAAAGAGTTAAATCCATTTACACGCCGGCTGGCGGTAATATTTTTTGGGTGATTAGTGCATTCCAGTGACATAAACGTACAGTTTACAGCCAACGGCAAGCTGCAATTGACCGATTGTGTACAATAAACTGACTTTCTGCTTCACAACCACTATTGTACGTTCAAAGAGTTAGATCCATTTACACGCCGGGTGGCGGTAATATTTTTTGGGTGATTAGTGCATTCCAGTGACATAAACGTACAGTTTCCAGCCAACAGCAAGCTGCAATTGACCAATTGTGCTAAATAAACTGACTTTCTGCTTCACAACCACTATTGTACGTTCAAAGAGTTAAATCCATTTACACGCCGGCTGGCGGTAATATTTTTTGGGTGATTAGTGCATTCCAGTGACAGAAACGTACAGTTTCCAGCCAACGGCAAGCTGCAATTGACCGATTGTGTACAATAAACTGACTTTCTGCTTCACAACCACTATTGTACGTTCAAAGAGTTAAATCCATTTACACGCCGGCTGGCGGTAATATTTTTTGGGTGATTAGTGCATTCCAGTGACATAAACGTACAGTTTCCAGCCAACGGCAAGCTGCAATTGACCGATTGTGCTAAATAAACTGACTTTCTGCTTCACAACCACTATTGTACGTTCATAGAGTTAAATCCATTTACACGCCGGCTGGCGGTAATATTTTTTGGGTGATTAGTGCATTCCAGTGACATAAACGTACAGTTTCCAGCCAACGGCAAGCTGCAATTGACCGATTGTGTACAATAAACTGACTTTCTGCTTCACAACCACTATTGTACGTTCAAAGAGTTAAAATCCATTTACACGCCGGCTGGCGGTAATATTTTTTGGGTGATTAGTGCATTCCAGTGACCTAAACGTACAGTTTCCAGCCAACGGCAAGCTGCAATTGACCGATTGTGTACAATAAACTGACTTTCTGCTTTACAACCACTATTGTACGTTCAAAGAGTTAAATCCATGGCCCAGGAGCAAGCCCACTGAAATCACGTGTCCTCGACCTGCCCCTGTCCTTTGGTGTTCCCTCACCAAGCGAAGTATCGCATGCTGTGGGCTCAGCCCCACTGTACAGTGAGGAAGAGCTAACAGAGGGCGGTCAGGAACGGGGGGAGACATCTGCCTCTTCAGCAGCCAGGCGAAGAAGTACTGGCGAGGAGAGTGGCTCGGTAGCCGGTCTAGAGACAGGTCTGTCTCCTGACCCACACGCAGCCGAGGGGGCTAGTAGTGACGCGGAGACCCTAATTGATGATGATGAGGCTGATCGCACTTGGCAGCCTCGTCGTCATCAGGCTATTGCTTCTGCATCATCAGGAGAAGAGGGTGCCAGCTTGCCAGCGAGCAAAACAGTCGGTGGGTTGCCCAGGAGGCAGCAGGGTCGCAGCAGTGTCAGTGGAGCCAAACGGCCACGGAGTAGAGCACCAGCTCCACTGCAGCCTACCACCACAGCCAGTAGTGGTGCCGGTGTGCACGGAGGAAGTAGCAGTTAGCCAGTGAGGAGTAGCGGGGGCAAAGTTTCCTACTCGGCGGTGTGGCAATTTTTCGTCAAGCCGCCCGAGGAAGTAAACGTAGCCGTATGTCGACTATGTGGCCAGAAAGTCAAGCGTGGCCAGGGGGCTAATGTTGGGACTACAGCGTTGCGTCAGCATATGCAGCGTCGCCATTCGGTGGCCTGGGAAAACCGTGATAAAGATACGGCGGTTCTGCCTGCCCCAGCCCCCGCTCCATCACCCGCTCCGTTACTTGCTCCGTCACCCGACGTCAATCGCCCTCTATCAGCCAGTCAAGGATCCAACACCTCTGCTGAGGGGAGTTGTCGCTCGTTGGCATCTTCCGCTCGTTCAGATGCTCCTTCTCCTGCTACTCCTCTTCACGGATTCTGTCAGCAGTCTTTCTTGGAATCCGTTTCCAAGAGACAACAGTTTGCGAGCACGCACCCGACGGTGCAGAAGCTGAACGTCCTCCTGTCCAAGTTGCTGGTGCTGCAGTCCCTCCCTTTCCAAGTGGTGGACTCAGCACCTTTCTGAGAAATGATGGCTTGTGCCGAGCCGTGGTGGAGAGTGCCAAGCCGGCATTTCTTCGCCAAAAAGGCAGTGCCAGCCCTGCATTCACATGTAGAAGAGATGGTGGGCCAGTCTTTGAGCATGTCGGTCTCTGCCAAAGTGCACGGCAGCGCCGACGTGTGGAGCTGTAACTACGGTCAGGGACAGTACATGTCATTTACGGCCCACTGGGTGAACGTGGTGCCGGCACAGCCGCACCAGCAACTTGGACAGGTCACGCCGCTTTTGCCTCCACGTTTGCACGTCCTTGGTCCAGCAAAGATGTCCGCCTCTACCACCTCTTCTTCCGCCGTGTCCTCAGCCGCCACCCCCGTGCCAAGTCCCATTACCCGACCGGCATATCACATGTGCAGGGCGCAACGGTGTCACGCTGTGCTGCACCTGGTATGCCTTGGCGAACGTAGTCACACAGGGGAGGAACTTCTGAGTGTAATGAACAGAGAAATCGACAGATGGCTGTCTCCGCGCAAACTGAAAATCGGAACCATGTTGACCGACAACGGAAAGAACATGGTGTCTGCTCTGCGTCAAGGAAGGTTGTGCCATGCGCCATGCATGGCTCACGTGTTCAATCTGGTTGTCAAGCGGTTCCTAAAATCCACCATCCCACTGCAAGACATCCTTAAAATGTCACGTAAACTTTGCATGCATTTCAGCCATTCCTACACCGCAAAGCACACCCTCCTTAAGCTGCAGCGGCAGAACGGAATTCCACAGCATCGCCTGATCTGCGACGTTGCAACAAGGTGGCATTCAACCCTACATATGTTAGACCGCCTTTACGAACAGCGAAAGGCCATCACCGATTTCCTGATGTTACAAGCGGATAAAGGTACTCCCCTGTGTAACTTAGATGTCAGCCATTGGCAGCTCATGCGTGACACCTGCCGCTTGCTCAGGCCCTTTGAGGAGGCCACGCTATTCGTGAGTCGGCAGGACTATGGGATGAACGACGTCATTCCTCTGTTGCACGTCCTGGAACAAATGCTGTTAACAATGGCTGGTCAGGGTGCGGTAGACGTGGCGCACAGATCTCAACGCCACATGACCCCTGTGGGGGCAGGACAGGAAGAAGAGGAGGAGGTAGAGGAGGACATTGGTGCTCAGGAATTATTGAGTGAAATGGGTGGTTTTTCCACTCAGCGGACAGGAGTGGAGGAGCAGGAGCATCTGATAGAGGAGGAGGAGGAGACAGAGGACCCAGACGCACCGTGGCAGTATGCTGTGGAGATGGAGGCAGGGAGTCCCTCGCATTCCTTGGCACAAATGGCCCATAGCATGCTCGGTTGCTTGCGTAGCGACAGCCGAATAATAACCATCAGACAGAGGGATGACTTTTGGCTGTCCACCTTGTTGGACCCTCACTACCGTTCAAAAATGGTGGCCTTTTTCACACCTGCTGAGAGGGAGGCCAAAATAACGTACTATAAAAACCACCTATGTAGTCAGTTGGTCTCTGCCTTTCTGCGCCAACGTCCATCCTCAGACACTGTGGGCCCTGTGCACTCGCATTCCGCTGCCATGGCAGCAGGGGAGGGGTGGGGTGGTAGGAGCAGTGGCAGCTCCACCAGCAGCGGCTGCCTCAGTCTGCAGTCGATGATGAGTAGCTTTCTTCACCAGCGCAGTGAGGAAACTACTAACCAGCCGCAGCAGCAGCAGCATCAGGTGGACCTGGAGCAGGACCTCAAACAACAGGCTTGGGCCTACTTGGACAGCACCCTGCCAACCGAGGTAGACAATCCCCTTGACTACTGGGCAACGAAACTTGACCTTTGGCCCCAACTAGCTGAATTTGCCCTTGAAAGGCTGTCATGCCCGGCCAGTAGCGTGGCATCGGAGCGCGTGTTTAGTGCGGCAGGAGGTATTGTAACTCCGCGGAGGACACGACTGTCCACCCAAAGTGTGGAGAGACTCACGTTTGTGAAAATGAATCAGGCGTGGATTAGTCTGGATTTCAAACCACCAGTTCCTGACACAACTGACTAAATCCGCCATGAATCATGCCCCAAACATGTTATTAGGGACAAATGGAAGACCTCCACCTGATCCGTACATTTGTATATATATTTTATTGAGAGGCTGCTGGTCGGCCGACTCATGTTTTGCACATTTTTAATGACTTATACTCTGCAGGTCGGGCCCCTCATGAATTGGGGTTTTTAAATTATTTATACTTCGCTGGACGACCGTCACATGAATTAAACCTTTTTAATGACTTATACTCTGCTGGCCACATGTTTGGTTGTCTTGTTAAGATTTTCTGTAATGTACACAGTTACGCTTGACTTGTCGACTTTCCACAATCTACTAAGGTATAGCATCGCATCAAAGTTTTTTTTTTTTTTTTTTGGTCTAAACCATTTCTTATAATGTCAATTTGTAGGATACGCCGCTGTAAGGCGACCTACTTTTTTGTCACTGTGTAGACATCTATTTATAGGCCGATGTTTGGCCAGAAAGATATATTTAGTAATAACCTAGCCGTTCAAGCCGCTCACTGAACACCTCGGGAATTGCTTTGTATATCTGTCGCCTTAGGGGCCGCTGTCTGGCGACATAATTTTTTGTCACTGTGTAGACATCTATTTATAGGCCGATGTTTGGCCACAAAAATATATTTAGTAATAACCTAGCCGTTCAGGCCGCTCCCTGAACACCTCGGGAATTGCTTTGTATATCTGTCGCTTAGAGGCCGCTGTCTGAACAGCTCATGAATTGCTTTCTATATGTGTCGCCTTTGAGGCCGCTGGCTGGACAGCTGATGAATTGATTTGTATATATGTACTTATTGTCCGCTGTCCGGACAGCTCATGAATTACTTTTTGTATATAGCCTTCCAAACCACTCTCAGAATAAGTCATGATATTCATGCTGTGTATAGCCTTATAGGCCAATGGTCAATCAAGTCATGATTGTTATAGTGTGTATAGCCTTATAGGCCGCTGTCTTTACAACTTTATAATTCCATGCAGTATATAGCCCTATCGGCCACTTTCTGGCATCCAGTTGCTGTAGCCCCCATCACCACACTGTGCCACGGGCCCCTGTACCGCCTTCTCATACTGCTGCCAGATCCATCCTCTGCCATGTGCGTCTTTGTCGTCTGCTCACACTGCTGGGTTCTAGTTTTAAATCTAGGCCTGTGTATGGCTTCCAAATACTGCTGCCTCCACCGCCACCCTGCGCCATGTGCCTCTGTCGTCTGCTCACGCTGCTGACGGCTTCCGCTTTTTAAATTAGTCCTGTGTATGTCTTCCGAATACTGCTGCCTCCACCGCCACCCTGCGCCATGTGCCACTTTCGGGTCTCCTCACACTGCTGCCAGGTCCATACTGATTCATGGCCCCCTGTACCGGCTCCTCATGAACGTGGTTCAGCGGGTTTGCATCACTTAACGGCAAATCGTTGACAAATGCTGGGACGTTCAGTGTTGTGCGCATTAAGCCAGACACCAAAGGGCAGCACAGACCTGTTATTACTCGCTCAAGCATGGCTGAACAAAACCAGTCTCTACCACAAATTGGACCCAGACCTGCCCAGGGTCTCGTAACTAGATTGCACGGAGGAGTAGAGTCCGTTATCGGAATTAAATAGACAAAACGCCACACCAAAAAGAGTGGCCATTTCCAACACTTATTCCAGAAAGAGGAACAACCCGTTTCATATACGGCCCGTAGACGTTTCACGTCTGCCACATTCAGTCGATTTAAGACGCAAGCTCCACTTCCTGTGGTCTCTGACCGTCGATATACCTTTAAGTGTCAGCTTTGAAGCTATATTCCCTCCGGAGCACTGACACTGGTGCCCTTCCGTCAACATGCCTTTAAGTTTCAGTTTTCAACCATATTCCCCACAGAAGCCAAACTCTTGGGTATCCCAGAAGCTGCTCAGCGGGTCAGGGCAATAAAGCTCCCGGTTCGCAGGTTGTTCTGTCATATGGATGGAAGTACAACGGTATATGATCTTCTTCGCACCCACGGCATTACCTCATAAAATTTCTGCATTGCATCTGCAATCACAACGCTGACTTCCCGGATCGCCACTCAGCCATTGGACTCTTGATAGTCGTCTCCCCACACTGCTGCTGGGGGGACTTTTTAACCTAGGCCTGTGTATGGCCTTCAATTGAAGCTGCTTCCGCTCCGCCACTCTGCCATTGGACTCTTGATAGTCGTCTCCCCACGCTGCTGCTGGGGGGACTTTTTAACCTAGGCCTGTGTATGGCCTTCAATTGAAGCTGCTTCTGCTCCGCCACTCTGCCATTGGACTCTTGATAGTCGTCTCCCCACGCTGCTGCTGGGGGGACTTTTTAACATAGGCCTCTGTATGGCCTTTAATTGAAGCTGCTTACGCTCCGCCACTCTGCCATGGGCCTCTTGGGTATCCCAGAAGCTGCTCAGCGGGTCAGGGCAATAAAGCTCCCGGTTCGCAGGTTGTTCCGTCTTATGGATGGAAGTACGATGGTATATGATCTTCTTCGCACCCACAGCATCACCTCATAGAATCTCTGCATTGCATCTGCAATCACAACGCTGACTTCCCGGATCGCCACTCAGCCATTGGACTCTTGTTAGTCGTCTCCCCACACTGCTGCTGGGGGGACTTTTTAACCTAGGCCTGTGTATGGCCTTCAATTGAAGCTGCTTCCGCTCCGCCACTCTGCCATTGGACTCTTGATAGTCGTCTCCCCACGCTGCTGCTGGGGGGACTTTTTAACATAGGCCTCTGTATGGCCTTTAATTGAAGCTGCTTACGCTCCGCCACTCTGCCATGGGCCTCTTGGGTATCCCAGAAGCTGCTCAGCGGGTCAGGGCAATAAAGCTCCCGGTTCGCAGGTTGTTCCGTCTTATGGATGGAAGTACGACGGTATATGATCTTCTTCGCACCCACGGCATCACCTCGTAGAATCTCTGCATTGCATCTGCAATCACAACGCTGACTTCCCGGATCGCCACTCAGCCATTGGACTCTTGATAGTCGTCTCCCCACACTGCTGCTGGGGGGACTTTTTAACCTAGGCCTGTGTATGGCCTTCAATTGAAGCTGCTTCCGCTCCGCCACTCTGCCATTGGACTCTTGATAGTCGTCTCCCCACGCTGCTGCTGGGGGGACTTTTTAACCTAGGCCTGTGTATGGCCTTCAATTGAAGCTGCTTCTGCTCCGCCACTCTGCCATTGGACTCTTGATAGTCGTCTCCCCACACTGCTGCTGGGGGGACTTTTTAACATAGGCCTCTGTATGGCCTTCAATTTAAGCTGCTTACGCTTCGCCACTCTGCCATGGGCCCCTGTACCGCCTCCTCTTGCTGCTGCCAGGTCCAGAGTGTGTCATGGGTCCCTGTACGGCCTCCCATTGCTGCTGACTTCATCGCCAGACTCTGCCATGTGCCACTTTCAGGTCTCCTTACACTGTTGGTGGGTTCCATTTTGTGATAGGGTGCTGTATGGCCTTCCATTGCTGCTGCCTCCACCGCCACCCTGCGCCATGTGCCTCTGTCGTCTGCTCACGCTGCTGACGGCTTCCGCTTTTTAACCGAGGCCTGTGTTTGGCTTCCGAATACTGCTGCATCCACCGCCACCCTGCGCCATGTGTCTCTGTCGTCTGCTCACGCTGCTGACGGCTTCCGCTTTTTAACCTAGGCCTGTGTATGGCTTCAGAATAATGCTGCCTACACCGCCACCCTGCGCCATGTGCCTCTGTCGTCTGCTCACGCTGCTGCCACGTCCATACTGATTCATGGCCCCCTGTACCGGCTCCTCATGAACGTGGTTCAGCGGGTTTGCATCACTTAACGGCAAATCGTTGACAAACGCTGGGACGTTCAGCGTTGTGCGCATTAAGCCAGACACCAAAGGGCAGCACAGACCTGTTATTACTCGCTCAAGCATGGCTGAACAAAACCAGTCTCTACCACAAATTGGACCCAGACCTGCCCAGGGTCTCGTAACTAGATTGCACGGAGGAGTAGAGTTCGTTATTGGAATTAACTGTGTGGGACTTTTAAATCTAGGCCTGTGTATGGCCTTCAATTGAAGCTGCTTCTGCTCCGCCACTCTGCCATTGGACTCTTGATAGTCGTCTCCCCACGCTGCTGCTGGGGGGACTTTTTAACATAGACCTCTGTATGGCCTTCAATTTTAGCTGCTTACGCTCCGCCACTCTGCCATGGGCCCCTGTACCGCCTCCTCATGCTGCTGCCAGGCCCGTAATCTGCCATGGGCCCCCGTACCGACTCCTCATGCTGCTGCCAGGCCCGTAATCTGTCATGGGCCCCTGTACCGCCTCCTCATGCTGCTGCCAGGTCCAGAGTGTGTCATGGGTCCCTGTACGGCCTCCCATTGCTGCTGTCTCCATCGCCACACTCTGCCATGTGCCACTTTCAGGTCTCCTCACACTGCTGGTGGGTTCCATTTTGTCATAGGGTGCTGTATGGCCTCCCATTGCTGCTGCCTCCACCGCCACACTGTGGCTCCACACTCTGGTTTTGGCCCCGTGACTGCCCAAATGAGTGAAGTGTGCGGTGATTCTAAGATCGACGGCACTCATCTGCATGTCATACTGACTGACAGTATTATTTCTCTTCCCCAGCAGACTCCAAGGGCATTTAAATTAAAGGTACAGTGTTCTGCACTAATATAAAGGCTCTCTGAAGCCTAGAAACACCCTTTTTATAAGTTAAATTCACAGCGAATATATTCGGCTCGAAGCGAATTTATTCGGCGAATTCGGCGAATCAGAGGAAACAGTATGGACTTCTCTCAATTAATGCGAATACCGGAGTAACTGCTGAAGTGATCAATAAGACTCAGTGCCTCCCTAAGAGACAAATTACAGTCCCTCAAATATAAGAGAGTGTCGTCCGCATATAGGGAAATCCTGTCCACCCAGTCACCCACCAATAGGCCATGTAAAGATTTGGAAGAGTGGATTAGGCAGGCTAAGGGCTCCATCGCCAGGGTAAACAAGCCTGGCAAAATTGGACAGCCCTGCCGAGTGCCCTTATGGAGAGCAAAAGGGGGGGAGAGGATATTGTTAGTACATACTCTAGCAAATGGCGCACTGTAAAGGAACCTAATCTACAAAATAAAATGAGGGCCAAATCCAAATCGATGCAGTGTTTCCCATAGATACTCCCACTAAACTGAATCAGTTCTTCTCGGCGTCCAGGGACAGCATCACCCCAGGATCATCCCTATCGCGAGCCTCAGAAATATGGGTGAGCAGTCTCCATATGTTAATATCCATACCCTTCCCTGGCATAAAACCCGTCTGATCATAATGCACCACCGCAGAGATAACCAAACTAAGTCTCCCATCCGGCACCTTGGCGAGTACCTTCACATTAGTATTCAGGAGGGAAATTGGCCAATAGGAGGAGCACTGAGTTGGGTCCTTCCCAGGCTTCAAAATCACCACAATCACCGCATGAAGCATGTTAGAGGGCAGAGCTCCTGTCTCAAGGAGTGCATTAAAAAGCGTTTGAAATCGGGTAGCCATTTTCTCAATGCACGTTTTATAGAATTCAATTGGAAAGCCATCCGGGCCCAGCGTTTTCCAGATTGAAGAGCGCCAATCGCCTGCTGGATCTCCTCCAGGGAAATCAGTGCCTCCAACTGCTCCTTCTGGACCGAAGAGACGGCAGGTCAACCCGATCCAGATATCGGAACAAATCCAGTGATGTAAAGGTGGCTCTGGAGGAATACAAACTGGCATAATAGTCAGCAAACCGCTGGTAATGGAAAGTGGATCAAGAATCCTGGAACCATTTTCAGCCTGTATAAGAGCAACATTGGACAGCGCAGATTGTTCTCTAGCCAACCAAGCCAGAAGGCAACCCGCTTTATCCCCCTGTTCAAAAATGCATTGTTTTTGATGCAGCATAGCCTTTCCGGAGGCCTCAGTGCGAAGCAACAAGGTATCCCTAATAGCCAGCTGTAAATCGTGATGACTAACAGGATCTGGATTGAGCACATAATTAGATTCCGCTGCCCTCACCCTTCGGTCCACCAAGTCCATGTCCTCCCGCAGCCCCCCTATCAGGGTCCGATATTGACCCCAAAGAGTAGCCTTACAAGCCTCCCAGGTAGTAGTAGGCGCAGCAGTATTCTCATTAGAGTTCCAATAAAGCTCCATTGCCTTCCCTATAGGGGGTTCTACATCAGGATCAGTGATCCAATACTGGGATACCCTCCAGACCTTTTCCCCTGGGGCATCAGCAATACGTAATGTAAGAAGGAGTGGAGCATGATCAGAAATCCCTTGTGGCAGGATGGAAATCTCCCGAACCCTCGCTAAAAGTGCAGATGTAACAACAAAAATCAATTCTAGACAAAGTTTTATGTGATGCTGAGTGACAACTGTATGCCCTGGTCCAAGGATTTTTCCACCTCCATATATCCATGAACTGTTAAAGATCTGCCCACTTGGCCAATTCAGACTCCCCGCTGGATATAATTTATCAACACTAGGGTCCGGAGTAAGATTAAAATCACCAGCAAGAAGAACATGGGATGTGGGATAGGAGGCCAGGAGCGGTGTCAAGGCAGCCAATGAACGAGCGGAAGCTGGAGGCAGAAGATAGAACTCAACAATTACCATTTCAAAACAGTTAATCATCACATGGAGTATAACATATTTACCCTCAGGGTCCAGCTTGAGATGAAAAAGAGTGAACGGCAACGACTTGTATATAAGAACACTAACCCCTCGAGCATAAGAAGAGTATGTAGCATTATAATAATGACCAACCCAAGCTCTCCTGAGACTCAGTATCCTACGGCCCGTCAAATGGGTCTACTGCAAAATACAAATATGTGGGGCATAGGATTTGAGAAACTGGACGACCAAGGAGCGCTTCACGGGAGAGTTGAGGCCCCGCACATTCCAGGAGATACATTTCAGATCAGGGGGCGCCATAAGATAAATATTATAGAACCAGTTTGTAACCACTCAAGCTAAAAAATCCCAGCAAACTGTAAACCAGACATCAGAAAAAGCTGTATATTAACAGAATACCCTGCACAGACTGAAGCACATAAACAATCAAATGCACCTCTCAACAAAGAAGAAAAACAAAAAACACCCAAAAAACATAACCCCCCCCCCCAAAACTGGGAGAGTCATACTTCCCTGAACAGAAATAGGCAACAACAGGCCATGGAGATGTCTATGGAGCGAGTACATAGAGCAAGTCAGAAGAGTTCTCATGTCGAAGAGATGCCACCACATAGGTAGTCGGGTAAATCACTCGGCCATTGGCCGGGGGGCACTAACTTAAATTACAACTTGTGAGACGGATGATATGAGATTCCAATTGCAACTTGTGGAGCAGAACAGAGGTAGCCGATCAACGAATCTTCCAAGGATGCAACAAGATCAGGGCTGAGGTCATAAGGTTTCCAACCAGGATGCTGCCTCCTCAGGCACAGTGAAGAAGCGTGTGGTTTCACCATCTTGAACTCTGAGCCTCGCAGGGAACAACATGCCATAAGTAAGGACTTTTGCCCGTAGCTGAGCCTTAACAGCATCAAAGGAGCGACGTTGCCGTTGGGTATCGACCGATTAGTCAGGAAACAGCATTAACTTGTGATTTTCATAACGCAGTTCCCCCTGGGCCCTGGTCGCCCTTAGCGTCATATCCCGGTAGTTAAGCAGCTTGAAAATAAAGGTGCGTGGCAGTAACCAGGTGGGCCCCTGACTGCTGGCATTCGATGGGCTATCTCTACCACAAAGAAGGTGGAAAAAGTGGCTCATGGCAGCAAGTAGCGAAGGAGATTCTCGGTAAACCGAGGTGGATCGTCACCCTCTGGCCCTTCAGGAAGACCCACCACATGGAGGTTGTTATGCCTGCTGCGATTTTCCGCATCCTCTGCTCTGATCTCAAGGTATTTGACCTTAACCCACAGAGTATGCATCTCTGCCGAATGGTCGAGGATAGTGTCCTCTGCATCACTAACATGCTGTTTGACCTCTGCAAATCGGCTCCAGAATGATTCAAGATCCTGCCGGATCAGCCCCACAGTCTGCAGATGTTCCATTTTCGTGGTGAGCGCTGTCTGGCAGTTGGTAATCATCGTCATGAGGGAATCAAAGTCCGCCGGCGCAGGAGGTGTACTGGGCTCTTGGGAGGAGGATGCAGCCATGGTGGTCCCCACTTTAGCCCCCGAGGGCCCGCCAGTCTTCACAGTTTGTGTAGTTTTGGACTTTTTGCCAGCAGTCGCAGGCTTTCCTCTAGTCATCCCCAATATTCTGTCGCATCAGCCAAAGAAATGGTCACTATAACAATTGGCAGGAAATGTTGTCAGCTAGCCTCCACATATGACTGAAGAAGTATAAACTAGGAAGAATCTGAGGCCACCACAGAGGGAAGCGGCCATGCCAGCGGTTACACAGGACACCAGCTCCACGAGGGGGAGGAAATGTAAGGGCCGTGACAGATAGGAAAACCCCTTGCACAGGTACAGGCAGCCAGGTAGCACAGATAGGGATCCCCGTCAGAACCCAGCCCAGTACAGGTGCCAGCCAAGGGACAGAGCCTCAAGAGCCCCTCAGGGGAAGGGGACCAAGCCAACAAATCTTCGGGGGGTGGATGGACACAGGTAGCTCCAGCAGTCCCCCTACAGATAGCAGCCACCCCTCCACAGAGCCTCCAGACCAGGCTGATCCTCCTCTCCCCTCGGGGGAACACATGGGTCTCTACAGAACTCCCAGGTCGGGATGCAGGGGACAGCAGAGGTCAAAACCCTCCCCCAGTCAGCAGCTCACCTCCCCAGAATCCATGTGTGACACAGGCCGGGTCCAGGCCTTACGTAGGCCACAGCAGGCCGGGTCCAGGCCTCGGGTATGCTGCAGAAGGCTGGGTCCAGGCCTCAGGTAGGCCGCATCAGGCCGGGTCCAGGCCTGGGGTAGGTCCCAGCAGGCCGGGTCCGGGCTTCGGGTAGGCCACAGGAGGCCGGGTCCGGGCCTTGGGTAGGCCACAGAAGGCAGTGTCTGGGCCTTGCGTAGGCCACAGCAGGCCAGGTCCGGGCCTGGGGTGGGTCCCAGCAGGCCTGGTCCAGGCTTTGGGTAGGCCGCAGGAGGCCGGGTCCAGGCCTTGGGTAGGCTACAGCAGGCAGTGTCTGGGCCTTGGGTAGGCTGCAGCAGGCCGGGTCCGGGCCTCACATAGGCCGCAGCAGGATGAGTCCGGGCTTCGCGTAGGCCACAGCAGGTCAGGTCCAGGCCTCGCGTAGGCCTCAGCAGGCCGAGTTCAGGCCTCGTGCAGGCCGCAATAGTCCGCGATCCTCTGGCTCTGCAGACGGGAGTCAATCCAACCCAAATCTCGCCTCTGGGTTGCATAGTGTGTCCGCAGGGATCCCCGATGTCATTGGGATCCCGCTACCCCCAGGATGGAAATGGATGCAGGAGATAGGCGGCAGAGCTCTCCTCCTAGGCATCCGATCGCCACCTTGGACACACCCCCGACTGTAGCAAGGAAATTTCATGGATGGCCTTATTGCACAGGTAGTAACCTATCACGGTACCATGCTTGAATTTACTGAGCTTCTGCGAGCGACCCATTCTTTCACAAATGTAGAAACAGTCTGCATGCCTAGGTTCTTGATTTTAAACACCTGTGGCCATGGAGGTGATTGGAACACCTGAATCCAATGATTTGGAAGGGTGTCCCAATATTTTTGGCAATATATATATATATATATATATATATATATATATATATATATATATTATTATTATTTTTATTATTATTATTATTATTATTATTAATAATAATAATAATAATAATAAGTGAATAGATGACTAGGTATAGGACTGGTAAGCTGCAATATACTACAACACTGTACATTTTTTTTGTGTATATATATATATATATATATATATATATATACTGGGTTCAAGGATTCAATGTTAGCATATTTAGGCACTTTATTAAACTCATAATGCTTTGTGTATTTATGTAGATTTGAATCCCTTCTTCTTACCATACTATTACCAAGATCTCTGAATGGCACACTGACTCTGTACTTGTTATGTTAGCATTGCAAATATATTGTGAAATAGTTCAACCAATTAAAAATTGTAGCAATGTATAAGCCTTTAGTTATACTCTGCAAGCAACACCCTTATGAGAACAGGGGTGACTCAAACGTCCGGGCATTAACAATGAAAATAGCTGTCATGAGATATTCATATACTTTGTAAGTAAATAAAAGTTGTGAACATTATGCAATGAGAGTGGAGACATTATCCACGTCACTATATAAACTGTACTCATGCATTGTTTATACAATGGAGAATTATTATTTTTAACTTTGAGCTAGTGATTCATTTTGTGATTTTTTTTTACTTTTACTTGCTGTACATGGGAAAAGTCACATTGTACTTTTTAGCCAATGCATTTAGCCAACATTGAGTTTCCTAAATTAATTGTACAAAACTCTTTCACATGTGGCCAGAGAATGGTAAAAATAGGCAGCACTTTTACCAACCCCCGGCCACCCACCCAGATTCTAACATTACAATCTGGCAGGTTGCACACATGCCACGGCTGTGATGCTTTGCTTCGCAAGTGCAGCATGTTTCACTTGGGCTACAGAGTTTGATAGGCAGCACTAACTGTCAAGCTCGCCTTTTGAGATCAATAGAACCACTTAGCAACCATGAGCCAAACTTTTGGCTTGTAGTCGTGGCACGGTCCTGCAATGTAAAATTGCTGCTTGGTAATTAAAAAAAAAAAATAACAGGCATCAAGAAGTGCCTTCTGAAAGGCCAACACCTGCTGCTATTGCACAGGTTGCTTTTCAGAGAGCGGTAAGCTTATTGCCTGTCAGAAAGAACCCAAAGGCTATCATTTGAATAGTCACAGATTTTCCATCTGTGGTACTTCAAGTCATGTTGAAAACTCTAAAAGTCCATTGCTAGGTTTAGTTACAGCTAATTAGAACTTTGCTTTGATTAAGCAGATTATGGAAAGAACAGTTCTGATTGGCTGCTTTGGTTTTCTATACTAAGTAGTACTAGGTAGACATGTGCATTCAGTTTGTTCAGATTATTTTTTTCAAATGAAAATTTCATGTTTGGAGATTTGGATGTATCACATGTGGCCTGGTATGTTCAACAGGGGGGCTCTAACTTGTCTCCCCTACCCTCTTTCTGGCCTGCAGGGCTGCATACTTGGATAAGAGTTTGTTATGGAATTTGGGAGGACCCCAAGTCATTTTTAATTTTGAGGGTAGGGTTCCCCTTAAAATCCATACCAGACCTGTATGGATTGGAGGGGGCATGGTTTTTTACCAAAAAAAATGTAACTGGTACTTCTTTTGTTAGCATTATGCTGACAGCAGGGAATCCCGCTGACAGTAGATGAGTTATGATTGTTTTTTTTCCATAATAATTTTTATTGAACATTGCAAGTTTGTAACATTCCAAATATTACAACAGTGATAAGAAGAAAGAGAAAAAATATGAAACAAAACACAGAGCCATCACCAGACCATAATCAGAGCATTGAATAACAATTGGACCAAGTCTGTAATATACCTCGTGCAACTGACTGACAATTGAGGAGGACTTAGGAAAAAGAAAATTGGGGGAAGGGAGGGGCCAGGTTAGGGTAGGGGGGATGGACCAAGGGAAAAACAGTTAGCAATCATAGCCTAGACCAGGCCATCCCTTGTAAGTAAAAAAAAAATGGGGTTGGGTGCTATCTTACCTCTCTCCACCAGCATAAAGACAGTAGATGATTAATGCAGTGGTCTCTCATCAGGTAGTGTCAAGTTTGCAATCAGGAATCCCACCATGACAGTATACCGCACTCCTTCCGGAGCAGTACGCATCCATTGTGAAACAAAGTGTTCAGAACATAAAGTCCTTGTAGTCATCTGAAGCTTTGAAATATATCCAGCAGGCCCATGTTTTGGTGAAGGCCGAGATCGTGTCCTGAGATGTAAAAATGAGCTCCTCCCATCTCCTCCAACTGTTCCAAGAGGGCAAGCCACTCCCGTATGCTGGGTGGTTTAGTGTCTCTCCAATGTAGAGAGATACATAAGCGTGCCACGTTGATCCTGTGTAATTGTAGAAATCTTTTGTATTGCCGTAAAGGCTGCTAGGTATAGTGTAGAACAGGCCTTGAAATTTCCACTCACCCACTTGCCAATGGCGAGTGGAAATTATGGTAGGGGCGAGTGTGTCCCCCAGGGCCATCTTGCTGAGCAGGCTCGGAGCTCAGGCCAAATCTGTCATTGGCACTGGGAACCGTCAGACTGCTCAATAGCTGAGCGCAGTGAAAGCAAAGGAAGGAGTGTGTGCTGTGCTCTCTGCCTCCCCCTAGAGTGCAGTACCCAGCTCTCTGAGTGAACAACGAAGTACTGCAACTTTTTATAGGTGTGTGTGTGTCTACCTAATTTCAGCTCAGTCTGATCGTCACATGATCCTCTATGTCAGCCAGTGGTGGCTTCAGGGGAGAGGAGAGAGCACCTAACAGCGTGCGTGTGTGTGTGTCTGTGTATGCATGTACAGTACATGTGTGTATCTGTACATGTCTGCGTGTATGTACATGTGTCTGTTTGTACATGTGTCTGTGTATGTATGTATGTACATGTGTCTGTGTATGTATGTACATGTGTCTGTGTGTATGTACATGTGTCTGTGCATGTGTATTTCTGTGTATGTACATGTATCTGTGTGTATGCGTGTCTGTACGTGCCTGTGTGTGCATACATGTGTTTGTATGTGTGTGTGTGTGTACATGTGTCTCTGTGCATGTGTGTACATGTTTCTGTGTGTGTGAGTGTGTATGTACATGTCTGTGTGTGTGTACAGGCGTCTCTGTTTGTGTGTGTTTGTTGGTGGCGAGTAACTCTTAAGGCCTGGCTAGTAGCTCAGGACTTCAGATTTTAAGCAATGGTGCAGAAGATACTGTGCTGGGGAGAAATCCACGGCAGTCCCTGTCATTCAAAAAATAATGTCAGGGTCCTTGCTCCAAAACTGTGCAATGAGAGGGCAGTCCCACCAGACATAGAAGAACGTGCCTTCTGTCATCAGACATCACCAGCATCGGTCTGAAGTAGCTGGGTAGATCTTATGTAGTAGAGAGGGAACTCTATACCATCTGGATCTGATCTTATAAGAGTTCTCCTGAGTGTGAACATTCAGAGACCCTTTGTTGGTGAGCAAGTTCATTTACTTCCAATCTTCCTCGTCTAGCTGAGTATCCAAGTTCTTTTCCGACTCAGTACTAGTCTTCCCTGAGTTAGAGGGCAGAGCAGAAAAAACCATAGAAATGGGACAGAAACCAGATGCTGTTGGGGCTCAGATCTCACACAGATCACTTCAAAAGGTGTCCAGTCTCTACAGTACATCCGCTTAAATTCAGAATCGAAAAGAAAATGTCTAATTTGCAAGTCCAGAATAAAACATTTGACTGTGGGACCATGTTTGTTAATGAATCTCGTGCAATGAACTGTCCTCTGTAAAAGAACTGGTGGGCCTGTGGATTGACATGCGGCCAGGTATCTCGGAGGAAGGAGCTACTCATACCCAAAGCAAAGTCTGGATTAAATCTTAGGGGGGTAAAGGTCCAAGGACTGACAAGAGCTGGAACGCCTTACACACAAACCTAATATTCCTTAAAGTGACTGAGATCAGTGGATGATATACGTCTTTGGCAAGCTTGCAGTGCACAGGGGAGAGCCAAGGTACCCTGTCAAGGGTTGAGTCATGGTTGTTAGGACATGGCAGCAGCCTGCTCCTTAAAAACCAGTGCTATTCCAAATGAAATAAAATGAATGCAAAAGATACAAAATTAATTTAGAAAATAAATATGTTCATTAACGAATGCATCCGAAAACAAATTCTTCAATTAATGAATGCATCTGAAAAGGTGCAAAATAAAAGTTTGCAGGGTGCACATGTGTAGCACTAGCTAATCTGTGCCTGTTCTGGGCACATAGGGCATAAAGTGGATACATACACAGAAGACTGTGAAACAGGTACTTTACCAAGGTTTAAAAGTCCACCTAATTTATTATCCCCAATAGCCCACTACACCTATCTTGGTGTGAGTTCCTTACTCTACTGAACAGTACGTTCGAAACAAGACAACAATTGGATATTTGGAGCTCAAGGCAAAAAGCATAACTTGTTATTTAGTTTTAAATGTAATTAAAATACATAAAACTAAAATGATTTGTGCCCTCCTCCATATTTTGTACATTATGTACAGTATATCATGTATTATATGCTCATAGCCATGATTCATTGTGTGCCTGTAATAAGCTGAGGAAGGGTTAGGAGATGAATCATATGCAGGTGTCTGCACATGATATAAGTTTGGATACAGTGGAATGGAAAACAAGAGGCTGACATGACATGACATGACATGACATGCAATGGGGTGGATTTACTAAAACTGGAGAGTGCCAAATCTGGTGCAGCTCTGCATAGAAACCATTAGCTTCCAGGTTTTATTGTCAAAGCTTAATTGAATAAGGTGAAGTTAGAAGCTGATTGGCTACCATGCACAGTTTTTCCTGATTCTGAGTTCTCTGGTTTTAATAAATTTCTCTCAGTGCATTGTTAAAGAGTATTACTTGCCTTTAGGAAACTATATAAAAGAAGGATGTGCAGTTGGATGCTCGGTTCATTGATGGTCTAACATGTAGGAAAACTGGGGCAAATATGGTTGTGATTGGAGCACTAGTCCAGAGTCATGCCAGAGCAAAGGGGGCTGGGACCCAGGCTAATGGTGTTCAAAACAAAGCAAGGCTGCAACATTGGGACCAAGGAAATCAATGAAGGATAAAGAAACTGAAGTTAAAGAGATACTAAACCTTCAGCTGATTTAATCACTCACTGAATATGAAACATCTTTGTCTTTTAATCCTTGCCTATCTTCCAGGTTAAAGTAGTATTAAACTCTCACTGTTTCTTTAGCTTAATACACTGGGCGCAATGAAATAAAGATTCCCCATGAAATTATTGTACTTGCAGATTACAACTTTCAGTGCTGCTGGCTTCTGCCCTCTCAGTGTTGCTTCCCTGAACTACTGGTCTTTACAGGACAGCATTAACAGTCAGTCTGTTAGCTTGAAGAAGGCATGAAGGGAGTGCGCATGCGCGGCTGACGGCACAGGACATGTCTCCCTGAGGCTCCTCCACGCTGCAGGGAAGACAGCCTCACCGCTGCATGATCTGGCCCCGCACCGCTCCACGAGCGGCACCGATCGGTAGCGCAACCCCCCGGCCATCTGTCAATATGGTCAGGGGGGCAAATAAGCATCAAGCGGCGCCGCCGCATAAGCCGATAAAGGAGGCCCTTGCTCGTGCCTCCTCCAAGATGGCCGCCGCATCGGAGCACCACAAGAGCCAGCCAGCCTTATCCAACCCTGCAGTCCTGCAAACGGAGCAGCCAAGCCGCCCAAGCTCTTCAGAGGGTGAGTCAGATGATGACACTTCGACCCCCAAACATGCCTTGACGCCTGACCTTACTACCCCTGACATTCTAGCTCGCTTTGAAATAATGCTACATAAGGCCCTGAAACAGACCTCAGACCGCATAACTAACCAGCTGTCCAGGGAAATCCGTGAGTTGGGGCAACGCACTGCGGACCTAGAACAGAGGGTGGACGACCTTGATGCATCTCTCCAAACGCAAGGGGATGAGCTAGACCTGCTGCGTGACGAAAACGCTATACTTCAGGCGCGCTTAGAGGACTTTGAGAACTGGGCCAGACGCTCCAACGTGAGTATTCGTGGCCTCCCCGAGTCAATTATTGATGTCCAATCTGCAGCTACTGCGCTATTCCAAGAGCTCGCCCCTGCTATCCCAATAGAACGCCTCGAGATGGATAGGGTTCACAGGGCACTAGCTCCAAAGCGCACTGACGGCCCGCCGCGAGACATCATAGCTAAACTTCATTTTTTCCGCACAAAGGAGCAACTACTACAAGCCGCCCGCAATTCGGAGTCCCTCCTGTTTCAAGGTCACCATTACCAGCTGTTTCAGGACCTTTGCCCTACTACCATTACCAAACGCAGAGCTATGAAACCGCACTTGCTAGTGCTACAACAGCATAGTATACCATATAAATGGTGCTTTCCCTTTGCGGTACGCTTCCGCCATCAAGCCCGTGACCACGTATGCAAGACTACTGACGAGCTTCAGGACACGCTACGAAACCTCCAGCTGCACCCTCCCGCTGCACAGATTGAGACCTCCAGAAGGCGTTCGGCGTCATGCTCACCGCAGAAATCCCAGCCGTCACGAATTCCTAACCTAAACGCACACAAGCGGGGACGCTTTTCCTCTCCTGCTCCCTCACCACAAGATTCAATGGACTGAATCCCGTTGACCACCTTTGATCCTTAATCCTGCTCCTTATGTGGTGGTCCGTTACCACCCACACAGTCGCCACCCACAGGGTTTAGTCAATTGACTGTCTACCTGACTGCCGTCGTTGCAACTTTGTATCCTTATACTGGTCTGTTGTGCTTCAGTTGTTTTTTGTGTTTTGTGTTTTTTTTACCTAAGCCTGACCAGCACCGGATACATGCTGCTCGGGTTGGGAATCATATTGGTCTATTGTTTTGTTTGATGTACGCCATGTTTGGACTGCTGTTGCACCTTTACCTTGCTTGGCGGACCCTCGGTTCCGGCGTTTCGGTTGGTTTGGCTCCGACCTCTCTGGGGCCGGACCAGGTTGACCGGGGCCACCGGCGCCGGGGCTCTGCAGGCTTTTTGCTTGTTGGTTTTGATGCTTTCTTCCTACCAGGATCACTTTAATATGCCTTTGTCTACATGCTGTCTTCCTAGCCGCCTGCGTTTCTGCGCACTCACCACTAGCCCCCTTGGTGTTCCATTTTTTTACACCACCTGGGCTACATCTGTTCCCCGGGCCACCAGGTTTTGGGTGCTCCCAGGGACCGTTGTTTTTTTGTTGTTTTTTTTCTTTTTTGTTTTTTTTTTTGTTTTTGTTTTTTTTGTTTTTTTTTTTCTTCCCTCTTTCTTGGGGGGTTCTTATGTCCTTCAGTGTCTCTCATAGAATACCCTCCCCTCCCCCCTTCCCCTCCCTTGCTCTCGCATACGACTGCACGTTAAAGCTTAGCTCGAGTAACCGCATACCCTCCCGGCGCCAAATTGACATAACATTCCTCGTGATGGTACCTCACTGTCCGCTTACCCATTGTTTGCTCTACCCTTGGGTTCCTTGAATATTCTCACCCTGAATATTCAGGGTCTTAACGTCCCGCAGAAGCGCAACAAAGCATTCCGCTCATTTGCGTCGCACAATGCGCATATAGTCTGTCTTCAGGAAACACACTTCACTCCTACCTCTATTCCCAAATTCTTTGGCCCTCGTTACCCACAGGTCTACGCGGCCTCTGCTGCCACTAAGTGTAGAGGGGTTTTAGTCGCCCTCCACCGTACAACTCCTTTTAAGTTACAAACTGAGATTAAGGATCCTGAGGGTCGTTGTATCATACTGGTTGGGCAGTTGGTGGACTATGAGGTCACCATAGCCACGTATTACGCTCCGAACCAGGGTCCTCTGCCGTTCCTTTCCCACCTCTTCTCGGTTATAGATCATCATAAGCGAGGCACGCTCATACTCTGTGGAGACTCTAACCATATAATATACCCCTTCTTAGATAAATCCCCACAATCACCTTCTCCGCGCACCCCCAACCACTCCTTCCAATCCATACTGCAACATTACTCATTGGTCGATTCCTGGAGGGAATTCAATCCCACTAAACGCCAGTATACTTTTTACTCCCACCCACATAAGGTTTTTTCGAGAATAGATCATATTTTTTTGACCGCCAGTTCTTCCCCCCACATCTTAGCTTCTGATATCCTACCGATCCCTTGGTCGGATCACTGTGCGGTGGTCACTACCATTGCTTCTTTGGCCCCAGCTCCCCCCGATCCCTCCTGGATCATTAACGAAAACCTGCTGGCTGACCCAGTTTATTGCTCAGAGATAGCAGCTGCGCTTAAGGACTATCTCTCCTTAAATCAAACCCCTGATATCTCCCCCCTTCTACTATGGGAAGCACACAAACCGGTACTTCGCGGACTCTGTATCAGCAAAGCCTCCTTCCTGAGTAGAGAGAGGAGGCAGAAACGCCTCCTCCTTGAACAAGCTTATGACCAATCCCATCCCGCCTTCCAAACTTCCCCCACCCCTGCTAACAAAGAAGCTCTTGAGCACTCCCGCCTAGCCCTGGATCTTTTCCTCACTGACCAAGCCGAGCTCTCCATCCGCAGATCTCGACACAAATTCTACACTAAAGCCAATAAACCTGGCACTTTCCTTGCTCTCTCTCTCCGTAAACTAGACCAAACTGTTAGACCCATACGGTTACGGACCTCAACTGCGAATCTCTCTAGCAACCCCGAACGGATTCTGCACACCTTCCACAAGCATCTCTCGCGCCTTTACTCTGCCTCCACGACCTTTGACTCTTCCCATGCTGAAGCCCTTTTTGCTTCCCTTCCTTTCCCGAAATTGGCTGAGACTCACTTAGGAGCACTGGAGCGACCTATCTCAGTAATTGAAACCTTAAATGCTATCAATTCCCTAAAGCCCCGTAAACGCCCAGGACCCGACGGCTTTTCTGCCACGTATTATAAAAAGTTTGCCCCCATTCTCACGCCTGTTATAACCAATGCGTTTAATGCCATACTTTCAGGCCATACCTTTAACTCAGATACAGTGCAAGCCAACATTTCTATGATACCCAAGCCAAACTCAGATGACACGCAATGGTCCAATTATAGACCAATCTCCCTTCTTAACGTAGATGTTAAACTCCTAGCTAAAATTCTATCTACTCGCCTCAATACATGTATTGGATCCCTAATCCACAATGATCAGGTCGGCTTCATACCAACCCGACAAGCGGGGGACAACGTCAGACGTGCATCCCTTTTAGCACACTTAGCCAAAACTCTCAATATTCCTGCTTGCTTCTTGTCGTTGGACATACGGAAAGCGTTCGACACTGTCTCGTGGCCATACCTACACTATATATTGCGCCGATGGGGTTTTGGCCCGCATCTCTTAACCTGGATCTTTTCTCTCTACCAGGGCCCTTCGGCCAGGATCAAATACTTAGGGCATCGATCTGCTCATTTCCCAACTATGCGTGGCACCAGAAAAGGTTGTCCCCTATCCCCTCTGCTTTTCGCATTAGCTATAGAACCGCTGGCCCTATTGATTAGGACTGACCCGGATATCCGCGGACTTGAGATAGGAGGCACCACACATAAACTGTGCTTATTTGCAGATGATGTCTTACTTTTTCTCACCTCCCCCTTAACATCCACACCTACTCTTCTTCAGCTACTTGATAGGTTTGGGATGCTCTCGGGCCTCCAAATAAATCCCCAGAAGTCACTTGCACTTAATATTTCGCTCCCACCCAATGAACTTAACCATCTAAAATTGATCCTGCCATTCTCGTGGTCGCAAGACTCTGTTCCCTTTTTGGGTATAAAATTCACCCCGCATATTTCAGGTCTCTATACAGCTAACTACATTCCTATGCTAGCTCGTCTAACGGCACTAATGACCAAATGGTCCTCCCTTCCGTTGGCTTGGCTGGGCAGGATAGCTGTTGTGAAGATGTCGATCCTCCCCAAAATCCTTTACCTTTTCAGAGTTCTCCCTATCCCAGTACCTTCTCACTACCTTCGCGTATTGCAGCGCCATATTTCCTCCTATGTTTGGGGTAAAGTCCGCCCCCGTGTTCCTTGCTCTACTCTGTACCGACCAAAAACTCATGGTGGTCTGGGCCTCCCTGAAATTAGCAAGTATTACCAAGCGGCGCATGTAGCACAATTGTCAAAGTATCATGCTACCAATGAAACCCCGCAGTGGGTCATTCTGGAATCCATTGAGTGCGACCCCTTTAGTACAGCAAACCTTCTTTGGCTGAGACGTGTTGATCACCGCACGATTGCGAATCCCATTACCTCGCATTTTTTGTCCCTCTGGAATAAACTGAAGTCCCGTTATCTCCTACAATCACCACATAATCCCCTCCTTTCCTACCTTCGCAATCCGGCCTTCCCCCCAGCCTGGTCTGCACCACACGTCTTTGCTCACTGGTCTACAGCTGGTCTCACCCAGACCCGACACTTCGTATGCAGGAATAAATTCAAATCCTTCACCTCACTATGTGAATCCCATAACCTCCCTGCCTCTGAGATATTCAGGTATCTGCAGCTGAAGCATTTCTTTGCTCCGTACACAACGGCACATAACCCAACACCTACTTTGTCACCTTTTGAGCGAGCTTGCCTCAGGGACCCCCATAGACGGGGCCTCATCTCCTATTTATATTCCCTCTTCACAACTTCAACTACCTCAGCGCTCCCCTCGTATACAAATAAATGGGAAGTGGATTTAGGACGGCAAATTGACCCCTCAGATTGGGACCTTATTTGGTCCAATACCAAGGAGTCATCACAGAATATTGTGGCCCTGGAGACCAATTACAAAGTTTTGACCTGCTGGTACCTAGTCCCGGCTTGAATTGCGAAATATACCCCTGATTACCCCTCAGTTTGTTTCAGGGGCTGCGCAGACCTGGGTACTTTTCCATATTTGGTGGGATTGCTCCATCGTCCGTGCATTTTGGGTGGAGGTTTTTAAAATATTATCTGCACTCAGTGCCGTGACCCTCTATCCCGATCCATTAATCGCGCTTCTTAACCTGCGACCGCCTGGCATCGCTAAGGCGCATTTCAAACTTATTCTACAAGTCACCAACGCAGCCAAGCAGGTTATCGCTAAATCATGGAAATCTCCCTCGTTGAGCATGACTGCAGTTTCGAATAGGGTCACTCAGGCAATCATTCACGCAAAAATAGAAGCCACTATCCTAGATTCCATCCCTAAGTTCAAGAAGATTTGGAATCCCTGGGTAGAGCATTTCCTCCCAACCAATTTTGATGACTCCCTTCTCAATCCGTAATCTGCATCTTTTGTTTGATGGTACCATTCCTTAACCATACTGCGGGTTTCCCCCTTCTCCCCCTACTGTGCAGCCGTATGCCCCTTCCCATCCTCCCCCCCCCCCCCCCCCATTTTGTTAGGCCTTAACTGCCATTTGATAGTCCTCTTTATTAGTGATGCCTGACTTTGTATTATTGGGTTTCTTACTGTGCAATTAATGTATACCTTCAATGACCCATACTTTTGCTTATTATTTTATACTGTGTTAAAAAAAAAAATTGTTTGAACACGAAGAAGGCATGAAGGAGGAGCAAAGGAGTGTTTTGCCATCCTGGACTGGCTGTGTGTTTCTGGTGATGCACAAAGTGTAGGTAGAGAGCTCTAGGTCTTACATGCAAGGGTGGCTTCATAAAAGGCTGCAGGAGTAAGGAGTCACTTGAAACAGGAAACCTGTGGCATATTAATGGCACCAACTTAAATGGGAACATAGGCAATGCCTCAAAGATACTCAGTAAGTGATCAAATTAGTTGATAAAAGTGCTTAAACATGAGGGTCAAATATCACATAAAAGATATATACTGAAGCAGAACTGTGTGGGGTACAGAGGAAGATGGGGGGCAATAGTGGTCCTATTTGTCATATTAGATGAGGAACACTGACAAAACTAATGATGGGTTAGGGTCTACCATTACTTGGACATCTCTCTCAAAATTACATGTACAATAGTTTAAAGAACCCAGATAGCAAGGAAAACATGCCACAAAGTCGTGTTAACTTGCTGCACATTTTTACTGGCAAGAGCACTTGAAGCACAAGTTCTAGTTGACACTTTTCCAATTTGTAGCAAATTTGCATAGCAAGTCTCCAGTAAGAGCAAAGTTCCAGTGCTGAGCCTACAGCAAGAACTCTGCAAGTCTACAGCATGAAAATTCAGCCACAGTGGCCCCTGTGGTTGGATGACTATTGCACAACATAACTGAACCAGAACTTTCAGCAGACTTGCAGAATGTTTGCAAAAAAGGTTGATGTGGAATCATGAAATGTGACTTGCTGCAATTGTGCAACAAACTTCGGAAACCTGGCAAGTCTAGCAATTGCTTAGCAAGCAATTTTCAGTCTTTTGCTTGCTATCTGGGAAGGGATAAACTAATCTGAAATTGGAGAGTGTGTTTGAATAGTGGACATTATCACCCGTCTTAGTAATCACATCAGAAACTTTATCTGAGGTTATTTGAGTGACACCAGCAGAGAGTTTTGAACTGGTGACCTGATGAGGAATTTCATTTCTGGATGGCAAGGGTTGAGCTGGTCATACTCTAACATAACAAAACATAATTATTTGCAGATAATACCTGTGTGTAAGGAAATTGGATTTCAGCTCTGCGTAGTTTATGAAGAAACCAAGAAGGAGATTTTGCTGCCTGTGCTCAGGCTGTGTATGTACAGTGCAGGGATGGGAGCTATGCTGAGTACCCTACCTGCAGTCACCTCTGTTTTATCTTCTTCCAATGGTGACCCCCTATCATTTCAACAGTGACCCCTGTGCTCAATTCTTCCAGCGTTGACCATGGTGCTCTCTCCTTCCAGCGATGACCCCTGTGCTCTATTCTTCCAGTGGTGAACCCTGTGCTCTATCCTTTCAGCGGTGACCCCTGTCCTCTTTCCCTTCAGCAGTGACCCCCATCCTCTATCCTTCCAGCAGAAACTCCTGTCCTCAATCCTTTTTCAGCGTTGACCCCTGTCCTCTATCCCTCCAGCAGAAACCCCAGTCCTCTATCCTTCCAGTGGTGACCGAGTAATTAGATACCAAACATGCATTAAAATTGAGCATGCCCGTGCAATGGCGACAACATAAAGTTTACTATCCATAGGTGATGCTTTAAAAGCCTTTACAGGGTACCACTTTAGATTTACAGGGGAGGCCTGGTGATGGAATTACTGCCCATGATCTGATGTCCGTGGGGATAACTCACACGTGTGAGTCGATCGCTGTTTGCATGTGGGTGGGACCGATGCGCACATTCGCCTTTGAGTGCACGGGAGGATGGGGTGCTATAAAGCTTTTCCAGTTATTAATTTATTTTTTATTTGTATTTTTACACTTTCTTTAAAAAATTTTTTTTATCACTATTATTGCTGTCACAAGGAATGTAAACATCCCCTGTGATAGCAATAGGCATGTGACAGGTACTCTTTAGGGTGAAATCTGGGGTCTATAAGACCCCTAATCCCTTCCCTGCTCTTAAAAGCATTCAAGATTGGTGTTTCTGAAAGCATTTATATTTTAAAAATGGCGCTGTTTACTTCCGAGTAAACCAGAAGTGATCTCAGGCCATCATAATGGATCCCGGCTTTGTTCAGCTGTTCAGCCAGCTGGAGCATGCTGGCAGGATGGGAGAGCATAAAAGAGTGGCGGAAGGCGGTGGGAGGAAGGTAAGTACCCACCTGCTGCTTGTAATAGCAATCTAGTGGCTGGAAAGCGACTCCGATTGCTATTAACAAGAGGTCTCTAAAAAACGGTACCAGAGTGATGCCTGCAGCAGCAGCAGGCATCACTCCGGTATAAACACCGAATGTCCAGCAACGTACCGGTACATCGCTAGATGGGAAGTGGTCAAGTAGTGTCAGCTGGTGTTTGACTTTAATTTGTTAGTCAAGTCCATCTAAATCTGCTAGTACATTTAATGCTAGACCTCTCCCACATTGACAATGCTGCTGTGTCTGTTGCTTCTTCATCCTGAGAGGGGACACCCTAAGAGAGGAAGTGTATTACTGGCAAATTACCAGGTGAAAATAATGGTATAAAAGCTTAACAAACAGAAAACCAGTGTAACCACCTTATTTATTAATGAGTAAGCTGCAATATATTATGTTTTTGTTTTGGGTCTATTATTGCTTTAAATAGATGAATTTTTCAATAAAAAAGTTAATGTGATTGTAAATCCTCAGCTTGTAAAACAACCCATTCAGTATAAAATAGAAATGAAGGCAAAACATTTGTGTATAGATATTAAAAAAAAAATTATTTTATATAAGAGATGACATACCCTCTGTTCTCTGATGCATAAGAGCTGGGGGAGGAGAAACAGAAGCACACTGACCTTCTCTGTGAATGGCTGTGCAGTGGAAAGGGATGTCAGGACAAGTCTGAGCACAGAAGGAGAGCACACTGCTCTCATGCTTAGCATGGTCAGTTTTTTTTTTTTAAAGGAAATCAGAGGAACTGGGAGGAACACCAGGGATTTCACACAAAAGAAGCAATACAAAGAGAACAGGGTACTTTTTCATTCAAGTACATGGTACAGCAGGCACATTGTAAAGGCATCCTTTTTTTTAATAACAAACATGTTATACTTACCTGCTCCATTCAATTGTTTTGCACAGAGCAGCCATAATCCTCCTCTTGGGTCCCCCCCCCCCCGCCCCACTGTGCCTGGCTTCTCCACCCTGTCAAGTGCCTCAACTGCAAGCTGCTTGCTATGGGGGCCCTCATGTCTATAAGACACACAGAGCATGGCTTGGCCCCACCCTTTGCTCCCTCCCCACTGCCTGTGATTGAGCCAATGAGGTGAGAGAAAGCCTCTGCTCCTGCGCACATCGGTGGATCAAGATCGCACTCAGGTAAGTATTTAGGGGGGGCTAGGTGGGAAGCTACTTCCAGAAGGTTTTTTTTACCTTAATGCAGAGAATGCATTAAGGTGAAAAAAACTTTCTGCCTTTAGAACCACTTTAATTAAAGTTAATTGTTACTGCTGCATATATGTGTCATGCCTGGCTAACTCATAAACTAGAAAGAATTCCCTCACTTATCTTATGGCACCACTTGACAAATTATTACTCTTAACAGACATCATTCTATATGCAGGATATAGAGGCTATGTATGTTAAAAATTAAAAGTTCTGAAATGTATTTACTGAACATTGAAACTACATTTCCTCCTGATGGTATGATCATAATTTCTCAACAACACTGAATACGAGGTGATAAGACTCAGGAATACTTACAACATCAGCAAAATCCCTTATTCTGCTATTTGAATATTTAGCATTTTTATGTATGTGTTTAGTTACTATTGCTGAACTGCATCAGACGTTTAAAGTGGTTCTAAAGGCTTGTTTTTTTATTTCTTTAAAATGATAAACAACCTCATACTTACCTGTTCTGGGGTTTTGCACAGAGCAGCTCTGATCCTCCTCTTCTCGGATCCCCTGCCAGTGCTTCTGGCTTCCCTACCTCAGTTCACTAAGTTCCACTGTCTCTGTTGCTTGCCATAAAAATTGACTTTTTTACTATGTCCAAACATGTAAATTTTTCTAATATGGACTACTACTGGCTTGTTTAATAAGGTAGAGCCAAGAGTGAGTGATAATTTGAAAAGTCCACTAACCCATAGTAACCAAACGTCAGTTTAATGTATTCTCAGGTAATGTTTTAGGATTTGTTACTCTCAACCAGTCTCAAATGTGGTGTAAGTGTGCATCTGTAAGGTTGCTTTTGCATAACTTTTATTCTTTGTGAAATTAAGCATTGATTAATATACTTGTTCCTTAATCGGCATGTTGTGTTTGCATTTAGGTTCTTCTTTTACCTCAGTAAAAGGTGTTTGGAATTCATACATTTCTTTGTACATACTGTATGTTAATTCTTTTTTTTCAGCTATCAAAACTCTTCCAGTTTCTGGCCAGCTGAATGTTCGTAGGCCCCTTTCACACAGGTGGACCAAAGCGGCTCTGCCTGTCAGTTTTTTAGATTGGCCTGATCGGACCCTCGATTATCGTCTGTAGAGCCATTTACACCCCCCTACATCCAATTCGCATAAACAGAACAAACACAGACCAGCCATCTGCTTACTCAGCTGGAATCAGTGGACAGATCTGAGCAATTGACTCTTGGTGGAGTCCACCCCGTGTAGAAGGGGCTTTATAATAAACCTTTTGGAACCACTCAATAGGCTCAATTTGCAAAGCTTTAACACCAGGATAAGGATCGTTATTTTCTTGATGTGACTAATTTTCAGATCTTGTTGGATATAACAAAAATAATTTCCCTTGTGTGTTAGCTTTGTGAATTGAACTTGATGTCTTGTATCAATATATAGACTGAGCTTTCTACTGAGCACCTACAGATATTCATAGATATAACAAGATTGTCATCATATACCTTCAGTTTGGCACAACTGAGTAAAAAGCACGAACTGTGTACAGTACTTGTAATCTTTGGGCAACTGCTGAGTTTTCAAGAAGAACATATCTGGTTGTCTATGTGGGAGTGGTCAGAGTGCCTGGGACCAACTGCAATTCTTCCTGATGAAGACAATGGTGTATGATTGAGGTTGCTCACAGAGAAATATTCTAACAAGCACAAGAAACACCCTGGGGGTGATTTACTAAGACTGGTGCACACAGAATGTGGTTCAGCTGTGTACAGTAACCAATCAGCGTCTAGGCTTTGTTGTCAAAGCTTAATTGAACATGCTGAAATTAGAAGCTGATTGGTTACCATTAGAGATGAGCGAATCGAACCTGGCGAAGTGGAATTCGTTTCGAATATCAGGAAAAATTCGATTCGCATCGAATCCGAATTTTAGCAAACTTCGGGTGCACGAATCAAATTTTTCCCGATCAGCCGGCAAAAGTGTCACTGCAGAGAGCTCCGCTATTTCTGACAGTTCTGACAGTTCATTTACAGCGGTTGAAACATTGTATCTATTTGTTTCCATTTAGGATACAGATGTTTTTATTCGGAAATAAATAGATACAATGTTTCAACCGCTGTAAATGTGAAGGAACTGTCAGAGAACTGTCAGAAATAGCAGAGCTCTCTGCAGATACACTTTTTGCTGTACTTTATTTCTTCTTCTTTTCATTCTTCTTCTTCTTCTTTTCATTCTTCTTCTTCTTTTCATTCTTCTTTTCATTCTTCTTCTTCTTCTTTTCATTCTTCTTCTTCTTTTCATTCTTCTTTTCATTCTTCTTCTTCTTTTCATTCTTCTTCTTCTTCTTTTCATTCTTCTTTTCATTCTTCTTCTTCTTCTTTTCATTCTTCTTCTTCTTTTCATTCTTCTTCTTCTTCTTTTCATTCTTCTTTTCATTCTTCTTCTTCTTCTTTTCATTCTTCTTCTTCTTCTTTTCATTCTTCTTTTCATTCTTCTTCTTCTTTTCATTCTTCTTCTTCTTTTCATTCTTCTTCTTCTTCTTTTCATTCTTCTTCTTTTCATTCTTCTTCTTCTTCTTTTCATTCTTCTTTTCATTCTTCTTCTTCTTCTTTTCATTCTTCTTCTTCTTTTCATTCTTCTTTTCATTCTTCTTCTTCTTCTTTTCATTCTTCTTTTCATTCTTCTTCTTCTTCTTTTCATTCTTCTTTTCATTCTTCTCATTCTTCTTTTCATTCTTCTCATTCTTCTTCTCATTCTTCTTTTCATTCTTCTTCTTCTTCTTTTCATTCTTCTTCTTTTCATTCTTCTTCTTCTTCTTTTCATTCTTCTTTTCATTCTTCTTCTTCTTTTCATTCTTCTTCCTCTTCTTCTTTTCATTCTTCTTTTCATTCTTCTCATTCTTCTTTTCATTCTTCTTCTTCTTCTTTTCATTCTTCTTCTTCTTCTTTTCATTCTTCTTCTTCTTCTTTTCATTCTTCTTCTTCTTCTTTTCATTCTTCTTCTTCTTTTCATTCTTCTTCTTCTTTTCATTTTTCTTCTTCTTCTTTTCATTTTTCTTCTTCTTCTTTTCATTCTTCTTCTTTTCATTCTTCTTTTCATTCTTCTTTTCATTCTTCTTCTCATTCTTCTTTTCATTCTTCTTTTCATTCTTCTTCTTCTTCTTTTCATTCTTCTTTTCATTCTTCTTTTCATTCTTCTTTTCATTCTTCTTTTCATTCTTCTTCTCATTCTTCTTTTCATTCTTCTTTTCATTCTTCTTCTTCTTCTTTTCTTCTTCTTTTCATTCTTCTTCTTACTTCTTTGCATTCTTCTTCTTCTTCTTTTCATTCTTCTTCTTTTCATTCTTTTCATTCTTCTTCTTCTTCTTTTCATTCTTCTTCTTCTTCTTCTCATTCTTCTTTTCATTCTTCTTCTTCTTCTTTTCATTCTTCTTTTCATTCTTCTTCTCATTCTTCTTTTCATTCTTCTTCTTCTTCTTTTCATTCTTCTTTTCATTCTTCTTTTCATTCTTCTTTTCATTCTTCTTCTCATTCTTCTTTTCATTCTTCTTTTCCTTCTTCTTCTTCTTCTTCTTTTCTTCTTCTTTTCATTCTTCTTCTTACTTCTTTGCATTCTTCTTCTTCTTCTTTTCATTCTTCTTCTTTGCATTCTTCTTTTCATTCTTCTTCTTCTTCTTTTCATTCTTCTTCTTCTTCTTTTCATTCTTCTTTTCATTCTTCTTCTTTTCATTCTTCTTCTTCTTTTCATTCTTCTTCTTCTTCTTCTTTTCATTCTTCTTCTTTTCATTCTTCTTCTTCTTCTTTTCATTCTTCTTCTTTTCATTCAGCTGTGTACAGTAACCAATCAGCGTCTAGGCTTTGTTGTCAAAGCTTAATTGAACATGCTGAAATTAGAAGCTGATTGGTTACCATTAGAGATGAGCGAATCGAACCTGGCGAAGTGGAATTCGTTTCGAATATCAGGAAAAATTCGGTTCGCATCGAATCCGAATTTTAGCAAACTTCGGGTGCACGAATCAAATTTTTCCCGATCAGCCGGCAAAAGTGTCACTGCAGAGAGCTCCGCTATTTCTGACAGTTCTGACAGTTCATTTACAGCGGTTGAAACATTGTATCTATTTGTTTCCATTTAGGATACAGATGTTTTTATTCGGAAATAAATAGATACAATGTTTCAACCGCTGTAAATGTGAAGGAACTGTCAGAGAACTGTCAGAAATAGCAGAGCTCTCTGCAGATACACTTTTTGCTGTACTTTATTTCTTCTTCTTTTCATTCTTCTTCTTCTTCTTCTTTTCATTCTTCTTCTTCTTTTCATTCTTCTTTTCATTCTTCTTCTTCTTCTTTTCATTCTTCTTCTTCTTTTCATTCTTCTTTTCATTCTTCTTCTTCTTCTTTTCATTCTTCTTCTTCTTCTTTTCATTCTTCTTTTCATTCTTCTTCTTCTTCTTTTCATTCTCCTTCTTCTTTTCATTCTTCTTCTTCTTCTTTTCATTCTTCTTTTCATTCTTCTTCTTCTTCTTTTCATTCTGCTTCTTCTTCTTTTCATTCTTCTTCTTTTCATTCTTCTTCTTCTTCTTTTCATTCTTCTTTTCATTATTCTTCTTCTTCTTTTCATTCTTCTTCTTCTTTTCATTCTTCTTTTCATTCTTCTTCTTCTTCTTTTCATTCTTCTTCTTCTTCTTTTCATTCTTCTTTTCATTCTTCTTCTTTTCATTCTTCTTCTTCTTCTTTTCATTCTTCTTTTCATTATTCTTCTTCTTCTTTTCATTCTTCTTCTTCTTTTCATTCTTCTTTTCATTCTTCTTCTTCTTCTTTTCATTCTTCTTTTCATTCTTCTTCTTCTTCTTTTCATTCTTCTTTTCATTCTTCTCATTCTTCTTTTCATTCTTCTCATTCTTCTTCTCATTCTTCTTTTCATTCTTCTTCTTCTTCTTTTCATTCTTCTTCTTTTCATTCTTCTTCTTCTTCTTCTTTTCATTCTTCTTTTCATTCTTCTTCTTCTTTTCATTCTTCTTCCTCTTCTTCTTTTCATTCTTCTTTTCATTCTTCTCATTCTTCTTTTCATTCTTCTTCTCATTCTTCTTTTCATTTTTCTTCTCATTCTTCTTTTCATTCTTCTTCTTCTTCTTTTCATTCTTCTTCTTCTTTTCATTCTTATTCTTCTTCTTTTCATTCTTCTTCTTCTTCTTTTCATTCTTCTTCTTCTTCTTTTCATTCTTCTTTTCATTCTTCTTCTTCTTCTTCTTTTCATTCTTCTTCTTCTTCTTCTTTTCATTCTTCTTCTTCTTCTTCTTTTCATTCTTCTTCTTCTTTTCATTCTTCTTCTTCTTCTTTTCATTTTTCTTCTTCTTCTTTTCATTCTTCTTCTTTTCATTCTTCTTTTCATTCTTCTTTTCATTCTTCTTCTCATTCTTCTTTTCATTCTTCTTTTCATTCTTCTTCTCATTCTTCTTTTCATTCTTCTTCTTCTTCTTTTCATTCTTCTTTTCATTCTTCTTTTCATTCTTCTTTTCATTCTTCTTTTCATTCTTCTTTTCATTCTTCTTTTCATTCTTCTTTTCATTCTTCTTCTTCTTTTCTTCTTCTTTTCATTCTTCTTCTTACTTCTTTGCATTCTTCTTCTTCTTCTTTTCATTCTTCTTCTTTTCATTCTTTTCATTCTTCTTCTTCTTCTTTTCATTCTTCTTCTTCTTCTTTTCATTCTTCTTCTTCTTCTTTTCATTCTTCTTTTCATTCTTCTTTTCATTCTTCTTCTCATTCTTCTTTTCATTCTTCTTCTTCTTCTTTTCATTCTTCTTTTCATTCTTCTTCTCATTCTTCTTTTCATTCTTCTTCTTCTTCTTTTCATTCTTCTTTTCATTCTTCTTTTCATTCTTCTTCTCATTCTTCTTTTCATTCTTCTTTTCATTCTTCTTCTTCTTCTTTTCTTCTTCTTTTCATTCTTCTTCTTACTTCTTTGCATTCTTCTTCTTCTTCTTTTCATTCTTCTTCTTTGCATTCTTCTTTTCATTCTTCTTCTTCTTCTTTTCATTCTTCTTCTTCTTCTTTTCATTCTTCTTCTTTTCATTCTTCTTCTTCTTTTCATTCTTCTTCTTCTTCTTCTTTTCATTCTTCTTCTTTTCATTCTTCTTCTTCTTCTTTTCATTCTTCTTCTTTTCATTCAGCTGTGTACAGTAACCAATCAGCGTCTAGGCTTTGTTGTCAAAGCTTAATTGAACATGCTGAAATTAGAAGCTGATTGGTTACCATTAGAGATGAGCGAATCGAACCTGGCGAAGTGGAATTCGTTTCGAATATCAGGAAAAATTCGGTTCGCATCGAATCCGAATTTTAGCAAACTTCGGGTGCACGAATCAAATTTTTCCCGATCAGCCGGCAAAAGTGTCACTGCAGAGAGCTCCGCTATTTCTGACAGTTCTGACAGTTCATTTACAGCGGTTGAAACATTGTATCTATTTGTTTCCATTTAGGATACAGATGTTTTTATTCGGAAATAAATAGATACAATGTTTCAACCGCTGTAAATGTGAAGGAACTGTCAGAGAACTGTCAGAAATAGCAGAGCTCTCTGCAGATACACTTTTTGCTGTACTTTATTTCTTCTTCTTTTCATTCTTCTTCTTCTTCTTTTCATTCTTCTTCTTCTTTTCATT
The DNA here is from genome assembly GCF_062004578.1 of Staurois parvus. Taxonomy (NCBI): domain Eukaryota; kingdom Metazoa; phylum Chordata; class Amphibia; order Anura; family Ranidae; genus Staurois; species Staurois parvus. The sequence goes on from NW_028318841.1 coordinate 5,755,396, forward strand.
CTTCTTTTCATTCTTCTTCTTCTTCTTTTCATTCTTCTTCTTCTTTTCATTCTTCTTTTCATTCTTCTTCTTCTTCTTTTCATTCTTCTTCTTCTTCTTTTCATTCTTCTTTTCATTCTTCTTCTTCTTCTTTTCATTCTCCTTCTTCTTTTCATTCTTCTTCTTCTTCTTTTCATTCTTCTTTTCATTCTTCTTCTTCTTTTCATTCTTCTTCTTTTCATTCTTCTTTTCATTCTTCTTCTTCTTTTCATTCTTCTTCTTCTTCTTTTCATTCTTCTTTTCATTCTTCTTCTTCTTCTTTTCATTCTGCTTCTTCTTCTTTTCATTCTTCTTCTTTTCATTCTTCTTCTTCTTCTTTTCATTCTTCTTTTCATTATTCTTCTTCTTCTTTTCATTCTTCTTCTTCTTTTCATTCTTCTTTTCATTCTTCTTCTTCTTCTTTTCATTCTTCTTTTCATTCTTCTTCTTCTTCTTTTCATTCTTTTCATTCTTCTCATTCTTCTTTTCATTCTTCTCATTCTTCTTCTTCTTTTCATTCTTCTTTTCATTCTTCTTCTTCTTCTTTTCATTCTTCTTCTTCTTCTTCTTTTCATTCTTCTTTTCATTCTTCTTCTTCTTTTCATTCTTCTTCCTCTTCTTCTTTTCATTCTTCTTTTCATTCTTCTCATTCTTCTTTTCATTCTTCTTTTCATTCTTCTTCTCATTCTTCTTTTCATTTTTCTTCTCATTCTTCTTTTCATTCTTCTTCTTTTTCTTTTCATTCTTCTTCTTCTTCTTCTTTTCATTCTTCTCATTCTTCTTTTCATTCTTCTTCTTCTTCTTTTCATTCTTCTTTTCATTCTTCTTCTTCTTCTTCTTCTTTTCATTCTTCTTCTTCTTCTTTTCATTCTTCTTCTTCTTCTTCTTCTTCTTTTCATTCTTCTTCTTCTTTTCATTTTTCTTCTTCTTCTTTTCATTTTTCTTCTACTTCTTTTCATTCTTCTTCTTTTCATTCTTCTTTTCATTCTTCTTTTCATTCTTCTTCTCATTCTTCTTTTCATTCTTCTTCTTCTTCTTCTTCTTTTCATTCTTCTTTTCATTCTTCTTCTCATTCTTCTTTTCATTCTTCTTCTTCTTCTTTTCATTCTTCTTTTCATTCTTCTTTTCATTCTTCTTTTCATTCTTCTTCTTCTTCTTTTCTTCTTCTTTTCATTCTTCTTCTTACTTCTTTGCATTCTTCTTCTTCTTCTTTTCATTCTTCTTCTTTTCATTCTTTTCATTCTTCTTCTTCTTCTTTTCATTCTTCTTCTTCTTCTTTTCATTCTTCTTTTCATTCTTCTTTTCATTCTTCTTCTCATTCTTCTTTTCATTCTTCTTCTTCTTCTTTTCATTCTTCTTTTCATTCTTCTTCTCATTCTTCTTTTCATTCTTCTTCTTCTTCTTTTCATTCTTCTTTTCATTCTTCTTTTCATTCTTCTTTTCATTCTTCTTTTCATTCTTCTTTTCATTCTTCTTTTCATTCTTCTTCTTCTTCTTTTCATTCTTCTTCTTCTTTTCATTCTTCTTTTCATTCTTCTTCTTCTTCTTTTCATTCTTCTTCTTTTCATTCTTCTTTTCATTCTTCTTCTTCTTCTTTTCATTCTCCTTCTTCTTTTCATTCTTCTTCTTCTTCTTTTCATTCTTCTTTTCATTCTTCTTCTTCTTTTCATTCTTCTTCTTTTCATTCTTCTTTTCATTCTTCTTCTTTTCATTCTTCTTCTTCTTCTTTTCATTCTTCTTTTCATTCTTCTTCTTCTTCTTTTCATTCTGCTTCTTCTTCTTTTCATTCTTCTTCTTTTCATTCTTCTTCTTCTTCTTTTCATTCTTCTTTTCATTATTCTTCTTCTTCTTTTCATTCTTCTTCTTCTTTTCATTCTTCTTTTCATTCTTCTTCTTCTTCTTTTCATTCTTCTTTTCATTCTTCTTCTTCTTCTTTTCATTCTTCTTTTCATTCTTCTCATTCTTCTTTTCATTCTTCTCATTCTTCTTCTTCTTTTCATTCTTCTTTTCATTCTTCTTCTTCTTCTTTTCATTCTTCTTCTTCTTTTCATTCTTCTTTTCATTCTTCTTCTTCTTTTCATTCTTCTTCCTCTTCTTCTTTTCATTCTTCTTTTCATTCTTCTCATTCTTCTTTTCATTCTTCTTTTCATTCTTCTTCTCATTCTTCTTTTCATTTTTCTTCTCATTCTTCTTTTCATTCTTCTTCTTCTTCTTTTCATTCTTCTTCTTCTTCTTCTTTTCATTCTTCTCATTCTTCTTTTCATTCTTCTTCTTCTTCTTTTCATTCTTCTTTTCATTCTTCTTCTTCTTCTTCTTTTCATTCTTCTTCTTCTTCTTTTCATTCTTCTTCTTCTTCTTCTTCTTTTCATTCTTCTTCTTCTTTTCATTTTTCTTCTTCTTCTTTTCATTTTTCTTCTTCTTCTTTTCATTCTTCTTCTTTTCATTCTTCTTTTCATTCTTCTTTTCATTCTTCTTCTCATTCTTCTTTTCATTCTTCTTCTTCTTCTTTTCATTCTTCTTTTCATTCTTCTTCTCATTCTTCTTTTCATTCTTCTTCTTCTTCTTTTCATTCTTCTTTTCATTCTTCTTTTCATTCTTCTTTTCATTCTTCTTTTCATTCTTCTTTTCATTCTTCTTCTTTTCTTCTTCTTTTCATTCTTCTTCTTACTTCTTTGCATTCTTCTTCTTCTTCTTTTCATTCTTCTTCTTTTCATTCTTTTCATTCTTCTTCTTCTTCTTTTCATTCTTCTTCTTCTTCTTTTCATTCTTCTTTTCATTCTTCTTTTCATTCTTCTTCTCATTCTTCTTTTCATTCTTCTTCTTCTTCTTTTCATTCTTCTTTTCATTCTTCTTCTCATTCTTCTTTTCATTCTTCTTCTTCTTCTTTTCATTCTTCTTTTCATTCTTCTTTTCATTCTTCTTTTCATTCTTCTTCTCATTCTTCTTTTCATTCTTCTTTTCATTCTTCTTCTTCTTCTTTTCTTCTTCTTTTCATTCTTCTTCTTACTTCTTTGCATTCTTCTTCTTCTTCTTTTCATTCTTCTTCTTTTCATTCTTCTTTTCATTCTTCTTCTTCTTCTTTTCATTCTTCTTCTTCTTCTTTTCATTCTTCTTCTTCTTCTTCTTTTCATTCTTCTTCTTCTTCTTTTCATTCTTCTTCTTTTCATTCTTCTTCTTTTCATTCTTCTTTTCATTCTTCTGCTTCTTCTTTTCATTCTTCTTTTCATTCTTCTTCTTTTCATTCTTCTTCTTTTCATTCTTCTTCTTCTTCTTTTCATTCTTCTTCTTCTTCTTTTCATTCTTCTTCTTTTCATTCTTCTTCTTTTCATTCTTCTTCTTTTCATTCTTCTTTTCATTCTTCTGCTTCTTCTTTTCATTCTTCTTCTTCTTCTTTTCATTCTTCTTTTCATTCTTCTCATTCTTCTTTTCATTCTTCTTTTCATTCTTCTTCTCATTCTTCTTTTCATTCTTCTTCTTCTTTTCATTCTTCTTCTTCTTCTTTTCATTCTTCTTCTTTTCATTCTTCTTTTCATTCTTCTTCTTCTTCTTCTTCGTCGTGTCCCGTGACTGCCCAAATGAGTGAAGTGTGCGGTGATTCTAAGATCGACGGCACTCATCTGCATGTCATACTGACTGACAGTATTATTTCTCTTCCCCAGCAGACTCCAAGGGCATTTAAATTAAAGGTACAGTGTTCTGCACTAATATAAAGGCTTTCTGAAGCCTAGAAACCCTTTAAATAAGTTAAATTTGCGGCGAATAAATTCGCATCGAATCGAATTTCTCCCGCAAATTCGGCGAATCAGCCGAATCGAATTTTTGAATAATTCGCTCATCTCTAGTTACTATGCACAGCTCCACCAGAGTTTGTTTACACCAGTTGAGGTAAATCTCCCTCATGTGTAAAAATGATTGCCCCTGACCACTAAAGACTCTTATTATAAATCCCAGGTCTTTAAAAAAATAAGAGTGTTGCTGGCTTATATTTAACCATTTGTTGTCTAATGCAGCAGATATTTCAGCATGCTTCATTCTTCAACTGAGAAGGGTACAGCAGTGAGAGTAAGAGGATTGGTGAGTATTAACTACTTTTTTTAGGAAGGATTAGATTTCAAGTTCAAAATTATCATCAATGTCGCTTTAAACAATGCTCAAAAACATTTCCTAACATCTAACCTATTGTTAACCCTTAGCCTGGCCCTGTGTATCAACATTAACACTAAACCCTCATCATACCCTTATCCTAACCTGAACACTTAATTTATAGATTCAAGCCCCAAAACTTTAACATAGGAATACTTCCTAGATCCTCAAATGTAACTGTTTAACGCTAACCCAGTCCTTAACCTAATCCCTAATAATAACCTAACTCCCAATGGACTATACTTACATTTTGGGTGGTTGAAGTATTGGCATTGATAATAACCTTCCTGTGCTAAGATCTTAGAAATCAATGTCATAATCCAGTGGTTCTTGTTTCTTTGGATGTCATCAGGCTGCAAGAAAACATTTCCTTTGACTGATGTTGGTGGAGATACATATGGACTATGCTGAATATTTTTGGGTGATTGTTATAATTTTTCATTAGTCAAGCCAATAAGGTTCGACCAGGGGTTCCTGACCGTATTTTTCTCTCCTACTCAAATTGACTTGGACAAAACTGCTTAGAAAATCTCTAATACTTAAAAGTCAAAATTTGCTTTAGAGCAAGCTTAAATTTTCAGGTTTGAAAAATACTAATTTTACATCTTTTTAGTACTTAAGGTTAATGCATTAGGGTGACAAGAACAACATGAGTTTGATTTTACCTCACAATGTACTTTAAATTATATATCAAGCCAAAAGTTTTCTATAGAGGTGGAAAAGTGTAGAATACCTGTCAGGTTTTACGGCTATAGGAAACTTCTTGAGAAAGATCTCGCCACACTTCCTGTTCTTCTGAAATACAGCAAGGGAGGGACAATCTTTAGCTGTTTCACAGATAGCAATAAAAATTTGACAGGGTTTCCATCTTTTAAATGCAGCCAAAAGTCTTATCCCTAAATACTGGTTAACGTCAAAATCCCAAAAATGAAAGATGGGATGGATAGGGTAGAGTATATATATATAGAATGGAAGAATTATATCATATAGATGAGGATAAAATGGAAAAATTGAAGATGATCTGGGAGGGATGGTATAATTTAAAAAAGTCAAAAAGATTTCTAGAAGCAGTTTTAGCATAAGGGAAAAAAGGAAATAAACAAGAATCTAGAAATGAAAGGAAAGATAGAGGAAAAAGGAGGGGAAATACTGAGATTAAGAAAAAAAGAACAAGACGTAAATGGTAGGATCAAGAAGACAAATGGATGGGGTGGGAGGGTAAACATGGGGAGGGGGATTGTAAGTAAATATGGATTGTTATATTGTATGTTGTTGGTTATATATGCATTTGTATAAAAAAAAATTATTAAAGATATAATAAAGAGGGGAAAAAAGGAAAAAAAAACTGACAGGGGTTGTAGCTGCCTCTTACTCCCATACTCTACTGAAGAAATACAATAATTCTGTCCATATTGGCGGTTGGAGATTTATCTAATTTCCTGTCTGGTAAAACTGTTGACGGCAGAACTTCTCAAAAAAGAATAGTAGCATATATGCAAATAAAGTTTTTATGTATACATGTTTTTATTATTTTGTTGTTTTGTGTTATGCTTGTTTGGAATGTTGGGTGGCATTAAAGAGGAACTTTACCTTATCTTAAATTCTACAATAAGACAAGTTTAAAAATGTGTAGTAAGGGCAATTTACAAACAGATATTATTACATTATTGCGGACATTTTGTTCTCTATATACCTTAGTTTGATTTTATTTTCCATTGTTTTCATGGTGGCAATTTTTACTAAGGGAACAGGACTCCATCTGCTTTATTTTCTGGAACTCTGGGTCTGCCTCTTGGAACACAAGACAGGAACCTAACAGGATGCGGCTGTGAGGCCAGGGTTACATCACCTGTGCCTCACTCAACCAGGAAAAGGGAAAACATATTGTAAGTAAAAAAAATGTTTTTGCATAATGAATGTAAGATTATTTAATATCGGCATGCAGAGCAATATGCTGCTGTGATTTTTAGTGAATATGGGGAAAGGTCCACTTTAGTCAAACAAGATATTGACAGAATCGGGCATCTAGCTAACCCAAATCCAACAGTCTATCATTTAGCAAAGAATTTTTAATAGTTCTGTATGTATTTGTAACTCTGCATACTTACCTTATGCCTACAACCATTCTTTAAATATCTGCATCAGATGTTTTCACTATAGTTGTTTTACTGCAGTGGATTTTCATTTAAAACAAACATGCACCCAATAAGTGTCAGCAGCATGTTTTATATTGATTTAGTGCTGCTTTGTGGGATTTAGGGATTACATTGAGATTTAATCATCCACTCCCACCCTCATTTTTTAGACAATTAGCCTGTAAATGTCGACTCATTTTCACTCCATAGTCCTACCACTGTTCAAACAATAGGTAACACATTACCCTTAATGATTTTAGGGTAGAACATTGTACCATTTGCACTCATAAGGTAACAAATACCATGCTTATTAACCACTTGACTTCCAAAAGGTTTTACCTCTTTCATGACCATTTTTTGTTCTTCACTGCTGCGCTATTTTAGCTGTGCAATTGTGTGGTCATACAACACTGTACCCAAATGAAATTTATATAATTTTTTCACACAAATAGAGGTAATGGTGGTATTCGATCACCTCTGGATTTTTATTTTTTATTATATAAACAAAAAAAGACAATTTAAAAAAATATATATATATATATTTTCTGCTGTTACAAAAGATATCCAATAAAAAAATATAATTTCTTCATACATTTAGGTCAAAATGTATTCTGCTATATGTCTTTGGTAAAAAAAAAGAATCCTAATAAGTGTATACTAACTTGTTTACTGTGAAAGTTATAGCATCTGCAAACTATGATATACATACTGGAATTTACACAGCTATGATGCTATACTGGTAATGGCAGTGATCAGTGACCTTTATTGGGACTGTGATAGTGTGGCGAATGACACTGTACAAATGTCACTGGCTGGGAAGTGGTTAACATCCAGGGGCAATTGAAGGGTTAACTGTGTGCTTAACAATGTGTAATGTGCAAAATATGTGCTGCCAGGGGCGGACTGACAACTCATGGGGCCCCCGAACAATAAAGAATCATGGGGCCCCTGTGTCCTCGCCCACACCCAAAAAAAGCCTATGAATAAGCCAATGAAAGGTACCAGGGGCATCTCATGGGGCCCCCTACTGACCCTGTGCCCTCAGGCAGTGCCCGAGTGCTCAAATGGTCAGTCCGCCCCTGTGTGCTGCTTTTACTTATAAATCTGGCTGTTTTTTCTCCCTGCTTTGCAAAGGAGAAAAAAAAGCCAGATCGCTGGAATCTTTTTTTTTTTTGTGTGACTTTAACAAGGAACCTATCCAATGACACTTGCTTTTGCCTCCTTTTTGAGGATTTGGCAAAAATGTGACATTGCATTATTGTTAAACAGATTTATCGTTCGCACTGCTGCAGCCTTACTTGGGTGGTGCTTTTCTACAATATTTTGCACTGTTTCCCACATTTTGCACATCTCCCTAATCTCATTTGAAGTGAGGGATTCCTCTGCCTTTTTATCTTCCTCTTCAAACGAGATCTCCTCCATAACCCATTGATGTTGCTCACGATGCAGATCCATCATGGCTCCTGGCCATGTTCCTCCACCAGCTCTTGAATGTCGTCCTCATTCACCTCCCGTACCATGGTCTTCCCCAAGAACACAATTTCATCGACAACTGGCAGCTCCTGTTCTTGAGAAAAGCCCTCAAAGTCATGTCCAAGAGCACCATCAGGCCACAGTTTTTTTCCAAGCAGAATTGAGGGTTTTCTTGGTGACACCATCCCAGGCTTTATCAATGAGGCAGTTCACGATGTGGAAATGATTTTTCCAAAACTCTCGAAGGGTATGGTTTTGCATTCAGTCACCTCAAAGCATAACTGAAATAGTGCTTTGGTGTAAAGCTTTTTAAAGTTGGAAATGACCTGCTGATCCATGGGCTGGAGTAGTGGAGTGGTGTTAGGAGGAAGGAACTTGACCTTAATAAATTCAAATTCCACTAGTAAGTCATCCTCAAGGCCTGGAGGATGAGCAGGAGCATTGTTCATTATCAGAAAGACTTTGAGTGGCAGATTATTTTCTAAAAGGTATTTCTTCACTGTAGGACCAAAGACCTCGTTGGTCCACTCAACAAACAAGATACGAGTGACCCAAGCCTTGCTGTTGGACCTCCACATAATGTTTAACTGGTTCTTCTGCACCTTGCATTTTTTGAAGATTCGAGGATCCTCGGAATGATACACGATCAGGGCCTTGATTTTTACATCCCCATTTGCATTAGCACAAAACAAGAGGGTGAGACGGTCTTTTATGGGTTTGTGACCAGGCACTGCATTCTCTTCTGCTGTAATGTAGGTCCTCTTTGGCATTTTTTTCAAAAAACAGTCTCATCGCAGTTAAAAACTTGCTGTGGCAGGTAACACTCGAAAACCATGAGCTGCTGGAACTCGGCAGCGAACGCCTCAGGTGCTTTAGTGTTCGAACTAGCAGCTTTTCCATGCCTCACAACACTATGGATGCCACTTCTCCTCTTAAAGTTATCAAACCATAGCCTTGAAGCCTTCTTCGTTTTCTGTCGATGTACATGGCAGTTTACTTACAAGGTCGGCATACAAGGCCTTTGCCTTCTCGCAGATAATATTCTCAGACACTGTATCACCTACTAGTTGCTTCTAGTTTATCCAGATGAGAAGCAACTTTTCTACATCTTCCAGAACACGTAGCCATTGCTTTGATACTCTTGTGACTCCTTTTGCTGCATCTAGCCCCCTTATTTCTTCTTTAATATTGTGCAAATTGTCGATGTAGACTTGTTATACAATCTTGCAGTGGCAGTCACTCGTTCATGCTTCTCGATGATTTCCTTTTTAACTTCCACCATAATCATCTCCTTCTTCTTACTGCCTTCCTTTTCTACTTTTTTTTTTCTTAATCAGGGCCATTGTTGCAGTAGAGAGCTGAGTGAGGCACACCGACTGAGACCGGAAGACGATTACCCACAATCCGGCAGCGAGAAGAGAGAGAAGAACCATCGGCTCAGTTGTAACGTGACGCTCAGCGACTACTCGTATTGCAAGACCTCGCTCGTTTATCAAGTTAAAATTTATAAAAAATATTTGCTCATCTTGCAAAACATTTGCATACCAACTTACTCGCAATCCAAGGTTTTACTGTACTTTAATCTTATCTGGGCTATCAGCTAATATAGATGGTTCTATATAACTTGGACAATCTTTAATATTGATTGGACCCTGGGCAAACATTTTTTGGGGGCTCCCCTAGCCGCCACCCCCCCAGCCCCCCACTCTGAGAAATACAATAAATAGCAGCTAGACTCAAAATCAGTTTACTGCAGCTCACTGATCAGTTGCTAGAGATTACAACACATCATTTCTGCTTTCTGATTGGTTGTTAGAGGTTACTGTACATCGTTACTGCTCACTGATTAATTGCTACAGGGTACTGCACATCCTTACTGCTCACCCATTGGTTCTTAGAAGTTACTACACATCATTACCACTCACTGATTGGTTCCTAGAGGTAACTGCACATTATTACTGCTCACTAATTGGTTGCTAGAGGTTACTGCACATCATTACAGCTCATTGATTGGTTACTAGAGGTTACAGCACACAATCTTCTCCCTTCCTGCATACCACAGATTGCGGAGGGAACAAGACCCACCAATAGACAGAAAATTCTAGATCTTGTTATTAGCAATGAGCATAGCAGAGAACACACAGCTATGAAGGTTGACTGAGTGCAGGTAGGAACAGAGCCCAATGTGAGCAGAATCTCTGAGGATGGGCTGCTAAGGTACATAAAGAGTGCAGGGTTGAAGAGGGCACTATGTATAGACTGCAGGGTTGAGGGGTACACTTTGTACGAAGTGCAGGGTTGAGGGTTATGCTGCGTACAGAATTCAGGGTTGCACTGTGTATGGTGTTCAGGGTTGTGCTGTGTATGCAGTGCAGGATTGAGGGGTGTGCTATGTATGCAGTGCAGGGATGAGGGGTGTGCTATGTATGAAGTGCAGGATTGAGGGGTGCGCTATGTATGAAGTGCAGGGTTGAGCAGTGCACTGTGAATGCAGTGCAGGGCTGTGGGGTGCTCTATGTATGGAGTTCAGGGTTGAGGAGTGTGCTGTGTGCGGAGTTCAGGGTTACACTCTGTATGGTGTGCAGGATTGAGGGGTGCCCTGTGTACAGAGTTCAGGTTTGAGGGGTGTGCTATGTACGGAGTGCAGGGTTGAGGGGTGCGCTATCCATGGAGTGCAAGTTTGAGGGGTGCACTGTATACAGAGTTTGGGTTACACTGTGTATGGAGTGCAGGGTTGAGGGATGCGCTTTGTACAGACTGCAGGATTGAGGGGTGCACTGTGTATGGAGTGCGGGGTTGAGGGGTGTGCTGTGTATATCCAAGGTCCCCCCCCACAAGTACAAAGCTCTCTTCCTAACAGATTTCATTTCAGAGCTCACCCACTGAAAACACACACACACACACACACACACACATACAATCAGAAACACACATATACACACACACACACACAGATACACACACACAGACACACACTCACACACACAGGTACACATAGACATACACACTCAGACATACATACACACACAGACATGCACACAGATACACATACATGCATACACACACATACACTTAGAAACACACATACACACACATATACATATACACACACACATACAACATTTTCACAGTGAGGCTGCAGAGGAATACTTACAGTGTGTCCATGCAGGCAGCCAGTAAGGAGAAGCTTCTGACAATGTGGAGTCCCCACCCCCTCCCTACCTCTGCTCTCCTATGGAGATTGATGTGTAGATCAGGCAGGGTTCCGAGCAGCCACTTGTAAACACAGAAGTGAGCAGAGCCAGAGGTGGCAGAATTTGGCAGTGCAGGCTCAGGGGGCAGCTGCTTTGGGCCCCACAACAATGACTGGGCCCAGGGCAGATGCCCTTTTTGCCCTGCATTAAAGATGGCCCTGTACATAACATTTGAAACTTTGTGCAAACTGTTGTACTACATAAAAAAATAGGAATATACATACATAAAAAAATACTAATACTATTTTACTAACCATACAATATTTAGCTTTTAATTCAAGGTATAGCATAGGGCCATAGAAGATAATGGGGTTTATTTACTAAAACTGGAGAGTACAAAATCTGGTACAGCTGTTCATGGTAGCCAATCAGATTCCAACTTCAGCTTGTTCAACTAAGCTTTGACAAAAAAAAAGACCTGCAAGCTTATTGGTTTCTATGCAGATCTGCGCCAGATTTTGCACTCTCCATGTCAGTTCACATATATGCAGATTGGGTGTGGTTTGAACTGCATCCAATCCACATGACAAGTGAAAAAAATTGCTTCCTATGGTGCCTGTTCAGGTATGTCTTGTGCACTGGCAGTGCAGATTCAGTGCGAATTCAGTGCAGTTTGCAAAAGTGTCATGTACAATTTCAGATCAGTGCCTTCAGGTTCAGATTATAGGCTATTGACTTCTATGGGATCCGTTTCTAAACCACACATATGTGAACAGGATAATCCTGAGAGCTAATCCTGTCCTGACCCTGATGTAAACCTGACACGAACCAGTGATCAACTACTGTGTCAATTAGCTGTGATACCTGAGCTTCAATCTGCACTGCATATCTGTGAATCAGCTCTCCAGTTTTAGTAAATCAACCCTACTGAACCAGTGCATGGTGAAAAGGACCAAAAGGAAGCAAAAGCCTGTCATGTACTGCACTGTAGATTGTACATCCAAAACTATTGAAGCATAGCACAGACAGAGCCTGAACTTACAGAGCCATTTATTCCAACATATATACATCTCCTTCAGACTTTTTGGGGATCACCAATTTTTCTCATATCTCTCTAGCCCAGTGAGTACTAACATAGTTTAACCAATACACTCACAGTCGGGTAAGCTAAACAAATTATTTCATAAATCCCAAAATAACATGATTTTTCATCATTTTGAGATAGAGAGTCATAAAAAATGTTTTCATTGGTCTACTTACTAATCTAAAATGACAAATAATTACTATGTAAGACTTGTATGGGAAGCAAGCACATGCTTATTTAAATTTCAACATATAGAATGAATAAGGTAAAAATGATACTGTATTTCCTTTAGAAATACATATATAAATAAGTAATGACTCAGAACCTCCCACAATATTTTCTTGATAAACATTTGTGAAAATCCAAAATCCAAATATTCCTATTTAGCACTGATTTTAGCTCTCTAGCACTGAAAAATCCAATGCCAGAAAATAACATTTTGAGGGATATATTGTTTATACATATACTGTACAGTGAAGGAAATAAGTATTTGATCCCCTGCTGATTTTGAATGTTTGCCCATTCACAAAGAAATGATCTGTCTAAAAATCGAATGGTAGGTGTATTGTAACACTGAGAGACAGAATAGTAACAGAAAATTCAAAAGAAATGCATGTCTAACAAATTATGCACTAATTTGCATGTTCATGAGGGAAATAATTATTTGATCCCCTTCAAAAAACATGACTTAGTACTTGGTGGCAAATCCCTTGTTGGCAATCACAGAGGTCAGACATTTCCTGTAGTTGGCCACCAGGTTTGCACACATCTCAGGAGGGATTTTGGCCCACTCCTCTTGGCAGATCCTCTCCAAGTCTTTAAGATTTGGTGGCTGACTCTTGGCAACTTGAACTTTCAGCTTCCTCTACAGATTTTCAATCAGATTAAGGTCTGGAGACTGGCTAGGCCACTCCAGGACCTTAATGTGCTTCTTCTTGAGCCACTCCTTTGTTGTCTTGGCCATGTGTTTTGGGTCATTAGCATGCTGGAACACCCATCCACGACCCATTTTCAATGCCCTGGCTGAGGGAAGAAGGTTCTCACCCAAGATTTGATGGTACATTGCCCCGTCCATCATCCCTTTGTTGTGGTGCAGTTGTCCTGTCCCCTTAGCAGAAAAACACCCCCAAAGCAGAATGCTTCCACCACCATGTTGGACAGTTGGGATGGTGTTCTTGGGGTCATAGGCAGCATTCCTCCTCCAAACACGGTAAATTGAGTTGATGCCAAAGAGCTCGATTTTGGTCTCTGACCACAACACTTTCAACCAGTCCTCCTCTGCATCTTTTAGATGTTCAGTGGCAAACTTCAGATGGGCCTGGACATGTGCTTTCTTGAGCAGAGGGACCTTGCGGGCACTGCAGGATTTCTTTTACAAAGGATTTTATTATAGAAAAGACAACATCAGAGAAACAGTCATAAGCAAGATCATTGACCAACAAAAATGAGACATACAAGTGTACATTGGTACTCCACACCCAGGACTCCCAAGGAAGTCCAACAGGTAGATACATTGTTGCTGGTACGGTTCTTAGAGAAAGAAGACACAATCGGCGCAAATATCATGAAAACTGTCAGAACAGAGAAGAGAAAAGGAGGAACAAAGAAAGAAAAGACAAAAGACAAAGAAAAAGTTCCAGGGAATGGCGTTGAAAAGTCTTATATCGACAAAAGGAACTGGTCAAATCTAAACGGTTTGGCTATATCAAGCCAGGGGCGCCAGAGCTGCAGAAACTTTGTGTGTGAGTGTCTAACAGCATAGCCGTCAGTTTCTCATTAACCATTATAAAGTTCATCCGGTTTTTGACTGCGTCGATGCTGAGGAGGAGGGCCTTCCAAGCGATCGTTAATTTGGTAGCCATAAATAGATGTGATGCCAGCTGCCGCTCAGGACGAAGCAGACCCACTAATGGTTTAAAAAATAGCGCCTCCTATGGATTGCGCTTAATGTTTGTGTGAAACATAGTGCAGAGAAGGACATAGACCCTAATCCATAATCTGTAAACCTTAGGGCAAGTCCACCAAATATGGGCCATTGTGCCTATTTGTTGGCAATCCCGAAAGCAAGCCGGGGGGTATGCAGGAATAAAACGATCCAGACGGGCAGGCGTGTAATACCATCCATAAAGGACCTTATAGGCATTTTCTAAAATAACAACATTCCTTGAACATTTAGACAATGCCTGGATCATGATCCGCCAGTCTTCCTGGGCACTGCAGGATTTCAATCCTTGTCAGCGTAGTGTGTTACCAATTGTTTTCTTGGTGACTGTTGTCCCAGCTGCCTGGAGATCATTGACGAGATCCTCACGTGTAGTTCTGGGATGATCCCTCACTGTTCTCATGATCATTGACACTCCACGAGGTGAGATCTTGCATGGTGCACCAGACCTAGGGAGACTGACAGTTGTTTTGTGTTTCTTCCATTTGCGAATGATTGCACCGACTTTTGTCACCTGCTCACCAAGCTGCTTGGCAATAGTTTGTTAGCCCAGTCCAGCCTTGTGTAGGTCTACAATCTTGTCCCTGACATCCCTGGACAGCTCTTTGGTCTTTGCCATGGTGGAGAGTTTGGAATCTGATTGCTTGATTGCTCCTGTGGACAGGTGTCTTTTATACAGGTAACAAAATGAGATTAGCAGCACTCCCTTTAAGAGACTGCTTCTAATCTCAGCTTGTTACCTGTATGAAAGACACTTGGTAGCCAGAAATCCTGCTGAATGATAGGGGATCAAATACTTATTTCTCTCATGAACATGCAAATCAGTGCATAATTTGTTAGACATGCATTTCGTTTGAATTTTTTTGTTGCTATTCTGTCTCTCAGTGTTACAATACAACTACCATTCGATTTTTAGACTGATCATTTCTTTGTGAGTGGGCAAACATTCAAAATCAGCAGGGGATCAAATACTTATTTTCTTCAGTGTACATGTGGTACAGATTGCAAACACATTTTCCAGGTTTTGCCCCCCAAATCATTCAGGTCTGCTTCCCACCTACGTCTGCATGATAATTTGGCAACATCTTGTGTGGTTGAAACTGGCATGGAATATATCTGAGAGATCATGCTTTTTTGTTGCTTTCTAGCACAATATCATGCAAAAGAGGATGCTCAATGAGAGTTAAAGTAGAGTGACAGGCTTGAGTTTTAATGCCGCAGTTGGAGATACCTATAGAATTGCAGCCTGGGCAAGGGATGTCACAATTCTATTTAAATGACAACCTTAGCTGGGCCCCATTTATTTCTATAAATGCTCCTTACTCATGGTGGCTCCCAACCATCCACTGGGCCACTGAATGCCTTATTTTTTCCTATGATTGGTCAGTACTCCCATGTTCATACGCACTAGGCATAGGACTCAGGGATTTCTTTTTTGTAAAGGCTCCATGGTGCCTGGCAGGGCCCTACATTGAAAAAATCAGGGATGAAGGTAAGTGTTTTAGTTTGTGAGCTAAACTAAGTGGTTGGGGGAGTAAATTTTGAAGTTTTCCTTTAAAGAAATATTTGACACCTGACTCAAAGATTTTTCCATTGTATCCCTGACTATTGCCACCTGACCAACTGCAAAGCTACTAAACTTTCCCACCATTGTTTGTTAAGGTAAATGTAACTAGCTTTCCAGAACTGAGATAGCTATCCATGTCTTGCCTCTGTACTGCTTCTACAGTGTAAAGTCATACAGTAATGGTTGATATTCCTTTTCACTTTCTGCAAATGATCTTATATATTGACAACTACATTACTGTTGAAACAGTATTGGAAATCAATCTAGGCAACAAGATATAATGTGCAATAACCTGTGATACTGAGATTTAATGGTCCATCTAGGCTGCTCATCCAGTCTAAGCTGTATATAGATAAGACCATATATCCTATTCCCTGACTTTTATCTGATATAGACACTGTTTCCTTCTCTTTAATTTTTACGTAATGTGCACTCCAACTCAATGACCCAGATGCGGTTTACAGCCTGATCACTGCTGCCTTCACTGTTTTTCACTATATTGTGGGTGGGACATCCTATACAGAGATACTAATTGTCTGCCTATAAAAGGATTTTTCTCTAAAAAGGTAGCAGTGAACACTGCATTATCATTAATTCTAAATGTGAGTCACTCCAACTCCTAAATGAATGAATAGTTGCTCTAAATATATTTGCAAAAGTAAAAGAGTGATACTCGCTCAGTAAGGAAGCTCATTTGTTAATCCAATCTTATCACATAACTGTGGGTTTAAGATAAAGGATTGTAATCTGCAAAAAATCAAACAATTCTCTGTTTTCCCAGCATACACACTGTTATAAATGATTATTTGAAAAGTAAAGTCATTTGAAAAAAAGATTTGTTAAGTAAGTTTACAGCTAAAGGGTAAAGTCAGTGTTTTGGGGGGAAAAAACATTTTCAGTTAGTATTTCTTTTTGTTTAATTGGTTTTTATTGCAAATTTTAACAATAAGGCACAAAGTGTGCCTTTCAGAACAGACAAACTTGTACATAATACAACAGACTGTGCAAAATCATTACCAGATCCAATCAAAAGTCTAAGGTTCACGAGAACAAACATTATCGAGACACCAGTAAGAACCGGCTAGCTATAACATGGACCTAAGTGATCGCTCAGAGGTCAATTTTAAAACCAAAAAGAAAGAGGAAGTATTAGAAAAGTTAAAGAATAAGAACAGAGAAAAAAGGACAGAGGGTGGGGGTAGACAAAGACAACCTTACAACATTGGCATAGAAAAGCCTGAGATACTATTAATGTAGACTGCAGAGTTCTTGAACTTGAACCAACAAGCCCATATTTTGGTGTGCCGGGCTGTTGACCACTTGACAATATGGGTATGTTCTTCTAAAAGGCATATATCATCCACTCTGCGAAGCCATTGAACTATTGATGGAACAGAGGTTTTGGCCCCAAAGGGTAGGTGTAAGATACTTTGTGGCGTTCAATAGATTTGGCTTTATGGACTGCCTATATTGGTCTGTTGGCTCAGCTGTACAGTGAAATAATACAACCCAAGGATCACATTGAATATTACCACATTGAATCACAGCTATTAAAAAGAGCACTTCACCTCAATATGGACAAATATCCGGGCAGTCCCACCATAAGTGAGCATGGATAGCAGCAGCATACATTCCTCCAGCATAGAGGTCGGTAAGAGGGGAACATGGCAAAATGATTTACTAATGTATGATTCCAGTGAGTAAGGAGTTTATAGCTGACATCCACAATCTTCAAAGCAAGAGGTGAACCATTTGATAGATGCATTATTTTGCCCTTTTGAACATCTGATCAGATCAGACTCCCAGCAAGTAAAAAGTCTGAATATTGAGATCCTTGTATAACAAGAGCTTTATAGAACTGGGAAACACAGTGTAACGGAGGGTCCTTGGGATGCAAGATTGACTCAATAGGATTTAGGTCACCAAGGAATCAGAGTGGCTGAGGTAAGGAGCAGACAATTTGTGAAAGTTGCGTATAATGCCACTGTTCTATGAAATGTACTTTAAGTTATGCTTTAATATGTATTTTTTTTTTTTATAAAGATAAACTCTTCCAGTTAGGACACCTATTATGCTGATAACTGCCTAAGAAAGATTATTCCCCATTTTGGAAAAATGTCCTCACTTCCTGCTGTGTCTACAGGAGAGGAGATGAATGGAAATCTACTCAATTAGACACAGGCAAGAAAAAACAAACAGAAGGGGTTTTAGGTGTTCCCCAATAAAAATGGTCTTCCAAACAATATCCAGTGTTTTTCCAGCAATGCTTCCCAATAACCAGACAATGAAGGAAATAAATAACAGGCCAATTTCCTAATCATAATTTGGAGAGATTTTGAAGCATGTATGAAACATCCACCTTTCCCTTTTTTAACATACTTGACCTCTTTAAGTGGAACTATAGTCAGAAAATTAAGCCCTTCTAGATCACTTCAGGGTGGCTCCTTTTGCAGGAGTAGCTATTCAAAACATTATAGGTGCCTATACTATTTATCAGCTTTCCTGCTGCCCTATAGCAGAAATACTGCTACAGGGTGGCAGGGGTGCGCAAAATCAAGTATATATACATGATTTTGCATTGCCGGTTAAGGGCCGTGCATAGCAGAACCATACAAAGCAGTGTGCTTACAGTGTAAAGCAAGCACACAGTAAAACAGCACACTGTTAACCCTTTGATAGCCCCACATGTTAATCCCTTCCTGCCTAGTGTCATTAGTACAGTGTCAGTGCTTTTTATTAGCACTGATCACTGTATTGGTGGGTGTCACTGGGGATGTCAGTGACAGTTAGTCAGTTCCCCCCCATTGTCAGAAGGCCCGCTGACAATGGGGGGGAATGCACTCACCCTGCTCTGCACAAGCTCAGTTGCTAACTATTTTTCAGCACAGAAAATGTAGAGGCTGATCTGCTGACAGCCTAAAGATTTACTGCTGTTCAGGGGCTCTGGGCTTCAGCAAAATGGCAGCTTTCAGCAAGAAGAAACAGGAACAATGCTGGAGGCAATTTACAAGTTACAATACACACTAATTTTAGTAGCTTAAAGTGGTTGTAAACCTGAGACATAAAATATGAACAAAGCATATCCCTCTATAATGTGTGTTTCCAGAGCACTAAGTGTCATTTCTGTCCACTGTCTCGATCCCCTGCTATAAGCTGTAAGAGTTACTTCCGATTAATTTTCCTGATACTAAGAGAAAAATGGTGACAGGGGAGGGACCTCCAGCATTGACTAGCATTAAAAAAAAATGTATAATCATTTGTCTGATATGATCATTGTGTGTAATAGGCTTAAGAGTAAACACTTTTTTATGGAAAGGGGCGGGACAGCTGATGTGGAGTGTATGTTCCTTGATAAAGAACAATATTTTTTATCACGTTTTTATAGGTAAAGTTCTGCTTTAAGCATTTCAAAATAATTTCACTGTAAGATTCTGGTCAGTTACAAAGATCCCTCTGTAATTTCCTACATTTCATATCAGGCTATGTTGCCCCTCTATTCAAATGTAAAGCTGAGTCCTGCATTGCATTGTTTCATACATTTGTGTGCAAAGCACAGTACAGCCTTCCTATAACAGAAGGTATCTACATAAATCATGTCCATTACAGATCCCAGAAATAAGGGGTGCATTCCTCATTTTAGGATAGTGGGCAGAGCTTTGCAAATTATACTGTCCCTTGGGCAACTGCACATCCAGATCCACTGGTTCCACAGCAGAAATCCAACCTAAAATTATAGAGCCAGCGCTTAGGGAGCAAAGGAAATGTATAACTGCACCAAAAGGAACCAAGATGCCTTCTACTGATTTAGTACAGTGAAGAGAAAAGCCTTCTTAAAAGAGAAGGTATATGGTGATGGCCAACAGGCCTGAAAAAAATGATGTGCAGTTTGGAATAAGTAGCTCTAAAATATCAGGATGTATATGTGATACAAACCAGCAGTTCAGGGTGTTTAGTTGGTCAAAGGGACAGAAAGGTCTAATTTGTATGTCCACAATCCTAGATAGGTGCTAGGATTGGGTAGATTTAGTTCTGGCTCACTGTGTTCAGTGCAGCTGTGTTTTTGTTGCTAGGTAAATTTATGCAGACCATACATGGGTCGAATCTGAAAGAATTTTCTTTTGAAAATCATAATTAAGAATTTTCATTTGAATTTCAAAACAGTAGTGGGCCCTGGCATCATCTGAATTTTGTGCAGCCATCAAACTGAGGTATTTGGGCATGTTGAAAATTTTCTGAAAAATGGATGAATTTCTAATCATTGATGGGAGAACTGTGCAAGAAATAAAATCGAAAAAAAAAAATTAGCATGAGCTGTGACCTGGAAAGAAAAGAAGACTCCTAGCAATGAAAATTATTTTCTTTAGCAACATGAGGTGAAATTGAAGGCTTGGCTGGTCGAAGTTTGAAATCAATGGTGGCACTATCCGATTACAAAATGCACAACAATTCCAATTTTCTAATAAAAAAAATTGTTCAGAATTAGACCCATGTATGGTCTGCATTAGTTTGGCTCACAGTAATCACGGTAATCAGTGCAACTGCATGTGATTAGTTAGGAATCTGTATAAATATTCTGGGACAGAGAGCTTCTGGGTCTTTGTCTGCAGAGAGGAGGTCCAGCCTGGAGGGCTTGCTACCTTCTGGGCAGTGCTGCAATGTGCTTGGTGTTCATGAGGCCTTAGGTGGGCATCTTGAGGGCCTGGATGCTGAAGCTACAGAGATCTGAATGAGAGGCTGTCATCTGAAGCTCTAGTCTGGTATCACAGGAAAAAGGTTTTGCATGGATATTGGGAGGAGGCAACCAATGTTCCCTAGACATTTGTGGTTACAGACTGCTGTTAGAGATTTTAGAGATGTTTGGCTACTGCCACCCCTCTTGTGCTAGACAATCAGCTGTGTGTGTTTGTCTAAAGGGGATTGGTTGGTATCTTGAAGCTATTCATCTATCTAATTCTATGTGAAGGGACTCTGCTCTTGTTTCTCTAAAGAAAGAAGCTTGCTTTTAACTGCTTCAAGTCCACAATTTGCTATTGCTTCTGCTTCAACTTTTCAGAAAGGGGTTTACTCTCCTCAACCTGTACATAGTTTTTTTTTTAAGTATCCTACTCAATTTCCTTTTTTACTCCAAAAATAAAAAAACACCAAAAAGAACACCCTTAGACTCTCTATTGAGCCAAAGAGTGACTGCCATTGTGTGCCTGGCTACGGGGCAGAATACGGGAAAAGGACCTACTGGAGCTACAGAAAAATAACCACTCTATTTGTGGGACATGTAGTGTAAGTAAGACAGCTTGATAGCTTCTGTTTTAAGAATGCTTTGCATTGGTTTAGAAGAGGGCTTTTTGGTTTCTTTTGGCACAGCTCAGACCTAAGAAAAAAAATGTAGCTGGTTTGAGGCCATCTTAACAATTCAATATCATATTAATACTGGAAACCTGAATAGGTTTTCTTAAAAAGAAATATTAAAAAATTATTATATTAGTGAAAATTGTGAATTTGTGATCTGCTTACTGGAAACCCATATAATCCATCAGACAAAATAATATTTAGCACAAGCATGACCGTCATTTGTGTTTGTAATGTAGTGATGAGAAGGTAACCTTAAATTCAGGTCAATTCAGGCAATAGCACTGTTTATACTGGAACAATGCTCCATCTTCCTGGTAGCTTTTGAAACTGCAAATATTGGGTACACAAAAGCAATAAAGATTAGGCACTGGCATACACATCCACTGAAAGCCTCTGGTTTCGAGTCTGCAAGTTATTATTGTATCCTGTGTTCACTTAGCAAATACACTGCCTTTGAGCTTAAAATAAGCCTTCCAGCAATATTCAACCTCTAAAATTAAAAGTAATTTCTAATGCCTACTACTCACTATAAAGTCGGATGAAAAATACCACCTTCAGAGCGATCGTCCGATACTCTAATCGTTAGAACACAGCTGTGGGGAGACGATCATAACAGTTAATGCTAAATTATCCAGAGACAAGCACAAAATTTTTTTCTCATAAGACAACAGTACAAATGATTTTTGTTTAATCAGTGCAGCATTCATCCAAAAAAATCAATTGACCAGGACCACGCATGTCCGGAAATGAAAGAGTACATTTCAATATAATACATTACATAATTGCGGGAAGCTGTAATCTAACAAGAATTTTTGTAACTTTAGTGACCTATTTGTTTTCGATATTAGACTAGCATGCAAAAAAATGTATAATCATTTGTCTGATATGATCATTGTGTGTAATAGGCTTAAGAGTAAACACTTTTTTTTTGGAAAGGGATGGAACAGCTGATGGGCCTAAGCTGGCCATACACTGGGGGTTGATTTACTAAAACTGGAGAGTGAAAAATCTGGTGCAGAAAAACATATCATAAAAATAAAATTTTTATGATATGTTCTTTTGGATTATGAATATTGTGGACAGCTCCCACCCAGATAATTTTAATACAGTCTACAAATACAATTTTTCAGACCTAGTAGGATACTTTTTTCTGTTTTTTCTTGGAAACATCTGGTGCACCTGTGCATAGAAACCAATCAGGTTCCAGGTCTTTTGCCAAAGCTTAAGGCTAGGTTCACACATGTGTGTGTGGTGCGGCTGTGGATCCGCACGAAAATCCGTGCAGTCGCACCACCCGCACAGAGGAATGTGGACCCGCGGGCGGGTGCCATTAGTTCTAATGGCACGCCGCCCACACTGGAAAATGCAACTGTACTGGGAACCGAGGTTCCTGTGCGGGCTGCGTTTTCAGAAAAAGCGCAGGGACTTCTTCCCTGTATGTCACGGGGCATGGGAGTCCATTCAAATGAATGGGCTCTCGTGCCCGTGCAAAACACGGCCCGCATGGCTGCTTATATTTGAACCAGGGGTAAATGAACAAGCTGAAGTTAGAAGCTGATTGGCTACCATGCACAGTTGCACCAAATTTTGCACTCTTCAGTTTTAACTCTTCATAAACACAAAAAAAATTTGTTATAAATGTATCATACATGCTATAGGAGTGTTGATGAGCATGGCTTCATTCTCCGTAATCCACACCTGTGTGAACGGACTCTTAGCCCCCAGTCATATTGGGTGTGATTTGGCATGCGCTTTGCATGCCAGGCGACTTGCAAGTCGCATGCCCTATTGTCCACAATTACAGCGGTCAAATCGGTATGGTTCTGACTTGGTTGGAGCCGCACCGATTTCTAAAGTAGTATCTGTATCAGATGTCTTGCAAATTGCATCCTGAAATCCCCACAACTTTGAAATCGTGCGACTTCACTGTAAGTCGCACGATTTCAAAGTCGGGCTTGATGTGAATGGGGGCTTAGACACACTTGGCAGCTGCTAAAGGATGAAAAGAGGATATGTATGTTTTCAGTACAGAGTGTATCTGGCTGTCTATTTGAATTCAGTCAGGCTTCAAAGTCTCCCTCTTAATACACTGTACTTTTAGTGATGGCACATATTGACGTAACCGCTTATTGTTAGCCAGGACATCACTAGCTTCAGGGCAAAAGACTTGATAGGTACATACTAGATATATGTTTAGAAAACCTCCATTTACTCATAGTACTGCTATTTTAACTGGTTTTATTCATATGTACTATTAAACTTGAACTCTGGGTAAATATACAAAATGCTAATTAATCCATTCATGTGGTCATTATAAATCGTGAAATGGATTTTTACACAGAGCTGCCTTAAATATCTGGACCTGCCCTTATATAATCCCCTGCAGAGAGGCAATCCTGCACAGGAAGGGGCACAATTCTTGGCCATTCAGAGACCTCTAGCTTTGCCCAGTGATGTTTTTAGCAGAGGAGGAAAGTACAGGGATGACATCATCAGTTTAAAGTGGTTCTAAAGGCAGTTTTGTTTATTTTACCTTAATGCATTCTCTGCATTAGAATGAAAATCCTTTTGTGTGCAGCTTGACCCTCTGCCCCCCCCCCCACATACCTGAGCCTGATCTTGATCCAGTACTGTGGCCAAGAGCAGTGACTCTCACGTTTCTCTGTCTCCCCACTGGCCATGGAGGCAGTGGTGGGAGCCCCTGGCCATTGGCTCCTGCTGTTGTCAATCACAGCCTGTGAGGAGAGATGGGGGAGGGGGCAAAACTGAGCTGAGCTGTGTGTGTCAATGGACACACAGAGCTCAGCTTGCAATGGAATCCACATGAGTGCCCCCATAGCAAGTGGCTTGCTATAGATGCGCTCAGAAGGGGGGGAGTTGTCAGGAGCACTGGCACGGGACCTCAGAAGATGAGAATCGGGGCTGCTGTGTGCAAAACCATTCCACAGTGCAGGTAAATATGACATGTTTGTTTTATTTAAAAAAAAAATACATTTAGAAAAACTTTAATTCTTCGTGCTCTTTCACACTGGTAAAGCTTACTGTTGTCTGAAAAGCGATCCATGGTGGATTACTTTTCAAAGAGCAGTATAGCAGTGGTTGGCCAGCAGTCAAGAACTACTGTCACCTCCTAGCACCTGTTTATTTTACTTTTCTTATAGCCAAATGGCATCTTTTACATTGCAGCATCTCGCTACAACTGCAGGCCAAGCATTTGGCCAGTGGTTGCATAGCTACCATATTGAACTCAATTGGCAAATTTGACAGGCAGCACCACATTTCAGAGTTAAAAATGCCATAAAGTAGAGTATCACAGCAGCAATATGAGTACATACTTGTGAGGCTGTAATGGCTCAGACACCTGTTTTTACCACTCCCACCCCACCAGCTGCCTTTGTGAAAGAGCCCTCACTACCCAGTCACAGGCTTGGAAATGGTAGAACATCATGTTGCTTTACTTAACTGCAGAAGATAAAAAAAATTGGGTCAGTGAGCTGGCAGAAGGTCATCTAGCTAAGCAGAAGTCCTTTGGCAGATGAAAAAGTTAATCTATATGTATTTCAAATATCTATTTAGCTGTTTGACTAGAGTTCAGCTTTACATACATTTAACACCCAACATAGGATAATAACAGTATTATAGAACAATTACTGGACTGTTATGTGAGCCAATGCAAGAAGTCACTCTCCAAGAATCCAAAACCTGCAACAACCTTGGCAATCACTAAGGCTGCATTCACACTTGCATTGCGTTTTTGCATTTTTGGGGCATTTTTGTTACACATATGTATGTTTTTGAGCATTTTTGTACAGCATTTTCCAAGCATTTTGGCATTTTTGTATTAGCCAATAGTGAAAACTATCATCTGTTACATCATTTGTTGCTATGTGTTTCAGCTCTCAGCTGCTTAAAAAAATCACCAATCTTCCCTAATCGAGCTTCAAAAGTAGCTCCAAAACTATTCTGAGCTTCACGTGTTTGGCTTCCGGCATTTTGGAGTGGAGATATGAAACACCACCATAGAGAATAACTTTTTTTTTTTTTATGTCTCGCTGAGCATTTTGGAGCTTGGAGCTTCAAACTACAAAATGTTCAGGTATGAATGGGGTCTAAGTGTCCAGTATTTACCAAGCCAATAAAATACAGAGTAAGTCAGTATAAAAAAAAAAGCAGCGCAACTCAAATTTACTTAGGCAACTCAAATAAACCATGCAAAAAATAAAATAGAAAAAAGAATATATCAATAATTATATAAAGCCTCCAATGTGAACTTCATATCCAGTGAATGAAAGTATATAAACGCTAGATGACAAATGTAAATGTTAGTAATTATATAAACAAATTAAAAATTCAATAAAGTCCTAACATTTCTTGTGCAAATTCCTTTCTTCAAAGAGCAGTGCTTTCTAGAGTGCATACAACATGCGTTCTCCATAAACACTTGCTGATGTACTCCACCACAGTGAACCATCACCTCTCGATGCTGTCACTTACCTCAGGACTTGAACTGCACAAAGGTAAGGTCAAACATGCTTTCCCAACCCTCTGGGTGTACAACCTGGCAATTTTCCTCCAACCATCTTGTAATAGGTAAGTATCACTTTAAGACCACAGACTCCAACTATTTCAATGTGGAAGCTAAAGTAGAAAAAATATCATGTTGCAGTATAAGAATAACTATTTCAATAGATTAAAACACTCACATCCAGTGCACCAGATAGATAGCTTCCTTAAAAAACACTCTCCATACAGTCATATTGACCCCTTAAGGATGAATATCCTTGAAAAAGGTGTCTAAGATGGCCAAGCTCACACTAGCGAGCGTGATGATGTCACATGGCCCCACCCTCTGGCATGTTTGGTCACGTGATAAGTGACCTAATTATAGTAATAAGCTCAGAGGTTTTTTCTTTTGTTTGCCAAAATACCATGCAAGACTGCGTTTACACTTATCTGCTTTTGGTGAGTTCTTCAGGTAAAAAATCCTATGAAGCTCTTCACAGTGATCCATTGTGCTTCAGCTGCGGTTAAAAAAATCCTGCTTACTGCATTTTTGGTACATGGTTGTCCAGTAAAAAAAAAAAAACACCAAAAATACATCCCTCTGTTGAAGTGAATAGAAACCACATCAAGATTGCATGAAAAATGCATCAAAAACACAACGCACCTGTGGGAAGTTTTCAAGCCCAGGTTCACAGAATTGCATGAAAAGGGATCACATTCAATTGACATTATATTCAATGGTGTCCAAATAATCATTTAATCACAGTGTGGTTTTGGAAAAGGTTCCTCGTAAACTTCAGTGTGATTTCAACCCATAGACTTTTATGTTATCTCACAGAATTTAGAGACATCATAAGATGTATTCCTATGCAACTTTAATGGATTCAGTGGGTTTTTTTTAACCCTCACCTAAGTGTACTAATTATAGTTTGTGGTCCATAACAAAGGGGTTGTTTTATTCCTTCTGTGCCTTCTCAAACTGTCAGGGATGCCATTCAGTGTATATATCACTGGACTAATATATTCCACGTAAAACTACCACAGCAAAAGCAGTGGGCACTGGGAGCTGAGCTGCTAGACTTCAACGAAAGGTCATAGTATACAGTTTTTGAAATGGGAGGTTCACTAAAGCCACAGTGCAAACTGGTCACATGCAGTCATTATGTAGACATAATTGTATTAATATTATTATCATGCCATAGGAACCTATGATTGTGATAAGTCTTCTTACAATCAATGAAAATGTCTCGGTTTCCACCACGGATTGCTTTTCAGAGGGCATTAAGTATTACTGCCTGTCTGAAAGAGCCCTTCCAGATGCATGTGTTTAAATGACATTGATTGCTTCACCACCAATGAATGTTTGGTGACAGTAACATTTTATAATAATTTAATATTATATGTTAATATATTAATTATATGATATTACATTTATAGTATATTATATTATAGTTTTATTATACAGTTATATGTATATTTTTTATATTTATAATATATTTTATTAATATTTATATTGTTTATATTATATTGAATTAATTGTATCTTAAATATATATTATTACTAATATATTATTATATACAGACATGTACTATTCCCTTTTAAAATGTAGTTCCATTTAGTGCCATATTGCACCCTCTATGTAGCTCCAAACCAATACTTTCAGCCCTCTATAGTTGCAAAGTACCTTCTGGTAAAATGGAGCAATCTTGTGGCATTCAGTTCTTCCTGGTGACATACGGCAGTTTCTTCTGGCAAGTAGCACTCTCCGGTAACATACAAAACTGTTGTAAGGCCTTGTGCACAATAAGTGTTTAGCCCCGTGCATAAGGCTCCAGCATTTAGCTGCAGATGGAGGCTACAGGCACACCCTCTATCCTTGCTGCTGGCAGCCTTTCAAATTCTATGAGAGTCTGACAGCTGCTGTGTCCTAAGTCCTGGGTGGTGCACTTAGTGATATGTACGTTTAGGACAGTATGCGCCTGGGAACAAATACCTGGAAAGCAAGCAATCTTCCAGCCTAGCAACTTCTCATTTTATTTATTTAACATTTGGATGGTACTCCATTTTCAACATCTTAGGGTCCTTTCACAATGGCAATCCGATCAGGTCCACCTGTTAGTTTTTCAGGCGGTGTCACTGAGAGCCCCGGGTCCCGTTCTAACGATCGGGACCCGGGACTCCCGATTCCGGGTCACGTGATCGCTGTGATAGCCTCTGATTGGCTACCACAGTGATCAATCACTGTGCAGTCCGGCCCCCTTGTTTTCTCTCTCTCTATGAATGGAGAAGAGAGATACATTGTATCTCTCGAACTCCTGACATAGAGAGATAAAAAAAAAGTTTGTAAAAAAAAAAAAAGAAAGATAAAGAAATATTAAAAAATAAAAGAAAAAATAAAGACAAATACCTAGATCAAGGTTTGATCTAGTTCAGTACCAGGGTTAGTGTTTGGGTCAAGGTCAGAGTCAAAGGTCAGGGTCAAGGGCAAAGGTCAGGGTCAAAGGTCAGGATTTAAAAAAAAATTGGTATCAGTGTCAGTTAATGTTAATGTCAATGTCAGTGACAGTGTCTTTTATGTAAAAAAAAAAAGAAAAAAAAAAAAGACAAAAACAAAATGCGCACTGTTGTTTCTGGACTGTACTACGGGTACACACAACAAATAACATACACATATATGGTATCGCTGCGATCGTCAAGAACTGGAGAATGTATTTTGGGTTGTTCTTTGGTGGTAGGTTATGGTCGTAACAAGAAACACACAGTAAAATTTAAAAAAATTATTTTTTTTTACTATTTTGGCCCAGTTTTCCTTTCATAATAAAAAAAAAATTAGGAGCTATCCATTACCATTTACCACCAAAAAAAAGCCCAATTTGTCCTGAAAAAAACAAGGTATAATCCACCTGGATGTACAAAGTAGTTGTGACGATATGTACGGTTTTACTATCACACGTCAACGTTGCAGAATTGTGCTTAGGCATTTAGATTTGTTTTACCCTTAGGCGTGAAGGGGTTAATTGGCTCCTGTCTAAATTGGCCCATAGCATGTGTGTGTAGGAATGTGAGTTAAGGGCCTTAGATTGTAAGCTCCTGGAGGGTAGGGACTGATGTGAATGTACTATATACTGTATATGTAAAGTGCTGCATAAATTGACGGCGCTATATAAGTACCTGTAATAATACACTATTATTACACAGTCTTCTCGTGGATTCAGAGGACAGATTCAGAGCACAGAAAAACTGTTTGTCTTCTTGCTTTCTCTTTTCTATTGAAACTTCCTATGGAGCAATCTGTAATAAAGAGGAAGGGAGAGGAGGGAAGAGAAGGAATGAGCCACTCCTCCCACCCATTGAGCTACTGGTAAATCGTGGCTTGAGCTACTGAGTTCTGTAAACATGGGCCTAGATAAGGATATCCTGGGAAACATGAAATAGCAATAAAATAAAAATGACAATAACACATTATTTTCTAATTTTTTTTGGGATAGAGTAAAGAATGGTTATAACCCCCATAAGTTTTATTTGCCATCTGTGTCCAACTGAGAGATTTTTCTTCACTTCCTGTCTCATAGCCAAAACAAGAAGTGAGAGAAAATCCTTCCAAATTAGTGAATCTCTTGGAAGATTTCCCCTGTATTACTTTTATGGGGAGAGCCCAAAATTTGAGATATTCTTTTACTTTCATTTCAATTATAAGTGTAAACAGGACATAAAATGGTGAATCTCCCTAAGGAAGGCACAGAAGTAATACAAATCCTAAAAGGTGTTCTAATTAGAGATGAGCGAATTATTCAAAAATTCGATTCGGCTGATTCGCCGAATTTGAGGAAGAAATTCGATTCGATGCGAATTTATTCGCTACGAATTCAACTTATAAAAAGGCTTTCTAGGCTTCAGAGAGCCTTTAAATTAGTGCAGAACACTGTACCTTTAATTTAAATGCCCTTGGAGATGAGGAAGGAGAAGGAGAAGGAGAAGGATGAGAAGAAGGAGAAGGAGAAGGATGAGAAGAAGGAGAAGGATGAGAAGAAGGAGAAGGATGAGAAGGAGAAGGATGAGGAGAAGGAGAAGGAGAAGGATGAGGAGAAGGAGAAGGAGAAGGATGAGAAGAAGGAGAAGGATGAGAAGAAGGAGAAGGAGAAGGAGAAGGATGAGAAGAAGGAGAAGGAGAAGGATGAGAAGAAGGAGAAGGATGAGAAGAAGGATGAGAAGAAGGATGAGAAGAAGGAGAAGGATGAGAAGAAGAAGGATGAGAAGAAGAAGAAGGATGAGAAGAAGGAGAAGGATGAGAAGAAGAAGAAGGATGAGAAGAAGAAGAAGGATGAGAAGAAGAAGAAGGATGAGAAGAAGGAGAAGGATGAGAAGAAGAAGAAGGATGAGAAGAAGAAGAAGGATGAGAAGAAGGAGAAGGATGAGAAGAAGAAGAAGGATAAGAAGAAGAAGAAGGATGAGAAGAAGGATAATTCCAAGCCGGCAAAAAGTGTATCTGCAGAGCTCCGCTATTTCTTAGCGGAGCTCTGCAGATACACTTAGCGGAGCTCTGCAGATACACTTTTTGCCGGCTTGGAATTCTTCTTATTTTCATCCTACTTCTTCTTCTTCATCCTCATCCTCATCCTCTTCTTCTTCTTCTGAGGATAAGGATGAAGAGGAAGAAGAAGAAGAAGAAGAAGAAGTAGGATGAAAATAAGAAGAATTCCAAACCGGCAAAAAGTGTATCTGCAGAGCTCCGCTAAGTGTATCTGCAGAGCTCCTCTATTTCTGACAGTTCTCTGACATTCACATTTACAGCGGTTGAAACATTGTATCTATTTGTTTCCATAAATGGAAACAAATAGATACAATGTTTCAACCGCTGAGCTCTGCAGATACACTTAGCGGAGCTCTGCAGATACACTTAGCGGAGCTCTGCAGATACACTTTTTGCCGGCTTGGAATTCTTCTTATTTTCATCCTACTTCTTCTTCTTCTTCTTCTTCTTCTTCATCCTCATCCTCAGAAGAAGAAGAAGAGGATGAGGATGAGGATGAAGAGGAAGAAGAAGAAGAAGTAGGATGAAAATAAGAAGAATTCCAAGCCGGCAAAAAGTGTATCTGCAGAGCTCCTCTATTCTGCAGATACACTTAGAGGAGCTCTGCAGATACACTTTTTGCCGGCTTGGAATTCTTCTTATTTTCATCCTACTTCTTCTTCTTCTTCTTCTTCTTCATCCTCATCCTCATCCTCAGAAGAAGAAGAAGAGGATGAGGATGAAGAAGAAGAAGAAGTAGGATGAAAATAAGAAGAATTCCAAGCCGGCAAAAAGTGTATCTGCAGAGCTCCGCTAAGTGTATCTGCAGAGCTCCGCTATTTCTGACAGTTCTCTGACATTCACATTTACAGCGGTTGAAACATTGTATCTATTTGTTTCCATAAATGGAAACAAATAGATACAATGTTTCAAACGCTGTATGGAGTGAATGTCAGAGAACTGTCAGAAATAGCCTATTTCTGACAGTTCTCTGACATTCACTCCATACAGCGGTTGAAACAATGTTTCAACCGCTGTATGGAGTGAATGTCAGAGAACTGTCAGAAATAGCCTATTTCTGACAGTTCTCTGACATTCACTCCATACATGGAAACAAATAGATACAATGTTTCAACCGCTGTATGGAGTGAATGTCAGAGAACTGTCAGAAATAGCCTATTTCTGACAGTTCTCTGACATTCACTCCATACAGCGGTTCAAACAATGTTTCAACCGCTGTATGGAGTGAATGTCAGAGAACTGTCAGAAATAGCCTATTTCTGACAGTTCTCTGACATTCACTCCATACATGGAAACAAATAGATACAATGTTTCAACCGCTGTATGGAGTGAATGTCAGAGAACTGTCAGAAATAGCCTATTTCTGACAGTTCTCTGACATTCACTCCATACAGCGGTTCAAACAATGTTTCAACCGCTGTATGGAGTGAATGTCAGAGAACTGTCAGAAATAGGCTATTTCTGACAGTTCTCTGACATTCACTCCATACAGCGGTTGAAACATTGTATCTATTTGTTTCCATAAATGGAAACAAATAGATACAATGTTTCAACTGCTGTATGGAGTGAATGTCAGAGAACTGTCAGAAATAGCGGAGCTCTGCAGATACACTTAGCGGAGCTCTGCAGATACACTTTTTGCCGGCTTGGAATTCTTCTTATTTTCATCCTACTTCTTCTTCATCCTCATCCTCATCCTCAGAAGAAGAAGAGGATGAGGATGAGGATGAAGAAGAAGAAGAAGTAGGATGAAAATAAGAAGAATTCCAAGCCGGCAAAAAGTGTATCTGCAGAGCTCCTCTATTTCTGACAGTTCTATGTCAGAGAACTGTCAGAAATAGAGGAGCTCTGCAGATACACTTTTTGCCGGCTTGGAATTCTTCTTATTTTCATCCTACTTCTTCTTCTTCTTCTTCTTCTTCTTCATCCTCATCCTCTTCTTCTTCTTCTGAGGATGAGGATGAAGAAGAAGAAGAAGTAGGATGAAAATAAGAAGAATTCCAAACCGGCAAAAAGTGTATCTGCAGAGCTCCGCTAAGTGTATCTGCAGAGCTCCTCTATTTCTGACAGTTCTCTGACATTCACATTTACAGCGGTTGAAACATTGTATCTATTTGTTTCCATAAATGGAAACAAATAGATACAATGTTTCAACCGCTGAGCTCTGCAGATACACTTAGCGGAGCTCTGCAGATACACTTAGCGGAGCTCTGCAGATACACTTTTTGCCGGCTTGGAATTCTTCTTATTTTCATCCTACTTCTTCTTCATCCTCATCCTCATCCTCAGAAGAAGAAGAAGAATGAAAAGAAGAAGAAGAAGAATGAAAAGAAGAATGAAAAGAAGAAGAAGAATGAAAAGAAGAAGAAGAAGAATGAAAAGAAGAATGAGAAGAATGAAAAGATTCTTCTTCTTCTTCTTTTCATTCTTCTTTTCATTCTTCTTCTTCTTTTCATTCTTCTTCTTCTTCTTTTCATTCTTCTTTTCATTCTTCTTTTCATTCTTCTCATTCTTCTTTTCATTCTTCTCATTCTTCTTCTCATTCTTCTTTTCATTCTTCTTCTTCTTTTCATTCTTCTTTTCATTCTTCTCATTCTTCTTTTCATTCTTCTTTTCATTCTTCTTCTTCTTCTTTTCATTCTTCTTCTTCTTCTTTTCATTCTTCTCATTCTTCTTTTCATTCTTCTCATTCTTCTTCTCATTCTTCTTTTCATTCTTCTTCTCATTCTTCTTTTCATTCTTCTTCTTCTTTTCATTCTTCTTTTCATTCTTCTCATTCTTCTTTTCATTCTTCTTCTCATTCTTCTTCTCATTCTTCTTTTCATTCTTCTTCTTCTTTTCATTCTTCTTTTCATGAAGAAGAAAAGAAGAATGAGAAGAATGAAAAGAAGAATGAAAAGAAGAAGAAGAAGAATGAAAAGAAGAATGAGAAGAAGAATGAAAAGAAGAATGAAAAGAAGAAGAAGAAGAATGAAAAGAAGAAGAAGAAGAATGAAAAGAAGAATGAGAAGAAGAATGAAAAGAAGAATGAGAAGAAGAATGAAAAGAAGAATGAGAAGAAGAATGAAAAGAAGAATGAGAAGAACTAGAGACTTCCGGTTCCGGCGCCGGATGCTGTGACTAACGGGACCCGCGGCTCCCGGGAACCCGCCCGTATAACATCTGCCATCTGCCTCGGGGACCCCCGCATCTTGGCTTTGGGGTGCCTCCTCACATCCCGCGGCGGCCCCAGCATGGAGCGGTACCTTCTCCCGATGCAGTCCGGCCACGAGTCGGCTGCTGGGGCGGAGGGGTGCGGCTCTCCCCCTCCTGCAGCCAAGATGGCCGCCGAAGCTGCCTGTCACAGCATGGACACAGGCACAGAGGGAGATCACAACGTGGGAGCAGGTATGTCTGCACCTCTCCCCACCATCCTCACTGCCTCTCCACTCACATCAGGCACTGATAGCTCTTCTGAGCAATATATAAAAATAGCCCAGGCAGTTTCTTCAATTTTGCTCCCAAATATCACACAGGCTGTGGATAAGGCTGTCAGCCTGGGCATTGAACAGCTGCGAATAGATTTGGGCGAACATTCTAAACGGTTAACTGTGGCTGAGCAGCGCTTATCTGACTTAGAAGATGAAGTCCATTCCATACAAGCAGTTACGTCACAATCCAATCGTATACAGCAAAATATATTGGATAAAATCGACGATCTGGAAAATCGTTCACGTAGAAATAACTTACGCATCGTGGGTCTCCCAGAATCTTTTAATACAGGTTCTCTTCCCGATCTCTGCTCAGCACGAATCCCTGCAGCTTTGGGTCTATCCTCCTCCTGTCAGGTGGAGAGAGCTCATCGCCTGGGGCCCCCATCTAACGAACGCCGGATACCACGTTCGGTGATTGTCCGCTATCTCAACTATGCTGATCGCATGGCGATCCTCACCTCTTTTCGTAATTCCCATTCTCTACAAATTGAGGGTCACAAATTATTAATATTTGCGGACTATTCACAGGAAGTATCACGTAAACGGAAAGCGTTTCAGCAAGTCTGCGCCACTCTTCACCAGAAAGGAATAAAATTCACATTAGCGTATCCGGCTACGTTACGTTTCAATGCACCATCCGG
The DNA here is from genome assembly GCF_062004578.1 of Staurois parvus. Classification (NCBI taxonomy): domain Eukaryota; kingdom Metazoa; phylum Chordata; class Amphibia; order Anura; family Ranidae; genus Staurois; species Staurois parvus. The sequence continues at coordinate 5,789,449 of NW_028318841.1, forward strand.
GGAATCCAAATCTTTCGTCCACCCTGAAGAAGCCCACCAATACCTCCAAGATCATCTAAATGACGGGGATCCGTCGACGCGTATTGCGGGCAGGAATTCTGGCCCTAGAGATCAACGTAGTCCTCGCAAAGACCCACCTAAGCGTCAACGCACAAACCCAGCGTCTTCCAAATCTCGCCCGCCTTGAAGGTATAAGAGGCCATTGGTCTCTACATATTAGCTTTAAGCTTCTCTCCTGATTGGTACCGATTGGTACGGATGTGACTGTTTTTCACTGTTTTTCATTTTTTGCTTGGTTTCTATTGCTTTCTATTGCAATGCACATACTTTCCAAAGTCTGAGTTTTATTGGTTGTTCAACTTGTAATGTTATATATATATATATTATCTGATGGTGCGGCGTTCTCTCACGCTCACCTGCTTCAACATTATTGTGTAAATCATATATCTGCTTGAATTTATACTTCCCTACTCCTGCATGTGCCTGGTTCCCTATTTCAGCGGTGCTGGGGGGGGGGAGATGCTGGAGCCGCTGATGGGAATAAATTTGAGGGAGGCCCTCTCCCATCCCAACAATTATACACCGGCCCCTGGGGCAGGCTCTTCTCCCATATACTCCCGGTCACGCTGGTATTGGTGGAAACAGCATGCGGAATGACGTGAAGTCCTGTATACTGTATTGGTATATTGTATGTTTTGACTTTTTGTTGGGCTCTATTAGGGCCCTTGATCTTGTTCTCGCCTTTCTCTCTCGCTTTTCTTTTCTTCTCCAACTTTATTTCTTGGGAGAACTCCTCCGTCCTCTGAGACCGGTTTCTAATCACCCCCAATTGTCTAGCGAAGCAGTGTTCATTATGCGTACATTTCTAATGGGTAAAATGATTATCCTTCTATCATATCAAGCACATCAGTTAAGATGACACGTATTTTCTCTTGGAATGTCAAGGGTCTCAGGTCCCCTCACAAACGCATGGCGGTTCTACGACATCTACGGCGCTTGCGTGCGGATATAGCTTTGCTCCAAGAAACTCACCTTACCCAATCTGACTTTATCCGCATGCGTAAACTATGGGTGGGTCATGTGTTCGGCTCCTCCTCCCTAAATAATAAAGCAGGGGTACTTATTCTTATTCACAAACGGCTTAATCCGGAATTAGTCGCTATGGATGCTGATACTGAAGGCCGTTTCATAGCAGCTCATATCAAACTCGGAACCCAAGAATTGGTTCTTACTAGTTTTTACGCACCCAATTCCCCGACGAGGCAGGTTTTCCAGGCCCTCTCTTCACGGCTGGCGGCATATGTTCACAAGCCGCTCGTCGTGGGAGGGGACTTTAATTCTGTTATGCAAGAGCAGGAGGATAAATCGCAGAATGTAGACCGTGGCCCTCGCTCCCCTCAGTTTCCCCGTCTCACACCTACTTTGCTATGTAGCTTCGCTGAAGCAATGCAATTTACCGATATATGGCGCTTAACCCATCCGGACGGCAAAGATTACACTTTCTATTCCCCTGTTCATCATTCTTTATCTAGAATAGATTATACCTTTTGTAATTCCGTTCTACTGCAACATGTTGTATCATCTACCATACATGACATAGCCATATCAGATCACTCTCCAATCTCTATTACTATAAACTTTCTAGACCCTACGCCACATCCTAGGATATGGCGTTTCCCCTCGTTTCTGGCGAATAATCAGGAGCTCTCCAAACTATTACAGGACACCTGGGCAGACTTTCAAATTACGAATGCTGTCCATGTCTCTAATCCAAATTTGTTTTGGGATGCAGGGAAGGCTGTGTTACGCGGCAAAATCATCGCTTTTACGTCCGCTTATAAAAAAAGAATTTCACGTAATTTCACTGAAGCTAGTAACCTTCTTAGACTGACTCAAAGAAAAATGGCGGACTCTAATACGCAGGACAACAGAAAAGCTTGGGCGGACGCTAAAACCCAATTTGATACCTGGGCGGCTGCTCAGGAAGCATTACATCACTCACACCTTGACTTACAATATCACAGGTTTGGTAATAAACCAGGCAAACTGCTGGCGCGCATGTGTAGGAAGCCTTTCACCCCTACGCAATTCACCTCTCTTAAAGACTCCCAGGGGGCACTTAAACAATCTCAGGAAGAGATTATATCTATTTTGGAAAACTTTTATGCAGACTTGTACGGGCCGGATCCTATTGACCAGGCACGAGCACAGTCCTTTCTGGAAAGTGTAAATTTGCCCCAAATAGATCCAATAGCACTGCAATCTCTAAATGCCCCTATTTCACAGGCGGATATTTGTCTAGCTATTAGATCTCTAGCTAATGGTAAAGCTCCAGGTCCAGATGGGTACACCTCTGAATTTTTTAAACTAATGGACAAAACTCTGTCTCCTACTCTCCAGCTAGTTTATCAGTCCATCCAGGAGAGCGGGGTATATCTCCCATCGGCTTCGCAAGCCCACATTAAACTAATAGCAAAAAAAGGTAAAGACCCTTCTGATCCTGGATCGTATCGTCCCATTTCCCTCCTTAACCTAGATGCAAAGATCCTTTCTAAGATCATAGCTAACCGTTTGGCCATTATTTTACCCTCTATCATTCACCCTTCTCAAGCAGGTTTTATAAAGGGTCGATCGGCCACGTCTAATATCCGCAAAGTGCTTACAGTTCTGCATCAGGCTAAAAATAACCCCCTTCAGGATTTAGCGATTATTTCTCTCGATGCTGAAAAAGCCTTTGATAACGTTAGTTTTCAATGGCTTCAACTAGTACTCTCTAAATTCGGCTTTTCCGGTTCGTTTATACAGTTAATTCAGGCTATGTATTCTGCCCCAACGGCTCAGATAGTAGCCGCGGGAAAAATATCTAACTCTTTTCTACTACATAAAGGAACAAGGCAAGGCTGTCCACTATCTCCCTTGCTTTTCAATTTAGCATTGGAACCCTTAGCCCGCTTCCTGCTTTTTCAGTCACAACTTCATGGCGTTCAAGTTGCTCAACAAGACCTTCGCCTAGCTTTATTTGCGGACGACATATTAATATTCACATCCAACCCGTCACTAGATCTGCCATATATTCAGAAAGTTTTTGCAGACTTTCGGTGTTGCTCGGGTCTTCGTATTAATTTTGCAAAAAGTGAGGTCCTTCCCCTATACCACGCCCGACTTCCAGATTGGGCCTGCGACTCCCTCTTTAAAATCAATACACGTTACATTACCTATCTGGGTATCAAAATTGGGAAATTGGCTTCGTCCCTTTATTCTCTTAACTTTTCGCCAGTTATTCAAAAAATTTTAGCGGAATTGGAAGTGTGGAAAGACCTGCCATTATCCCTCATGGGTAGAGCCCATCTCTTCAAGATGACAAGCTTTCCGAAGCTTTTATACCCTCTCCAAACTATCCCTCTTCTGCTCAAACGCACGGATATAGTCAAGTTAAACAAGGGGATTTCCAGTTTCCTATGGAGAGGGCGTCGCCCGCGTATAGCTATACACAAGCTGTTTCTCCCTAGATGTGAGGGCGGCCTGGGCCTCCCCAACATCCGGCTCTATAATTTATCTTGTATTTTACGGGTGTGTATAGATTGGTTATCCCAAGCGTCCATGTTCTCCAATTACCTACTTGAATCAGCCATGGTGAGTCCGTTCGACCTGTCGGCCCTATTACATTCTAACTCCAACTCAATACCGGTTCATCTTAAACATAATCCACTCATACGGGATACACTCTTCACTTGGAGGGAGGTCAGACGTAGACTAGGAGTTTCTCCCTGGATATCTCGCTTTCTTCCCATACATCACAATCCTTCCTTCTCTGTCTCTCAACAACATGCAGCCTACGATTTGTGGTATAACCAGGGTCTTAGACTTGTGAACCAATTGTATGATGGTGCATCAGGTTCTCCCCTTTCGTTTCAACAAATTCTTGGCTCGTTTGAACTACCTTCCCATCATTTTTTGTATATTTTACAAGTCAGGAATTTTGTGAAATCCATAGCTCAGGATAAGTCCACCCGTTTTTGCACGACTATGATAGAGGTTCTTGTGAGGAACCAGAAGTATAACATATCTAACATATATAATCAATTGTCCTTGCAATATGCTACACCGTTGGACTCCTCTACCTCCATCAAAACATGGTTGCGGGACTTCGACAATGTTTTCACTGCGGAACAAATACTTGCAGGCTTTAACACTACCTGTGCGTTCAACACGAACGAATTTTGGCGGGAGCAGCAATTTAAAATTATGCATCATGCCTATATGCCTTGTTTGTACTCAAGATCGGACCCAACGATCTCTGCGTGTCCGCTTTGTGGCTCATATAAGCCATCCCTCCACCACAGGTTTTGGAGTTGTCCCTCGATCTCTAATTTCTGGTCCCAACTCTTGAACTTTATACTCTTCGTTACTGCTCTCCCGCTACCTAGAGACCCACTGCTCCTTCTTTTTGGAAACCTGGATGTTCCCGTAACTGCTGCTTCACATCAGCACATTGCTCTGCTCAGAACTGCCAAACCGTGGCTCTCCACCTGCCTGATGGCAGCGAGAAGGTCAATTTTAAAAAAATGGGCCTCCAACTGCCCGCCAACCATTTCGGATGTCAAATTGGACTTACACTCTCTACTTCGTTTGGAGCGGCTCAGCATTCATAACTCCCCATCTACTCCAGGAGAGGAAAAGTTCAATCGCAAGTGGGGACAATATGTTTCAAGAATACTCCCTTCCTCGGAGTCTCAGCACCCCTCACATGGATTTCTAGCCTGGTCCTAATGTAGCCTCTGGGATATTCCTGATGCATTATGTATTGCTCGTATTAGGGGTAATCTGACTGTTTGAATTATACTTTCTGGGCCTTCTTGGACCTTTGACAATCTACCCTCCTTCCACTTTGGATTCAGTTTTCACTTTTCTTCTACTCTCTTTCTTTCACAACTTCGCTTCTTTGATGACTCTTAGGGAACTGTCCCCATACTAGCCCATCTACACCTCCACACACTGTCGAGCTGTTTCTTGCTACTGACATGTTCTTCCGGTCATCTGGCCTCTGAACCTAGGTAATACATTCCTAAGTCTTCTACCTCTCCCTCTCCCTCTTTTCTTTCTTTCTTTCTTTCTTTCTTTCTTTCTTTATCTTTGTCTTTCATGATGGTCTATTTCTTTCTAGACTTGTTTTCTCAATTTTCTTTCTCCTTATTTCCCTACGGTCTAATCTCTATTCTTTATTCTATGTTTTCTGTTTTTGTTCCCACTTCCTATCCATATGCACGTTGACCCTCCTCCTGGTCATTTGACTATTGGCTAACATGGAATATATCTGCTTGTCTCTCTAGAATTATACCTTTGCATGTTTTGACTCGTATCTTCTTAACAACCTGGATACATTACTCCTAAGCCCTTACATTTCGACACTTCGTGCGATGTCTCCCTTTCCATAAGTAAATCTTTTATTTCTACACATCTTTGTTTTTCTCTTTGTCTCTCTTGGGGCTTTTGCATATTCGTTATGAGAACAATTGGTATTTTTGGATTTTGTTACCTGCTTTGACATGTTGCTACGCTACGCATACTGTATAACTTTTATCGTTGGTTCATGTGTGTATAAGATAAAACCTAATAAAGTCTCTTTTAAAAAAAAAAAAAAAAAGAAGAATGAGAAGAAGAATGAAAAGAAGAATGAAAAGAAGAATGAAAAGAAGAATGAAAAGAAGAATGAGAAGAATGAAAAGAAGAATGAGAAGAATGAAAAGAAGAAGAAGAAGAATGAAAAGAAGAAGAAGAATGAAAAGAAGAATGAAAAGAAGAATGAGAAGAATGAAAAGAAGAATGAAAAGAAGAATGAGAAGAATGAAAAGAAGAATGAGAAGAATGAAAAGAAGAAGAAGAAGAATGAGAAGAAGAATGAAAAGAAGAATGAGAAGAAGAATGAAAAGAAGAATGAAAAGAAGAAGAAGAATGAAAAGAAGAAGAAGAAGAATGAAAAGAAGAATGGAAAGAAGAAGAAGAATGAAAAGAAGAATGAGAAGAATGAAAAGAAGAAGAAGAAGAATGAAAAGAAGAATGAAAAGAAGAAGATGAATGAAAAGAAGAAGAAGAAGAATGAAAAGAAGAATGAAAAGATTCTTCTTCTTTTCATTCTTCTTTTCATTCTTCTACTTCTTTTCATTCTTCTTCTTCTTCTTTTCATTCTTCTTTTCATTCTTCTTTTCATTCTTCTCATTCTTCTTTTCATTCTTCCTATTCTTCTTCTCATTCTTCTTTTCATTCTTCTTTTCATTCTTCTCATTCTTCTTTTCATTCTTCTTTTCATTCTTCTTCTCATTCTTCTTCTTCTTTTCATTCTTCTTCTTCTTTTCATTCTTCTTTTCATTCTTCTTCTCATTCTTCTTTTCATGAAGAAGAAAAGAAGAATAAGAAGAATGAAAAGAAGAATGAAAAGAAGAAGAATGAAAAGAAGAATGAGAAGAAGAATGAAAAGAAGAATGAGAAGAAGAATGAAAAGAAGAATGAAAAGAAGAATGAGAAGAATGAAAAGAAGAATGAAAAGAAGAAGAAGAAGAATGAAAAGAAGAAGAAGAATGAAAAGAAGAATGAAAAGAAGAGGAAGAAGAATGAAAAGAAGAAGAAGAAGAATGAAAAGAAGAATGGAAAGAAGAAGAAGAATGAAAAGAAGAAGAAGAAGAATGAAAAGAAGAAGAAGAAGAATGAAAAGAAGAATGAGAAGAATGAAAAGAAGAAGAAGAAGAATGAAAAGAAGAATGAAAAGAAGAAGAATGAAAAGAAGAAGAAGAAGAATTAAAAGAAGAATGAAAAGAAGAGGAAGAATGAAAAGAAGAAGAAGAAGAATGAAAAGAAGAATGAGAAGAATGAAAAGATTCTTCTTCTTCTTTTCATTCTTCTTTTCATTCTTCTTCTTCTTTTCATTCTTCTTCTTCTTTTCATTCTTCTTTTCATTCTTCTCATTCTTCTTTTCATTCTTCTCATTCTTCTTCTCATTCTTCTTTTCATTCTTCTTTTCATTCTTCTTCTCATTCTTCTTTTCATTCTTCTTCTTCTTTTCATTCTTCTTTTCATTCTTCTGATTCTTGTTTTCATTCTTCTTCTCATTCTTCTTTTCATGAAGAAGAAAAGAAGAATGAGAAGAATGAAAAGAAGAATGAAAAGAAGAATGAAAAGAAGAATGAGAAGAATGAAAAGAAGAATGAGAAGAATGAAAAGAAGAATGAAAAGAAGAAGAAGAAGAATGAAAAGAAGAAGAAGAATGAAAAGAAGAATGAAAAGAAGAGGAAGAAGAATGAAAAGAAGAAGAAGAAGAATGAAAAGAAGAATGGAAAGAAGAAGAAGAATGAAAAGAAGAAGAAGAAGAATGAAAAGAAGAATGAGAAGAATGAAAAGAAGAAGAAGAATGAAAAGAAGAATGAAAAGAAGAAGAAGAATGAAAAGAAGAAGAAGAAGAATTAAAAGAAGAATGAAAAGAAGAAGAAGAATGAAAAGAAGAAGAAGAAGAATGAAAAGAAGAATGAGAAGAATGAAAAGATTCTTCTTCTTCTTCTTTTCATTCTTCTTTTCATTCTTCTTCTTCTTTTCATTCTTCTTCTTCTTTTCATTCTTCTTTTCATTCTTCTCATTCTTCTTTTCATTCTTCTCATTCTTCTTTTCATTCTTCTTCTCATTCTTCTTTTCATTCTTCTTCTTCTTTTCATTCTTCTTTTCATTCTTCTGATTCTTGTTTTCATTCTTCTTCTCATTCTTCTTTTCATGAAGAAGAAAAGAAGAATGAAAAGAAGAATGAAAAGAAGAATGAAAAGAAGAATGAGAAGAATGAAAAGAAGAATGAAAAGAAGAAGTATTCCAGTACAGCAAAAAGTGTATCTGCAGAGAGCTCCGCTATTTCTGACAGTTCTCTGACAGTTCCTTCACATTTACAGCGGTTGAAACATTGTATCTATTTATTTCCGAATAAAAATATCTGTATCCTAAATGGAAACAAATAGATACAATGTTTCAACCGTTGTACATGTGAAGGAACTGTCAGAGAACTGTCAGAAATAGCGGAGCTCTCTGCAGGGACACTTTTGCCGGCTGATCAGGAAAAATCCGATTCGCGCACCCGAAGTATGCAAATATTCGGATTCGACGCGAATCAAATTTTTCCTGAAATTCGAAACGAATTCCACTTCGCCTGGTTTGATTCGCTCATCTCTAGTTCTAATCCCTCTCCACTCCATCTAAAGCTAAAAAAAAAGTTTGCTTTTAATTATAATTGAATGCTTACCTTAATAATATATACAATATATATGTACTGTATGTACAGTCATGGCCGAAATTGTTGGCACCCTTGATATTTTTCCTGAAAATTAAGTATTTCACACAAAAAAGGTATTGCATTAACACATGTTTTGCTATACACATGTTTATTCCCTTTGTATGTATTGGAACAAATATAAAACAGAGGCAGAAAAGCAAATATGACATAATGTCACACAAAACCCCAAAAATGGGCTGGACAAAAGTATTGGCACCCTTAACTTAATATTTGGTTGCACACCCTTTGGAAAACATAACTGAAATCAGTCGCTTCCTATAACCATCAATAAGCTTCTGACACCTCTCACCCGGAATTTTGGACCACTCTTCCTTTGCAAACAGCTCCAGGTCTCTCTTATTGGAAGGACACCTTTTCCCAACAGCAATTTTAAGATCTCTCCACAGGTGTTCAATGGGATTTAGATCTGGGCTCATTGCTGGCCACTTCAGAACTCTCCAGCGCTTCTTTGCCATCCATTTCTGAGTGCTTTTTGACGTATGTTTGGGGTCATTGTCCTGCTGGAAGACCCAGGATCTTGGACGCAAACCCAGCTTTCTGACACTGGGCCCTACAGTGCGACCCAAAATCCTTTGGTAATCCTCAGATTTCATGATGCCTTGCACACAGTCAAGGCACCCAGTGCCAGAGGCAGCAAAACAACCCCAAAACATCATTGAACCTCCACCATATTTTACCGTAGGTACTGTGTTTTGTTCTTTGTAGGCCTCATTCCGTTTTCGGTAAACAGTAGAATGATGTGCTTTACCGAAAAGCTCTATCTTGGTCTCATCTGTCCACAAGACGTTTTCCCAGAAGGCTTTTGGCTTACTCAAGTACATTTTGGCAAACTGTAGTCTTGCTTTTTTATGTCTCTGTGTCAGCAGTGGGGTCCTCCTGGGTCTCCTGCCATAGCGTTTCATTTCATTTAAATGTCGACGGATAGTTCGCGCTGACACTGATGCTCCCTGAGCCTGCAGGACAGCTTGAATGTCTTTGGAACATGTTTGGGGCTGCTTATCCACCATCCGGACTATTCTGCGTTGCAATCTTTCATCAATTTTCCTCATCCGTCCACGACCAGGGAGATTAGCTACAGTGCCATGGGTTGCAAACTTCTTGATAATGTTGCGCACTGTGGACAAAGGCAAATCTAGTTCTCTGGAGATGGACTTGTAACCTTGAGATTGTTGATATTTTGCCACAATTTTGGTTCTCAGGTCCTCAGACAGTTCTCGTCTCCTCTTTCTGTTGTCCATGCTTAGTGTGGCACAGACAGACACACAATGCAAAGGTTAAGTGAACGTCTCTCCTTTTTATCTGCTTTCAGGTGTGATTTCTATATTGCCCACACCTGTTACTTGCCCCAGGTGAGTTTACAGGAGCATCACATGCTTGTAACATTCTTATTTATCCGCAGTTGTGAAAGGGTGCCAATACTTTTGTCCAGCCCATTTTTGGAGGTTTGTGTGACATTATGTCGAATTTGCTTTCTTTCCTCCCTTTTTTTGTTTTGTCCCAATACACACAAAGGGAATAAACATGTGTATAGCAAAACATGTGTTAATGCAATACGTTTCGTGAGAAATACATGATTTTCAGGAAAAATATCAAGGGTGCCAACAATTTCGGCCATGACTGTATGTGTGTATATGTATATTTATATATATATATATATATATATATATACAGGTGACAAGTAATGCAACTTAAAAGGTGAAATTCATATATGAGATAGATTCATTACATGCAAAGCAAGATAGTTCAAGCCATGATTTGTCGTAATTGTGATGATTATGGCTTACAGCTCATGAAAACCCCAAATCTACAATCTCAGAAAATTTGAATATTAAATGCAATCAATAAAACAAGGATTGTACATAGAACAATATCGAACCTCTGAAAATTATAAGCATGCATATGTACTCAGTACTTAGTTTGGGCCCCTTTTGCAGCAATTACTGCCTCAATGCAGCGTGGCATGGAAGCTATCAGCCTGTGGCACTGCTGAGGTGTTATGGAAGACCAGGATGCTTCAATAGTGGCCTTCAGCTCTTCTGCATTGTTCGGTCTCATGCCTCTCATCTTTCTCTTGGCAATGCCCCATAGATTTTCTATGGGGTTCAGGTCAGGCGAGTTTGCTGGCCAATCAAGTACAGTAATACCACGGTCATTGAATCAGGTTTTTGGTGCTTTTGGCAGTGTGGGCAGGTGCCAAGGCCTGCTGGAAAATGAAGTCAGCATCCCCATAAAGCTCGTCTGTGGAAGGAAGCATGAAGTGCTCCAAAATCTCCAGGTAGACGGCTGCGTTGACCCTGGACTTAATGAAGCACAGTAGACCAACACCAGCAGATGACATGGCTCCCCACATCAACACAGACTGTGGAAACTTCACACTGGACTTCAAGCATCTTGCAGTGTGTGCCTCTCCATTCTTCCTCCATACTCTGGGTCCTTGGTTTCCAAATGAGATGCAAAAGTTGCTCTCATCAGAAAAGAGGACTTTGGATCACTGAGCAACAGACCAGGTCTGTTTTTCTTTAGCCCAGGTAAGACGCTTCTGACGTTGTTTATTGTTCAGGAGCGGCTTGACAAGAGGAATATGACATTTGAAGCCCATGTCCAGGATCCGCCTGTGTGTGGTGGCTCTTGATGCACTGACTCCAGCCTCAGTCCACTCCTTGTAGAAGTCCCCAACACTTTTGAATGGCCTTTTCCTGACAATCCTCTCCAGGCTGTGGTCATCCCTGCTGCTTGTGCACCTTTTTCTTCCACACTTTTCCCTTCCACATAACTTTCTATTAATGTGCTTTGATACAGCACTTTGGGAACATCCAACTTCTTTTGCAATTACCTTTTGAGGCTTTCCCTCTTATGGAGGGTGTCAATGATGGTTTTCTGCACAACTGTCAGGTCAGCAGTCTTTCCCATGATTGTGATTCCTACTGAACCAGACTGAGAGACCATTTAAAGGCTCAGACACCCTGTGCAGGTGTTATAACTTAATTAGCTGATTAGAGTGGGACACTTTGAGCCTAGAATATTGTACCTTTTCACAATATTCTAATTTTCTGAGATTGTGGATTTGGGGTTTTCATGAGCTGTAAGCCATAATCATCACAATTATGACAAATCACGGCTTGAACTATCTTGCTTTGCATGTAAGGAGTCTATCTCATATATTAGTTTCACCTTTTAAGTTGCATTACTGAAATAAATGAACTTGTGCACGATATTCTAATTTTACGAGTTTCACCTGTATATATTTTTGGCTCCTGAGCTATACAACCCTCTCCCCCTCCCCCCCCCCCACACACACACTTTTCTATCCTATTATTTTCCTATTTCCTTGCTCCCCCCCCCCTCCTATTGACATCTAATCTTTCCTGCCCAACACCAGACCTCTCACATCCCCCCAAATGCACTAAGCATCTATACATCTGGGGTGTTTTTCCCTAAACAGTTTTCCATAGGCTGCTATGATTCTTGTGAAATATCTTTCCCTATTGTCCTACTATCTTTACAGTTAATGTGACACCTAGCCACACATTGGAGTTGATTTACTAAAGACAAATAGACTGTGCATTTTGCAAGTGCAGTTGCACTAATTTTTCCCAGCGCTTAGCAAATGTGGTAAAACTCTGATTTCCATCATCCAATCATGTGCAAGCAAAAATGTTGTTTTTTTCCCTAACACCTGATTGGGTATTCTTTATGTAACACCCTCCTAGATAGCTAGGGGGAGCTAGGGCTTAATTGCTAGTTAGAGGCTAAATAGCAGCCTGTGATGATAGTAAGAGGGAAGTCAAATTTCGATCAGAGCTGAGAGGCTCTGCAGACCAGTTCCCTGATACCTCCCCTGCTCTAGAGATCTTGGAAAAGATTCTAGAAGAAGTGGGCGGGGGTGAGGAGGAGCTGGCCTGCACAGTTGGAGGACCTTGGCAAATCCCAAAGCAGGATTCTTAGCATGGGGCCAGGGCAGCCTTCAAATGTGAGAAAGCCTGCTCAGCAGCAGGAGAGTAAAATGGAGAGGAAGTGAGAGGCTGGAGAGCAGGACCCTGGGAGGGGGCCCAGATGTGAAGGGGCTCACCTACAGGCAGAGGAGCTGAAAAGGAGGAAAGCTCAGAACCTCCTCAGCCACCAGCGTGAGGACCATCTATGCAGCAGAGAAGGAGGGGCCCAGTGGAAGGCCTGAGAGCAGCCACCAACCCATCATCTCAAAGACAGAGGACTGAGTGAGTAGGCCTACACCCCATGGGTCCAGTAAGGGGAAAGAGTCACTCTAGGGGGAAGCTGGATTAGCTTTCTTACCTGAGACTGTTTCACACTGCAGTGGCAGTCACTGGATCCCCTACCTATGGATTCACCCAGTGCAGCTGGATGAGGAGAGGATTCATCTGGGGTCTGGGGTGGTACACCAGGAGATGCTGGCTAGCTCTCCAGAAGATAATTTTTGCTGCTTAAAGAGACTTGTATATAGTTCCAGCAAGAATGTCCTCAGTTGCTGTTCCCTTTGGGCATCCCATGTATCCCTCACCCCATCCAAGTTCAATTCCTCTAATAATACTGAAAAAGAAATCAAGCTCAAAGACTGCTTACTGTCTCCTGAATTCAAGTCTGTGTGAAAAAAATGCATGTTGCCAGGCTGTGTAGGACTAAAGGGGGACCGAAAACTCAGCAACTCCTACGGGGGGTAGTGCTACATTTATAAAGTGAAGCTTTACCACATTTACTAAGCTTGGGGTAAAATGAGTGCAACTGCACTTGCAAAGTGTACAGTCTATTTGCCTGTAGTAAATCAACCCTATGTAATCTGCAAATGCATTTGCACTGATATTCCCCAGTGAAATGTAGTGAAGTTCTGCTGATTTCCACCATCCAATCACGTGCAAGCACAAACGCTGCCTTTTTATTTTCCTTGTACCGATTGGGCATTCTTTACAAGGTGAAGCTTCACCACATTTACTAAGCTTTGGTGAAAATGAATGTAACCGCACTTGCAAAGTGCACAGTCTGTTTGCCTTTAGTAAATCAACCTCATTGCATCTGAGCTAATAAGCAATAGCTACAGTCTGAATTATATGTTCTGTAAACTTCTTAATACTGCACATTATTGACAATATACCTTAATTTGTTAAAACAATAAAAACTTACTGAACAAAATTGAGTGCCTAAAATCATTATCACTAAAGAGGTTTGGATCTTTCAATTATATAGTAGTTCTAAAAGCAGATGAACCTCGAGCAAAATCCTTAAATTGTATGTATATAACCAAGAAGCATATTTTTTAGTAAATCTGCATTTAAAACAGTTTAGAGTGTCATATGCAATGAGCACACCATGCATTAAAGAGCATGTTTATCTAAAATGGAGATATCAGCTCTGTTTTTCTTGAGCCCCAGGGTCATTACCTGGCCAGGAACACTATTTTCTATGGTTGGCTGAGTTTACAAGGATCTACAAAGCTTATTTTACAAAATAAGCAATGTTTCCATGTGCTTCCAGCTCTCTGTATAGACAACTAGACATTTGTGTGTTATTATCCTCCGCAAATATAAAAGTATCTTTAACTGGGGGCTGATGTTTAAAACGTTTGCTGAAGAAAGTATACCTTTAGAAGTAATTTGTTAGGTAAAATGTATTTGTGTTGGGATTCTCCTGCAGAAACCTTAAGGCTAAGTTCACTCTAGAAAACAGTGTGAGAAACCCACGATCAGTGTGCGATTCCCACCCTTGTTCAAAATGCACTGCAATTGCAATCTTCAGTGGGTGTCAATGGCAATGACACCCCAAGCACAGGTTACAAACACAATGCAGTTTCCTGCATCAGATCACATAGTACAAAAGTACCATGTAATCCGGCTGCAGTGTATTTCCAAAAGTAGTGCATGCTCTAGTTTTGTTGCAATGCAGTGCAATTTGATCTTATTCAAAGTGAATTGGCTCTAATTGCACCACACTGAATTGCATGTGAATTGAACATGAAGGAACAGTGCATTCCTGTGCAATTCAGAGTGTGAACTGAGCCTTATGGGACATGTCATACACGGGGACATGGGGAGTCATATATGAAGGCCATTTAAGAATACAGTTTGCCTGGAGGTAGATAATATGTGAACTGCAAGCACTGCCATTGCTCCATTAGGGCTCATTCACCCAACTGTGGCCATTCATTTAAATGGGGTGGCTAAAACACCTAAATGCATCAAAGCATTGCATGCAGAATTTCCAGCGTGCACATTGTGTTGTGCAGCAGTGCACATTATTTATTAGTATTTTTTATATTTTAGTATTTTTTTTTTTATAAAGGAAAAGATTGACCCCGCTGTTACGTCCACCAGGCAGTACCACCATTGGAAAATGCTAGTTGCTTGTCTATCATGCTGATCCAATGACTTCACTACAATTGGATTGATTTACTAAAACTGGAGAGTGCAAAATCTGGTGAAACTGTGTATGATAGCCAGTCAGATTCTAACTACAGCTTGCTGAGTTAAGTTTTGACAATACAACCTGGAAGCTGATTGGTTTCTATGCTGAGCTGCACCAGATTTTTTACTCTCCAGTTTTAGTAAATCAACCCCATTGTGTGTGACTGATCAGAAGCAAGTAGCTCAGGAGCAAAGAGTTCACTTTGACTTTGCTTGGGACATTCTTGCTCCAGGTCAATGACTCATATTGAAACTAGACACAGAAAGACAACTGGCAGTTTCAGAAGGAGCTCCGATATTTATCCCAAAAAAACTTTCCTTTAGGCCCCATTCACACCTAACAATTTTATAGTTCAAAGCTCCATATCTCTCAACATCCAAAATGCCATGTACAGAATTTCAATAGTGGCTTTTCACATACTCTATGTAGCTCAATGCCTGACACTCCAATAGTTACATGATCTACCTTTGAGGAATATTTGGACATTCCTGGCCATAGACTTCAATGGAAACACCTGTAAATGCTTGAATATAGTGTTTTTGCGGGAATATTTCAGACAATTTTTTTTTTCTGTAAAACTGTTTATTTAGGTCACATCAAAAATGTAGGCAAGTATAATAACATAGAAGGCAAATCAACAAATCAGATATCTTACATACAGTCTCTATAAGCAGTCATATAGCCACAGACCGTTCGTGTCTACACAGACCATGACAAATAAAAATATAGGAAATGTATAAAAGCAAAAGGAATACAGAAAAGCAGGTTCAGAGGGGGATAAGAAGAAAAGGGAGAAGAAGTAAAAATAAAAAATAAAAAGGGGGGGGGGAGAAAGAAGAGGGAAAGAGAGGCAAAGGACGGGGTTGGATGTGGACACTAATATGGGGAGAGCTTCAAGCAAAATGATGGGGAAGAGTGGGACAGGAAACTCCGGCTCCAATCCCACCAGCCCCCACCCCTAATCGCAGAGGCAGAGTAGTGCTTTCCCAGATAACGATAGTCAGTCGACACACCGAACCATGAGGCATCGTAAGATATTACAAAGGGGTACCATTTCACCTTAGCATTTAAATGTAAGTTTTATACCGTGGCGTGGTCTTGAAGTGTATCCAGCAGAACCATAAAGATATAAATTTAGTAAGGTGGTCATGTGCAATGGAGATAAGTTCTTCCATTTCTTCAATATTATTCAATCTAGTGAACCATTCCCTGATCGCTGGAACGCTGGTAGAACACCAGTGTAGCGGTATGCAAAGCCTAGCAGCAATTACCATCATCATAGCTAACAATTTGCAATAAGAGGGCAATGGTGTAGAGGAATGGTGTAAAATAAATTGTGCTGGTGTATACTCCAGACAGGCTGTGGTTACTTGGGAGATAATCTGGTGAACTATTTTCTGATAGGGTTGGAGTCGCTTACAGGACCACCAAATATGTAACATTGTACCTTCCTCTTCCCCACATCTCCAGCACGCCTTCAAAATTGAAGGAACAAATTTATGAAGCAAAGATGGGACTTGGTACCATCGAGTTCTGATTTTGTAACTGTTCTCTTGGATGGCTACATTGAGGGAGCCTTTATGTGTAAGATCATTGATGTCAGACCAATCATCATTGGATATTTCCAAATGTATCTCCCTTTCCCAGGCCAATCTTGCAGGGTCTGATATAGAATGATTGTCTAAATGTAAAAGTGAACAAATGATAGACACTAAATGACGTTGAGGTTTCACTTTTCTGCAAAGGGATTCAAAAGGGGTAAAGGATCTCATCCATGTATCCTCCAAAATGGAGTATGAGAAGAAAAGTTGAAGTTGAAGGTAAGTCCATATCGAGAAAGAACCAGATGTCATAAGATTGTTCAGTGCTTCAAGATTGAGTAATTCACCTTTAGAGAAGAATGAAAGATCAGCATGAGTCCAAATGGGTGTAAGAAAGGATCGAGACATTCCCGGCATAAAATCGGGATTCAACCGAACGGAAGTTAAAGGGCCGGGTAACAAAGAGAGGTGGAACTTTCTACAAGCCATAGCAAAATTGAGAAGAGTTGGGCCAATGAGGGGGTGTAAAGAAGTAGCTTTGTTCAATCTCTTAAAAGATAGCCAAGGTAGTGTAGCTAGTGGCAATGTGGACATAGTGTCTTCCAATTGCATCCAGGCCTTTAGCTTAGAATGGACATTCCAATCTACAATTCTCATTAAATGACACACTAAGTAGTATCTCCAGATAACCGGGAGACCAATGCCTCCTGCTATTTTTTGATAAGGTAAGGCATGCATACTTGATGCGGGGATGTGCATTGTTTCCAAAAAAAACAAACAGCAACATTTATATTCTGCAAAAAAAGAAGGAGGCAGATGAATAGGGATTGTTTGTAAGAGGTTAGAGGATGTGCGGAAGGATGTTCATCTTTACAAGGGCCACTCGTCCGAACCAGGAGATCCGAAGCAACTTCCAGGTCTCTAGGTCTTTCTGATTGACAGCCAGAACCCTACAGAAATTCCTCTGATAAAGTTCAGACAGTCGGTTTGGGATCTGAATCCCCAAGTATGTAATTGCATCATCCTTCCATTGGAAGGGGAAGTTCTGTTTATATTGCAAGACTGTCGTGGTAGGAAGGGAAACATTAAGCGCATAGGATTTGTAATTTATTTATTTATTTCAGGTACTTATATAGCGCTGTCAATTTACGCAGCGTTTTACACATATATATTGAACATTCACATCAGTCCCTAACCCTCAAGGAGTGTACTGTCAATTTACGCAGCGCTTTACACATATACATTGAACATTCACATCAGTCCCTAACCCTCAAGGAGTGTAAATGGTTTATTTTAAAATTTGACAGAGTTTGAAACAGCATTAAATCGTTAAGGAGGTTCGGGATAGATATATGCGGGTCCAAGAGAAACAGCAGTAAGTCATCCGCAAAAGTGGCTAATTTGTATTCACGTTTCTGGATGAAGAGACCTTTGATATCGGAATTACTCCTCAGTTTGTTTAATAAGGGTTCCAAAGTCAATACAAAAATTAGAGGAGAAAGGGGGCAGCCCTGGCGCGTACCATTAGTGATCTTAAAGGCTTTCCGAAAGGTGGCCATTGACCCAAATCCTTGTTGTAGGAGTTGAGTAAAGAGCCTGGATGTAGTTGAACATGTGTTGGCGAATACCCAGTTTTAATGAAACTGCCCGCATGTAGTCCCAGGCCACCCTGTTGAAGGCCTTTTCCAATGAAAGAAAAAATCCCTCTTGATCACAGGCGGTCATCCAGTGGTGGAGCTTGAGCTCCTTGATGGTGTTATCTCAGGCTTTCCTACCTGGGATAAAGCCCACTTGATCAAAGGAAATAAGGGAGGGAAGCAATGGCAGGAGCCGATTTGCCAAGATTTTATCATATAGCTTGATGTCTACGTTAAGTAAAGATATCGGTCTATAGTTCACCACCTGTGTTTTGTCTTTCCCTTGTTTAGGTATGACTGTAGTGTGAGCTTCTAAGGAATGACTTATGTCAATATTGGGACCCAAAAGCGTATTAAACGCTGCGAGAAATCTGGGAGCCAGGATGTCAAAGAAGGTTTTGTAATATTGAGTTGTCAAGCCATCTGGGCCTGGGCTTTTCCCTGGTTTCATTTGTTTAAGAGCTTTAACAAGTTCCACATATGAGAGGGGTACCTCCAGTCATTGAGCAGCTTCTGAAGAAATGGCATTTGGACCAAATTCAGAGAGAAAGTCAGAAAGCAGATCCGCCCTATTTCCCGTTAGGGGGGTATCTGAGCAGTCAGAATGTAGGTTGTAGAGCTTACGATAATAAGACTCAAATTGTTTGGCTATATCCTTGCTTTGTGCCCAGAGTTTACCCTGTTGGTGTCTAATGTGGTGTATTTGTAAGGACGGAGTAAGAGAGTGAATAGCTCATGCTAACATTCTACCATTCTTGTTACACTGCTCATAAAGCACTTTCTGCCGCAGAACATACTGTCATCATAATACCTTCCCTAGTTCCTCCAGTAAACGAGTGCGAGCTGTAAGTAATTCCTGGAAATTATGAACAGCGCAAGTACGTTTGTGCGTTGCTTCCAGGAATTTGATTCGATTAATGCAGTGTCAACTGACGATCTCTCTTTACCTTAGCCGTAAAAGACAGGAGTTCCCCTCTGATAACGCATTTGTGCGCCTCCCAAAGAGTAAGCAGAGAAGTTTCGTGATTGTAATTTTCCACAAAATAATTTCTGAGGGATTCAGACAGCAACCGAACATGCTCTGTGTCTTTCAGAAGCAAAGAATTGAGTCTCCAGACTTTAGATCTATTCGGGCTACTTCCAAAGTTCAAGGTAACTGTAATGGGGTGGTGGTCCGAAAAAACATAGGTTCAATGGATGCCGCATAAAGTGAAGGCAGATTGGCCTTAGATATGAAAAAATAATCTATCCTGGAGTATTTTTGATGTGAGGCAGAATAGAAAGTATAGTCTTTGTCGTGGGGAAAAAGGGTACGCCATGAGTCATGTAGGTTAAGATTGTGGAGCTGAGTCTTAATTTATCTAAGTACCTTGTAGGAAAGTGACCTGCCGGATGAGGAATCTATGAGAGGGTTCAAGGGGACATTAAAGTCACCCCCTAGTAAAAGAAGACCCAATTGGAATGTATAAAGCAATTCTCCGATCGTCCGGAAGAAAGAGACTTGGTGTTTGTTGGGGCAGTATATATTTGCTAAAGTGAGAGGACATAATCCAATTTTACCCTTCAAAAATAGATAGCGGCCATCGGGGTCTGCCAGCATTTCCAGAAGGTGAAACTCAAATGTTTTGATAGGAGAATTGGGACTCCTTTCATTTTAGATTGTGTGTTCATAGCATGAATTGCCATCGTGTACAATTTGTTAATTTGGGAATGTCCCATTTTAAAATGAGTTTCCTGCAGGAACATGATCTGGGCCTTATGTTTGCAAAGTGTAGATAGAACCTGGGTTCTCTTTTCAGGGAGATTAAGGCCTTTCGTATTGAGAGAAACGCATTTCAGCGAACAGGGAGCGTTGTTGACCCCCACTGAGGGCATGTTGGGGGAGTATGCCCGCTTAGGTCGAATCTGTCGATATGAGATAACCAAAGCCCGGCAGCCTCAACCCACCTCAGGAGTAATGTCGCACAAGGGAAACCCCAGGGGGACCAGAGCCGGGGCAAGAGAGGGGCAGAAGAAGAGAAAAAAAAAAAGAAAAAGGGGGGGAATGGGGGAAGAGGAGAAAGGGGGGAGCGGGCCAAAAGCCGACAAAGGGGGAGGAAAAAAAGAAAAAACAGAAGAGACCAAAGGGGCAAGGCCAGGGAGAAAAGAAGCAAGTGCAGCCAGAAAAAAAAAAAAGGGATTATAGAAGGAAAAGTAGCCAGAGGTAGTGTTTGAGCTTCCAACTCACCTAGAAAAGGAAAGGAGAATCTGGAAAGTCAGGTAAACACACTAGAAAAGCTGTGTGAGGACAATGATCTTGGATACTCCAGAAAGTGGGAGTTAGCACTAACGAGACCCAGCAAAAGCAGAGGAAGCGGGAAGCCGAAAGTATAGAGCAAGAAAGAGGCAGATGTATATATGGGAGGCAGAAGCACGAGGCTCCCATCTTTATATATGTAAGTTTGAGCAGCAACATACTAAGTAACACAAAAATAATGAGATGAACAAGTGAACTAAAGTAAAGACATATGGGATGCAGGTGACCCTAATCTCACCACAAAATTAGTGGAAGCTATCCATACAGCTACAAGGTCAGTGGCAAGCGATAAGAAACATTAGTTATCCACAATCTGGATTTGCCTGAGACCCGAGGGAAAAATGTCAAGCCACATTGATGTACTTATGGATATAAAGCTTCAATCTGGTCCTGCGTCCAGAAAATCAGATCACTCTACATATTCAGAACCCTGGCAGGAAATAACCCACTGATAAAATGATAGAGCAGGATTGCAAGGGTTAGGAGCATGAGGAGCATCAACAATGTTCTCACACCGGACGACCAGTTGTGGAAGCACTCCAAGGGAGTGAGCAGTTAGAAATAGCAAGTAAGCCATAATGGGCTCAAACAGACATTAAGACTAGAGATGAGCGAATCGAAGTATCCGAAGTGGAATTCGAGTCGAATATCGGAAAAATTTCGATTCGTGCCGAATCCGAAAAATAGCCTAATTCGGACGCGCGAATCGAAATTTTTCAGAAAATGGCGGCTGACATGTGCGGCGACGGAGTGGGGATGTCTGGGAAGGCGCGCAGACAAGGCGCGCTGACCCATAATGCATTCCTCAACTACATGTGATCGCATCAGCCAATCAGCAGCCAGCCAGCCAGCACTGTGTAATGGTCGAGCTATAAATAGCGGCCATTTTGGAATTCTTCATTTGCCTGCAGTTATTGAACAGAGGCAGACCGCTCTGTACTAGGGACAGGGACAGAGTTAGGGCCACAGAAACGATAATTGGGGACAGAGAAAAGTTACTTAGGGACAGAGAACAATTACTCAGGGACACAGACTTGTTAATGAGGGCCACAGAATCGTTATTTAGGGACAAAGAAACGCTAGTTAGGGCCACAGAATTCATACTCAGGGACAGACAGAATTGTTACTCAGTGCCAGAGAATTGTTACTTAGGGCCACAGAAACGTTATTAGGGCCACAGAATTTTTACTCAGGGACAGACAGAATTGTTACTGAGTGCCAGAGAATTGTTACTCAGGGACAGACAGAATTGTTACTGAGTGCCAGAGAATTGTTACTTAGGGCCACAGAAACTTTAATTAGGGCCACAGAATTTTTACTCAGGGACAGACAGAATTGTTACTGAGTGCCAGAGAATTGTTACTCAGGGACAGACAGAATTGTTACTGAGTGCCAGAGAATTGTTACTTAGGGCCACAGAAACTTTACTTAGGGCCACAGAATTTTTACTCAGGGACAGACAGAATTGTTACTGAGTGCCAGAGAATTGTTACTCAGGGACAGACAGAATTGTTACTGAGTGCCAGAGAATTGTTACTCAGGGCCCCAGAAACTTTACTTAGGGCCACAGAATTTTTACTCAGGGACAGACAGAATTGTTACTGAGTGCCAGAGAATTGTTACTCAGGGACAGACAGAATTGTTACTGAGTGCCAGAGAATTGTTACTTAGGGCCACAGAAACTTTACTTAGGGCCACAGAATTGTTACTCGCACAGACACAGAATTGTTACTCGCACAGACACAGAATTGTTACTGAAGGCCACAGAACTGTTACTTAGGGCCACAGAATTGTTACTCGCACAGACACAGAATTGTTACTCGCACAGACACAGAACTGTTACTGAGGGCCACAGAACTGTTACTTAGGGCCACAGAATTGTTACTCGCACAGACACAGAATTGTTACTCAGGGCCACAGAACTGTTACTTAGGGACAAAGAAACGCTAGTTAGGGCCACAGAATTCATACTCAGGGACAGACAGAATTGTTACGGAGTGCCAGAGAATTGTTACTCAGGGCCACAGAAACTTTACTTAGGGCCACAGAATTTTTACTCAGGGACAGACAGAATTGTTACTGAGTGCCATAGAATTGTTACTCAGGGACAGACAGAATTGTTACGGAGTGCCAGAGAATTGTTACTCAGGTCCACAGAAACTTTACTTAGGGCCACAGAATTTTTACTCAGGGACAGACAGAATTGTTACTGAGTGCCAGAGAATTGTTACTCAGGGACAGACAGAATTGTTACTGAGTGCCAGAGAATTGTTACTTAGGGCCACAGAAACTTTACTTAGGGCCACAGAATTGTTACTCGCACAGACACAGAATTGTTACTCGCACAGACACAGAACTGTTACTGAGGGCCACAGAAACTTTACTTAGGGCCACAGAATTGTTACTCGCACAGACACAGAATTGTTACTCGCACAGACACAGAACTGTTACTGAGGGCCACAGAACTGTTACTTAGGGCCACAGAATTGTTACTCGCACAGACACAGAATTGTTACTCAGGGCCACAGAACTGTTACTTAGGGACAAAGAAACGCTAGTTAGGGCCACAGAATTCATACTCAGGGACAGACAGAATTGTTACGGAGTGCCAGAGAATTGTTACTCAGGGCCACAGAAACTTTACTTAGGGCCACAGAATTTTTACTCAGGGACAGACAGAATTGTTACTGAGTGCCAGAGAATTGTTACTCAGGGACAGACAGAATTGTTACTGAGTGCCAGAGAATTGTTACTCAGGGCCACAGAAACTTTACTTAGGGCCACAGAATTTTTACTCAGGGACAGACAGAATTGTTACGGAGTGCCAGAGAATTGTTACTCAGGGCCACAGAAACTTTAATTAGGGCCACAGAATTTTTACTCAGGGACAGACAGAATTGTTACTGAGTGCCAGAGAATTGTTACTCAGGGACACATAATCGTTGAATTAAAGAGTATGTCAGACAACATGCAGAGGAGTGGCAGAGGAGGCAATTTTTTAGGAGCGAGCAGACGTGGCAGCAGAGGAAGGGGTCGAGGCAGCACTATTCGCAGCCAGAGGCCAGTGCTCCCGGTGTCATCCAGCGGTCGTGTCTCCACCGACAACCCTGCCGTCATTGATTGGTTGGCTCGGTCGTCTTCCTCTTCCCAGGTCACCTCTGACACCTACAGCCAACGGTCGGTGGGTACGTCAGACACAACCGTTAGTTGGCATGGCCCGGGAGCAAGCCCACTGAAATCACATGTCCTCTACCTGCCCCTGTCCTTTGCTGTTCCCTCACCAAGTGAAGTATCGCATGCTGTGGGCTCAGCCCCACTGTACAGTGAGGAAGAGCTAACAGAGGGCGGTCAGGAACGGGGGGAGACATCGGCCTTTTCAGCAGCCAGGCGAAGAAGTACTGGCGAGGAGAGTGACATAGGGTGCTGGCAGATTACGGACCTCCCATAGCTGCTGCCAGGCCCCTAATCTGCCATGGGCCCCTATATACCGCCTCCTCATGCTGCTGCCAAGTCCAGAGTCTCTCATGGGTCCCTGTACGGCCTCCCATTGCTGCTGTCTCCATCGCCACATTCTGCCATGTGCCACTTTCAGGTCTCCTCACACACTGCTGGTGTGTAGAATTTTTTGACATAGGGTGCTGGCAGATTACGGGCCTCCTATAGCTGCTGCCAGGCCCCTAATCTGCCATGGGCCCCTATATACCGCCTCCTCATGCTGCTGCCAGTTCCAGAGTCTCTCATGGGTCCCTGTACGGCCTCCCATTGCTGCTGTCTCCATCGCCACACTCTGCCATGTGCCACTTTCAGGTCTCCTCACACACTGCTGGTGTGTAGAATTTTTTGACATAGGGTGCTGGCAGATTACGGGCCCCCCATAGCTGCTGCCAGGCCCCTAATCTGCCATGGGCCCCTATATACCGCCTCCTCATGCTGCTGCCAGTTCCAGAGTCTCTCATGGGTCCCTGTACGGCCTCCCATTGCTGCTGTCTCCATCGCCACACTCTGCCATGTGCCACTTTCAGGTCTCCTCACACACTGCTGGTGTGTTGAATTTTTTGACATAGGGTGCTGGCAGATTACGGGCCTCCTATAGCTGCTGCCAGGCCCCTAATCTGCCATGGGCCCCTATATACCGCCTCCTCATGCTGCTGCCAAGTCCAGAGTCTCTCATGGGTCCCTGTACGGCCTCCCATTGCTGCTGTCTCCATCGCCACACTCTGCCATGTGCCACTTTCAGGTCTCCTCACACACTGCTGTTGTGTTGAATTTTTTGACATAGGGTGCTGGCAGATTACGGGCCTCCCATAGCTGCTGCCAGGCCCCTAATCTGCCATGGGCCCCTATATACCGCCTCCTCATGCTGCTGCCAAGTCCAGAGTCTCTCATGGGTCCCTGTACGGCCTCCCATTGCTGCTGTTTCCATCGCCACACTCTGCCATGTGCCACATTCAGGTCTCTTCACACTGCTGGTGTGTTGAATTTTTTGACATAGGGTGCTGGCAGATTACGGGCCTCCCATAGCTGCTGCCAGGCCCCTAATCTGCCATGGGCCCCTATATACCGCCTCCTCATGCTGCTGCCAAGTCCAGAGTCTCTCATGGGTCCCTGTACGGCCTCCCATTGCTGCTGTCTCCATCGCCACACTCTGCCATGTGCCACTTTCAGGTCTCCTCACACACTGCTGGTGTGTTGAATTTTTTGACATAGGGTGCTGGCAGATTACGGGCCTCCTATAGCTGCTGCCAGGCCCCTAATCTGCCATGGGCCCCTATATACCGCCTCCTCATGCTGCTGCCAAGTCCAGAGTCTCTCATGGGTCCCTGTACGGCCTCCCATTGCTGCTGTCTCCATCGCCACACTCTGCCATGTGCCACTTTCAGGTCTCCTCACACACTGCTGGTGTGTAGAATTTTTTGACATAGGGTGCTGGCAGATTACGGGCCCCCTATAGCTGCTGCCAGGCCCCTAATCTGCCATGGGCCCCTATATACCGCCTCCTCATGCTGCTGCCAGTTCCAGAGTCTCTCATGGGTCCCTGTACGGCCTCCCATTGCTGCTGTCTCCATCGCCACACTCTGCCATGTGCCACTTTCAGGTCTCCTCACACACTGCTGGTGTGTTGAATTTTTTGACATAGGGTGCTGGCAGATTACGGGCCTCCTATAGCTGCTGCCAGGCCCCTAATCTGCCATGGGCCCCTATATACCGCCTCCTCATGCTGCTGCCAAGTCCAGAGTCTCTCATGGGTCCCTATACGGCCTCCCATTGCTGCTGTCTCCATCGCCACACTCTGCCATGTGCCACTTTCAGGTCTCCTCACACACTGCTGTTGTGTTGAATTTTTTGACATAGGGTGCTGGCAGATTACGGGCCTCCCATAGCTGCTGCCAGGCCCCTAATCTGCCATGGGCCCCTATATACCGCCTCCTCATGCTGCTGCCAAGTCCAGAGTCTCTCATGGGTCCCTGTACGGCCTCCCATTGCTGCTGTTTCCATCGCCAAACTCTGCCATGTGCCACATTCAGGTCTCTTCACACTGCTGGTGTGTTGAATTTTTTGACATAGGGTGCTGGCAGATTACGGGCCTCCCATAGCTGCTGCCAGGCCCCTAATCTGCCATGGGCCCCTATATACCGCCTCCTCATGCTGCTGCCAAGTCCAGAGTCTCTCATGGGTCCCTGTACGGCCTCCCATTGCTGCTGTCTCCATCGCCACACTCTGCCATGTGCCACTTTCAGGTCTCCTCACACTGCTGGTGTGTTCAATTTTTTGACATAGGGTGCTGCCAGATTACGGGCCTCCCATTGCTGCTGCCAGGCACGTAATCTGCCTTGGGCCCTCGTACCGACTCCTCATGCTGTGACGTTGCAACAAGGTGGAATTCAACCCTACATATGTTAGACCGCCTTTACGAACAGCGAAAGGCCATCACAGATTTCCTGATGTTAAAAGCGGATAAAGGTACTCCCTGTGTAACTTAGATGTCAGCCATTGGCAGCTCATGCGTGACACCTGCCGCTTGCTCAGGCCCTTTGAGGAGGCCACGCTATTCGTGAGTCGGCAGGACTATGGGATGAACGACGTCATTCCTCTGTTGCACGTCCTGGAACAAATGCTGTTAACAATGGCTGGTCAGGGTGCGGTAGACGTGGCGCACAGATCTCAACGCCACATGACCCCTGTGGGGGCAG
Source organism: Staurois parvus (assembly GCF_062004578.1). NCBI lineage: Eukaryota > Metazoa > Chordata > Amphibia > Anura > Ranidae > Staurois > Staurois parvus. Next base: position 5,815,848 of record NW_028318841.1, read on the forward strand.
GACAGGAAGAAGAGGAGGAGGTAGAGGAGGACATTGGTGCTCAGGAATTATTGAGTGAAATGGGTGGTTTTTCCACTCAGCGGACAGGAGTGGAGGAGCAGGAGCATCTGGTAGAGGAGGAGGAGGAGGAGACAGAGGACCCAGACGCACCGTGGCAGTATGCTGTGGAGATGGAGGCAGGGAGTCCCTCGCATTCCTTGGCACAAATGGCCCATAGCATGCTCGCTTGCTTGCGTAGCGACAGCCGAATAATAACCATCAGACAGAGGGATGACTTTTGGCTGTCCACCTTGTTGGACCCTCGCTACCGGTCCAAAATGGTGGCCTTTTTCACACCTGCTGAGAGGGAGGCCAAAATTACGTACTATAAAAACCACCTATGTAGTCAGTTGGTCTCTGCCTTTGTGCGCCAACGTCCATCCTCAGACACTGTGGGCCCTGTGCGCTCGCGTTCCGCTGGCATGGCAGCAGGGGAGGGGTGGGGTGGTAGGAGCAGTGGCAGCTCCACCAGCAGCGGCTGCCTCAGTCTGCAGTCGATGATGAGTAGCTTTCTTCACCAGCGCAGTGAGGAAACTACTAACCAGCCGCAGCAGCAGCAGCAGCATCAGGTGGACCTGGAGCAGGAGCTCAAACAACAGGCTTGGGCCTACTTGGACAGCACCCTGCCAACCGAGGTAGACAATCCCCTTGACTACTGGGCAACGAAACTTGACCTTTGGCCCCAACTAGCTGAATTTGCCCTTGAAAGGCTGTCATGCCCGGCCAGTAGCGTGGCATCGGAGCGCGTGTTTAGTGCGGCAGGAGGTATTGCAACTCCGCGGAGGACACGACTGTCCACCCAAAGTGTGGAGAGACTCACGTTTGTGAAAATGAATCAGGCGTGGATTAGTCTGGATTTCAAACCACCAGTTCCTGACACAACTGACTAAATCCGCCATGAATCATGCCTCAAACATGTGCCACTTTCAGGTCTCCTCACACACTGCTGGTGTGTTGAATTTTTTGACATAGGGTGCTGGCAGATTACGGGCCTCCTATAGCTGCTGCCAGGCCCCTAATCTGCCATAGGCCCCTATATACCGCCTCCTCATGCTGCTGCTAGGTCCAGAGTCTCTCATGGGTCCCTGTACGGCCTCCCATTGCTGCTGTTACCATCGCCACACTCTGCCATGTGCCACATTCAGGTCTCTTCACACTGCTGGTGTGTAGAATTTTTTGACATAGGGTGCTGGCAGATTACGGGCCTCCTATAGCTGCTGCCAGGCCCCTAATCTGCCATAGGCCCCTATATACCGCCTCCTCATGCTGCTGCCAAGTCCAGAGTCTCTCATGGGTCCCTGTACAGCCTCCCATTGCTGCTGTCTCCATCGCCACACTCTGCCATGTGCCACATTCAGGTCTCTTCACACTGCTTGTGTTTTCAATTTTTTGACATAGGGTGCTGGCAGATTACGGGCCTCCCATAGCTGCTGCCAGGCCCCTAATCTGCCATGGGCCCCTATATACCGCCTCCTCATGCTGCTGCCAAGTCCAGAGTCTCTCATGGGTCCCTGTACGGCCTCCCATTGCTGCTGTCTCCATCGCCACACTCTGCCATGTGCCACTTTCAGGTCTCCTCACACACTGCTGTTGTGTTGAATTTTTTGACATAGGGTGCTGGCAGATTACGGGCCTCCCATAGCTGCTGCCAGGCCCCTAATCTGCCATGGGCCCCTATATACCGCCTCCTCATGCTGCTGCCAAGTCCAGAGTCTCTCATGGGTCCCTATACGGCCTCCCATTGCTGCTGTCTCCATCGCCACACTCTGCCATGTGCCACTTTCAGGTCTCCTCACACACTGCTGTTGTGTTGAATTTTTTGACATAGGGTGCTGGCAGATTACGGGCCTCCCATAGCTGCTGCCAGGCCCCTAATCTGCCATGGGCCCCTATATACCGCCTCCTCATGCTGCTGCCAAGTCCAGAGTCTCTCATGGGTCCCTGTACGGCCTCCCATTGCTGCTGTCTCCATCGCCACACTCTGCCATGTGCCACTTTCAGGTCTCCTCACACACTGCTGTTGTGTTGAATTTTTTGACATAGGGTGCTGGCAGATTACGGGCCTCCCATAGCTGCTGCCAGGCCCCTAATCTGCCATGGGCCCCTATATACCGCCTCCTCATGCTGCTGCCAAGTCCAGAGTCTCTCATGGGTCCCTGTACGGCCTCCCATTGCTGCTGTCTCCATCGCCACACTCTGCCATGTGCCACTTTCAGGTCTCCTCACACACTGCTGTTGTGTTGAATTTTTTGACATAGGGTGCTGGCAGATTACGGGCCTCCCATAGCTGCTGCCAGGCCCCTAATCTGCCATGGGCCCCTATATACCGCCTCCTCATGCTGCTGCCAAGTCCAGAGTCTCTCATGGGTCCCTGTACGGCCTCCCATTGCTGCTGTCTCCATCGCCACACTCTGCCATGTGCCACATTCAGGTCTCTTCACACTGCTTGTGTTTTCAATTTTTTGACATAGGGTGCTGGCAGATTACGGGCCTCCCATAGCTGCTGCCAGGCCCCTAATCTGCCATGGGCCCCTATATACCACCTCCTCATGCTGCTGCCAAGTCCAGAGTCTCTCATGGGTCCCTGTACGGCCTCCCATTGCTGCTGTCTCCATCGCCACACTCTGCCATGTGCCACATTCAGGTCTCTTCACACTGCTTGTGTTTTCAATTTTTTGACATAGGGTGCTGGCAGATTACGGGCCTCCCATAGCTGCTGCCAGGCCCCTAATCTGCCATGGGCCCCTATATACCGCCTCCTCATGCTGCTGCCAAGTCCAGAGTCTCTCATGGGTCCCTGTACGGCCTCCCATTGCTGCTGTCTCCATCGCCACACTCTGCCATGTGCCACTTTCAGGTCTCCTCACACACTGCTGGTGTGTTGAATTTTTTGACATAGGGTGCTGGCAGATTACGGGCCCCCTATAGCTGCTGCCAGGCCCCTAATCTGCCATGGGCCCCTATATACCGCCTCCTCATGCTGCTGCCAGTTCCAGAGTCTCTCATGGGTCCCTGTACGGCCTCCCATTGCTGCTGTCTCCATCGCCACACTCTGCCATGTGCCACATTCAGGTCTCTTCACACTGCTTGTGTTTTCAATTTTTTGACATAGGGTGCTGGCAGATTACGGGCCTCCCATAGCTGCTGCCAGGCCCCTAATCTGCCATGGGCCCCTATATACCGCCTCCTCATGCTGCTGCCAAGTCCAGAGTCTCTCATGGGTCCCTATACGGCCTCCCATTGCTGCTGTCTCCATCGCCACACTCTGCCATGTGCCACTTTCAGGTCTCCTCACACACTGCTGGTGTGTTGAATTTTTTGACATAGGGTGCTGGCAGATTACGGGCCTCCTATAGCTGCTGCCAGGCCCCTAATCTGCCATGGGCCCCTATATACCGCCTCCTCATGCTGCTGCCAAGTCCAGAGTCTCTCATGGGTCCCTGTATGGCCTCCCATTGCTGCTGTCTCCATCGCCACACTCTGCCATGTGCCACTTTCAGTCTCCTCACACACTGCTGTTGTGTTGAATTTTTTGACATAGGGTGCTGGCAGATTACGGGCCTCCCATAGCTGCTGCCAGGCCCCTAATCTGCCATGGGCCCCTATATACCGCCTCCTCATGCTGCTGCCAAGTCCAGAGTCTCTCATGGGTCCCTGTACGGCCTCCCATTGCTGCTGTTTCCAACGCCACACTCTGCCATGTGCCACATTCAGGTCTCTTCACACTGCTGGTGTGTTGAATTTTTTGACATAGGGTGCTGGCAGATTACGGGCCTCCCATAGCTGCTGCCAGGCCCCTAATCTGCCATGGGCCCCTATATACCGCCTCCTCATGCTGCTGCCAAGTCCAGAGTCTCTCATGGGTCCCTGTACGGCCTCCCATTGCTGCTGTCTCCATCGCCACACTCTGCCATGTGCCACTTTCAGGTCTCCTCACACACTGCTGTTGTGTTGAATTTTTTGACATAGGGTGCTGGCAGATTACGGGCCTCCCATAGCTGCTGCCAGGCCCCTAATCTGCCATGGGCCCCTATATACCGCCTCCTCATGCTGCTGCCAAGTCCAGAGTCTCTCATGGGTCCCTGTACGGCCTCCCATTGCTGCTGTCTCCATCGCCACACTCTGCCATGTGCCACATTCAGGTCTCTTCACACTGCTTGTGTTTTCAATTTTTTGACATAGGGTGCTGGCAGATTACGGGCCTCCCATAGCTGCTGCCAGGCCCCTAATCTGCCATGGGCCCCTATATACCGCCTCCTCATGCTGCTGCCAAGTCCAGAGTCTCTCATGGGTCCCTGTACGGCCTCCCATTGCTGCTGTCTCCATCGCCACACTCTGCCATGTGCCACATTCAGGTCTCTTCACACTGCTTGTGTTTTCAATTTTTTGACATAGGGTGCTGGCAGATTACGGGCCTCCCATAGCTGCTGCCAGGCCCCTAATCTGCCATGGGCCCCTATATACCACCTCCTCATGCTGCTGCCAAGTCCAGAGTCTCTCATGGGTCCCTGTACGGCCTCCCATTGCTGCTGTCTCCATCGCCACACTCTGCCATGTGCCACATTCAGGTCTTTTCACACTGCTTGTGTTTTCAATTTTTTGACATAGGGTGCTGGCAGATTACGGGCCTCCCATAGCTGCTGCCAGGCCCCTAATCTGCCATGGGCCCCTATATACCGCCTCCTCATGCTGCTGCCAAGTCCAGAGTCTCTCATGGGTCCCTGTACGGCCTCCCATTGCTGCTGTCTCCATCGCCACACTCTGCCATGTGCCACATTCAGGTCTCTTCACACTGCTTGTGTTTTCAATTTTTTGACATAGGGTGCTGGCAGATTACGGGCCTCCCATAGCTGCTGCCAGGCCCCTAATCTGCCATGGGCCCCTATATACCACCTCCTCATGCTGCTGCCAAGTCCAGAGTCTCTCATGGGTCCCTGTACGGCCTCCCATTGCTGCTGTCTCCATCGCCACACTCTGCCATGTGCCACTTTCAGGTCTCCTCACACACTGCTGTTGTGTTGAATTTTTTGACATAGGGTGCTGGCAGATTACGGGCCTCCCATAGCTGCTGCCAGGCCCCTAATCTGCCATGGGCCCCTATATACCGCCTCCTCATGCTGCTGCCAAGTCCAGAGTCTCTCATGGGTCCCTGTACGGCCTCCCATTGCTGCTGTCTCCATCGCCACACTCTGCCATGTGCCACATTCAGGTCTCTTCACACTGCTTGTGTTTTCAATTTCTTGACATAGGGTGCTGGCAGATTACGGGCCTCCCATAGCTGCTGCCAGGCCCCTAATCTGCCATGGGCCCCTATATACCACCTCCTCATGCTGCTGCCAAGTCCAGAGTCTCTCATGGGTCCCTGTACGGCCTCCCATTGCTGCTGTCTCCATCACCACACTCTGCCATGTGCCACATTCAGGTCTCTTCACACTGCTTGTGTTTTCAATTTTTTGACATAGGGTGCTGGCAGATTACGGGCCTCCCATAGCTGCTGCCAGGCCCCTAATCTGCCATGGGCCCCTATATACCGCCTCCTCATGCTGCTGCCAAGTCCAGAGTCTCTCATGGGTCCCTGTACGGCCTCCCATTGCTGCTGTCTCCATCGCCACACTCTGCCATGTGCCACATTCAGGTCTCTTCACACTGCTTGTGTTTTCAATTTTTTGACATAGGGTGCTGGCAGATTACGGGCCTCCCATAGCTGCTGCCAGGCCCCTAATCTGCCATGGGCCCCTATATACCGCCTCCTCATGCTGCTGCCAAGTCCAGAGTCTCTCATGGGTCCCTGTACGGCCTCCCATTGCTGCTGTCTCCATCGCCACACTCTGCCATGTGCCACATTCAGGTCTCTTCACACTGCTTGTGTTTTCAATTTTTTGACATAGGGTGCTGGCAGATTACGGGCCTCCCATAGCTGCTGCCAGGCCCCTAATCTGCCATGGGCCCCTATATACCACCTCCTCATGCTGCTGCCAAGTCCAGAGTCTCTCATGGGTCCCTGTACGGCCTCCCATTGCTGCTGTCTCCATCGCCACACTCTGCCATGTGCCACTTTCAGGTCTCCTCACACACTGCTGGTGTGTTGAATTTTTTGACATAGGGTGCTGGCAGATTACGGTCCTCCCATAGCTGCTGCCAGGCCCCTAATCTGCCATGGGCCCCTATATACCGCCTCCTCATGCTGCTGCCAAGTCCAGAGTCTCTCATGGGTCCCTGTACGGCCTCCCATTGCTGCTGTCTCCATCGCCACACTCTGCCATGTGCCACATTCAGGTCTCTTCACACTGCTTGTGTTTTCAATTTTTTGACATAGGGTGCTGTCAGATTACGGGCCTCCCATAGCTGCTGCCAGGCCCCTAATCTGCCATGGGCCCCTATATACCACCTCCTCATGCTGCTGCCAAGTCCAGAGTCTCTCATGGGTCCCTGTACGGCCTCCCATTGCTGCTGTCTCCATCGCCACACTCTGCCATGTGCCACATTCAGGTCTCTTCACACTGCTTGTGTTTTCAATTTTTTGACATAGGGTGCTGGCAGATTACGGGCCTCCCATAGCTGCTGCCAGGCCCCTAATCTGCCATGGGCCCCTATATACCGCCTCCTCATGCTGCTGCCAAGTCCAGAGTCTCTCATGGGTCCCTGTACGGCCTCCCATTGCTGCTGTCTCCATCGCCACACTCTGCCATGTGCCACATTCAGGTCTCTTCACACTGCTTGTGTTTTCAATTTTTTGACATAGGGTGCTGGCAGATTACGGGCCTCCCATAGCTGCTGCCCGGCCCCTAATCTGCCATGGGCCCCTATATACCGCCTCCTCATGCTGCTGCCAAGTCCAGAGTCTCTCATGGGTCCCTGTACGGCCTCCCATTGCTGCTGTCTCCATCGCCACACTCTGCCATGTGCCACTTTCAGGTCTCCTCACACACTGCTGTTGTGTTGAATTTTTTGACATAGGGTGCTGGCAGATTACGGGCCTCCCATAGCTGCTGCCAGGCCCCTAATCTGCCATGGGCCCCTATATACCGCCTCCTCATGCTGCTGCCAAGTCCAGAGTCTCTCATGGGTCCCTGTACGGCCTCCCATTGCTGCTGTCTCCATCGCCACACTCTGCCATGTGCCACTTTCAGGTCTCCTCACACACTGCTGTTGTGTTGAATTTTTTGACATAGGGTGCTGGCAGATTACGGGCCTCCCATAGCTGCTGCCAGGCCCCTAATCTGCCATGGGCCCCTATATACCGCCTCCTCATGCTGCTGCCAAGTCCAGAGTCTCTCATGGGTCCCTGTACGGCCTCCCATTGCTGCTGTCTCCATCGCCACACTCTGCCATGTGCCACTTTCAGGTCTCCTCACACACTGCTGGTGTGTAGAATTTTTTGACATAGGGTGCTGGCAGATTACGGGCCCCCTATAGCTGCTGCCAGGCCCCTAATCTGCCATGGGCCCCTATATACCGCCTCCTCATGCTGCTGCCAGTTCCAGAGTCTCTCATGGGTCCCTGTACGGCCTCCCATTGCTGCTGTCTCCATCGCCACACTCTGCCATGTGCCACTTTCAGGTCTCCTCACACACTGCTGGTGTGTTGAATTTTTTGACATAGGGTGCTGGCAGATTACGGGCCTCCTATAGCTGCTGCCAGGCCCCTAATCTGCCATGGGCCCCTATATACCGCCTCCTCATGCTGCTGCCAAGTCCAGAGTCTCTCATGGGTCCCTATACGGCCTCCCATTGCTGCTGTCTCCATCGCCACACTCTGCCATGTGCCACTTTCAGGTCTCCTCACACACTGCTGTTGTGTTGAATTTTTTGACATAGGGTGCTGGCAGATTACGGGCCTCCCATAGCTGCTGCCAGGCCCCTAATCTGCCATGGGCCCCTATATACCGCCTCCTCATGCTGCTGCCAAGTCCAGAGTCTCTCATGGGTCCCTGTACGGCCTCCCATTGCTGCTGTTTCCATCGCCACACTCTGCCATGTGCCACATTCAGGTCTCTTCACACTGCTGGTGTGTTGAATTTTTTGACATAGGGTGCTGGCAGATTACGGGCCTCCCATAGCTGCTGCCAGGCCCCTAATCTGCCATGGGCCCCTATATACCGCCTCCTCATGCTGCTGCCAAGTCCAGAGTCTCTCATGGGTCCCTGTACGGCCTCCCATTGCTGCTGTCTCCATCGCCACACTCTGCCATGTGCCACTTTCAGGTCTCCTCACACACTGCTGTTGTGTTGAATTTTTTGACATAGGGTGCTGGCAGATTACGGGCCTCCCATAGCTGCTGCCAGGCCCCTAATCTGCCATGGGCCCCTATATACCGCCTCCTCATGCTGCTGCCAAGTCCAGAGTCTCTCATGGGTCCCTGTACGGCCTCCCATTGCTGCTGTCTCCATCGCCACACTCTGCCATGTGCCACATTCAGGTCTCTTCACACTGCTTGTGTTTTCAATTTTTTGACATAGGGTGCTGGCAGATTACGGGCCTCCCATAGCTGCTGCCAGGCCCCTAATCTGCCATGGGCCCGTATATACCGCCTCCTCATGCTGCTGCCAAGTCCAGAGTCTCTCATGGGTCCCTGTACGGCCTCCCATTGCTGCTGTCTCCATCGCCACACTCTGCCATGTGCCACATTCAGGTCTCTTCACACTGCTTGTGTTTTCAATTTTTTGACATAGGGTGCTGGCAGATTACGGGCCTCCCATAGCTGCTGCCAGGCCCCTAATCTGCCATGGGCCCCTATATACCACCTCCTCATGCTGCTGCCAAGTCCAGAGTCTCTCATGGGTCCCTGTACGGCCTCCCATTGCTGCTGTCTCCATCGCCACACTCTGCCATGTGCCACATTCAGGTCTCTTCACACTGCTTGTGTTTTCAATTTTTTGACATAGGGTGCTGGCAGATTACGGGCCTCCCATAGCTGCTGCCAGGCCCCTAATCTGCCATGGGCCCCTATATACCGCCTCCTCATGCTGCTGCCAAGTCCAGAGTCTCTCATGGGTCCCTGTACGGCCTCCCATTACTGCTGTCTCCATCGCCACACTCTGCCATGTGCCACTTTCAGGTCTCCTCACACACTGCTGTTGTGTTGAATTTTTTGACATAGGGTGCTGGCAGATTACGGGCCTCCCATAGCTGCTGCCAGGCCCCTAATCTGCCATGGGCCCCTATATACCGCCTCCTCATGCTGCTGCCAAGTCCAGAGTCTCTCATTGGTCCCTGTACGGCCTCCCATTGCTGCTGTCTCCATCGCCACACTCTGCCATGTGCCACATTCAGGTCTCTTCACACTGCTTGTGTTTTCAATTTTTTGACATAGGGTGCTGGCAGATTACGGGCCTCCCATAGCTGCTGCCAGGCCCCTAATCTGCCATGGGCCCCTATATACCGCCTCCTCATGCTGCTGCCAAGTCCAGAGTCTCTCATGGGTCCCTGTACGGCCTCCCATTGCTGCTGTCTCCATCGCCACACTCTGCCATGTGCCACATTCAGGTCTCTTCACACTGCTTGTGTTTTCAATTTTTTGACATAGGGTGCTGGCAGATTACGGGCCTCCCATAGCTGCTGCCAGGCCCCTAATCTGCCATGGGCCCCTATATACCACCTCCTCATGCTGCTGCCAAGTCCAGAGTCTCTCATGGGTCCCTGTACGGCCTCCCATTGCTGCTGTCTCCATCGCCACACTCTGCCATGTGCCACTTTCAGGTCTCCTCACACACTGCTGTTGTGTTGAATTTTTTGACATAGGGTGCTGGCAGATTACGGGCCTCCCATAGCTGCTGCCAGGCCCCTAATCTGCCATGGGCCCCTATATACCGCCTCCTCATGCTGCTGCCAAGTCCAGAGTCTCTCATGGGTCCCTGTACGGCCTCCCATTGCTGCTGTCTCCATCGCCACACTCTGCCATGTGCCACATTCAGGTCTCTTCACACTGCTGGTGTGTAGAATTTTTTGACATAGGGTGCTGGCAGATTACGGGCCTCCTATAGCTGCTGCCAGGCCCCTAATCTGCCATAGGCCCCTATATACCGCCTCCTCATGCTGCTGCCAAGTCCAGAGTCTCTCATGGGTCCCTGTACGGCCTCCCATTGCTGCTGTTTCCATCGCCACACTCTGCCATGTGCCACATTCAGGTCTCTTCACACTGCTGGTGTGTTGAATTTTTTGACATAGGGTGCTGGCAGATTACGGGCCTCCCATAGCTGCTGCCAGGCCCCTAATCTGCCATGGGCCCCTATATACCGCCTCCTCATGCTGCTGCCAAGTCCAGAGTCTCTCATGGGTCCCTGTACGGCCTCCCATTGCTGCTGCCAGGAGGCAGCAGGGTCGCAGCAGTGTCAGTGGAGGCAAACGGCCACGGAGTAGAGCACCAGCTCCACTGAAGCCTACCACCACGGCCAGTAGTGGTGCCGGTGTGCACGGAGGAAGTAGCAGTCAGCCAGTGAGGAGTAGAGGAGGCAAAGTTTCCTACTCTGCGGTGTGGCAATTTTTCGTCAAGCCGCCCGAGGAAGTAAACGTAGCCGTATGTCGACTATGTGGCCAGAAAGTCAAGCGTGGCCAGGGGGCCCATGTTGGGACTACAGCGTTGCGTCAGCATATGCAGCGTCGCCATTCGGTGGCCTGGGAAAACCGTGATAAAGATACGGCGGTTCTGCCTGCCCCAGCCCAGGGTTCCATTTTGTCATAGGGTGCTGGCAGATTACAGGCCTCCCATAGGTGCTGCCAGGCCCCAAATCTGCCATGGACCCCCGTACCGCCTGGTCACGCTGCTGCTGGGCCCACAGTGTGACCTGGGTCCCTGTACCGCCTCCCATTGCTCCCACTCTGCCATGTGCCACTTTCAGGTCTCCTCACACTCCTGCTGGTTTCCATTTTGTCATAGGTTGCTGTATGGCCTCCCATTGCTGCTGCCTCCACCGCCACACTGTGGCTCCAAACACTGGTTTTGGCCCCGTGACTGGCCAATTGAGTGAAGTGTGCGGTGATTCTAAGATCGACGGCACTCATCTGCATGTCATACTGTGAGAGTATTAATTCTCTTCCCCAGCAGACTCCAAGGGCATTTAAATTAAAGGTACAGTGTTCTGCACTAATATTAAGTCTCTCTGAAGCCTAGAAACACCCTTTTTTAAGTTAAATTCACAGCGAATTTATTCGACTCGAATCGAATATTGTCCACGAATTCGCCGAATAAGTCGAATCGAATTTTTCATTTCTTCGCTCATCTCTAATTAAGACCATAAAAATTGGGATATACAGTCTCCACTACCCAACTACCCCCCCATCTCCCCCTCCCCCCCTTCTAAGTTTGTAAGCATTATAATACACTGACCACCCAAGGGGCCAGAGACCCACAACCATCACTAAAGGCAATATATATAACTGGTATCCAGGTTATCCCCAAATGGAAGAGTGAGCTGTACAGGTCAACAGGCCCGGGCTCTATAGGCTGGATCAGGATCAAGCTATGGATCTCCCCCCCCCCCCCCAGGCCAATTTTAGCAAACAACATTGTCATATGATGATACCCTGCAGAGGAGCGAAAAATCTAAAGATTCCTTCCACATTCTCCAAACCCCGGCTGGAAGTAGCTCACTGATAGAATGATAGAGTAGGATTGCAAGGATTAGGAGCATGAAGAGCATCAACATTGGTGAGCGGTTCTCACACTGGACAACCAGGTGTGGAAGCGCTCCAAAGGAGTGAGCAATTAGAAATAGCAAGTAACCCATAATGGGCTCAAACAGACATAAAAACAATGAAAATTGAATATATATGCTTCACTACTCGACTATCCCCCCTCATCTCCTCCCCTCCCCTTCCCCCCCCTTTGAGATTGTAAGAAGTATAATCAGCTGACCTGCTAAAGGGCCAGAGACCCACAGCCATCGCTAAGGGCAAGGTATATAATTGGTATCCAGGTTATCACCAAATGGAAAAGTGAGCTATAAGGACCAACAGGTCTGAGCTCTATAAGCTGAATCAGGGTCAAGCTATAGGTCTCCACCCCAGGCCATTTTTAGCTAACAGCATGGCTCTAACAGAGTATTGACAGTGTCACATTATGATACCCTGCGTAGGAGCAAAGGAAAAAAAAGGGGAAGGAGGGGGCAGTGAAGTCGCCAAGTTGACTGAATAGGTCTGTTCTTAGAAGGGTGCTCATCAAGGAAGTTCACTTAGTAGTTAAGTCGCCAAGTTGACTGTATAGGTCCATTCTTAGAAGGGTGCTCATCAAGGAGGTTCACTGGATCCTAGCGTCCATTCTATCTCAGCGTAGTGTAGGTGAAGGACCTAGGCTGCATAGATCCTAGCTGGGGAGAAGTTAAGGGCGTCGGTGATAGTGGGTCCATTCTGCGGCGACCCGAACGGTGTCGTTGTGCTTTAGGCGAGGGGTTGTGGGAGACAGATTGCCACGGTTCTGGTGGGAAAAAGAAAGTGTACCACTCCAGCAAGTCCATATGTGGGATATCTAATTGATCACAGAATGTCGGAAGATCTTCAGGTGTGGTTAGAAGAGCCGTTCTGCCTCTTGTGGTTGCCGATAAGCAGAAGGGGAATTTCCACCTATATGAAATATTTCGGTTTCTGAGCACATCCAGAAGAGGACAAAGTGCACGCCTATTCTGAAGGGTGATATGGGACAAATCTTGGAACATTTTGTTTTTAATATCATTATACAGCACACGTCCCCTCTCTCTAGCCTTATGCAGAATTTCCTCCTTCAGGGGAAAATTCACTAGACAAAAAATAATGTCTCTAGGTGGTTCAAAATCTCTTGGTCTGGGGCGCAAGGTGCGATTAATCCGTCTGGGGTGCAATTTGGTTGTCAGGAGGCCTAGTTAGCAAATCATTGAAAATGGTACACACCATTGTTGATACACACCATAGGTTGTTCAATGGCCTCAGGAAGCCCCCGTATCCTAATATTGTGTCTCCGGCCCATTATCTAGGTCCTCAATATGTCTGTGCATTTCTAGCTACCGGGATAATTGAGAGTCATATGTCCACTGGACTTGTTTAATGGCATCCGCATGGTTACATGTAGCACATTCCACTCCTCCCACTCTAGTTGCAATAGCGTGATTATCTGTACGAGTTCCGCAATGACAGCTGACAGCATGCTCTTTATGTCTGCAGCAACCCCCTATAGGTCTGCGAGGCTTAGGAGGGGGGAGCGGATGAATGCTCGTCCACTTCCCCGTCCATCTGGAGCTCAGAGTCACTGCTTGGGCAAGGCAGTATGGAGGCCTGTGAGTCCAAGTGGTCGGCCACGCGTTGTGTCCGGAACAGCGCGGGGATATTATGTCTGACTTGTGAGTTGTCGCTGTGGTCGGAGGGTAGAGATATGTCTCCCTACCTTGCCCATAATTCACTGGGGTGGAGGAATGTCCTGCAAAAAGCTGCTTTAAGGTCTCGTCATGCCGGAGCTCTTCACTCACATGTCCATCCCGGCAGGAGTCCAAGCCACGCCCCTCAGATAATTTTGTTAGCCAAAAAGAAGCCTGAAGTTTGAATACACACATGAAACACCTATAATACGCTTCTAAAACACTTGTATATGCTCAAAAGACACAAATCAAAATGCCACAAAAACACCTGAAAATTGCTCAACTCAGGTTTTAAAACAATAGATAGAAAGTCTATCGATTACAATCAAGTCAAAATATATCCATAGATAAGCACTTTAACAAAGTTCATCTAAACAGGAAGCGGAGTCTGCTTGTGCAAATATCAGATATAGTGCCTATATAACACCTATTGATAAGATTATTTATATCTGAATACATTTACATCTATATCCTAAAATATATAAAGAGACAATAGTTTCCATTGAAAATAACTTGTGATAGACACCTACAGAACAATTATGCAAAGCCAATGGCATGTTGACACAAGCTTGATTAAAATTCTAGACTAATACTAAGTTAAACTTAAGTCAATTACTTTCGGGTTGAAACTTCCAAAATGTCATTGCTTTAACTATGGATAATTTCATGGTATGTTGCAAGATAATTTGTCCAGCCTACTTGTGAAACTCATCATTACTGTAATTGAAGCAATGATGGGAGGCGGTGATATGTCTACATAAAGGAGCTCTGTCTTACCTGGGGAGAGAAGTACACAGGAGGTTGGGCCAGTGAGTGGTTGAGCTACAGAGGACACACACAATTACTTAAAAAGGACAAGGATATAATACATCTCTGTTAAGATCTACTTTCAGGAATGGGTTTCTCTCTGCCTAATTTCCTCAAGTGTTGCAACAAGAAAGCCAGCAAGGACCTCACGGTGAGTGTACCAGAGAGTTCGTGTATGAATGAAAGTGTCAAGTGTCTGGGATGGTAGCCAGCTGGATGTTTTTCCCTTTACTTGAGTTACTTTGTAAATCAACCAAATGAGAACACAAAGTGTATAATATAATTCATGAAAGTACAAGGGATTCCAAACTCCTTGTTCACGCTGTTACTTCAAAGAAAGGGCATTTGTGACTTGAAGGGATGTTTTTATCATCACCTTTTTATGTATTACTATTATATAGCAGGTGCTGTATATGATGAGCCATGGGTAATTGCTATACAGACTTAGCAAGAACAGAGATGGAATTATTTGACTGGGTGAGAGACCTGGAATGTAGAACGTAGGAAACCATCCAAAGAAAAAGAATGTGTATTAGAATGTACAATAAACTAGCAGAAAGGAGCTTTCAAAATAGTAATTGTGGGGGTTATTTACTAAAACTGGAAAGTGCAAAATCTGGTGCAGCTCTGCATAGAAACCAAACAGCTTCCAGGTTTTATTATCAAAGCTTAATTGAACAAGCTGAAGTTTATTGGCAACCATAATATATGGATAATACTGAATAATCCTAGTAACATGACAGTTGGATGTTGAACTTGGTGTAGGTCAAACGCAGCTACTCATTAGATTGGTTCTTCACACGTGATTTTTCACAGGTGATATGACTGATTCAAGCACCTCAACAATACTCATGTGACGGTAAAAGACCTGCTGCAACTGCCTGAGGGAGTAACATCAGTCATATATATTTTCCAGCATCGTGGAAAATTTCTCCAGGAAATGTTTTCCTCCTTCTGCCTTCCGTTGCCCATCTGTTGGTTCAGGTTGATGATGTGGCAACAGTGGGATCTTGGCAATTGTTAGGAGAATGAGCAGAGCTAGTTTTACTACTTATTTATGCTTCTTTAAAAAAAATCTTAAATGCATATTGTTTCACAGATTCTTTTAGCTCAGGATATTTTATTCACATCAATACACATTTTTTTTAATTAGTTCCACAAGCTGGGGATGGAACATTACAGGGCAGAGAGGTGTTGATTTACTAAAATTGGAGAGTGTAAAATCTAGTGCAACTCTGCATAGAAACCAATCAGCTTCCAGATTTTCTTGTCAAAGTATAATTGAACAAGCTGAAGTTAGAAGCTAATTGGCTACTGTGCACAGCTTCACCAGACTAAATCAAACCCAGAGTTTCCATGATCCACCTACACTTAATAGGTTAGAAATAATGGCACATGCAGGTCTATGAAAATGTACTTTTCTAGGAGAGGCTGCAAGTTGTATTTTTTTTAATGACCTTGACATTCTATACATCATAGGCTTTATTGTGGTAAACACCTGCATTTTCTTTAGGAATAGGAAAATGTGTGAATGGATGCTATTACATATATTTACATGTTTATATATTTATATTAATTTTCACATAAAAAGGCTTTTCTGACGTATTCCTTTTTTTCCTCAAACACTGATTCTGGCACCGGGATGGGTAACTCTGTCCATTACAGTTTATTAGTGGTAAAATGTAAGCTGTTTAGTCCAAAAGACGGGGGGTTGTATAAGGTTTAACTAAAACTGGCCATACACTGATCGAATTTATTCAGTTCCAGATGAACTAGTTGAAATTTGTTTTGCGGGTGACACTGTCAGCACCTTACCACCCAGCCTACCTTGATTGAAAAATCGAAAGAATAGAGCAGAAAATTGTTGCTGGAACAGTGGCTGCATCCGATCAGATGCAACTGCTGCTCGAGTGAGCAGATAGCCACTGGCACCGGCTGTCAGATTACTTTAGCCCAGCAGGAGAGATTTTCTCAACCACACTGTATAGCATGAATGGGAGAATCTGTCGCATTTTTTGTTGTAGGCTAAACGAAAAAAAATATACGACCATACTTATAAAAATCTGAAAGCATAACACATCACTGGCGAGCACATATTAGAATATATAAGAAAAAAAGTATACTCATATACTCGTCTGGGATGCAAATGCAAGAAACACGTGAACAGAGCTAAGCAAACTGAATGCAATTTGATGGGGATATGTATATATATATATACAGGGGCGGACTGACAACTCATGGGGCCCTCGGGCAATAGGGGATCATGGGGCCCCTGTGTCCTTGCCAAAACTCAAAAAAGCCTATGAAAAAGGTACCAGGAGCATCTCATGGGGCCCCCTACTGACCCCGGGCCCTCAGGCAGTGCCCGAGTTTCTAAATGGGCAGTCCGCCCCCATATATATATATATATATATATATATATATATATATATAAACATTTTTCCTTAGAAGTAGAATTTTCTTGGTGTCCTAGCAAGGACAACTGTGATGACAGAAATATTTAAACTGCCATTTCTCACCTCCTTCAGAGAATAGTTGCATAGTTATCATGCTGATCCTCCTACTTCACTAGTCTTTGACCTGGAACAGGCATGCTGATCAGAAGTCCAGACTTTGCTTTGCTTTTCTTGCTTTCTGAGTTGTTCCAGGCCAACTCAGAAAGTAGTGAAGTCAGAAATAGGCAGGCAACTAGCATTTCCAGAAGAAGGCAGTCTTTTATTTCTCTTGTAACATGTTTACTTTAGTATAATAGCTTTATATATATGTAAACCCAAACAATAATCCCATATATAAACTTTAGCATGGTAACATAATTTCAAAAGTCAAATTTCATATTGTTGTGCTTTGCTTTTTATTAAAATAATAACTAGTTATCCTGCTATAAAGATCCATCTTTAGGCACTTCCTGTTACGTTGTGACAACACTCTGCCCAGGTCTCCCAAATTAGCTTCTGTGTTGTCACTCTGTCATACGGTCTTCCAAAAGGATTACAAATGATCATTTCAACACACACTACACACTGTTGTGGCCATCAGAAAACCTGCCCTGAGAAATGTAGACAGGTACATGTGGAGAGGAAATCGCTGCAAAGAGGTTGCAGGAGATTAGCAGCACTGAGATGCAACAAAGAATAAAAAATGATAGGTATTTTATTTCTAAAGGTATTCATTTATGATACACAGTAATTTAGCAAACTAAATGTCATTCAGTAGGAGTATATATTCAAAGCATACAGCATTGAAGCTCTGCCAATAATGAGCCTGTTCTTGCATTAAGCAGGTTAATGGAACACTTACCAAACAGGATTTTCTCCTTACTAGTTTGGGTTGTTTAAGCAAATAAATGTCTTCTGGTTTGATGTATTCAGTAAATCTCAGAAGACGCCAGGGATATATGTTTTTGATGAACAAGGATCATAAAACCACCGATTACCCTAGGTTCACACCTAAACGTTTTCCGCAGCATTTTGCAGAAACGCAGTACAGTCCATTTAACATGATTTCCTATGGGACATGTTCACATTTGTGCGTTTTCATCTTTTTTTGGAAAGGGTCAGGGACTTTTTTGAACGCAAAAAGGTGTGTTTTTGGTTCTATAGACTTCAATGGAAAAGCTGCAGGAAAGCATATAGTGCATTTTTGTTGCATTTTTGATGCCTTTTAAATCTGCCTAGCGACAAAAAAAAAAAATCAGCAAAAAACAGCAACAACGCAGGTGCAAAAATGCAAAACGCAACACAAAATGCAATGCAGAAACGGCTCAAACGCAACCTGCATAGGTGTGGACCTAGCATTAATCAGGTTTGGATTCCCATGGTTATCTGCATGTAGATATATATCTGACTTGTGCAGAATTCAGGAATCTGGCCAATCATAATTCAGGTTTTATTTTCTGACGATTCCGCATGCTTATGTTGCAGAGGGTTAAAAAATTGTCAGTTTTCAGATTCACCTAATCACTGGATCTTAAAACTGAATATTTGGTAAGAGATAATGGCTGAAATCAAATATCCCTACACACTTGTTAATAAGTAACTTTTCCCTTCTCCATGTGTTTGCTCATTTGATAAAGATAGGAAACACAATACAGTAGCAAACTGGAGATTAGAGTTATCTCCTTGCTAAAGAGGACTCTGCACTGAAAAGCTACAGTGCATGTATAAACAACACTTTTTATTAGTGGAAGGCTCTCTCGGCCAGGGAATTGGGGGGGGGGGATTTTGGCAGGTGTTAGTGAAAGGCTCTCTCAGCCGTGGGGGGGGGGATTGCTGTAGTGTTGGCGGGTTTCAGTCTCTTTTCTCGGAAGGGGGGGTAGGGCTGTGTTGTTGGTTGGTGTCAGGCTCTCTTGGCGGGGGGAGGGGGGGGGGGGTAAAGGTGGAAGGTGGATGATTTTTGTGTTGCCTAGCGCAGCACACAACCCAAATACACTACTGATGTGAACTATAGATGCATTAAAGGATACTGTATGTAAACCCTAACAATGAATTTCTCTTCTTTGCTCCCCTTTCATCTGTTAAATATTAATTGAAATAGTTGTGTTATATCTTTGCAATAAGTAAAAAAAAAATACTTGACCCTGCAACAAATCCAGTGAGCTTGTAACTTCCTGTTTACTCTTCAGTGATTTCAAGAATTATAAGCCATACCATGTTATATTCTAGGACTACAAAATACCTCCCTAAGTCTCCGTTCACGCTTGTGCAAGTTCCGAGTCGTACGATTTCCTATGCAACTTTGGAGTATGACTTTGTTGCAACTTTAAATGTGACTTTGATCCTACTTTACATTCTATGGATCTAAGTTCCATCAAAAGTCGCTCCAAAATAGCGCAGGCACTCTTCAAAATCTGAGTAAAGAAAAACAAAAAGAGGGTGCACCGGCCTAGTTCATTACCTTAAAAAATTTATTTATTAAATGATAAAAGTAGGTATTGTATTCACAAAACGACACTACAACAATACACTCAAAGGTACATCGTACTGATGTTCCTCAGAGCCTCAGCTCTGAGGCTCTGAGGAACAGGCAAGTCCTTGAAACGCATCAGCATGTTGGAGGTCTAGAGTTCCCATCACGGACGCACACTAAGTGCAGATTGGACCGAGCTGTTCCTATACGATGTACCTTTAATTTTATTGTCATTTTGCGAGTACAATACCTACCTTTATCATTTAATTATTACATTTTTTAAGGTAATGCACTAAGCCAGTGCGCCCTCTTTCTGTTTTTCTATAGTGTATTTGTATTTGGACTTCCCCGGTCATTTGAGGGCAGCAAGGCGTGCATATTCCAAGAAATTCTCTATGTGGTTCCACCCTTTTGGAGTCCATTCCTAAGCACAGGAGTATTTGGGTTTGCCATTTTTTCACCTTTTCAAAATCGATGCGACTTTAAGTTGCATCAATATGAATGGGTGCCATTGAAAAAAGGCCGGCTGCAACTTTTCATCTGATGGTCATGTCCATGACAAGTTGCACAAGTGTGAATGAAGCCTGAATATTATAGAAATAAGGAGAGAGGAAGGTAATTTGTAGTTCTAATATACTTTCTGTCCTGATGTGCCAATCTGGCTCCCCCACACAAATTCAACAGCAAGTGAGCATTTTCACCTTAAGACAGAAAGTGTGTTAATTAGGGGGATTGCCTATTAAAAATAAAGAAAAAAACTGTAAAAAGAAAACAAATTCAACCACTACATCTAAGGATTAGCATGCTGAATATATAATATTTTTATTCTTAGGTTTAGAAATACATTGAACTGTTTGCCTAATGCTTACGTAGGAATGAGATACAAAAAAGTCCCTACCAGCACACAAGGATTAATATTCTGCAAATGCCAAAATTTCCAGATTGATTATCTCAACCTGAAAATTTGTCTATTTTTTTTTAATTTTATTTAACAGTTTCAGTTGTTAATCTTTTATTAATTTAATATTAACAGCAATGAGCGCTATGTTCTTTTTGGGATCCAAATATTTCTATAAGTTGAAGGAGCTATGATGACCGTCAAACCAAAATAACTAACAGCAGCCAATCAGACTATATGTAATGTAAATTGTGATTGATTACTCTTTATAGCTTCTTTTAGGCACTTTGCTCTTAGCCATAGTCATTGACCCATGTAGCCGAGTATGTTTGGTGCCTTTTTTAATATTTTTTTTTTTTCAAAAGGATTCAACTGAAAACACAGATGAAAACACAGAACGTGGAAACTGGTCCAGTAAATCAGAATATCTCCTGTCTATGGTGGGCTATGCTGTTGGCTTGGGCAATGTCTGGAGATTTCCATATCTAACATTTCAACATGGAGGAGGTAATGCACCAAAGTTGGTTGTCTTTGTTGAATTTTTTGCTTAACTTTACTGTGGACTAATATACTTAGTTTAGGACTACCTACAGTATAAGCAGACCAATCTGATCATCTTGTATATGGACCTCACAGTGGCTAAGCAGTTAGCACTTTTGGCTGACAGCACTAGAGTCATTGGTTTGAATCCCAACCACAGCACAGCCTGCCTGGAGTTTGCATATTCTCCCTATGCCTATGTGGGTTTCCTCCAGTTTCCCCCACGTTCAAAAGACATGCTGGTAGCTTAATTGGCTCCTGTCTAAATTGTCCCTAGGGTGTGTTATGTATGTGAATTTGTGACCTTAGATTGTAAGCTCCTTGAGGGTGGGAACTGATGTGAATGTACAATATATATAAAGCACTGTATAAATTGTCAATGCTATATAAGTACCTGCAATCAATAAAATCCATGATGTCCATACAATGAATGGTTCTTTAGGTTTAGAGGTGTGGCTAGACAGAGAGACTGGGGTCTCAGGACCTTCACAATAGGTCCATTTTTTAAGTTCTGTTTTTGATAATCTAATAACTTTGTGTTGTCGGTCCAGTTGTATGAATGGAACTGTCCAAGCTGTCCACTAGTGCTCCAGTAGTACACCCTAACATTCTTTATTCATTAGCACATGGCTTGTTCAAAGTCCTCCTTCCCTCCCCCTACCTCTGCTACCTCTTTTCTTGTAGTGAGCTTTTTGTTTTGAGCTCATAAACCAATCCCACAAGTTTATTACCATGTTTATGGAGGGGGGGCTAGCTTCCAAAAAGCACACATGTAACTGAAATGTTGCTCCATATCAGTGAAATAAAAATCAATGTGAATAGCCATGGCAACACAGTTCCATTTTAATATTCTTATAACTTCCAGCATTGTCAGGCAACTGATTTGAATTGAGTTGTACAAGCTGTCCACTAGTGCTCCATTGCTATACCTTAATGTTCCCCTCACCTTCCAGTCTGTCCCTCCCTGTAACTGTTGAAAGTATGTATGCAAATCAAATAGAGCAAGGGTGTTCACATGGTATGATGCCACATATCTGCATTATAGTCTATATCAGGGGTCCCAAAACTTTCTAAATAAAGGGGAACTTCTTTGTCCTTTTAGACTTTAGGGGGGCTGTATTATGGCCAATGGGAATAGCAAATGTCCCAGGATCAGTGGAAGAAAAGAAAAAAAGGTAAAATACTGCCCATCAATGGTATCAATGGGAGAAAAATAGTGCCAAGTTATTGGCATCACTGGGAGAAATGATGCCCCATTGTTGGTGTCAGTGGAAGGAATAGTGCCCCACCACGGAACAGTGGGAGTGGGAGGAATTATGCCCCATTTGTGGTGTCTGTTGAAGGCATGGTGCCTCATGTTTGGTGTCAGTAGGAGGAATAGTGCCCCATATCATTGGGAGAAATGGTGCCCCAGGGGCTGAATAAGGGCAAGGAAAATGTCACATCTGGCTCATGGGCCATAGTTCGGAGACCACTAGTCTATATTATAGTACAAAGGGTCTGGTTGGCTGGATGTCATAGGAAGAAGCAATGTGATCTGCATTGATGTCTGGGAGCAATGAGGCCCTATATGTTCTCTCTGTGTTTGCTTGGGTTTCCATTAGGCACCCATGCTTCTTTCCACAATCCAAGAACACTAATTAATTGACCTTCTTCTTGATATGATCCTTAAATGTGTATGCCTGTATGGCTGCAGTAAGACAATGAAGCTGATCATGCCCTGTCATTGTTTGGAGTCAAATGATAACATCCCTAAATGACCTCCTGTTCACCTAACAGTACCTCAACTGTTGCACACCCCTTGTGAAATCTGCTGATTATTGTCAGTGAGGCAGAAATACCAGGTGTCTAGCATATTGGATGAGAAGCCTGTTAGGTGACTAGAGAAGATAGCTCCTGGCATTATCATTTTTGTGCCAAATATAGGCAGTTTATCACAAAATACATTGATCTGTGCAATGATTTATTCTTTTTTATGGTGATTTTCAGTTTTTTAGTTCTATTGGTACAGAAATTGATGAAGATGGTAAAAAGTATTTTGTAAAGCACTGATGTGATGGTATATAAACACAAGACATAAAAATTATACTGTATATCTGAGCTTTGGCGGAACATAAATATCCATTCAATCTTTACTGCCATTTTTGTCCAGGCAATTCAGTTTAGTTTTTCAGAAATAAAATGAAATATTTACAGGAGTTAGAAAGGAGAAATATCAGCTCTACATTTTTTTAAGTCTACTTTAAGTAAATACTTATACAAAACTATGTTCCTACCATTTGACTTTCATAAGAGCTTGCAGTGTTAAATGCGTAAGCAATAAAAATTCACATCCTACGCAATGTTTACACCAGCTCATTTTGTTTTGGAGCACTAACAATGAGAACTAGAAAAGCTACAATTTCTGGGGAAATTATGTGAAGTTCACTTGCCTCCACCAGTAGTCTACAACTGGAGTGGGCGGAGTAACTGGGTGGAGTGGCTTGAGTAACTGTTGTGTGGTTGGAGTGGCTGGAGTAACTGTGAAAAGGTTGGAGTGGGCAGAGTAACTTTATGGAGTGGGCAGAGTAACTGTGTGGAGTGTTTGGAGTGAATAAAGATAGTAAACATAACACTAACCAATTGATTGATCAAATTTAAAAAGTGCACATGGCAAGCTTGATAGAGTGAGAAATGCATTTCAACTTTTAATTATTTATATATCACATGTAATTGCAATGTTGTTGCCCGAAGTGCTTCACAGTTACATTAAAACATACATTTATAAAAACATTAGCAGCATTATCACTTCAAATACTCTCTACTGTAGAAAACTTATTTCCAAACCTTTAACCAGAAGCCGGCCAAACTGTCACAAATTCAAAATTAGATTTCAAATAGGGCAGAGAAGAGCGGTTAAAAACAAACTGCTCCAAATTGCTCACTTCACTGGCATCTTCAAATGGTTGTGGTTTTAAAAACTATAAATCCTACAGTGAAGAGCTTTATATTGTGAGAATCACAAGACCCAGACCTACATTTTGATGCATAGTATGTCTCTGAAATATTAAAAATGAAGGCACAGTCGCAGTTTAGAAATTGCCCTTCAAATTTGAGGTGGCTAGAGTGGAGTTTCAATGAATGGGCGGCGTGAGTTGCAAACAAATGGGCATATTGTGAAAACTATCAGGACTATGGCTTAGCCGTGGACATTTTTAGTGGCAGCAGGGATAGCTGAACGTTTTGATATATGATTTGTGTAGGTGGGCTTGAAAATGAGGGCGTGATGGCAGTTTAGAAATCATGTTCTGATTTTTCAGCTCACACTCTAGCTTTTGTCAGCTCACACTCTAGTTTTGAACATTCCGCCATTCATTATTATGAGACCAATTTCACCACAAAAACACCAATATTTCGTGAACCATTCGGCGAAACGTTCCACAAAGTAATAGCACACCAATAGGGAACAATCCGCACGTTTCAGTATATTACTGTCTATGTAGTGTAAAAACTGTGGGAGGAGTTAGGATGGTAAATTTGGCTATAATAATAAGAATATATATGTGAGATAACAGTAAGTGGTCTTGCCATGCAAGAATACTTAATAATGTATAATAACATATTAAGCTGGTAAATGGAAGCAATTCCACTTCACCATATATAATATAATATAGGTACAGAGTTGTTAAATTAGATGGAGAATCAGTTATAAGTTGGCCACTGACCTCAGGGGCCAGGGACAGGTTGACCTTCTGTAATTATATCCTATGTTTTTTAAGCTTGAATATGTGTACTTTTAATTTATTTCATGTTTAATATTCCTATATAGGTGCCTTTCTTATCCCATATACCATCATGCTGGCTCTAGCTGGGTTACCGCTCTTCTTTCTGGAATGTTCCCTTGGTCAATTTGCCAGTTTAGGACCTGTGGCTGTGTGGAAGATACTTCCAATCTTTGAAGGTCAGTGCCACTGATGGAAACATTAGACTGTTGGCGTGATATACAATATGTGAAATACATTGTGCACAGAAAGTACTAAACTGTTTCTATGAAATATGCATAAAAAGTATATTTCACAGCTCTTTTCAAAAATTGGCTATTGTCGCTTATACTTGCCCCTAACTGCTCCGTCAGAGATTGAGTTTGTTCATTGATAGAGAAGAATATATTGTATATGCTTTTTTAAATGTTTGCTGTCTGGTAAAATGCAGGTTCTACTGCCTTAGTGCCAATTCCAATCAGTTAGCGGGCATAATTATTCAATAATGCTACCCACTAGACTTAGAGGTCTATTATTATTATTGTTGTTGTTGTTGTTGTTATTATTATCATTATTATTATTATGTGTTTATTTTACTCAGAGATGTAATTAAGACCTTGTACACAAAGACAGTAGATGTTTAAGGTGTATCTAATCCCAAGAGCAAAAATGTAAAATATTGCAGCTTGCCAGTCCTTCGATTTGGTGAATGCATTCACTTTCTTTTTTCATGCATCTTTCAACTTAATTTAGCCTTGTGATACTGCCAATAACATACTTCCTGTCCAAGGGTAATAATGCTCACCGACTACTGTATCCATGGAGGAGCAGCGTTATCACCCTGTGTTCAGAATACAGGTTACCCACTCCTTTTCACCATTATATATATATATATATATATATATATATATATATATATATATATATATAAATAATCTCAATGATTAGAATTAGCCAATATTGGCATTAATTCCCCTTCTGTTTTATTTTCTCTGTTGTTTTATAATTGAGCCTATACAATAATATGTACTATTTATTGTTATATCTTTTCTCTTTTCCCATCACAGGGGTTGGAATTACAATGGTCCTTATTTCAACTCTAGTAACCATTTATTACAATGTCATCATTGCATACAGCCTGTACTATTTGTTTGCTTCATTTACAAGTGTGTTACCTTGGTCGGAGTGCTTTCATTGGTCTGACAGCAAGTGCAGCAAAGTACCATTAGGTAAATCGAATCATATGACAAGTCATCATCCGTAATCAGTTATGTATCTCTGGTTAATCAGTGTTTAACATGCATAATACCTATTCACCAGATAATGTTATTAGGATAATTTTCTATTAATTTTCTTTACTTTTCTTTTTTATCGCCTTGCCCCAAATCTTTCCCAACTGGTTTCCATATCCCTTTTCCTTGCTCCTGATTTTTTACTGAGGCCTAATTCACACTTTGGGGGTTATTTAATAAAACTGGAGAGTGCAAAATCTGGTGCAGCTTTGCAAAGAAATCAACCAACTTTCAGATTTTATTGCCAAAGCTTAATTGAACAAGCTGAAGTTGGAAGCTGATTGACTACTGCGCTTTGGCTACCATGCACAGCTGCACTAGATTCTGAATGATCCAGTCTTAGTAAATCTCCCCCTATATTCAGTAACTGGTGTTTTACTGCAGTTTAAAATGCTGGTCACCACAAGGACACACAGAAAACAATTGTTTTCTGTGTGTCCTGTTCACACTGCGATGCAACCCGGAGCTGCACTGCAGAAAGCTGCGATAAAATGCACTGTGGTTTTCTTTCCAGCAGCTGTCTGTTCTAGTGTGAATTCAGCCTGAAGCAGCAGCCCATGTTTTGATCTCTGGGTGCAGACATTACAGCCCCTGTCCTGGAGTTGGAACCTTCCTGATCTAGTTCAATAATGTCATCCTTGACGTCAGGAAGGCTTCATAGGTTCTAATCCTGTGAATTACATGACTGGATGTTTTAAATATTGTTTATCCTGGCATTTTGACAACAACTCACACCTTCAGCCATGTAAATTAAATCATTAACACCAGTGAAGCCTTCTTGATACCAAGGACATGATTATGTAACATAGAACAGGGGGGATTCATTATTTTCACACCTTCTATCTTGGTCTTGGACAATAAGATCTGCCTTACCATGGTGGATGGATTAAGGTGTCTGTGATACCTGTTTGGATATAAAGGCTGGGGAATTTTCCTGACACTTGTTAGAAATGAAGAAGTGGCTTAGATAAACTACAAAACATTTTCAACATTAAAGACTAAAGCTGGCCATACATGATACAATTTTCTTATTCAATTTCCTTTAGGTTTACCTTCAATTGTGTAGTGCAAGGGCCTGCCTGCTTGCACACAAATTGATAGTGTTTAGGTTTGACCTCATATCATAAGGTTTTGGTAAATCTAAGGGAAGAGTATACAAGAAGATTGTATAATGTCCAGCACTGTCTTTCTGTTTGGCCTTTAAATACAAATACATACACAGTGTATATATATATATATATCAAGAGACCCCCACTTAATAAGTTACCTGTAAAGCAATTACAAACATTCCAGGCTTTGACTATGACTGATTGACAGCTTTCTTCATTTAATTTTAGAAACAAGGATGCTTTATCTTTATGACTGTGATAACAAATAACAAATCTATACAGCTATTCCCAGTGTTTATATACCAGACATTGTGCTAACATACAAGACAGATTGATTATTTGATTATTAAGGGCTTTGTATAAGCAATACTCTAATTACCTGCTCCTTTTGTGTCCACAGTCTTTTGTAACATTACTTTAGAGCCAGATCTCACTGAAAGAGTAAACCTTACCTGGGTCACAGAAAATAATTACACATGTTTGGAAAACACGACTATGTATATGGATACTGAACTTCCTAGCAAACAATATTGGGAGTAAGTACATTCAAGCTGGTACAAATCAATAGCATGTAACAGATAGGAGAACTTGGGACACATCATATTATAATGTCATACTACCACTAGCAGCTAAAGCTTGGTGGTAGGAATCAAATGGCAGTATATAAACCTTTTAACCCAAGAACTGTGCACATTACAGTAGTACATTTGCTATTGCAAAGCAACGTGTCCATCAATCTTTGTATGATGTTTTTAATTGTTATTAGAGACATCAAGTGATGAAGCTTGTGCAACTCAAATCTTAGACAACCTAACTACTTCTTGCAGCTGCCAGAACAACCTTAAAGTGAAACTGCACTGTATCTGAACACCACAAACCAAAAAAGCTATTTAATTAATTTTAAATATTCAAAGTAAACTCACCCATACATGTCTCCATGCTTTATTTTGCAAATAAATCACTTTGAAAAACACGCCTAGCATTTCTAGTCATGGCCATCTTAACTAAGGGCAGATGATTCATCTGGAATATGCTTGCTGGAGTCCATCTGATCTTAGCTCATGCGTGCAGGCAGGAGGGTGTGCTTAACTGAAAAAACACTCCTCCCTTCCTAGAGACTTCTTGGCATGGAAACCAGAAAACTACTTAAGAAATGTAAAACAAAAACAAGTTTAAAACAAGTTTATCTGATATACGTTCCTATCTTTTTGCTAATGCTAGGAGCATGAGGATTAAAATAGTCAATGGTGATTGAGTGAATGAAGTTCCACTTTAATACCTAAAAGAATTAATCAGATTATCCAAATAACTGGTGATTGCAACCTGTTGTTTTTTCCATCCTTTTAAATGCAATAAAATATTTTTTATGCTCTGTTGGTACTATTTACCTATCATCAGGTTGTAGAGGTGGTGGCTACATTAAATAAGCATAGGGGTTGATTTACTAAAACTGGAGAGCTCAGAATCTGGTGCAGCTGTGCATGGCAGCCAATCAGCTTCTAACTTCAGCTTGTTCAATTAGGATTTTGCACTCTCCAGTTTTAGTAAATCAACCCCATAGTTTCCCCAATCAGGCATTAAATTATAGCAGCAATATAAAAATAAAGGCAGGCCAACTTGAAGAAATCCTGTACTGAGAAAAGTATGGAGGTTTCCATTACAGAATGCTTTCTAAACATAGTAGATCCCTGGTGGACTCTGGCTTAAGTACTTTCTGATTCCCTGACATGAAACAAGAATGCAAAGAAGTCAAACTGATGACAGAATTCTGCATTGTGTATTTGTCTCAGATCAGTGTCTTGCATTCTTTAGATCAGCAGCAAAAGTCTGAAATCTCTCCTATAATCACAACGAGGAGATTGACGAACCTAGTAAGAAAGGATTGTATAAATTTCTCATTAAAGACAAAATTGCTGGAATTTCTAATCTAAGAAGAGTTTCAGGGTTTTCTGAACCACAATAGCAACTCAATGAGTGAGTTTAGCCTGGAGCCTGGTTAAATATTATATTTACTTGACCTTTTGTAAGCTAGGGCTTTTAACATTAACCTTTCCAGGTGTCTCAGTTTAGAACATATATGAGTACGCTGTGCAGTTGCTTAATGGAATTCATATACTTCCTTATGTGAAATATTCTACAGTATCTGATCTGACCTACATGGGGACATAAGAATTATAACCCCGAAACCCAGGCTGAGCTGTAAAGTTCCAGAGCAGCAAAGAGGTTAAAACGTAGCATTTGCTATATATTCCAATCAATATGTTATCAAGCCCTAAGTGTTTCTATCCAGTTTCCTAATACATATAAAGGATTTGTGTTTTTTTCTGATCTGTACTAGTAGTCCTGTTATACTGATAACAGACTTTGTTACATTTTATAGTAAAGTGGCCCTTCGTCGATCCAGTGGACTTGATGAAACAGGAAATGTTGTCTGGTATTTGGCCCTTTGCCTCCTCTTGGCATGGATAATAATTGGTGCTGCTTTGTTCAAGGGTATAAAGTCTTCTGGAAAGGTAATACGCTTCTTACTAAGGTTATACTGTGCATTGTATATAGTATTGTATATTGTTAATGACAGGGTAATACATAACCTACTCACAATGAGAAAAACAATAGCGGTCAGCTAAAGTACTGACCAATGATCAAATAATGGCCTTTCCCATGATAGTTACATACAGAATTTATTGGTGGAAAAGATGCTTATTGCGGTTATGATAGTGCAGGTTCAACCAAAATTTTCTTAACTGCCTGATCCTTTTTCTTCCTAATGAAGGGAAGTTAAGTAGATGTTCCAGCCATGTCCATCATGTTATCTTGTCATGCATATCCAGACAGGCATTAAACATAGCCTATATGCCAATCCAAAGATATATATATATATATATATACAGGGCTTTTTTTCTCAGAGGAAAGGTGGTGGAACTCCCCCACCCAAACCTGGCCACGCCCCCATCAAACCCTAGGACCACCCCTTTAGAGAACAGGAATGCAAGTAAAATTTGGGAGGGGCTTCCGATGACATCATTTCCCGTACATACCATATAAGGGAAATGATGTCATCGGACCCCCGGCTGCCTCTTGCATGATCTGCATGAAACACATGCATAGATATAAAATGACTAATGTACTGACACCAGAAACACATGCATAGATATAAAATGAATACCGTACTGACACCAGAAACACATGCATAGATATAAAATGAATACCGTACTGACACCAGAAACACACGCATAGATATAAAATCAGTACCGTACTGACACCAGAAACACATGCATAGATATAAAATGACTAATGTACTGACACCAGAAACACATGCATAGATATAAAATCAGTACCGTACTGACACCAGAAACACACGCATAGATATAAAATCAGTACCGTACTGACACCAGAAACACATGCATAGATATAAAATCAGTACCGTACTGACACCAGAAACACACGCATAGATATAAAATCAGTACCGTACTGACACCAGGAACACATGCATAGATATAAAATCATGGCAGGCCGTTTGTAAACGTCCAGCATAGATATAAAATCAGTCTAGCATGCATGTGTACCCTGTCTGGTAGATGTGCCTGCTCCTACAGGCTCCCCTAGGGTTGCCACCTTTTCCTCCAAAAAATACCGTCCATCACTGAATTTATCTTTCCTGTTCCTCATGCACAGGAGGGGCGCTCTCGATCGGCGCCGCTGAGCGCTGAGCAATTGCGTTCTGAAATAGTTTAGGTGGGCTCAGGTGGGTGAGGATAGTTTAGGTGGGCTCAGATAGTTTAGGTGGGCACAGGTGGTTGGGATAGTTTAGGTGGGCACAGGCTGGGGAGAGAGTAAAAATTTAGAGCAATACATGATACTGCAGTCAGTGACAGGGAGCCGAGCGCAGCTTACCTACTCCAAGCTGTACGGCCCCTGCGTCCACGCTGTCACTGCCGTTGATGTCGCCGCGCCGCCCCCGATGTTTACACGCCGGCGGGGGGGGCGGTGAAGCGTGCATAGTGTCATCGCCCATCGTCCGCGCCCCCGATGTTTACACGCTGGCGGTAGAGGGGGGGGGGGTGAAGCGTGCATGTCCCCGCTCACCGGCTGTGAGCAGCGGCAGTGACAGGTGCCGGGCACGCGCAAGCATGACATAAACAAGCCGCGTCCGGCACCTGTCACTTTCGCTGCTCTGCATAGCTTGTCAGCTCTGCAGAGGCAGTCGGTGAGCGGGGACAAGAAGAAAAAGGTGGCGGAACGCAGTACCGCCGCGTTCCGGCAGAAAGAAAGCCCTGTATATATATATATATATATAATATATTTGCTTGCACATGATTTGATGATGTAATCATTGGAGCTTCACCTCCTTTTCTAAGCTCTGGGGATAATTACCTTATAAAGTGAATCTTCCCTTGGAAAGTGAACAGTCTATTTACCTTTAGTAAATCAATCCCTATGTCACTGAAAAATATTATTCATTGGTTGTATTGAGTCAGGAAGGTTATATGATATTTTTAGGTGCCCTATTCAGAAATACTGAAAGTTTGCACTGTAAGCACCTGCAAAAAGTTAGCTACAGATCCCTGCAGAACGGTTTTATAATAACAGAATTATAAAAAATATCTACTATGGCTTTTTCATCAGGAAATAAGTGCAGGAACTCAACCACAGCCCCCCCCCCAGTTTCACTAACAGTGGGAGGGTCTTAAAGGGGCATTAAATACCAGGAGTAAATTACTTACAGAGTTCAGGGGTGCACTTTGCACAAAGTGCAAAGTTCAGTGGTGCGCTGCACACAGAGTGCAGAGTTCAGTGGTGCGCTGCACACAGAGTGCAGAGTTCACCCTTCTTCCACAGCTGCTTACCTCTGCATCCCCCATCCACATCTCACTTTCACCCCCCTCCCCTCAGCTTTGACCTCTGCATGAAACCCCCTCTCCACTGCCCCCCCCCCCCCCATTTCCCCCTTCCTTAAAAGCTCCACCATCTTCCACATGTCTTACATTTGTTGCTGTATTAATTTGAAGCACCCAGCCGCCTCTAGTCCCTCCCCACACACTGTAGGTGTCTCGGTCTCTCACTTGCAGAGAGATCATCTAGTGGGAGTTGTCAGCATCCGCACTACACCCCGGGCACCTACATCTTCCTTGTAGCTGTCCTGCACTCAGTAGAAGCAGCTTAGGAGATCAGACCTGTAGCAGCCGTTAGGAGATCAAAAAGTGATAGAGGGGAGATTTTCCAATGGGGAGACTTTTTTTGGTGACCTGGGGGTCCCCAAGAAATTCCCTTAATTTGCAGGGATTTCCTGTCACTTCCTGTTTGGCTATGGGACAGGAGGTGAAAAAAATTCTCCGCAATGGGACACAGATGGCAGAAAAAATATCTGATAGGGGTTATAACCCTCCCTTGCTGTGTCCAAAGGGAAAAAAAAGTTTTGCCTATAGCTCTACTTTAAAAGGTTATCTATCACAAACAAGACTCCAATAAAAATCATGAAGCTGCCATTGCCCAACTCCCAGCTTTGTAAGATAAACGTCAGAGCAGACCACTACCGCAAAACTGGCAGTGATGTTCTTGCCCTGGATCTAGCATTGCTTTGGCTGTGTGTGTGTGGATTGACAGCCTCCAGTATTAGATGGATGCCTCCATTAGATACAAGCCATCCTGATAGGTTGCATTTAGAATGCTTAGATGATTTATAATAAGATGTCTACCAGACTGTTAAGGTTGAAGAGGTATTTAACTAAGTCGATGAAGTAGATGGCTTGATAACTAGTATTTATTACTCATAGGCTGAACTGGAAGTAGCCCTTCTATGAATCATGAACTGATTTTTAGTGACTTGATGATTAGGTTTAGCATGACTACCCCAGAACTAGAAGAGAGGGAATGACTGCTTCCATGAAAGCATTCCAACACAGGTGTTTTACTTTCAGAGAGATGTCCTTAAAGCTAAACTGCAGTGAATCTGAGCACCACAAACCAAAAGCGCTATTTAATTCAAATGTAATATTTAGCGCAAACGTACCCATTAGAGATGAGCGAATTATTCAAAAATTCGATTCGGCTGATTCGCCGAATTCGCGGAATAAATTCGATTCGAGGCGAATATATTCGCTGCGAATTTAACTTATAAAAAGGGTGTTTCTAGGCTTCAGAGAGCCTTTATATTAGTACAGAACACTGTACCTTTAATTTAAATGCCCTTGGAGTCTGCTGGGGAAGAGAACTAATACTGTCAGTCAGTATGACATGCAGATGAGTGCCGTCGATCTTAGAATCACCGCACACTTCACTCATTTGGGCAGTCACGGGGCCAAAACCAGAGTGTGGAGCCACAGTGTGGCGGTGGAGGCAGCAGCAATGGGAGGCCATACAGCACCCTATGACAAAATGGAACCCACCAGCAGTGTGAGGAGACCTGAAAGTGGCACATGGCAGAGTGTGGCGATGGAGACAGCAGCAATGGGAGGCCGTACAGGGACCCATGACACACTCTGGACCTGGCAGCAGCATGAGGAGGCGGTACAGGGGCCCATGACAGATTACGGGCCTGGCAGCAGCAGTGGGCGGGCGGTGGATGCAGCAGTATTCGGAAGCCATACACAGGCCTAGGTTAAAAAGCGGAAGCCGTCAGCAGCGTGAGCAGACGACAGACACATGGCGCAGGGTGGCGGTGGATGCAGCAGTATTCGGAAGCCAAACACAGGCCTCGGTTAAAAAGCGGAAGCCGTCAGCAGCGTGAGCAGACGACAGAGACACATGGCGCAGGGTGGCGGTGGATGCAGCAGTATTCGGAAGCCAAACACAGGCCTCGGTTAAAAAGCGGAAGCCGTCAGCAGCGTGAGCAGACGACAGAGGCACATGGCGCAGGGTGGCGGTGGAGGCAGCAGCAATGGAAGGCCATACAGCACCCTATCACAAAATGGAACCCACCAACAGTGTAAGGAGACCTGAAAGTGGCACATGGCAGAGTCTGGCGATGAAGTCAGCAGCAATGGGAGGCCGTACAGGGACCCATGACACACTCTGGACCTGGCAGCAGCAAGAGGAGGCGGTACAGGGGCCCATGGCAGAGTGGCGAAGCGTAAGCAGCTTAAATTGAAGGCCATACAGAGGCCTATGTTAAAAATAATAACATGTTTGGGGCATGATTCATGGCGGATTTAGTCAGTTGTGTCAGGAACTGGTGGTTTGAAATCCAGACTAATCCACGCCTGATTCATTTTCACAAACGTGAGTCTCTCCACACTTTGGGTGGACAGTCGTGTCCTCCGCGGAGTTACAATACCTCCTGCCGCACTAAACACGCGCTCCGATGCCACGCTACTGGCCGGGCATGACAGCCTTTCAAGGGCAAATTCAGCTAGTTGGGGCCAAAGGTCAAGTTTCGTTGCCCAGTAGTCAAGGGGATTGTCTACCTCGGTTGGCAGGGTGCTGTCCAAGTAGGCCCGAGCCTGTTGTTTGAGGTCCTGCTCCAGGTCCACCTGATGCTGCTGCGGCTGGTTAGTAGTTTCCTCACTGCGCTGGTGAAGAAAGCTACTCATCATCGACTGCAGACTGAGGCAGCCGCTGCTGGTGGAGCTGCCACTGCTCCTACCACCCCACCCCTCCCCTGCTGCCATGGCAGCGGGACGCGAGCGCACAGGGCCCACAGTGTCTGAGGATGGACGTTGGCGCAGAAAGGCAGAGACCAACTGACTACATAGGTGGTTTTTATAGTACTTTATTTTGGCCTCCCTCTCAGCAGGTGTGAAAAAGGCCACCATTTTTGAACGGTAGCGAGGGTCCAACAAGGTGGACAGCCAAAAGTCATCCCTCTGTCTGATGGTTATTATTCGGCTGTCGCTACGCAAGCAACCGAGCATGCTATAGGCCATTTGTGCCAAGGAATGCGAGGGACTCCCTGCCTCCATCTCCACAGCATACTGCCACGGTGCGTCTGGGTCCTCTGTCTCCTCCTCCTCCTCTACCAGATGCTCCTGCTCCTCCACTCCTGTCCGCTGAGTGGAAAAACCACCCATTTCACTCAATAATTCCTGAGCACCAATGTCCTCCTCTACCTCCTCCTCTTCTTCCTGTCCTGCCCTCACAGGGGTCATGTGGCGTTGAGATCTGTGCGCCACGTCTACCGCACCCTGACCAGCCATTGTTAACAGCATTTGTTCCAGGACGTGCAACAGAGGAATGACGTCGTTTATCCCATAGTCCTGCCGACTCACGAATAGCGTGGCCTCCTCAAAGGGCCTGAGCAAGCGGCAGGTGTCACGCATGAGCTGCCAATGACTGACATCTAAGTTACACAGGGGAGTACCTTTATCCGCTTGTAACATCAGGAAATCGGTGATGGCCTTTCGCTGTTCGTAAAGGCGGTCTAACATATGTAGGGTTGAATTCCACCTTGTTGCAACGTCGCAGATCAGGCGATGCTGTGGAATTCCGTTCTGCCGCTGCAGCTCAAGGAGGGTGTGCTTTGCGGTGTAGGAATGGCTGAAATGCATGCAAAGTTTACGTGACATTTTAAGGATGTCTTGCAGTGGGATGGTGGATTTTAGGAACCGCTTGACAACCAGATTGAACACGTGAGCCATGCATGGCGCATGGCACAACCTTCCTTGAGGCAGAGCAGACACCATGTTCTTTCCGTTGTCGGTCAACATGGTTCCGATTTTCAGTTTGCGCGGAGACAGCCATCTGTCGATTTCTCTGTTCATTACACTCAGAAGTTCCTCCCCTGTGTGACTACGTTCGCCAAGGCATACCAGGTGCAGCACAGCGTGACACCGTTGCGCCCTGCACATGTGATATGCCGGTCAGGTAATGGGACTTGGCACGGGGGTGGCGGCTGAGGACACGGCGGAAGAAGAGGTGGTAGAGGCGGACATCTTTGCTGGACCAAGGACGTGCAAACGTGGAGGCAAAAGCGGCGTGACCTGTCCAAGTTGCTGGTGCGGCTGTGCCGGCACCACGTTCACCCAGTGGGCCGTAAATGACATGTACTGTCCCTGACCGTAGTTACAGCTCCACACGTCGGCGCTGCCGTGCACTTTGGCAGAGACCGACATGCTCAAAGACTGGCCCACCATCTCTTCTACATGTGAATGCAGGGCTGGCACTGCCTTTTTGGCGAAGAAATGCCGGCTTGGCACTCTCCACCGCGGCTCGGCACAAGCCATCATTTCTCGGAAAGGTGCTGAGTCCACCACTTGGAAAGGGAGGGACTGCAGCACCAGCAACTTGGACAGGAGGACATTCAGCTTCTGCACCGTCGGGTGCGTGCTCGCAAACTGTTGTCTCTTGGAAACGGATTCCAAGAAAGACTGCTGACGGAATCCGTGAAGAGGAGTAGCAGGAGAAGGAGCATCTGAACGAGCGGAAGATGCCAACGAGCGACAACTCCCCTCAGCAGAGGTGTTGGAGCCTTGACTGGCTGATAGAGGGCGATTGACGTCGGGTGACGGAGCAAGTAACGGAGCGGGTGATGGAGCGGGGGCTGGGGCAGGCAGAACCGCCGTATCTTTATCACGGTTTTCCCAGGCCACCGAATGGCGACGCTGCATATGCTGACGCAACGCTATAGTCCCAACATGGGCCCCCTGGCCACGCTTGACTTTCTGGCCACATAGTGAACATACGGCTACGTTTACTTCCTCGGGCGGCTTGACGAAAAATTGCCACACCGCCGAGTAGGAAACTTTGCCCCCGCTACTCCTCACTGGCTGACTGCTACTTCCTCCGTGCACACCGGCACCACTACTGGCCATGGTGGTAGGCTGCAGTGGAGCTGGTGCTCTACTCCGTGGCCATTTGGCTCCACTGACACTGCTGCGACCCTGCTGCCTCCTGGGCAACCCACCGACTGTTTTGCTCGCTGCCAAGCTGGCACCCTCTTCTCCTGATGATGCGGAAGCAATAGCCTGATGACGACGAGGCTGCCAAGTGCGATCAGCCTCATCATCATCAATTAGGGTCTCCGCGTCACTACTAGCCCCCTCGGCTGCGTGTGGGTCAGGAGACAGACCTGTCTCTAGACCGGCTACCGAGCCACTCTCCTTGCCAGTACTTCTTCGCCTGGCTGCTGAAGAGGCGGATGTCTCCCCCCGTTCCTGACCGCCCTCTGTTAGCTCTTCCTCACTGTACAGTGGGGCTGAGCCCACAGCATGCGATACTTCGCTTGGTGAGGGAACACCAAAGGACAGGGGCAGGTAGAGGACACGTGATTTCAGTGGGCTTGGTCCCGGGCCATGCCAACTAACGGTTGTGTCTGACGTACCCACCGACCGTTGGCTGTAGGTGTCAGAGGTGACCTGGGAAGAGGAAGACGACCGAGTCAACCAATCGATGACGGCAGGGTTGTCGGTGTAACCACGACCGCTGGATGACACCGGGAGCACTGGCCTCTGGCTGCGACTAGTGCTGCCTCGACCCCTTCCTCTGCTGCCACGTCTGCTCGCTCCTGAAACATTGCCTCCTCTGCCACTCCTCTGTGTGTTGTCTGACATACTCTTTAATTCAATAAGCACCCCAAACATAAAACAGGATTTAACTCTTTGAACGTACAATAGTGGTTGTGAAGCAGAAAGTAACAATTCTGTGTCCCTGAGTAACAATTCTGTGTCCCTGAGTAACGATTCTGTGTCCCTGAGTAACAATTCTGTGTCCCTGAGTAACGATTCTGTGTCCCTGAGTAACGATTCTGTGTCCCTGAGTAACGATTCTGTGTCCCTGAGTAACGATTCTGTGTCCCTGAGTAACGATTCTGTGTCCCTGAGTAACGATTCTGTGTCCCTGAGTAAAGATTCTGTAGCCCTAAAGTCTCTATGGCCCTAACTCTGTCCCTAATACAGACAGGTCTGTCTCTCTTGAATGACCGGAGGCTAATGGAGAATTCTAAGATGGCCGCGATTTATAGCTCCACCATTACACAGTGCTGGCTGGCTGGCTGCTGATTGGCTAATGTGATCACATGTCATGAATGAATGCATTATGGGTCAGCGCGCCTTGTCTGCGCGCCTTCCCAGAGATCCCCGCTCCGTCGCCACACATGTCGCCGCCATTTTTGGGAAAATTCGATTCGTGCATCCGAAGTTTGCTAATTTTCGGATTCGGCGCGAATCGAATTTTTCCTAATCTTCGAAACGAATTCCACTTCGCCATGTTCGATTCGCTCATCTCTAGTACCCATCCATCCATGTCTCCATGCTTTATTTTGATGAGAAATCATTTAGAAAAACACCACTAGTATTTCTGGCCGTGGCATTTTTTAGCAAGAGCAGATGATTTGTGCAGCATTTACTTTCTGGAATCCAACTGCCCTTAGCTCAGGCATCCAGGCAGGAGGATGTGCTTAGCTGAAAAATACCCTGCTCCCCTCCTGGTATGTATGACATCATTTACCTAGGCATGGAAACAGGAAGTGACTGAAGAAATGTAAAAATGTTTAAAACAGGTAAGTATGATATACTTTCCTATCTATTTACCAATGCTAGCAGCATAAGGATTCAAAATAGTCAATGTCGATTGAGTGAGTGAAGTTCCACTTTACATATTCGTTTCTTTTTTTTTTTAATCTAAAACTATACGTAAAGCCAATTTTTTTTTTTAGTTCTGGATAGAATATTGAATGGTTAAGATGCCTACCAGTTTGTTTCCTTGTTTTCTGTGTCCCTTTGGAAAGATTTTCCTTCACTTCCTCTCCCAAAGTCAGAACAGAAAATAATTTGAAATCTCTCAAACAGGTGGAAAATCCCCTCTTAGATAGTTGTTACCAAAGCAGGTGTAAAATCACCTTCTGTTCCTGTAACAACTCTAAGGCTAGGTTCACATATATGCGGGTGGTGCCGCTGTGGATCCACACAAAAATCCATGCAGCCGCACCACCCGCACAGAAGAATGAGGACTTGCGGGCCATTCATTCTAATGGCACACCGCCCGCACTGGAAATCGCAACGATACTGGGAACTGAGGTTCCAATGCGGGCTGCGTTTTCAGAAGAGGTGCAGGGACTTCTTCCCTGCGTGTCCCAGGGCACAGGAGTCCATTCAAATGAATGGGATCTTGTGCCCGTGCAAAACGCATATCGCACAGCCACATACAGTTGTGTCCAAAATTATTCAACCCCCAATGCTGTAAAGGGGTTTAGGGACTATAGTGTACATTTGGAATTGTATTCAGAATCAAATCCTACAAGGACGTTGTAACTACCCAAATGCAACTAAAATGACATCAATTGTTTATGTAATACAGTAGTAAATGGTTCTTATGTGGTTTCTTCATTGCCACAATTATTCAACCCCTTAAAGACTACCACTCTGAAGAACAGAGGTTCATACAGGTGCTTTCCATCAGGTATTGAAAACACCTGTGGATGTCACCGAGCAGCAATCAAGCATAATAAGCACCAATTAGGCAGCTTTAAAATGACTGTGATACTCAGCTCCTTCTAGACATTTACTGGTGTGGTTACAAACATGGTGAAGGCAAGAGAATGGTCCAGGAAGACAAGAGAAGAGGTGATTTCTCTTCACAGGAAGGGCAATGGCTATAAGAAGATTGCAAAGATGTTAAACATACCAAGAGACACCTTAGGAAGCATCATTCGCAAATTCAAGGCAAAGGGCACTGTTGAAACGCTACCTGGTCGTGGCAGAAAGAAGATGCTGACTTCGACTGCTGTGCGCTACCTGAAGCGTAGAGTGGAGAGAAGTCCCCGTGTGACTGCTGAGGAACTGAGAAAAGATTTGTCAGATGTGGGTACAGAAGTTTCAGCCCAGACAATAAGACGCACACTGCGTAATGAAGGCCTCCGTGCCAGAACTCCCAGGCGTACCCCCTTGCTGTCTCCAAAGAATAAGAAGAGTCGACTGCAGTATGCCAAAAGCCATGTGGACAAACCACAAAAGTTGTGGGATAGTGTTCTGTGGACTGATGAAACAAAATTAGAACTGTTTGGGCCCATGGATCAACGCTATGTTTGGAGGAGGAAGAACAAGGCCTATGATGAAAAGAACACCTTGCCTACTGTGAAGCATGGTGGAGGGTCAATCATGCTTTGGGGCTGTTTTGCTTCTGCAGGTACAGGGAAGCTTCAGCGTGTGCAAGGTACCATGAATTCTCTTCAGTACCAGGAGATATTGGATGGAAACGTGATGCAGTCCGTCACACACCTGAGGCTTGGGAGACGTTGGACCTTTCAACAGGACAATGATCCCAAGCATACCTCCAAGTCCACTAGAGCATGGTTGCAGAGGAAAGGCTGGAACATTTTGGAGTGGCCATCGCAGTCACCAGACTTAAATCCGATTGAGAACCTCTGGTGGGACTTAAAGAAAGCAGTTGCAGTGCGCAAGCCTAAGAATGTGACTGAACTGGAGGCCTTTGCCCATGAAGAATGGGCGAAGATACCCGTAGATCGCTGCAAGACACTTGTGTCAAGCTATGCTTCACGTTTAAAAGCTGTTATAACTGTAAAAGGATGCTGTACTAAGTACTAAGATTGAATGTCACTTGGGGGTTGAATAAAACTGATAATGCTGTGAGCACAGAAAAGACATTTGTGGTTATTTCATTATAACTGTTATGTTATATTTGTCTGACCTACAAGTGCCTCTTTAATGTAAATGTAAGCAAGATGACTGAATGATCAAAAGCAATGTCAAACTGGCCAAAACACTCAATTTCAGTGGGGGTTGAATAATTTTGGACACAACTGTATATGTGAACCAGAACCAGGGCTAAGTGCAGCAGTTTACATTACCAACCATTGCTTTTCAATGCAGCTGTGATGAAACTTAATTAATTCTTACTTGTAGCATTTCAATAAATCTCTAAAGAAAAAAGTGCAATGCTCTGGGATTGGTACATAAGCACTGTTTTTGTACTGTTCTGCTCTGTACCAGGAGCTATGGAACAGGGACAATCCATGAGATGGCATCTTCCCTGTAGAGACACAAAAAAACAATGAACCTGGCAGAGGTTTTAACACTTCTCCACTATACCTAAAATTAAAATGTTTTGGCTTAACACATACTTTAAAAGACATGTACATGTCAGTGATGATGGTAAACATTTTCAAACTGAACTGTGCTCATGCGGAACTTCCGCTTCATGAAAGTCATTCAAAGTCAATTAGCTCCTGTACGTAATTAGTTATATCTGCATAAAACTATATGGTACACCACTATCTTATATGGTATACCATTAACAGGCTGAACATTAAATTGGCTACCCCGGTGCTCCTACAGAACAATCAACCTCATTAAAATTCATGCCTGTAGCAACATAAAGCAATTGCAAATATTATCCCATAAAGTTAAGAATATGAACCTAAGTCTCAAGATGTAACCTCATGAAAAGTACTTCTATATCTTCTGTATCTGCCAATAAAACTCTAAACCAATAAAATCATTGCCCTGTAAATGATATACGCAGCCATGCATTAAAACGCATTGCACCGTAAACCATTAAGAGAGACTGCGTCATAAACTGTAAAGATGAACCCAGCATGAAATTATATTACCTCATAAAGAATCCATTTCTACGAAATATTAACATATATTGCTAAGGTAGCTTAATACTTTGCACTCTACAATTAGATTATATTTGGGTTGGTTAAACTTGGCTACTGCATGGCTGTCTGCAGTGTAAAATATTTATTAACCTCACTTTTACTGTCAATTTGATAGATATACTGTATGGATGTGTGCCAGTGAATTAACTGCTAATAATAGCAAACAGCAATGTGCTGTTGAATTGAAAAAAAAATAGAAAAAAGTCGAAAACTCCATTGCAGAATGTCTGAAATATACAGTATAGCTGTCCCCATTTTCACTGCTTAAAGCAGAGCTCCTGGAAAAACATCTTTACATGTCCTTGTTGCTGACTTCCAACTTCACTGAATATGTCATCCATCTTTTAGTTCACTCAGTAGTTGCTCTGAAATAGCTTATTCACTTTGGATTCCTGTTTGTAAGGCTCAGTTCACACTAGCTTTGTAAGCAGGCGTTTTGCAGGTGTTTGAGGGGTGTTTTAATGCCCCCCCAAGCGCGTATGAAAATGAAACACATGGCAGCACACAGTACTATTCACACTGTAGCATTAGCGTCACTGCAAAATTGACACCTCATGTCAAGTCAGGAGTTGAAGCCTTTCAGTGCCTCCCATTCAAGTCTATGGTTACGCTCCTATGCAGGCGTTTTCTGGGCATTTGTGAGGCGTTTGCAAGGCATTTGTGGGGTGTTAATACCATTAACTTCATTATAGGAGTTTGTGATGCGGTTTTAACGCTTATGAAACGCCTCACAACTGCGCATAGGACGTTGGGGAGCATTAAAAATGTTCCCCAAATGCCTGTCTTAACGCCTGTCAAACATTAAAGGGGTGTTTGGGAAGAAGTCAAGTGTAAACAAGCCCTAAGACTGGTGTCTGCTATGCCTCCTATTCCCCCAGCCACTTGCCTTAGCAAATCCCTTCTGTAGTTCTTTCTCCAAGAAACAGTGATGTAATTCAGCCTCACTTGCGGTGGTGGGGTTATCTGATAAAATAAAGAATAGCATTCTGATCTTGTGATGTTTTCTTTGATAGGTGGTGTATTTTACAGCTATATTTCCATATATTGTACTGTTCATTCTCCTGGTACGAGGGGTTACACTGGAAGGAGCCTCTGATGGAATTAGTTTTTATATTGGAAGAGAGTCAGACATCTCAAAACTGGCTAATGCGGACGTAAGTTTCCAAACTGTAAATGAAGATCAGATGTTAATCAGAGAAGTATCATATGAATATGTTATTGTATTATTGTAAATTGCTAAAATTGAGTTCTTAAACTCTAAAGAGTGGAAGTATGTTTTATAAAACCCAATTAGATGACAATAGTTTTTGTGTTTATACATTTTTCAAAAGTTATGATTGCCTCCTAAGAGAATGAATGAAATTTCCCCTTCGCTTTAAAGCAGAATTACACTGCACCTGTGCACCAAAAAGCAAAATGCTATTTAATTCAAATGTAATATTCAAAGCAAACTCTCCCATCCATAAATGTTTTATTTTACTGAGAAAACACTTTGAAAAAATACCCCCTAGCATTTCTGGCTGTTACCATCCTGAGCAAAGGCAGATGATTCATGTAGCAGTTACTTCCTGGAATCCATCTGCCCTTTGCAGAGGCATGTAGGCAGGATGGTGTACTTAGCTGAGAAAATCCCTCCTGAAGACTCTTGTGATCTATGACATCATTTGCCTAGGTCTGGAAACCAGAAAGTAACTGAAAAAAGGTTTAAAACAAGTAAAAATTATATACCTTCCTATCTATTTACTAATGCTAGTAGTGTAAGGATTAAAGTTCAGCTTTAAGACAAAAGAGCCTTCATTCTTATGGAGGAAACTCAGAAAATACAGTCTTGGGATCTATTTACATCAAATTGAGTCTTATTCTGCGCAGTATATTTATCAAATTAATTATCTAATTATTGTTCTTTCTAATACAAGTATTAAAGAGAAATCATTAGGAAACAAACATTCTGTATATAAATTGATATGGCTCTAAACGTTTCCAACACTGTCAGCTTTAGCTAGCCATAAGCCACGGCTGAACAAGAGAAAATCAATCAGTCCCCCATCCATGCTAAACAGTGTCGATGAAAGAATATCCACTGCTAGCGATTGTATTGTGTTGGACAACAATGTCAGCGCTGCCACTGAATGCAGAAGCCCTGTTGAACAGTGACTACATCTGATAGGATACAGTCATTGTTCAGCTGATAATTTTCCATCTGGCTCTGATTATTTTAAATTTTTATTGAGACACGTGGTGCTTACAAGACCAACCATGGTTTAAATTTTGGTCAATTCAGAAGGAGTTGGCTGCAATTCAAACTGTGGACAGTTACTAGCCTTACTGTTATCCATAGAAAGCCAAGAAGTACCATTATGCTTGACTGCAAATGTAGCTCTTAGAGGAATGGAATCCAAGGAGAGGCCGTAATAAGCATAATTTCCAAGGTGAATGGCTTTCCACTTCAACTTCCACTTCCACAGTTAAAGAAGGCAATGACTTTGGGTTACCCAGTTGGATCACACTACATCTATGTAGAACCCTCCTGGGTAGGTTGCTAGGATGTATATAGTCTAGTTTAGTATAGTGTGGTCTCCTGCTTAACAGGAGACTGATAGACAAATCATAGCAGGTTTCTGCTTAACAAAAAGCTAAAATTGTTCAGTGAGGATATCTTGAGTATCTGCTGCTGCTTTAATTAGCTCCTCTGTATCCAGGAGACCTTGGAAGGTTCTTGGTGAACAGAAGTGACCCATGCAGATCAGCAGCATGACTAGGGATGCTGTTACAGCCAATTACAGAGAGTGGTGTCCCTGAGCATGCTGGGTACTAGTATTCATATTCAGTGAGCACATGTGATCTGTGTTCTTCTTCTTTTTTCTCTGAGAAGGGAGTTCCAGTCAAGGGGGATGGCTGCCTTCTTTGGCTCATGCTGCCAGGAGGCCTCGGGTGGATGCCCTGAGGGCCAGAATGCTGAAACCCAGGGTGCTTCTGGGAACTGACTGAGGGGGATGTCTACAGATCCACAGAAAAGGTGACCTGCAGCAAGAGCCTTGTGAGTACAGACTGTACTACATGGATGTTGGGACTTGTGCTGTTTAACCCCCCTTGGGATCTATATAGTTAGCTGCTGGATGTAAGCTAGAGGGGACTCCGGCTGGTGTCCAGAAGAGCAGCTATCCACTAAAGGTCTGCATTTCTACAGAGGGACTTTGCTTTATTCCTTGTACAGTTTGCTACACAGATCTATTTAAAGAAAGCTGGCCACATTTATGTATCGTTTAATTCAGGGTATCCCACTTTATCCCTTCCCTAACTCAGTTCTAAAACAAAATAAAAACAACAAAAACAACCCCTAGACTGGAGTAACGAGCGGAAGTATTGTGCACCTGGCTATAGGAAATGAGGTGTGCTTGGCTTCAGGGAAAGATCTTAGGGAAAACCTGGGTAAGATACAAATGGCTCCTTCAGGGGTAGTGCTACATGCATGTAAATATTACCATAATTTTT
Organism: Staurois parvus; assembly: GCF_062004578.1. Classification (NCBI taxonomy): domain Eukaryota; kingdom Metazoa; phylum Chordata; class Amphibia; order Anura; family Ranidae; genus Staurois; species Staurois parvus. The sequence goes on from NW_028318841.1 coordinate 5,860,542, forward strand.
TATATTTTGTTTCTTGTTGAAGGTTTGGAAAGATGCTGCTACGCAAATTTTCTTTTCTCTGTCAGTGGCATGGGGCGGACTGACAGCTCTTTCATCTTACAACAAATTTTACAACAATAGTTATGGAGATGCCATAATGGTGTGTGTAACCAACTGCCTTACCAGTGTGTTTGCTGGATTTGCCATCTTCTCTATACTTGGTCACATGGCCTTTAGAGCACAGAAACCAGTAAAAGACGTAGTGGACTCAGGTAATTAATTCAAATAAATCTAACTAACTGCATGTTTTAGCTTAACTATGCATATTGGCATAAGCTTGAGAAAATTCTAGCAATGCACTTTTGCACAGAGGTTTGAGGCAATAAGACCCTAACAGTATTTATAAGCACTCAATGCCAACTAAATGCATTAGCAAAAGCTTAAAGATGAATTTACAATCATGTAACATTTATCTGTTTTTTTATGTTTTTTTGCTACATATCATGTTCAGATTGTCCTGATCTAGGCTATCTTGTGCATGCCCTTCCAAGAACTGAATGACAACCAGTTCATGCTGAAATTAACTCAAAATTAATTTGGCTGAAATGGTCAAGCATACATATTCACATAGGCTGTAATGGCTATAGTGATTAGTATATCATTGGAACAACGTTACTAATAACTAGAAAAGCTACAATTTCTAGGGATTTTGTGTGAAATGTTCTTGCCTCCACCAGTAGTCTACAACTCACACTCTAGCTTTTGTCACTCTGCTGCCTGCTCACACACCTGGGTTCCTATGGCAACTCAGTCTACAGCAAGGGCAGAGAAGAGCGGTTAAAAACAAACTGCTCTAACTTGCTCACTTCACTGGCTGTTGCCATCTTCAAACGGTTGTAGTTGAACAATTGTAAATCCTACACCGAAGAGCTTTATATTGTGAGAATCACAAGACCCATACCTACATTTTGATGCATAGTATGTCTCTGAAATATTAAAAATGAAGACACAGTCACACTTTAGAAATTGCCCTTCAAATTTGAGGTGGCTAGAGTGGAGTTTCAATGAATGTCAATGGGCGGCGTGAGTTGCAAACATATGGTCATATTGTGAAAACTATCAGGACTATGGCTTAGCCGTGGACATTTTTAGTGGCAGCAGGGATAGCTAAACATTTTGATATACGATTTGAGTAGGTGGGCTTGAAAATGAGGGAGTGATGGCAGTTTAGAAATCATGTCCTGATTTTTCAGCTCACATTCTAGCTTTTGTCAGCTCCCACTCTAGTTTTGAACATTCCGCCATTCATTCCTATGGGACCAATTTCCCCACAAAAATGCTGATATTTTGTGAACCATTCTGCGAAACGTTCCACAAAGTAATAGCACACCAATCGGGAACAATCCGCACGTTTTGGTATATTACTCTTTATGTAGTATAAAAACTGTGGGAGGAGTTAGGATGGTAAATTTGGCTATAATAATAAGAATATATATGTGAGATAACAGTAAGTGGTCTTGCCATGCAAGAACACTTAATTATTAAACATCAAAGAAATAAGGAGAGAACATTTATAGAAAAATTAAGCAATGGGAAATGGTTGCAAGCAGTTAATAGTATTAAATGAAAGTATAAAGGAAAAAATATAATTCTTGAATTTGCAATAATTGACGATAAAGTAATGTGTCTACATTTTCAGAAATAATAATTGCCTGAACTGGTACGCTTTGGTGTCTATTTATTGTTTTCATGTAAGAGTCAAACAACTTTCACCAAAGATTCACACATTTGTCTAATTGGTTTCAGTTGGAAAAATGTGTGAATCCTGGGTGACAGCTGTATAAATCTTGAGTAAAGAATACAATTACACACAATACAATGCAAAAACACATTGGCCATGGGTTAACTACCTTCTGCCAAATTGGCAGTAAGAATTATTCACTTGCCACCCACCTACAGTACATTTACTACAAGCGGGTGGCACAGCCAGGCTAGGTGACATACCCGTATGTTGCCACCTGGCTTCCGGGTTTTGGGCATGTGTGTACCCCCCCTGCTGACCCATGATGCAACTGGACACAGCTTGAGTTTTGTCAGCAGGTTTCAGCCAATAATTCTGTCTGAAACTTGCTGATTGGCTGCACACAGTAACCCCTTGGTCGCCCACAGATGTTAACTCTTTCCCAGCCAGTAATACCAGTATTGTACCGCGCTCCAATATATTCTACCTCATGTGATATTATGAATTCCTGTGTATACCACCAATGATCAAATAATTTCATCAATCAATAATACTTGAATATATAATTTGTGTAAATATATAAAATATTCTATAAATGTGAAAAAATGAATAAAATAGAAACGAAAAAATGTAGAAAAATAAATAAATAAAGTGGGAATGATAGTTCTCTTCTGTGTAAATGAGATGGTGTTATTATTCAGACTGGATTGTGTAATGAGTCTGTGTCCACTGCGTGAACCACTCTCTCCTCTCTCCTCTCCTCTCTCCTCAGCACAGCCTTCTCAGTGGGATTTTCTCCGCTGGCTGCTTGGCTTAATCCTCCATATATGGAACATAAAGAGAAGGGAAAAGAAACAAAATATAAAATATTTTTATAATAAAAAATATAAAATAAAATATTATTTCAAGCACACAATTAATTATTTTTTCATGCACGAAATTAATTGATATTTTTTATGCACGAAATTAATTGATATTAGAGTTTGTATATAGTGGGAAAACTCCTAGTGGCTGACAAGTAACTATCCAACTTTATATATCTTTCCCAGCCAGTGTCATTAGTACAGCGTACAGCATATCTGATCACTGTATTAGTGTAATTTGTGGTGTCAGTGTCACTTAGTGTCCCTCCCAGCCAGTGTCTGTAAGTGCCAGATTGCCCACCACACTATCACAGTCCCACTATAAGTCGCTAATCACTGCCATTACCAATATAGTACCTATAGCTGTGTAGATTCCAGTATATATACCATAGTTTGTAGAAGCTATAACCTTCACACAAACCAATTAATATACATTTATTGGGATTTTTTGCTAAACACATGTTGCAGAATACATTTTGACCTGAATTTTTGAAGAAATTAGATTATTTTTCTGGAAATGTTTTTTTTAACAGAAAATAGAAAATATTGTTTTTCTTTCAAAATTTGTAGTCTTTATTTGTTTATTTAATAAAAAAATTAAAAAAAACCCACTGGTGATCAAATACAACAAAAGAAAGCTCTATTTGTGTGAAAATGTATATGAATTTCATTTGGTTACAGTGTTGCATGACCAAGCAACTGAAGGTTGAAATAGCACAGTGCTGAATAGCAAAAAATGCCCTAGTCGTGAAGGGATTAAAACATTTTCGGAGGTCAAGTGGTTAAACACAGAGTGTGTATGTGTGCTTGTATACTGTGGCAGGGATTTTATTCTGAAGAACCTCAGGGGCAGGGATTGATATGAATAGTTTTTTTTGCATGAATCAAATGAATCTATGCACTCTGTAAACCACCTTTTACACAGTTCTGTCTCTGCTATATGAAAATGACAAATAATTACAAGGTCTTTATATTAGGAAATAAATACAATGCAGTAAAGTATCCTGTATTATCTTACAATAAATTCAATAACTGCATTAAAATAACCCAATAACCCCTATAATTATTGACATGGTCAAGGTAAAGTTAATGTGAATTATTAGACGTGTGCTAAAAACAGGCTGCAGCCAATAAGTACTTTATTTGTATAACTTGCATGTGCTAAACAGGGATGGGCTGCACACTTTGTACATACTCAAATACCTGTCATATTTAAGTTAACATAATCCTTTGTGTTCTTCTACTTCAGGATTTGCATTGGCATTCATTGCATACCCCGAGGCTCTGTCACAGCTGCCTGTGGCCCCATTCTGGTCAATTCTGTTCTTCTTCATGCTTCTCACCTTAGGACTTGATTCTCAGTTTGCCTCTGTAGGTAGGTACAGCTGGTATGCCTACTGCTCAACAAATTAATAATTCATAACAGATACACACTTTTGTGCTGAAATCAATGTTGGTGGTATTATTTCAACTGAAAGACTTTAGACCAGGGATGTCCAATCTATGGCCCTCCAGCTGTTGAAGTACTACAAGTTCCATCATGCCTCTGCCTCTGGGTGTCTTGCCTGCAGATGTCAGAGTTTTGCAAGGCCTCATGGGACTTGCAGTTCCTCAACACCTGGAGGGCCATAGTTTGGACACCCCTGCTTTAGACTAAATTGGTTCGAGGAAGAAGCAATATTAACTTATTGGACATGAAAGCAAGGATTCAGGGTTGTCATCCCATATTACCTAGTTTACTGTAATGAAAGGATGGAGGACACTACTAGAATAGTAAAGCTGGATAGCATATTTTCCCTGAGCCACTATATCACTACTGTTTAATGTGACATAAGGGCAGCTAGGATGTACAGAGCTGGGGAGCAAGAAATCAACACTCCTGGAAGTGTTGGATGCAGTATAAACTTCAACCGGTTTGTCTTTGTTACTGCAGAGCACAGCAACAGGAAAGATGGATCTTCTATGTTTTCTTTGCAGGAAGGCATTCTTTTGAATTTTGCTTTTTTCAACAGAGCCACTTTAAGTTTGTGAATTCCTGCTTATTTGTTGGGAGCTGGTTGCTGTGGGTGCCCCTGTCGGCATTACCCAACAAAATTAGATTGTTCAATCGACTTTTGTTGAAGGAGCTGGGTGGAAAATTGTTGACCAAATAGCCCATGCATTCAATCAGATGTAGGCACTGTTTGGGTATTCAGACAGCCTTGGGTGCCAGCTGTCAAAATATGATCACTGGTAGCAAAGATTTGTGCATCTATACTATTTAGCATGGATGGCGGGATCTATTAGATTTCTTTAATTCAGCCTCTAGGCTGAATAAAAGAAATATGTGCATGTATGGTCAATTAACACCTTCCCGCCTGGCCTATAGCAGGTTGACGGCCGGGCGGCAAACTCCCCATTGAGACTGGGCATTACATGATGTCCTGTAAAAACGATCCGAGGGGCCATGCAGCGGCGCGATCTATGACTGGCTGTGTCCATGGGACACAGCCGATGACCTATCACTACACCGGCCCGTTGCTAGTGTCATGTGACAGCAGATCACATGTCAATTGCATACAATGGATGGCTTCCTGTCAAGCCATCCATTGTATACAATTCTGTTGTTAGCTGTGACTGGTCAAAGCAGTCACATGGTACAGACAGGACCAATCACAGCCCATCTGTATCATGTGATGAGCTTTGCCCAATCACAGCTAATCCCAACAAAAGACTGAATGAATCAGTTTCATTCAGTAACAATGAATGCGAATATCAATGAAATACATTGGTATTAGCAATCATAATGTGTTAAAAAAAATCCTGATCATTTGCCCAGAGTAGTTCAATGTTACTATGGTAACATTGTATTGCTTTGGTCACAGTGTGTTGGAAAAAAAATAGTAAAAAAAAAAAAATAATAATGTAATAAAAAAATAGAAAAGTTTGAAAAAAATTCAAATAAAATTATTATTTTTATTTTTTTTTTTCTACATACTGTCACCAGTCAGTGTCTCCGACCACCACCACACCACTTATATAATAACGCTGTACTGGACTGGTGACAATATGTAAATAAAAAGTGATTTTTTTTTTTTAATTTCTACATTTTCCAAAAAATTGTAGCAAAAAAATGACAACCTCCAAAAAACTCACTCTTACTAAATACCTTGAACTATCTATTTTCCCAAAATGGGTGATTTGGGGGGTATTTGTACTATGCTGGATTTTTCGGGCCTCAAGAAATTAGATGGGCCGTCAGTACATCAGGATTGATCAATTGTCAGATATATATACCTTGGTTTGTGGACTCTATAACTTTCCTACAGACTAAATAATGTACACTAATTTAGCGTATTTTCTCCAAAGAAATGTAGCAGAATACATTTGACTTAAATTTATGAAGAAATGTTATTTACAGTCAGGTCCATAAATATTGGGACATCGACACAATTCTAACATTTTTGGCTCTATAAACCACCACAATGGATTTGAAATGAAACAAACACGATGTGCTTTGACTGCAGACTGTCAGCTTTACTTTGAGGGTATTTACATCCAAATCAGGTGAACGGTGTAGGAATTCCAACAGTTTGCATATGTGCCTCCCACTTGTTAAGGGACCAAATGTAATGGGACAGTTGGCTTCTCAGCTGTTCCATGGCCAGGTGTGTGTTATTCCCTCATTATCCCAATTACAATGAGCAGATATAAGAGTTCATTTCAAGTGTGCTAGTTCATTTGGAATCTGTTGCTGTCAACTCTCAAGATGAGATCCAAAGAGCTGTCACTTTCAGTGAAGAAAGCCATCATTAGGTTGAAAAAACAAAACAAAACCATCAGAGAGATAGCAAAAACATTAGGCGTGGCCAAAACAACTGTTTGGAACATTCTTAAAAAGAAGGAACGCACCGGTGAGCTCAGCAACACCAAAAGACCTGGAAGACCACAGAAAACAACTGTGGTGGATGACCGAAGAATTCTTTCCCTGGTGAAGAAAACACCCTTCACAACAGTTGGCCAGATCAAGAACACTCTCCAGGAGGTAGGTGTATGTGTGTCAAAGCCAACAATCAAGAGAAGACTTCACCAGAGTTAATACAGAGGGTTCACCACAAGATGTAAACCATTGGTGAGCCTCAAAAACAGGAAGTCCAGATTAGAGTTTGCCAAATGACATCTAAAAAGGCCTTCAGGTTCTGGAACAACATCCTATGAACAGATGAGACCAAGATCAACTTGTACCAGAGTGATGGGAAGAGAAGAGTATGGAGAAAGAAAGGAACTGCTCATGATCCTAAGCATACCACCTCATCAGTGAAGCATGGTGGTGGTAGTGTCATGGCGTGGGCATGTATGGCTGCCAATGGAACTGGTTATCTTGTATTTATTGATGATGTGACTGCTGACAAAAGCAGCAGGATGAATTCTGAAGTGTTTTGGCAATATTATCTGCTCATATTTAGCCAAATGCTTCAGAACTCATTGGACGCCGCTTCACAGTGCAGATGGACAATGACCCAAAGCATACTGCAAAAGCAACCAAAGAGTTTTTTAAGGGAAAGAAGTGGAATGTTATGCAATGGCCAAGTCAATCACCTGACCTGAATCCGATTGAGCATGCATTTCACTTGCTGAAGACAAAACTGAAGGGAAAATGCCCCAAGAACAAGCAGGAACTGAAGACAGTTGCAGTAGAGGCCTGGCAGAGCATCACCAGGGATGAAACCCAGCTTCTGGTGATGTCTATGCGTTCCAGACTTCAGGCTGTAATTGAGCAACCAAGTATTAAAAAGTGAAAGTTTGATTTATGATTATTATTCTGTCCCATTACTTTTGGTCCCTTAACAAGTGGGAGGCACATATGCAAACTGTTGTAATTCCTACACCGTTCATCTGATTTGGATGTAAATGCCCTCAAATTAAAGCTGACAGTCTGTAGTTAAAGCACATCTTGTTCATTTCATTTCAAATCCATTGTGGTGGTGTATAGAGCCAAAAATATTAGAATTGTGTCAATGTCCCAATATTTATAGACCTGACTGTATTTGGAAAATTTTATAACAGAAGTGAGGAAACTTTTTTTTTTTTTTTCAAAAGATTCAGGGTTTTTTTTTAGCAAAAAAAAATTAAAAAACTCAGTGGGGATTAAATACCTCCAAAGAAAGCTTTATTTGTGTAAAAAAAAAATTATAAAAATGTAATACTGGTACAGTGTTGCATGACCCCGCAATTGTCATTCAAAGTGTGACAGCGCTGAAAGCTGCAAATTGGCCTGGCCAGGAAGGGGGTAAAATTGCCCGGTATTGAAGTGGTTAAAATAAAAATTAAAAAAATAGTGTTTACATTTTTTGTTATTGTGTTGTTGAAAAACACAGTCTAGGAAATTTCATTGGGAAGCAGCACCAAAAATGACAGTGCTTCTGCACAATTCATGTACATGTCACAGGCAGGTACATGAATTGGTCCATGTACTGTGGTCCTAGTGCAGATACTAGACACTAGGGGGTTGATTTACTAAAACTGGAGAGTCCAAAATCTGCTGCAGCTCTGAATAGAAACTAACTTTCATGTTTTTTTTGTCAAAGTTTTTATGAACAAGCTGAAGTTAGAAGCTGATTGGCTACCAAGCACAGCTGCACAAGATTTTGCACTCTTCAGCTTTAGTAAATCAATCCCTAGACTCCTTCCTCTGTGCACTTACTCTCTTCTTCCCCTGCCGCTACCCTGTCACATTGACAGGTCTAAGAATTTTGTACTAGGTCTCCTTTACATTTGATTGACAGCATACGACACTGGGCTGATCCATAGCAGCCATTCAACCAATCAGTGTCTTTCGATTCACCCACTGCCAAGTGTTGTCAATCACAGGCAAGGCAGACCTGATGTGGAAGTAATCTCAGAGTTGGCCATTAGGTTCCACCCCCCCCCCCCAACAGGCACAGTAGCTGTGAAGTTGACTTGCTGGGTGGATGAAGCCTGGTGGGGGACTCTGAAACTAGTTTTCCATCAGGTCCGATTTGCCTATGATTGACAGGAGACTATTGGACTGAATAGCAGGTATGGAATCTGCCCACCCACTGTAAGTTCAGTCTGACCTGTGTTGTTAGTTGCTAATGGAAAAACAGAATGGTTGGCTGCACAAACAACAATGTGGTGGATGAAATCCTTTATTGGAATCCTTTATATGCAATATGATAAGAACATGACAGCTCCAAGCCAGGACAGAGGAGCAGTAGACGCGTTTAACACGAAAACGTGCTTAGTCATTACTTAACCTCCCTAGCGGTATGATTATTTCAGATTTTTGGTGCTGAAAGCGGTACCATTATTTTGCATGGAAATTTGGCGTTTTATATTGTAGGCATGTAATTTTTAGGAATAACTCACTGAAATCTGTCCGAACAAGAGTCTAGTAAACATCCCGGGTATGTTAAAATTTTAAATGCAAAATCATAAATTATAATTTAATAAATAATCATAAAAAATAATAATATAATAATACATTTAAATCAATAATGTAATCAAACCAAAAACACTGAAATTTTAAATAGAGCGCCAAGTTTGCACATCACTGATCTTAGTTGCAAAATCGTTTTCAGTGTCTGATGATGAATTTCCCCACAAATCATTATCACTCAATTCTGCAAGTGGTTCTAATTTACTATCGCTGTTCTCTAGCTGGTCTAAAACCGATTTTGACCTAAAGGGATGCTTTTTTGACGCCATGGACGTTTCTCAGTTTCCAGGCAGAAAGAAGAGAAAAAATGCAGGCAGGGCACAGGACAAAGCACTAGAGAGAAAATGTATGTGAAATGGTTTGATACAGTAATGTTTTACTATACGATTTTAGTGATTTTAGTGAATGTCACTTTTTGTCATTTTCAAATTTCCTGGCGTTCCGTCCCCATACATCCCGACGCTCGCAGGGGAGGGAACCCAGATGACATATGCCGGCATCCGCCGGATTACATTGCCGGGGACACTGCAGGAGGGACATCGCGGGAGCACAGGACAAGGTAAGTGATCAAGGGATCCTGGAGCAGCGCCGCATGGTAAGCCCAAGTGTAGCTCGGGGTTACCGCTTGTGGTATTGAAATTTTACCCCGAGTTGCACTCGGGAATACATTCCAGGGAGGCTACGTATTGACTAAGCACGCTTTCGTGAACATGACAGCTCCAAGAGAGGACAGAGGAGCAGTAGACACGTTTCACACGAAAACGTGCTTAGTCATTACTTAAGTAATGACTAAGCACGTTTTCATGTGAAATGCATCTACTGCTCCTCTGTCCTGTCTTGAAGCTGTCATGTTCTTATCATATTGCATATAAAGGTTTGCAATAAAGGATTTCATCCACCACATTGCTGTTTATGTGGCCAACCATTCTGTTTTTCCATTGCATCGGTGATCACGGATCAGGCCAGCACCTGCGGGTCTGTGGAGGGTTTATGCAGATTCGACACTAACCTGGAGCGGATCTTTTGCTCTTTTGTTAGTAGCTAAGACATGAGTAACCTTTGTCCTAGCAATCAATGAAGTAGATGTTAAACAATTTCAAATATATTTAAATAATAAAGTAATAAAAAATTAAATAAAAGTAATAAACACACAACAACCCCCTTCCCCTCATAGGCCATCTTTGAGTTGGTCTTAATTACTGCCAATATGCTTATCTGCAAATTGGCGATTATTCTTTTAGAATCTGTTGCACCCATAGTGACAGATTCTAAAAGTGACTTGTAGTAAGAACTTCCAAAATCTGGCACACATGTTGGTACTTATACTGAAATTGGCACAAGGCTTTCATCGATTAGGCACAGACCATGTTAAAGGGGCCATAACATCAACAAAGTGACATTACTTCTTTACTGAATTCCCCTGAATGTCTCATAATAAACTTTGTGGAAACCATTTGGTAAAGGAATAAGAAAGGGTTTAGCCCCTATGAAAAGGTTCTGGAACATTTCACATTTCTCTACCCCTCAGGTATTAATAGTCCCAGCTGAGTAATCATATTTGTATAGTGTTCCTCCTTAATGAGTCAAACAATATGTTTATACTGTGGGAAATAATCAGGTTTGATAGGTAAAAATATTACCCAACATGTACGTCATGTTAAAACATGTAGTCATCTAGCTTTAACAGGTGAGACAAAAAGCATCAAGCAATGTAATTGAAGGACTGTCTAATGTTTGCACTATACTGTTTAAACCTTGAAAATACAACATTGAAATCACACTAGGCTAAGCCAGAACACGACCAGTAGGAATGCTGATGTTTTTCTCATAAGCTCACCGAATATGTTGCAATCTAACTGTACAATCATCTTAAATTTACCAAAACTGTGTAGCTCCATGAATTGCTTTTTAGAAGGTGGTTGACAGGTGGCTGGGAGGCAATAAGTTACCTCCTTACCACCTGTTTTAACCTTGAAAAGCTTGCACGACTATGCCAAAACCATATGTACTACACATAATTGTAGGGTGGTTGCATCATGGTCTATTCGCTTGTTTGGGTTGCATTTGGTGGCGGTACTGCCAGTTGAATGTGACGGGGTATAACTTTTGCAGTGGTGCATGTACACCTCTGAGCAGCTGCATGTTCTCTTTCAGGTAAACCTGCGTCCTAACCATCTGTTTTTGATGTACCCCCAGCACCCATGTGAACAAAGCCTAAAAGAAAAATTTATCTCACTTTGCAGAATTTTTCTCACATATCCTGGTGTGTCTCCAGGACAGGAAATGAAGGGTAATCTCCCCAACCAAGCACAGACAGAAACACAATAAGCTGATGGGGGTTTAAACCATCCCCTCCCTATCCAAAACTAAAATAAACATTTTGATTATACATATACTGTAGCCTCCCTGACGGTATTCCCGAGTGTAGCTCGGGGTAAGGTTTCAGTACCAAAAGCGGTAACCCCGAGCTACACTCAGGCTTACCATGCGGAGTTGTTCCGGCATCTGTTCTTCTCTTACCTTGTCCTGCGCTCCCGCGATGTCCCTCCTGCAGTGTCCCCTGTAATGTAATCCGGGGGATGCCGGCATCTGTCATCTGGGTTCCGTCCCCTGCGAGTGTCGGGACATACGGGGGACGGAACTGGCGGGAAATTTGAAAATGACAAAAAGTGACATTCACTAAATACACTAAAATCAAAAAGTATAACATTCCTGTATCAAACCATTTCACACACATTTTGTCCCTAATTCTTTGTCCTGCGCCCTGCCTACATTTTTACTGTTCTTTCTGCCTGGAAACTGAGAAACGTCCATGGCGTCCAAAAGGTGTCCCTTTAGGTCAAAAGCGGTTTTAGACCGGCTAGAGAACAGTGATAGTAAATCAGAACTACTTGCAGAATTGAGTGATAATGATTCGTGGGGGAAATTCGTCATCAGACACTGAAAACGATTTTGCGACTTTGCTCAGTGATTTTGGTTTGATTATATTATTGAATTAAATTTATTATTATATTATTCTTTTTTATGATTATTTATTATATTATAATGTGTGATTTCGTGTTTCAAATTTTAACATACCCGGGATGTTTACTAGACTCTTGTTCGGACAGATTTCAGTGAGTTATTCCTAAAAATTACAGTCCTACAATAAAAAAAATACATATTTCCATGCAAAAAAATTTACCGCTTTGAGCACAGAAATATGGACATAATCAGACCGCTAGGGAGGTTAAAGTATAACTAAAGCCAAAGGGATTAGGACACCTTTCAGATTTTTTATTGCTGTCTGTGCTCTTGGAAGATTCACACTCTTTGTTTGTCATGTTTACCATTATCACAGAAAGTGAAATAAAATGCTAAATTTCAGGTAATCACCATGTGGGGCAGGTGATTGGTGTCTTCTCCATTTTGCCCACCTCACTGGGCACCAAGTGTGGGTCACATATAAGGCCTACCCTAGGATGAGTTCTTCTGGGCTATGCTAGGTCACTCTGCACCACACATACAGGGTACCTTTACTCTGAGCCATTGCATCAATGGCCTGGGACAAGGCCGAGGCTGCCATAGGTGAATACTCAACCTTAACGCGGGCCTCCAGTCTGTTCCAGATGAACATACACCATGTACATTTGCACAACTGTTCACCAGTTACTCTAGGGACCCGTGTAAATGTACATCTTCCCACTGTAGTTTCCAGCTAGGCAGGACGTGCCGAACACTGACCACAGACACCTGTCCAGCGTTTTCCCTACTACTGATCCCAGTAGAAACATGGAACCGTGCCATGCACACAGAAGGGGCTCCAATGGGCACTTGAACTTCCATACCTCTGTACAGCATGGGGACCTCTGCAATGCAGTTCTGCTCTGGTTGCTATGGGAGATGGAATGCAGTGTAGGGAGTGCCGACAACATCTCCCTTGTGGCTGGGGGCTGTCCCACCTATAACAGGTACACACTTCTGACAGGCTGCTTGCTGACTTTGATTCTCCAGGCAACCACATGTAGACTCTTAATGTACAGACTCTTCATACCCCAATATGTTAGTGGTCTAATAATGTAGTAATGTGCTGGTTACTTGCATTTTACTACTTTAAATGACTTCAGACCAGGCAGGATACAAATTTTTAACACTTTACTGAATAAGTGCCAGACATTACAAAGTCCAACAAAAGAACAGTTCTCTCTCGAAGTCAATAATCCCTACTCCTAATCAGGCTATGTGCTGCCCCTGCATACCTGCAGAGGTAGATCTCTGTAGCAGTCCATAGCTTGCAGGCTCCACTAGCTTCAGGGGAACACCCCAGGTGTGTAGCTCTCACATCCTCAGAGCCAAATGACCTGCAACAGAACCCCTGGGCTCTTACATTGGCATTGTGGCTTTCACAGAGATCCTTCGAGGGCCTCTATCTTCTCTTTTTCCCCTTAGCAGGCTCTCTCAGAATCGAACCACTGTCCCTCTTATATCCAGAGGAGCACTGGGTTGGACCCAAAGATCCTGCCAAACAAAAAACCTGGGAACTAAGTTAACCCCAACTCTCTCGTCCAGGACAGCAGATTTTTAGCTAATTCTAACCCGCTTAGAGGGGAAATCTTCCAATGAGGATACTAGTTCTAGTGACAACCTGGGATACCCTTACTTGGGAGGAATTTCATCTCACTTTCTGTTGTGGCTATGGACCATGAAGTGAATGGAAATTCCCCCAAAGGGACACAAATAGTAAAAAAGCGGACAGGGGTTATAACCCTCTCTTATCTATCCAAAATAAAAAAAACAGTCCTGCTTTTTTTTCTACTTTAATAATTGTGGCTGTAAATGCATAAAGACAAATTCATCAAATGCAGTGATTTGGTTTCCCTGCTGAACGTTTAGATCATTACGGGACAAAACTAAAGTTGCACAAGAACTACATGCAATTCAGATGAAATTATTATGCCATAATTTTTTTCCATCTTTCACAATGTACAAAAAGCAAAATCAGGAGGACTTTATGACTGTGGTTATTGCAGGCAAATTAGTTGTTCTAGCACCTTTTTGTTTTATATCGTAATATGTTTACTGCAGTGTTATTAATTGGCATGTGTGTATTGTTCATTTTAAATAAATATCTTTAGTTGCCAACTACAGAGCAATCAACAATGAGAGCTGTCACATCTATCCAAGTTGTTACCATGGCGTTTGAAAGGAAATTGAAACACATCCACACCCGATTTTCCATTGCTACATTGCATCAGTGTAGACTGGAAAAGTAAATGTGATCTATACATTGATCCAATGGCGTGGATTCACTAATGGTGTACAGAAAATTCACTTTGGAATGTGAATGTTAGCTTAATAAATGAGGTCTTTATAAGCAAACAAAATGCATTTTTTAAATGTCCCTTGCACATGATCCAAGGTTCTTAAAAGTGAACACACCGTGATCTTATTCATTAACTGAACCTTCACTTTGCAGAGAACATTCTCTGCTTCCTTAGTAAATTAGCCCTAATGTGTGCTATGGTCCTGCCGTCTAGCTTTACTTGCAAATACCATATAATATCTTTATATGCAACACTGCCAAAAAAATACATATAAAAGAAACAAATAATTCATACCTAGCAAATATTCTATACAAAAAAGTGCATTAAATCAATTTATAAAAAAAAATTAAAAAATTAGAAAAATGCCCAGTCCTAAACAAATTGAATAGCCAATTTAAGATAAATTTCATATGTATGTGTTTCCTATGACAGAAACAATTACAACCACCATTCACGATGCATTTCCAGCAATGATGAAGAAGATGAGAGGTGTTATCACTGTAGGAGCCTGTATTATGTTTTTCTTACTTGGACTTGTCTGTGTTACTCAGGTAAGAAATGTTTTTGCCAATTTATGTTTTAGTGCTATTGTTGCTATATTATGTATTATGGGATAACAACTGTCTCTAAATTGTGTTCCTGCATTGTCACCATATCAGATGTGTCCTAGCATTTGTACCGACACACATTGCACAATCATGGTCTGACTTTGTTACGAAAAGAAAGCCAGTTAAGAGCAATAATGTGCAGCTGACATTAGAGCACATCCATGTAAATATGGAAATGGAATGGAAAAAACATGACAATTGCTTACCATTAACCAAAATAAATTTCATCCAGTTTGGGTTTAGATCTACTTTAAATCTGAATTCCAGGTATGGTTATTTGCATAGATACATGGATCCAGCTTGGACCAATGTGATTATCTATATCCCATACTTGTGAGATCCCTCTATAAGCTGGAAATCACTGTGGTAGTTGCAGCTACTCCAGCGATCCTCACTGTCTTCTGGGGCCCGTGCAAAGTAGCTTTCCTGCTGCATAGTAACCAAAGGGATTTCCCACTTGACCAAGTCACCATTTAGAGAATGCCTTGCCTTGAGATCGCCCTTGTATTTTTCAATGGATGCAAAGCATTTTCTGATTAGAGGAGGTGGAGAAACATGATATTGATAAAACAATCACCAGCTTCTCCAATCAGTGACCATATTACATTCAAATGCAAGGCATTCTCTGAATGGTACAATAGTAAAGAAGAATGAGTGAGCGCTAAAAGTCAGTGAGCAGCTAAACACCAAAAGGTACCAAAAACCTCCAAAAATGAACAATAAAATAGCAGGGTGTAGCGCTTAAAAGTTGATAATCATGATAAGATAAAAGAAACCATACATCATGTAACATGTCAATCCTACTCAGCAGCTTATGAACATGATAAAAAACATCAATATATTAAATGATGACAGTTCTAAAAAAACAAGTGACAAAGTGACATAGTGCAAACGCATATAAATAAGTGTATTGAGTCACTAATCAGTGACTCGCCATGTGCACGGTGTCAGGTATAAGTCCAAATATTAAGGTGCCTAAAGGTCTTCTGGATCCAAATGACTGGTCCAAATGATTGGTGATAAAGAAAGGTGTAAAGACTGCGCACTCACCAAATGTGCAATCACACTGCGCATTTAGAGATATCAATCTCAAAGGTCTGGTCAGGTCTGGAGCCCCTCTTAAATCGATGTTCATAAGCTGCTGAGTAGGCTTGACATGTTACATGATGTATGGTTTCTTTTATCTTATCATGATTATCAACTTTTAAGCGCTACACCCTGCTATTTTATTATTTTCTGAATGGTGTCCGGGTGATCCCTCTTTGGTTGCTATGTAGCAGGACATCTGCGGGGCATGGGACCCGAAAGACAATGAGGATCACAGTGGTAGCGACCTGGAATATGTACACTTACATTTATCCAAGCTGGACCAGTTATCAGCTAACTAGATTTCTGGATGGATGAATAGCATTTTTTTGCGCTGGTTGAACAGATATGAAAAACACTTTCAATGGGATATTTAAAAGGCCAGAGGGGAGATATGAAAAATCTTTTGTTAGAATTTACATATACTTTAAGTAGTCTGCTGGAAGACCCCTGCCCCTGGAAGACTGCTGGAAGACCCCTGCCCATGACCACAAAAACTACAAGTATATCCAATAGCTTTTCCTGAATATTTAAAGTTCTAACTTACTACGCCTGCACTGCAAGGGTTAATAGTTTTTTTTGTCTAGAAAGGAATAGAAACAGTTTTAGTTACCAAATCCTCTGCTTCCCTAGCAGATGGTGCTCCCCCACGCACCAACGGTGGATTGTTCCTCAGTGTCATCACATCCAATGTAGGGCTACAGAGCCTGATTTTGGTCTTCATGATGTCAGTACCCTAGACTGCTGAAGTGTACGGGAGAAGAAGCTGCGAGGACTGGTATAACTGCGGGGAAGACCATAAGGAGCATTTAGCACATCCACACTGCAAGGGATAATTTTTTAGTTGCCTGGAGTATGGCTTTAACTCTTAGTCCAAATAAAAAAAAAGTATCATGGACAGCACCCACCTATGTTGTTGGAAGTGCACTAATATAGCTGCAATCACCTTAGCTAGAAAGTTACACACCCTAAGCCGAACCTGTAAGGATGGATATCCCTTTGGTTTACATGCAACAGAATCAAGACATAGGCAGAAAACGTTTTATTTACATGGCGAGAAAAGTGGGTTGTTATCTGATATTGAATCTAATTGATTTATATGGCTTGCCATACAATTGCGTAACAAAGAAAGTCTTGTGAATTCACATAGTTATTAGAATGACAAAAGAAACCGGTCTATCAAATTCAACCTTTCGCAATTTTAGAAGTTTTAATTGAGAGGATGACAGAACAAAATGTTATATATATTTGATCTGATGTGAAAACATGAGTTTAGTAAATATGTGGTTGTACAGTGCCTCCCTGTGGGCAAAGTTTAAAAAGTATAGAAAAAAAACACTTAGCTTTTTTTTTTTTTTCATTCTTTAGATTAAATCTTCACTTGTAACCTTTCAGGAAAATTATGAACATTCCAAGGGTTGTTGAAAACATTTTTTCATAACTTTTTTTTAATTTTTATCACCTAGAGATATTGAAGTAAGCATTGGCAGCACTTTTATCATGCTGAATAGTGGGGGGTAGGGGTGGATTAACCTTTATTATACCTACATGATCAGTTTCAACATTATGCAAAGAAAAACAGCAGCCGCTGTATCCCATGAGCCCAAAAACACCTTATCTAAAAGGAAATCCCCATTGCAGGCGATGCCTGTAATTTGACTTCTTATTAAACAAAAGTATTTTCAGGTGCCTTTTAAATGTAAACAATGTTGAGAATTCCACCAGTTCCCATGGTTGCCAATCCAAATAACATTGGATTTTTTTGGCAGCTTTTAAAACAATATTACATTATTTATTGGGTTCTTCCAAAGAAGTGTACAGTACACAAGTATAAGATGAACTATCAAGAAATGCTGTGCGGTTCTTCTGTGATTTACATGCAATTCTGTGCAGTACGATTTCAGCCTACAACAAACAAACTTATTATTATACAGGATTTATATAGCACCAACAGTTTGTGCAGTGCTTTACTAAAAGGGGACTTATAAATAAAAAGGGGGTAAGAAGAAAAAGAACTGAAAAAAAAAGAAAAAAAAAAATATGTCGAAAGGAAGGGGGAGATAAAATAGAGGGTACAAGAGAAGTGAAAGGGTACGTACAAGGGTAAATGTGATCACTCCTCCCCTCCCACATAAAAGAGTACTGCAAAAACCCACCAGTAAACACAGAGGTCATAAGGCAAAGTGAGAGCGGTAGTCTTGGGAGAATTGGAAAGCATTCCAATAGAACCATGTTTTCCAGTGCTGCTGCTCTTTCCTATATATAGCTGCCATAAGTTCTTCCATCTGTTGGATTTAATTTATCACAGAGAACCATTGTCCTGTTGAGAGTGGATCAGTGCATTGCCACTTTTGAGATATACAGACCCTGTCCACATTGATTAAACAAACCAAGAGCAATTTCTTGTAGCAACTCTTATGTATCGCAGTTAAATGTAACAGAAGTACCTAGGGTCAGTTCTCAATTTGTACATCAGTAAGTTCAAACACTACTTTCTGGATATTTTCCCAATGAGCTGTCATGCCCACATGAATTCTACATGCTGCCCTTTCCCGGTAAATGAGAATCTGATCTCGGCCTGACCTTAACAGAAAAAGGGATCATATCCTATTTTTCGCACACAAGACAGCCATTTCAACCAGATTTCAGGGGTCTGAGTATAAACTTGTGATCAGGTGGTATAGGGTGCTCTCAATTTTCCCTACCACTCCCTCGGTGTGCTGGAGGTGTCAGCAGGACCATGAGACTTTGCTCCACATTTGTTGGCTGCAGATTTAAATGGAAAATTTCAATAACATTTGAAAAGAAAATTAGTTGTGTGCTTATTATGTACAGTATACCAACTTTTCAGCAAAAGTGGAGTTTTCTTGTAAATATATACATTAGGTAGCATGGACTCATAAAGGTTCATATCTGTAGCTCTTACTTAGTATTCTGATTTTGCAGGCAGGAATCTATTGGGTGGATCTAATTGATTATTTCTGCGCTGGATGGGGAATACTTATTGCTGCTATTCTTGAACTTGTCGGGATTTGCTGGATTTATGGTAAGAAGAAGTTTCATTTAAAAGGAATCTTGTGTATTTACATTTTCTAATATATATATATATATATATATATATATATATATATATATATATATATATAGCCAAGCAGTTATTAGGAGCAACATATAAATATTGGCTCAGGCCTTCCTTTTCAGTTCTTCGCGGCATTATTTACAAGTGTAGCACAACCCCCTTAGGGGACGCTGGATTCGATTTGGGTCCCCTTATGCTCTGCCCGGCCAGGCAACATGCATTTTCCACACTTTGCACACTGGAGTCAAAGAACAATCCTTGAGCTTGGTTTTCTGATTTTTTAAGGGGTTAAGAACTTGTATGGGGTCTAGAGGTAAATGGGATGCCTGAGGAACTGCAGAACTTGAGGACAAACTCCTTAGCAACTATGTATAAAAATGCGGATAGCAACTCTTTTGTCATGGAGAGCTCCAAAGGCTCTTGCTAGTGTACCACATCAGATCCTGGATGATTACTCCTCCTTACCCAGCTGCACTGAGGGTATTCTTTGGGCAAGGGGGCCCAAGAGCTGTAAATTTAGAACCATCCCAGATGAGAAGCTAGTTGGATCTTGCACCTGACTGCCCTCTCCCCTTATCCAGCCCAGGGTGTGTAAGAGTACTCACACTGTCCTCTCCTGTTAGCTTGGTGGGTTAGTGGCTGCTCTCAAGCCTTACTCTGGACTGGCTCCTTCCCTGCTACACAGGCTGTCCTCACTAGGAGATGTTGAGGCAGTGGAGATTCTCTTTTCCAGTGACCTGCCTGTAGGTGAGCTCCCCTCCCTGGGGCCCCCTCCCAGGCACCACACTGCAGCCTTCCTCAATCCATCTCCCACCCAGAACTGCACACCTCCACCCAGACGCTGACACATTTGAGGGTTGGCCTGGTCACCATGCCCAGCCTCCTGTCAGGGGATTGTCCAAGGTCCCTCAAACATGCAGATCTAGGATCCTCCCCTCCCAGGTTTCTGGAGAGGTGGGGGCTCCAGATACCCTGAACTATTAGAGCCTCCTAGCCTGATCTGAGGTAACCTCACTACCTCACTCTCCAGGCTGACTCATCCCCAGGCAGCTACTCAACCTCTATCTAAAAAAAAATCTTAAAAATAATCTAAATAACCTGGAGGGTTACACAAGTATATGTGTATATTGACATGATTGCATCATGCAATGTCTGCAGATTTGAAAGCTACAGATTTATGTTGTAAATCTCTTGTTTCTGAGTTATTCTCTTGTGCGTTTTCCTATTTTCCCTGCTTATTAAATAAGCCCAAAACGTAATGTTTTTTATTCATGGTCTATGTTACACACCCCCCCCCCCCCCCCCATTGTGTATACTCTCTGCTATACCATTTATAATTTGGGAAGATAGGACACAATTTTATCACAGTATTTATAAGCACCTGTCCTCTTGTTCCTTGTGAAGGGGGAAATCGCTTTATTGAAGACATTGAAATGATGATTGGGAAAAAGAGCTGGCCATTCTGGCTGTGGTGGAGAATTTGCTGGTTTTGCATAACTCCCCTTCTGCTAATGGTAAGTCTGATTATCTATCTCATCTGAATTGTTTCCATATTTACTTCTACTTCAGGTTATAATCCATTTTGGCAGTGGAGGCGTCTGTACACTGAGCCCTAATGGACTTGTATGTCCATGGCCTCTTGCTTTCCAGGCAGCCCCATACAAGTCTATGAGGGCTCAGTGTGCAGACACAGCCAGCTCTAAAAAGGATTTTTTGTTAGAAAAGAATAAAATTGCAAGGATGCAGCACTGGCACAAGGCTAAAGATGGCAGGATGGGGGGTGTTATTACAGGGTGTGTGTTTGGGGGGGAAGGAGCGGAGAAGTTAGAAGAGTTTACTATCAAAGTACCATTTCATCCATTAATAATGGGTTCTTTTGTTTTACGTTTTATAACTCTAAACTTAGTGTATCTAAACTCAAAAGCAAAAATGTAAAATATTTCAGCTTACCAATCCTTAGATGTGATGTCTGCACTTATTTTCTTCTTTGGGCTTTTTTTCCTTTTTTTTTTTTTACCTGATGATCTGGTTAATGAGTTTATAATTTTTCAACCTACTTTAACAAGTCAAGTTGTCCAGCAAAAGTAGCAGTTAGGGTTGAGACAGACCATTTAACACTGATAGAGGTGCTTACAACAGTCAGTTTTTATTCACTTATGTAAAACCTTTATCTTAAAAGGAAAAACAACTTTTGATGCAACTACTTTTAAAATGTTATCTAGAGTTCAGTTTTGGTTTTTTAATCAATTTCTAAATCTAATACCTCTAACACTAACCTCTCCCCAAATTGACCTTGCTGATATCCATTGCTTCTTCATCCAGAGCATGGACAGAGACAACCTATGACAGAAAGTATGTTTCCTGAGGATCAGCATGTGAAAATAGTGTAAAAAGATGTAAATGAGAAAAGTAAATACAACCACCACCATGTTAAAATTAAATATTTTGGGGGGTTTAGATACACTTTGGCACAGCTGTTTTTTTCACCTTTTAATTTATATATTTATACTGTATATAATGGTCATAATACTCCTGAAATGTCTCTTCTGCAAAGAAATGAAACCTAGCTTTATCGATTTGCTTGGAGAAAAAAGATGTTTAAGAGTGTGTTTGTTTGTTTGTTTTTTTAAATCATAATTATCTGGGTGGATGCAGCATTGCTGCAATGCTGCATCTGTCCCCCGCCAGCTCTAAGGGTGAGAACTGAGCAATCAGACATTGCTGATCGCTCAGTTCTCCCTGCTGATCTGACCAGAGAATGGTGAATATCAGTCAGCGCTCTCTGCTCTGCGCCCCCCCCCCCCTCCCAGAGCTCACAGGGGCACTGGGCTGTGGAGGGGGCAGGAAAAGCTGGCTCAGGCTTTCAGCAGCTCACGAAGAGGCTGAGCCAGGTGCCAGTCCAGACATTTGGGTGGATCCCGACTTTAAAGTTGGGATCTTTCCCCAGTCTGGACCGGCTGATTGACACCAGCTGACAGCGGACTTTAGCCCACTGTTGGCTGAAAACAGGTCACAGAAGCAGGGGCGGACTGACCATTTGGAAACTCGGGCACTGCCGAAGGCCCGGGGTCAGTAGGGGGCCCCATGAGATGCCCCTGGTACCTTTTTCATAGGCTTTTTTGAGTTTTGGCAAGGACACAGGGGCCCCATGATCCCCTATTGCCCGGGGGCCCCATGAGTTGTCAGTCCGCCCCTGCACTGAAGTGCAGAATGAACTGCACTGCTGTGATCCACAGGAGAACTTAAACCAAAGCTTTAGTTGTACTTTTCTTTTAAGGCACTGTATTATTTTAGTTGTTTTTATAGGTACACTTACCAGAGAATTTCTCCTGCACATTTTTGGATGTTTGAAGTATATCAAGACTTAACTGTGCTCATTTGTGATAATTGCATAAACATACTCAAATGATACTAGGGATACTAAGGAAACTTGTGTTTCTTGTTTACTTCACAGGCTATTTTAATATGGTCCTTGGTTACTTTCAGTACTCCAAAGCATGGTGATGTTGAATACCCTGCCTGGGGAGTTATCTTGGGATGGTGTATGATCATTTTCTGCATCATTTGGATACCTATATTAGCAATTGTAAAGATATGCAGGGGTCATGGATCTCTTTGGCAGGTAAGTCGTTTCTTTGTTAGTTCTTTTGTACCCAAGTCAATGTTTTTAGAAGACCATTCTAATTTCAGCTGAGCTTTCAGAAACTAAGACTCCCTTCTTCCTTCCCTTTCCATCCATTTCTCTCTGTCTCCTCTCCTCTCCTTTTTTGTCCTTCTTTTCTCCCCCTTCTTTTCTCTTTTTCTTCTCCTTCTTTTCTCATTTTCTTTTCTTTTCTTTCTTCTCTTCTTTTATTCTCCCTTTTTTCTCTGTCACTTCTCCTTCTTTTCTCTTTCTCTTCTCCTTCTTTTATCTTTCTCTTCTTCTTTTTTCTTTCTCTTCTCCTTCTTTTCTTGTCTCTCTTCCCTTCTTCTCTCTTCCACTCATAATATTCTGCTTCTATTGCTCGCCAGCGTTTTCGGAAGATATGCTCCCCAACTGAAGACTGGGGTCCCGCTCTGGAGCAGCATCGTACTGGAAGATATCAAGGCACAACTAGAATCCAGAAAGGTGCCAAGGATTTGGAAATTCCTACAATTGAAGGAGGAATGGCTGGATATGACAACAAATCTTTTTCTTAAACTTAGTGAAAAGGAACACCTAGCCTGGAAAGTGCTGCATGTAGCTTTGGCTACTTAGTGATTTTGATTTCAGCAAAGACTATTTTATTATTTCTACAGGACCTGGAATGTTTATATTCATCTGATTCTAGTAATTTTTTACAAATTGTTATTTATGAACTTTTATAAAAAAGACTGATTCCCATAGCAGCAACGGTACTATCTTGTATGTACATATTCAAAGAAGACTGCAACCTTAAATTTATCCATTGGTACGATACATATGATGAAAGATTTGGCCCTAGCTGATGCATATTTAGTAATGCTGAATTTCCCATCTTAGCAGAGCAATTTTCAGGCATTCTCAGGTGTATTTCTTTAGTGTTTTTACGCACATGCATATTTTAGAAGCAGGGGCGGACTGACAATTCATGGGGCCCCCGGGCAATAGGGGATCATGGGGCCCCTGTGTCCTTGCCCAAACTCAAAAAAGTCTATGAAAAAGGTACCAGGGGCATCTCATGGGGCCCCCTACTGACCCCGGGCCCTCGGGCAGTGCCTGAGTTTCCAAATGGTCAGTCCGCCACTATTTAGAAGCATATTTCAAGTGTTTTACATGTGTATTCAAGTGTTAGGCACTTTTGCTTTAGCCAATGAAAAGCACTACGTGAGGAGACCAGTTATACCAGGCTACAAAACGCCTGAGAAAATGCACAGAAGCACTAGCTTTGTTCATTTTCAGGTGTTCCCATTCAAGTTTATAGAAAAAGCTAAAAATGAGCATGTGTAGCTTTGGAAGCATTAGGTGTCAGAGTGCTCATATGTGAACAGGCACCACTGAAATACATTGTATTTTGAATGGTAAGCATTTTGGAGCTTTGAGCTATAAAATGCTTAGGTGTGAATTGGCCCTAAGGCAGAGCCATTATGAGGTGCTGATCACAGTTACCCGAAGGCAACCAACCAGCAGGCAGGTGATTTCAATTTATTGCACTAATATTACTAAATAGATGTCATTATGCACATCATCATTTTAATTACAAATCTGTTAAACAAACCTAGCAAAGTTCTATTAATTGTCAACTGTATTGAACACCACTGATTCTGTTTTTAAAGTCAGCCAATAATTAAAATGGTTCTAAAGTAAAACATTTTTTTACCTTATTGCATTCCCTGCATTAAGGTAAAAAATGTCCCACCACTTGTTATGCCCCCCCCCCTCCTTCCCCAAACACTTAGCTGAGTCCTCTCACTACCCAGCACTGTCCTGTGTGCAGCCTTGCTGCTCCTTCTTCCTAGTCTCACAGAAGACTCTGAGAGTAATGGGGGGAATAGGCCCCTGCTGTCATGGAAGCATGCTCACACAGAACATGGCTTGCTTGGGGGGGGACCTGCAGGAAAGAGGAGGAGGTATGCCACTGCTCTGTGCAATATCCTTGCACAGAGCAGATAAGTGTAACATTTTTTTTTATTTTAATAAAAAAATGAAGATCTAGTATCACTTTAAATGCATTAAATAGGCAAATTGAAAGCTTGCTCTATGAATATCTCAGCTGCACTTGCCACTGATCCACATTGCAAACATTATTTTTACCTATAAAAAAGGAAAGGGCAGGCAAGCTTCAGCACTACTAGGATACACCAGAGCCTTGCTTAGCTCCTTCTGTAGAGGTGCCTATTTTCTATACCTGCAACTGTTTTTCTTTTCTTTGTTTTTTCTTTTTTTTTAATAATGACAGCATCTCTTCTTTACTCTATTATAGTTGAAACACAAAATAATTAAATATCATAGAACAGTACCAATGTACATATATTGTAAGGGCCAAAATTCTATTGATTTTTCTTCACCTGTACACTTGTGAAATATTGTACATGTACATATAGAATCAGATTTTAATTGCATAATGATTTAAATGAAACCTTTTTTAAATTCCTTTGTAAAGGGTTGGATGTAGTGACATTATTGCTGTTCTTCATGAAAAATTCCACAAACACTGCTGCAAAAAAAAAAAAAAAAAAAAAAACTCTACGTATACTACAACTTCCTTGAATCCAGTGGCCTCTCGTGTACTATAGTTTTATATTGGCTTGGGCAGAACCAAGCAAGATGGTGCCTTTTCTAGCTAATGCAAATGAAAAGAATGCCTAGTATGTTTACATTCCTGTTTTTGCAGTATAAGTACTTTTAGAGAACACTTCATAATTTTCCATTTTGTAACATTTAGAATTTCCTGCCAAACTGCAATTTAAAAATGAAGTCAACTAAAAAGGGATTATTGGATCAGGGGATGTGTTAATTTCATTAACCTCCCAAGTGTCAGTGGGGAATATTTGCTAAAACTGGTGCATACAGAATTTGGTGAAGCTGTGCATAGTAACCAATCAGATTCTGGGTTTTATTGTAAAAGCTCCATTTGCACATAGGAGTTTCAAATATCTGGCGGAATCACAGCAAATCTGCCCACGATTTGAAAGGCACTGTTAAAATTCAAAAACAAAATTGTGGGACACGCAATGCCCAAAAGAGGTTCCGGAAAATTTTTGGGCTGTCATGCGCTCCACTTTTTCAGGTGCTATTTAAATGAATGGCATCTGAACTCGCGAATGCGTGTTTTAACATTTTCATATCGCATATTCAAATTGCAGGCAGAATTGCGGTGATTCTGCCCACAATTTGAAACGCCTACGTTTGAATGGAGCCTAATTAAACAAGCTGAAGTTAAAAACTGATTGGTTACTATGCACAGCTGCACAGGATTTCTATGTGAACGAGTTTTAGTGAATCTTCCCTAGTGAGTTTTCTAAAACATAAGTATAAGCATATAAGAGGGTGTATGCTTTTCCTTGTAAGTGCTGTACCTAGATTTCTACACCAATCTACTTTTTAAAGGACTTCTCATCAAAATATTTTTTAATATATCCTTGTTTGTTAACATTTGCATGTGATTGTTTTTCTTTTTTAATTATTATGATCATATAGATATAACAATGCCATCATGTTCTTTTACTTGGTTGTATCCATATTATTTGTGTAGGATATATGTCAGATACACTGACAGATATACTGGTTTAACGTTCTGTAACTCATAGCGACCAGTCAGATTTAAAGTTAACTCCAGCCTCAGCTTTTTTTTGTTTTGTATGAAATGAATAATAAAAAGACATCCTGGCAGTATTTTATTGCTGTTTTTTTTCAATTGAGGAGCTCTGCCTTCACTGTTTGTGCCTGTGTCACTCATGGATAATGAGAGTCATCAGGACAGAAAGGCCCTGGTGAGAAAAAACAACCTGCCAGAAATTTTAACCTTCCCTCACTCTACTAGTAAAACAATATTTTTTTTATTCTTCTTTCCAGAGTGGATACATTTCTGATCAATTCCAGGGAGTGGGTTACTTGAGAGTTTTCATAAAAGGGATTGATTTTATGGGTTGTTTTTTTTTAATAGTGGGGTTTAAAAAGTTTAACTGAGTATTCTGGAAATTACTTTTATCTATCCTTGATCTATTCTTGTGCCAAAAATGGCACATCATCAGTTTTCTCATTTTACTAGAAAGAAAGATAGAGAGGAAGGAAAAAAGGAAGGACGGAAGAAGGAGAGGAAGGAAAAAAGGAAGGAAGGAAGAAAAGGGAAGGAGGAAATGGATGGAGGAAGGGAGGAGGGGAGGAAAGGATGGAAGAAGGGTGAAATGAAGGAAGGGGAGGGAATGGATGGATGGAAGAAGGAAGAAAGAGAGAAATCATTTTTTTTTTTTTCGCAATGATGGTATGGGGGCAGTGGACAGTGTCGGAGGGGAATGAATGGAGAAAGGAAGAAGGTGAGGGAGGAAGGAAATGGATGGAGGAAGGAAGAAAAGGAGGGGAAGGAGGGAGAGGATGGAGGAAGGAAGGAGAGGGAGGAAAGAAGGAAGGTTGGGGAGGGAATGGATGGAGGAAGCAAAGAAAGAAAAAATGGAGAAAGGAAGAGAGAGGAGGAAATGGATGGAGGGAGGAAGGAAGAAAAGAAGGGAGGGACTAGTAGGTTCCACTGATGGGCATTGACAGGCTTCACTGATGGGCACTGAAAGGCGGCACTGATAGGGGGCACTGACTGGCACTGATAGGTGGCACTGACTGGCACTGTTAGGCGACACTGAAGGGCACTGATAGGCGGCACTGGTGCACACCGATAGGTGGCACTGACTGGCATTGATAGGTGGCACTGACTGGCACTGATAGGTGACACTGAAAGACAGCTCAGATGGGAACTGATATGTGGCATTGATGTGCACTGGTAGGCACTGATATGTGGCATTGATGAGGCACTGATGGGCACTGGCAGGTGGCATTAATGAGCACTGACAGCTGGTTATGATGGGCACTGACAGGTGGCACTTCTGGGGCCACACTGATCATCAGGGCACACTGATCATCAGTGCCCTGATGATCAGTGCCCATGTACCCTCTGAGGAATGCCTATTACCGGCTCTCCTCTCCTCTCGAGCAGTCAGCATGACAGCTCGTGAGGTGAGAAATGCCGATAACCGGCATTTCCCTATTTACATGTGATCAGCTATGATTAGACACAGCTGATCACATGACCGAGCTGACATCTTTGGCTCTTTCCGTTGATCGGTGATCCGCTGTGTCCGAGGGAGACAGCACACCGCCGATCGCCATGCTGCGTGCTCCCGGAGCCGCGTATGCATGGTTAGAGTGGGAGGACGTCATATGACGTCCTCCCAGAACAGGCAAACCACCTTGCGCCCGTCATTACCTTATATGGCGGGTGGGAGGCGGTTAAAGCAATTCACTGAGTTGGCCACAACCAACTCTTGAGGGAGTCTATTCCACATTTTCATAGCTCTCACTGTGAAGAAACCTTTCCATGTTTGGAGATTACATTTCTTTTCCTCCATACGTAAAAAAACACAATGCGATATCTTAATTTAAATTGGCTCATACCAGAAATACATTTTTATCTTATTTTGTAATCACTGTTTAGAGAAAGGATAAAAGAGGATTAAATAAAAAAAACAAATCTCAAAATTAACCATTGCAACATTTTACCTTCAGAACTGAATAAATTGTTTCTAAAAATAGATGATATTTTCTGTAAGTATCTTTGCTTTGCTTTCTTATCAGCACTGCTTCATAGGAATAATTTTAATGAGCTTATATACTGTAACTATTGTTCACTTAGCAAACCATACAGTTTTAGATTAACCTCTTGCCTCCCGCTCACAGTACCTTAACTGTGGGTGGGCGGCACAGCCAGTCAGGGCGATGTAGTGGTAGTGCCAATAGCATTCCCCCTAAGAGGTGTAGCAGCACAATGCCGTGACCTTTCCATGACTGAGCATTTCCAAGTTAAAGTAGCACAGTGCTGAATAGCAAAAAAGCCCTCATGAAAGGAGTAAAACCTTCTGAAGGTCAAGCAATTAAGTGAAAACATTCACTTTTACCAAAATTATGTGAAAGGCAAAAAAAAAAAACATTTTTCTGCTTGTATTGATTGTATGGATTAAAGAAACTCTTAGCTTATTCAGTAACTGAACATTCTCTACCCAGGGACATAATTAGGAATCATGGGACCCCACAGGAAAATTTTGATGGGCCCCCCAGCTCAGTGCTCTGCTAGGGACTTGTGCTTTGGTTATCCATTTGACCTCTAGAAGATCTACCCCCAACCCCCCCCCTCCCCCCCGATGACCAGGCCATTACTTTAACTGACAAGTGCATGGTCATGCAACACTTTACATAAATTACATTTATGGCTTTTTTTCCCCCACAAATAAAGCTTTCTTTTGGTGGTATTTGATCACCACTGTTTTTTTATTTGTTGAGCTATAAACGAAAAAAAGACCAACAATTTTGAAAAAATTAAAAAAAATGTATTTCTTCATAAATTTGGGCCAATATTTATTCTGCTACATATCTGTAGTAAAAAAAAACCCAATAAGTGGATATTGAAAGTTATAGTGGCAATCAGTGACTTATAGCAGGACTGAGATTTTGCGGTTGACAATCTGACACTTTGTGGGAACCAGTGACACTAATACAGTGATCAGTGCTAAAAATATACATTGTCACTGTATTAATGACACTGGCTGGGAAGGGGTTAAACATCTAGGGCAATCAATGGGTTAAATGTGTGCCTAACAGTGCTTAGTGTATGTACTGCAAGGTGTTTTTATTTGGTAGTGTGCTGGATTTTATTCCCTGCTTAGCAGGAAAACAAAATCCACCACATCGCTGATGAGAGGGCATAGGCAGCTGTCAGGAATGGACTCACCACTGGTGGTGCTGTGGCTCACTTGCTCTGTGGGCTGCAGTACCAGCTCCTACCAGCGGGTGCTTTCAGCCAGGGTCTCACTCCTGCAATCAAGCCATCATCTGAGGCTGATTGCAGGAGGTCTATTTAAGCAGGACCAGGCCTGCAATCAGTGCCTTGGTGTTTGTTCCCATGAGCCCCTGTACCTGCATCCTGTCTGATATTCCTGCCTGATCTGGATTCTGCTAGAACTCTGCCTGCACCGACCCCGGCTACTCCTGACCATTCTCCTCCCTGCTCCTGTTGTACCTTGTCTGCCCGATTGTTCCTGACCCGGCCTGCCTGACCACTCCACCTCTCCAGACACTTGTTCTTATTTAAAATTAATATTCTAATTTTCTGAGATTTCTGATTTGGGGTTTTCATGAGCTGTAAGCCATAATCATCACAATTATGACAAATCACGGCTTGAACTATCTTGCTTTGCATGTAATGAGTCTATCTCATATATTAGTTTCACCTTTTAAGTTGCATTACTGAAATAAATGAACTTTTGCACAATATTCTAATTTTTTGAGTTTCACCTGTATATGTGATTATACACAGAGAGGCCACCCAGTAGCAGTACACCTGCTATAGGGCAGTGGGGACCTGGTTATACAGTAGCTTTAGTTCCAATATTCATAAAATAATATTAACCCTAAAGACCTTAATACAAACAACTTTAAAATTGAACTTCTGTAGCCCTGGTTTACATCGGTGCGACTTGTCATGAGATTTGACAGTTTCAAATCGAATGACAAGTCGCACCCTATTGTTGACAATGGAACCGTTCAAATCTGTTCTGATTCGGCACTGATTTGAAAAAAAGGTTCCTGCACTATTTTTTGCGATTTGAGGTGCAACTTGCATACACATCTGCGAATGAAGTTGCACCTGACATGCAGCATTGAAATGTGACTTTGAGTGAAGTTGGATCCAGCGTGAACCAGGGCTTAAACTTCTTTTTTTAATGAAAATACCAACCTCAACTGTCCTATAAGGTTTTAGCTGAGGGGAAACTCTGGGATTTTGACTACATTAGGCATACAGGGCTATTTCAGTCGAATCAGAAGATCAGAGGGCAATACTTCTTCACTGGTAACACAGATAAGCAAATGCTTTGTACTGCACAGAGGGAGATTTCTTACTAGTGACAATCCTGAGGTCTGACTTAAAGTAGGTGTGAACCCTCACCTTGTAAATCTACTCATTTAGTTTAATGGGCATATGCATATAAAAAAAAACATTATAAATACCTTTTATACCCCTTGCTTATAAATGACCACATACCCTCTGTTTTCAGCTACATAAGTAGATCTTCCCAGTGAATGACTGTGTGTGTTGTGGGGGTGGGGAGGCATATCAACAGAAGTCTGACCATTGGAAGAGAGCATGCTGAGTTCACAGCACAGCCAGAAAACTGACCACTCTTTGCTCTCATGTCTAGCGTAGTCAGTTTTTAATAGGAAAGAAGAGGGACTGGCAGAAACACCAGGGATTTCACACAAAGGAAGCAATACAAAGACAACAGGATAATTTTTCATACAAGTACATGGTAAAGCAAGCACATACCAGGAATAGGAAATGTTGGGTTTACATGTTCTTTGAAGCCCAATTCCAGAAAATTGAAATGTCTTCCTTACAGTGGGACTGCGCCTGCATCTACGGTCCTAACATCATCAAGACTGATGTAGAGTCAATAGTTCTGTATTGTACGAGACGATGCCAAGGGACAGTCCACCACCAGATGTGGTTGAGAGCCATCTGCCCGTGGATTGAAGGATCAGGTAAGTAAAAGTGCTTTTACCTTCCTAGACCCAAACAAGCAGTTCACCCATTTAGTGTGAGTTCAACCCCACTGCAGAGGACAATTTTCAGATTTCCCAGACTTGGGCTTTACTGGAAGCTTCACACTTTATACTTTTGTAAAAGGGGCCCCCTCCTGTCTTAGGACCAATAGCAACTGCATCAGGTAGGTTTGAAAGGATCATACAGATCTTTGAAAGCAAAGAGTGATATACCATTTTCATTGCATTTTTATAAGGCTATCATATCTATAAAGATCACAAATCCTGCTTCTGCTGGTCACCATGTCACTTATCCCTGCAGAGTTGTAGTGCCATACCGGCCAATGGATAAAACCAGTGCATGCAGCTGAGGACATATGCATCTAACACACTCAAAAGTTTTGATTCTAAATATTTTCTGGCTGGTTATGCTTTGCAAAAGAACAAAAATAGAAGTAATTGGCAGTGGAACTGATTTGACTATTTCTTCTACAAGGTGTTTTTTTTCTCATTAAAGTGAAAAAAATCACTTTAAGTGGTTGTAAACACTTGATATCCAGTTATTGTTGCACTATTGATAAAAAAAATACTAATAGTGTGCCAGTTATACTTTAAATGTGCTCCTACCAATAATAATATTAAGTCAAAATGCATGAAACACCAAACAATGAAAAAATCTTTTGATGACAAAATCCTGATTATGATGAACAGCTGTTTCCACAATGATCCTCCATGTGCAGGGGCGGACTGACAACTCATGGGGCCCCTGGGCAATAGGGGATCATGGGACCGCTGTGTCCTTGCCCAAACTCAAAAAAGCCTATGAAAAAGGTACTAGGGGCATGTCATGGGGCCCCCTACTGACCCCGGGCCCTCGGGCAGTGCCCGAGTTTCCAAATGGTCAGTCCACCCCTGTCCATGTGTATAGTGAAATAAAAGACTCTGGTGCTCACCATCACAAAAAACACACTGCTCCTTACTGAATAGTTAGACCCCAGATTATAGGTAGTCTAACAGAGCGTGATGCTGAACATATGTTGCTTGCAGGGGCGGACTGACCATTTGGAAACTCGGGCGCTGCCCGAGGGCCCGGGGTCAGTAGGGGGTCCCATGAGATGCCCCTGGTACCTTTTTCATAGGCTTTTTTCAGTTTGGGCAAGGACACAGGGGCCCCATGATCCCCTATTGCCCTGGGGCCCCATAAGATGTCAGTCCACCCCTGCTTGCTTGTAACATCCGAGATGGAAAAGAGGTGTCACAGACTTCAGTATCTCTCCTCCTCTCTTCCTCCCTTATTATGATCCATTGTGTGCTCAGTCAAAAAGGATAATACTCCACATAGTGTGATAATGGACACATGATTTATTATAATTAATTAAAAACCACTTACAAAATTCAAAGACAAATGAGCATGTAAATCATAAATGCCACAGGTGCCGGTTCCAGACAGGCGTGGATATGTTTCATCTCAGTAGACGTTGTCAAGGGGATCCCTCACTCCTATATAAATTATACCTGTTTATCTGCAGCCATTTGTCCTGTACATACTTGTAAAACACAGAGATAAAATGGATTTTTCACAGAAGCACAAAGCAGTGGGTGGGCAGCTGAAATTCCCCACTGTACAGCTCAGTGAGGAGAACTCTGAGAGCTGATTGGAGGGAAGGGACATACCCCCTCCACACAGCACACAGGAACCATGCAGAGTTGAGAATATCAGTCACGGGGTGTGTGCTGTAGGTCTCTCCCTTTTTTATCTTTAGGAGTCGAGAAAACCTGTCAAAAATGACTCAAGTATCTAACAGAGGAACTAGACAGAAGAGAGAAATCACACCCAGTGCTTTGGAGTAAACACAATAGAAGGATGTGATTTGTTCATATTACATATCAGAGCTTTACAACCACTGTAATGAGAAAAATGCAGGGACCACC
This sequence comes from Staurois parvus, assembly GCF_062004578.1. Taxonomy (NCBI): domain Eukaryota; kingdom Metazoa; phylum Chordata; class Amphibia; order Anura; family Ranidae; genus Staurois; species Staurois parvus. The sequence goes on from NW_028318841.1 coordinate 5,893,810, forward strand.
ATTGTCAGCGTCCTTTGAAACTATTAGTTGCCTGGCTATCTCTATCTACAGTGTTCCTAAGTCACAGATCCCATTGAAAGTCAGAAGATGTCAGCATTCCTTATCTCTACACATGTTCTATGTCATGGACTCATCAGCCAAGAAACTAGCATTTTTAACCACTCCTTGACCACGGTATAGCTGAATGATGGCTACAGCACACCATCCAGTTCTGGGAGGGCGTCATATGTCATCCTCCCAGAACGCACCCCCGCACATGCCTTCAGTGGGGCACACCCGGTGCTTTTTATGATCGCTTTGTCCTTTAGATACAGCTGATCACATGACATGGTAAAGGGCCAATCACAGAGACCTTTTACTATGTGATCAGCTGTGTCCAATCACAGCTGATTACCATGTAAATACACTTACCGGTTATCGGCAGTACTTTCCTTACGCTGTCACAGCGTGAGAAAAGTACTGCCGATAACCAGCAACTGTGAAAGGAGACATCTACACTGATAATCAGGGCACTGATTATCAGTGCCCTGGTTATTAATGCAGCTCCAAAAGTGCCCACTAGTGCCCAACAGTTCTGTCCATCAGTGCCCAGCAGTGCTACCAATCTGTGCCCAGGAGTGCTACCAATCTGTGCCCGTCAGTGCTGCCAATTTGTGTCCATCAATGCCACCAGTCAGTGCCACCTATCAGTGCTGTCAGTCAGTACTTCCAGTCAATGCCGCCTAATAGTACCCTTCAACACCCCATATCAGTACCCATACGTGCTGCTTATTAGTGCCCATCAGTGCTGCCTTTCAATGCCCATAAGATCAGTGCCACATATCAGTGCATCCTCATCAATGCCCATCAGTGCTGCCTATCAATGCCGCCTCATTAGTGGCCATCAGTGCTGCCTATTCGTGCCCATCAGTGGTGCCTATTAGTGCAGCCTAATCAACGCATATCAGTGAAGAAGAAAAATTAACTGTTTGCAAAATTTTATAATAGAAGCAAAGAAAAACTTTTTTTTTCAAAATTTTTGGTCTTTTTTCGTTTGTTTAGCAAACAATAAAACATCAAGTGTTGATTAAATACCACCAAAATAAAGCTCTAATTGTGGGAAAACAAATGATAAACATTTCATATGGGCACAGTGTTGCATGACTGTGCAACTGTCAGTGTGCGACAGCGTTGAAAGCTGAAAATTGGCCTGGGCAGGAAGGGAGTAAAAGTGCCCAGTAGGCAAGTGGTTAAAAGTACAGTTCAGAGATGGCAGCCTAAATATTTTTCACGATCATCTTCCTTTAAAATCTAACCAAATGTCATATGATAGTCAAAGCCTTTGTGTGAGATCTGTCCTGTTTTTCATTGACTTGGTTCCAGTAAGCCACAACCATAGGAGGTGCTAGTTACTAATCACACACCTATCAGCAGAAAGAAAACATTACCTGAGAGTGACAGTAAAATAAAAGATTTCAGTGTACCTGAGCAGTGTGGTCCTGTACACCTGAGAAGGAACACTTGATTCTACAAAACAGGAGAGATCTCTTTGAAAGAAGTGATTCTTATGCAAGATAATGGGCATGAAAGAAGTTCTAACGTTCAACAATAATTCTTCCATTGTAAAAAAGGTGAGTAGTAACAAAAATAATTAGGTAACTAAAATGTCTGTAGATGCCATTGATGTGGTCAATGGTTAACTTGTAGAAAGGAATTTAGGTCTATTTAAATAATGAGGATCTAACTAAAAGTAAACCATGCTCTGAAATCTTTTTTAATATAGTAAAAAGCAGCTGAACCAAATCCAGAAATCTATCAAAAAAGTAATCCGTATTTTTAGTATTGTTTGTCTTGTTTGTGAAAGGTGAAATCAGATCATTGTCATGGGTCTGTTCAGTGTTTTATGAACTAATGAATTCCTCCAATTTTGCAAAACAGTGTCATTATTTTTAAGATGTGAGCATAATGGCAATATATTCAAATAAAGGTCATCTTAATTGCAAGAAGTAGTTGGAATGTATTGGATCCTTTAGTGTGAATTTAATTTTTATTTTGTATACCCAACCTAATTCTGTTAGTCACTTTTGGTGTATGTTGGGGGATCTGCACTTTAAGTGATGGAATGTCTTATACCAGCACTGGTCATTGACAAGCTATAGTATTGTGTGGATCAGGCACACCCAGGGGCGGACTGACCATTTGGAAACTCGGGCACTGCCCGAGGGCCCGGGGTCAGTAGTGGGCCCCATGAGATGCCCCTGGTACCTTTTTCATAGGCTTTTTTAAATTTGGGCAAGGACACAGGGGCCCCATGATCCCCTATTGCCCGGGGGCCCCATGAGTTGTCAGTCCGCCCCTAGGCACACCCCTTATGATTAACTGCGTGGCACAAAATGCGTCAAGGAGGAGCCGTACGCTGTGACGTCACGCCGCTGGAGCCTCGAGCAGATCCAGTGGCCATCTTTGTTCTTGGATGGTCAGTGTGTTTTGCTACTGATTACTTGGTTTTATCTACCTTATACCCATGTGCATGGCAATATTTAATAAATTCTTTTTAAATTACTACATTATGGGCATCCTTTTCTTTGGCTCTATTATTAGCTTAAAAAATCCACAGAGCCCATTGCAGAGGACGGTTGCAGTACTGCATGTGACCCAGAGGAGGGAGATTCCTGTCCAGGCTGTTTTCATCCTTAAGGGGACCTCTGGCTGACCATATTATATACATATACATGTGTATTGTAAATGCTCATCTGGTGAGTGCATAATTTTACTATATCCCTGGCACATTACCGAGTTATTATATCTGGCACGAGGAATATCACTTATGATCACTCATATAAGGATCTTCACCATATTTTATGGACATTTTTATTGTCACTTGTTTACAATAAGATTGATCATTTCCTCTTTATCAGCACTTTATTTCATTAGCACCTTATTTTTGGCACATTTCATCTTGAATGTTATTATGAGTTTTTTATTACGAACTTTTAAATATGCACTTTACTGTTGGATGTTGAGTGCTGCACCTATTACCATTATATGTTCTAAATCTTTGTTTTTTCAAAGGAAGAAATAACAAAGTCCACATATCTGAGATATGAATTTAAATCAGCACACATAAATAAAACAAATCCTCAAAAATCTCTTAAAGTCATATCAATATCCTTCCCCTGAAGTACCAATAATTAATACATTCATAGACTTAAACCCAAAATTCATAATTACAGTGCAAAATCAAGTCCCAAAGTAATTTCCCAAAAAATTATGCAAAAATTAAAATAATCTAAAAATATAAATACATCAATCAAATAAAATAAAATAAATAAAGTCCCAAAACACAAAGTGTCCAAATAATGAGTCCAAACTAAGATCAAATCTTGATAGGAAGACGCTTCCTACTCCACTGAAGAAGATGCAAATCAGTCACAGGTGCTCTTCAAATCCCTCAAAAAAAACAAAATCTAGACATAGTATATTACCTTTTAAATAATATACCCCAAAGTGCCACACGTGTATCATGCAAAAAGAACACTCCAGTGTCACAGCACTCATGTGAAAAGTATATTACTAAGTCAATGTCACTGCACACCTTATACCAAGTGCATAATTACCCTCAGTCAGAAAATTTCAGCTTGTAATCAACCACATGTATACAAAGTGTCCTTAGATTGGTATCCTCTTGTTCCAGAAGCACAATCTTAATGCGCATTTATCATGTAAATCAGCCAGCGGTCTCCTCTTAGGTACAGCCTGGTGTGGGATCACCACCACTGTGGATCTGGGTGTTAAGGCGACAGTCAGAGGACCCCTTTAAAGGGTTAGCTGCAATAGGGTCTGGTCATAAGATTCCCTCCTCTGGTCCGGAAAGAGCACCTGGGGTGGGTTTAATTGTGGAGCTAGTCTGTTGTTTGTGGCATCAAACAACAGACTAGCTTTAAAAGGTAATATACTATGTCTAGATTTTGTTTTTTTTGAGGGATTTGAAGAGCACCTGTGATTGATTTGCATCTTCTTCAGTGGAGTAGGAAGCGTCTTCCTATCAAGATTTGATCTTAGTTTGGACTCATTATTTGGACACTTTGTGTTTTGGGACTTTATTTATTTTATTTGATTGATGTATGTATATTTTTAGATTATTTTAATTTTTGCATAATTTTTGGGGAAATTACTTTGGGACTTGATTTTGCACTGTAATTATGAATTTTGGGTTTAAGTCTATGCATTTATTAATCACATATCTGAGATCCCCCCTACACCGCTCTGGGGAATTGATATCCCTGGTTTCACCATTTTAAGGCGAGGGATTGATTTGGGTGACACAAAGCAAACGCTTTGCTTTGTAATGTATTGTATGAAATTTTGTGTTTGTTTAATTTGTTATTATTGATTACTTTAGAGAGATCTGACATTTTAGCTCCTAATGAAGTGGACTGACTCAAATCCAGGAAATGCGCTGAGCTGTTGATACCTGTCACCAGGGCTTTTTTTTAGGTGGTTAGAGAATAGGTGCAGGAAATCCCCTTTTCAAGTCACCCCTTATCTCCACCCCCTATCCACTTCCGAGCACCATCTCTTGGCTGATCCCCTTACCCACCACCGAGTATCGCCCCTTTTAGAGATTACAGAAAGAAGTATCAATTTGTAGCGCTAAGTAATTTGTATGTAATTTGTTAATTATAGGCTGGCAAAATATATCACCTGTAGCTAGCAACAATACACTCCTTTTATTTAACAATAATTCCCACCATCATCAATCAACCCCTCATCAATACGAGACCAACCAGCAACAATAGATCCATCCCACCAACAGTGGACCTCACCAGCAACAATAGATCTCCCAGAAGCCAGCATCAATAGACCTCTCCCGCAACAGTGGAGCTCTCCCAGCAACAACTGCCCCCCAGCAACTATAGATCCTGCAGCACACCTCAGCACCCCTTGCCATTACATACTCTCAGTGCTGGAGGTGTTGGAACTGTGTTCCCCTGCATTCCCACTGAAAAAAAGCCCTGCCTGTCACCACCAATATAGAAGTTTGTTCTCAATGGGTTGCTTTCCCCTTTGTTTATGTATGTAGATGTGTTCCAGTGAAGTGGGTGATAAAAGTATACAGGTCTCTATTACCATTTTGCTCTTGTTTCTAGAAATATTTTGTGTAAATTGGTAAAATTTGGACAAATAAAGACATTCTGTTTTTATGAAGATTGGAGTAGAGTCATTGTGGTGCTTCATAAGTCCTGCCTCTTACAATTTCTATTTACAGTGATTAACAATTAGGGATATGACAACTTTGAAAGAGCCCTTTCAATTACATTCAGGGCATTATAAATGCTTTCAAAGATATATGTAATAGACAAAAAGAAACTAAATAAAATAAGTTCATTGTTATGGTTTACATACCCTATAAATATTAAGGTCAGCGAATGTTTAAGAAGTGTTTTCACCTTAACTTAAACATCGCAACAAAGACACTTTTATAAATGTTTAGTAATGGCAATCTACAAATTACTAATTGCAAACTTTGTATTCTGTGCATACCTTATTTATTTTCCTCCCCATTCTTCTCACAGTGGCCATTTTTTACTTTGGGTACTTTCACGTGCAGGGGACTTTGTGAGTACTATAAATCCATTGCTGAATTGGAGCAGAATGGGAAGGAAGTCAGTTTTGTGGCACTTGTACCAGTTTAGTTTTTGCTTGCATTTTGAAAGTGGACTGAGGCGGACCTGTGTTGGCTCTAAGAGCAGCCAGATGTAAATAAACGTGTATCTGTTTACATCAGGTTACCTCTGAACCATCACATTTAGGTCTTGAAAAACAGAAAAGAACATGGTCCCTTTTCTGTTTTTTTCTGAACCTAGTGAGACTCTGAGGTAGGCAGATACAAGTCAGTTTACATCTGTCTGCCCATAGACCTACATGGAGCTTCCAATCTAGGCCAACTTTGTCTTCATGGACGCGTACCTGAATGAATTCTCTCCACATCATTCTGGATTTCACTTCCAGGGAGAGGGTACCTGCCCCGTCTTATGGTTCTTGGGTCCTTTCCCTACTGTTGTCCCTTCACTCCTCTCTCCCTTGTCCTTTCTCGGTTTTCTGCTTCTCCTATCTTTGGTCCACCCCCTTTTTCTCTTTCCTACCTTCCCCTTCCCATTCTCTGCTCTCTTCACCCCTGCTGTTCTCGTCCTCCATCTCTTGTCCATCATCACTAGTTAAAACCTGCTGTTCTATACCCTGTCTGCCTTCACCTAGATTTATAACCATGGTCCCGTAGTTGGCAATGCTTCCTTTGCAGACTATTCATGACAGGAGCTCTAAAGAACGTTTAGCGTTTGCCTTAATGTTTTCACTATAGTGGTAACCATCATCACTATACCCTTTAAATGTTCTGATCATGCTCCTGATTACAAACGATACTGTGTTTATACCACCTTGTGCCTGTTTCTTACTGGTAACGGCAGTCTGGTTACCGCTGCTTGATGGACATTGTATTCTTTCTTGATCATTTCAAATGACCTGCCTTTATTTGAAGATGGTTTGACTTTCCTGTGTGCAATTGATAAATAATGGAATTACTATCTGAGCAACCTGAAAAACTGACTGGTGGACCTGATTGGAAATCCTGTGTGAAAGGGTCCTTAGTGAGTGAGGTGAGGCAGTACTGACTTTAATCATCCAATGATGTTCTAGCAAAAATCATGTTCCCTTGCATATGATTGGGTATTTTATGCAAAGTGAATGCTCCTTTAGCTTCACCCCATTCACTAAGCTTGATGAAACTTCAGGTCGCAAAGTAAACATGCTCTACTCTTTTGGTAAATCAACCCCAGTATCTCTCAATAACAGTCTAACTGCTTACGGTACATATGCTGTTAAACCAACATCAGTAGTTATCCTCTCACTTCATGTATGTATTATTAAATTATTTCACTTGGTGGAATGTCTTTCAAAGCATACAATCCATTAAGAAGAGTTATTCTTTCTGTTCCGTGTCTAGTTTTGCATTAATATTTAACTATTGAGAGCTATGTAATGTTCACATTGAAAAATTCATGAATAGCCTTACTGTATAGAATTTAATAACATACCCCTGGCAATTAATTGTTATTTGTTTTGAGTTTCCCTTTTTAACTAACCAAAGGACATCTTGTGTTGCTTTGTGTATTGTTTTATCCTAGAACTGTTTACCCGCTACTCTTACACTTACTTTTCTAAGAACCTAGAGAAGGCAATAGGTTTTGACAGTAGAGGATGATTTACTAAAGGAACAAATTGTAACTCCAGCCTGTGTTTACTTTGGGGCTCGTTCACACCAGGCTGCACGCTAGAATGCTTATGCATCGGTGTATGTTGTGTAGGGGCTGTTGGGGTCAGTATGTTGCGTTGTTACAGTACATAGCATTTTTTTTCTTTTCTTTACCTTTTTTTTACTTTATTGAAGTGTGGCACTTCGTTCAAGTCAATGCACTGAAGAGTGTTGTGATATGCTGCAGTGCAGTGCCATTAGTTGCACTGCACAAAAATGCAGACATGCTGTATTTTTATGCATCACCCTTCAACACAGCATTACAGTGTAAACAGGTCACATTGAATACAGTAGTTTTCTATGTGCTCTAGCATTGAGTTTGCATTGACATTTGCAGATCAATGCAGCTCAATGGATATGATGTGACCAAACCCTTAGAATACCAAGTTTGGATTAGATCAAATAAAGACAATACAAAACTATTATATGTTCTCTTTAACACAGAAGTCTATAGAGAGTTATTTGGCTGACACGTAATAATCCAATTTGTGTTAAAGTGTTTTTACAGAAATCAAATATGCAGTTAACTAGTTTAACTGGTTGCCGACCAGCCACTGTATAAAAATGGCGACAGGGTGACACCACTGCGCAAAATCATGTTTTAAAACATAATTTTGCAAAACAGGTAGGGGGCGCGCGCAAGGCGTGCGACCGCCCTACCCACGATGCCGATCGCGGTCGCGTGTGTCAATCACTGGGTCCCGGCCGGTCATTACCCACCGGTTCCCAGCGATTGCCAGCAAACAGTGACACAGAGCACAGCTGCATTGTTTTCAATGCAGTTCTGCTCTCTGTCAGTTCCCAACACACTGTTCCTGAGAGCGGAGTTTAGCTCTCTGGATCAGTGTGTTCCTGTGAAGTACACACCCACCCACTAGTAAAACACTCCCCTCACACAGTAAACCCTTTGATTGCCTAAAAAAGTTAACCCCTTTCTCCCCAGTGCCATTAGTACAATGTCAGTGGGTTTTTTTTTGCACTGATCACTGTATTGGTGTCACTGGGGATGTCAGTGACCCTAAATCAGTTCCCCCCCAGTGTCTGAATGTCCCCTGCAGTCCCGCCATAAGTCGCTGATCACTGCCATTATTAGTATAAAAAAAATTGAAAATCCAGTATCTATACCGTCATTTGTAAACGCTATAACTTTCACGTAAACCAATTAATTTGGGATTTTTTTTAGCAAAGACATGTCGCAGAATACATTTTGGCTGAAATTTCTGACAAAATTAGATTTTTAAATTTTTTACTGGATATGTTTTATAGCAAAAAGTCCAAAATATGTTTTTTTTTCTCAAAATTGTTGTCTTTTTTTTTTTATAGTGCGAAAAATAAAAAATGCACATGCAATTAAATACCACCAAACGAAAGCTCAATTTGTGGGGGAAAAAATTATATAAATTTCAATTTGATGCAGCGTTGCATGACCGCACAATTGTCAGTTAAAGTAACTCAGCGCCGTAACACAAACCGCTTATGTAAGGAACTCTTCAATACTTTGTTCTGCAACAAGACAGTTTTAGGAATGTGAACAATTTGTTTACACAGGAACACAAAATAATTTCTCAGGTGTGATTAAATACAAGTCAGGTACAGAAGATCACACAACCGTCAGTCTAATGTCCTTTACATAGATGTAACATTTCTCTCTTTCACATTCCATCTTCAGCAATAGCCTCTTTTCATATAACCACCAGTATGTACTTTTATACCACTTGCAGCCATTCTTCACATTTATATTCCAGTACAACTGTATGTCAGTCTAATCAAGTACCATATACATTAAAGTGTTACTAAACCCACAACAATAAAATCAGTCTGTATATTGTATACATTAAAGTTTGCTTGTTGTACTCACTGTGAAACCTAAGGGGTTAATCCTCTGCATTGTGTAAAAAGGCTGTTTGATCCTTTCTTCTCTGATTCTCCTCTACTTCTACTGTCCCCAGTCCATCTGGTGATCGGGCAGAGCCTTGGAGCAAGCTGCACATGCTCAGTTTGGTGTGTATTGCTAGAGAGTTTTTTTTTCTTGAGGGAGTGCATGTGATCAGCAAAGGGCCAATCAGCGCTGTCCAGACAGGGGGCAGGAGTTATGCAGCCTCATTGGATAATCAGAGGAGAATATAAGCTTTAACCAGTGCTCTGCTGGACACTGATAGAAGTCACAAGACTGCGCTAACTGCTGATGGGAAAAGGTATTTAGCAGTTTAAATTTACTAAAGTAATTGCATTTCCATGTTCTGTGTACTGTAGGAAACTGGAAATAGTGAATGCAGGGTCCTGGGTTTAGTAACACTTAAAAGAGGAATTTCAGTCCCCTCTTAAGTGGTCCTGTCTTAAGTGATCCTGCCCCCTGCTCCACAGCCACCATTATGGTGCATGCATAGATGTGCCGAAGAGTTTTGCCTGGAGTGACCAAATCTGAATTGCACATGTAAGGTGAGGCTGAACCAGTGTTTTGTAAAGGGATAGGATTATAAATTTATCTCTGGAATGTATGCCATTTTTAATGCATCAGAGTATTATGCTATATGTACAAAAAGTGCTGCGCTACAATTAAATTTTGTAAGACATCATCTATGACGAAACATGTTGGGTGGAGCCTGCTGTGATATCATCATGCTGACCAGAAGTAAACTGGAAGCACGCTGGTAATGCGGTTTCTGAGGTTTTGATGGTTTTTACATCAATATTTACATGATATTTTACCTCTGTGAGAGCAATTTTTAACCTTTTTCTTAAATAGAAACAGCTTTCACACTATGTGGAGCATCTGATCTTTTTCCGGGTACTTACCTACATGCATGGACCCCTTATGGTGGATACTGTGGAGCAGCTGTCTGTAAGAGGGAGAGTGTTTTTACCAGTGATGTGTGAGATTTTATCCATAATGTGTTTTTGACTCTTGTTGGTTCTGAGAGTCAATAATATTTGGTAAGCAAATTTGGATTCCTTTCTTTGGTGGTGGATCACAGTGGAGGAATTTTATTTTGGAGAATTAATTGGATTGTATCCAGATCCCTTTTCATCACTGATTCTTTCTGGGGAGCCCCATCTAATAGGTATTTTATTTTTGGCATTTTTGGTGCTGAACGTGATAGATAAGTATTGAACCTCATTGAACATCACTTTGATATTTCACCAGAAGCACCAGGGTATCATGAAAGGAGTTTTTGATTCTCGCCTACCCTTTGTGGACAGTGTCTATGTGACAGCGAGAGACGGTCTCAGCATTTACCTGATCCACCTCCAGTACAAAGTCCCACAAGGCACTTGTGTAACTACAAAGTCTGAGAATATATTTTTTTGTATGTCAATGTTTTTATTAATTTATAAACAGTTTAAGACAGGAGCAACAAAACATGCCGACGCAGGGGCTATCAATTGCACATAAAAAAAAATTAAAAACACAGTGCTCTAAAACCTACAGAGCAAAAGGTGCGCCCATGCAGGGGCTATCAATGGCACATAATTGACAAAAACATAGGTATAACACCGACAGCAACTCAAACTAAAGGCAGCTATCCACTGCCACACCAAAAACAAACAGAAAAAGAAAAGGAAAGAGAAGTACAAAAGGAAAAAGATAACAAGACCAAGAGCAGGGGTCCGAGAACGCCAATACCGAGCACCATCACAACCCCAGACTAGTCGGGAGGAGTGTGGGAAAGGCATATTTCAACCACGGCTCCCATATTTTCAAGAATTTCCATTGAGAGTCGTTACAGATACTCAACATCTGTTCATTGAGCATCATAGTGGTCATACGGTCCCGCACACTCTGAAGAGGGACGAACAGGCTCTTCCAGGCCTGAGCAATTGTTCTAGTGGCCGAAAAAACAAATAGGAAGCCAACTTCTGCTGGTGAGCCAAGAGGCCCGTTATGGTATAATGAAGCAAAGCATACCAAGCATCCTGGCGTATAGAGAGATGGAACAAGGTGAAAAGGAGGCCAAACAAACAAGACCAAAAACTAAACAGTCTCGGGCATGACCACCAAATATGCAATACTTCACCACGATGGCCACAACCCCGAAAGCATCGATCACTGCAGGCAGGGTTTGCCTGGGCCAAACGAGCCGGAACCCAATACCAACGAAACAATACTTTGTATGCCGCCTCCAGCATGGTCATATTAAATGAACATTTAGCAATAAGCGACCTGGCCGTATTCCAGTCCTCCAGATCCACGACTGCCCCCAGATTGCGCTCCCACTGAGTGACACAAGAAAGAGAAGTATGCGTTGAGCGTCTGTTCAAAGCTGAATAAAGAAGGGAAATAAAGCCCAGGGGGGCCCGGACGCTGTTGGCAAAGCAGTTCAAAGGCAGATTTCTGGTACGGGAAAATGAAAGTGCCCCGCAGTGAGGTCAGCCAATGCCGCAATTGAAGGTAACAAAAAAATTCCATGACTCCCAAACAGAATTCCAAGTGGGGAAGGACCGAGAAGTCAAAAAGTGTCGCACCTGCAAAAAACCATTGGCCACCCACCAAGAAAACGCCTTTGGTTGATCTAAACCCGGTGGGAAGAGAGGGTTGTTAATAACTGGGAACAAAAGTAGGAAAGGTGACATCAGGCCACTGGAGTAAGGTACTGAATCCCATACTTATAAGCCATAGGGCGTAGAGCAGGGGGAAGCCATAGAAGCGTCAATGTCGCAATAGGGGCACAACTAGGTAGTTCCAGCAGGACCTAGAGAGGAACATCCGAGGAAGCATGCAACATAGACAGCAGGGCAATCTGGCTCTCCTGATACATTACATTACATACCTTACATTAGGCACCCCAAGACCACCCTGGAGTCTATGAACAAAAAGCGTATTTCTGGAGACTCTGGGGCGCTTATTGGCCCAGATAAAATGCATAATCTTCGCCTGAATCAACCAAAGAAAATCAACCGAAGAGTAGGAACCCGCACTGGGAGGGTGCAAAAATAGTATAACAATTTCAGCAAGATGGTCATTTTCACTGAATTAACCCGTTCTATCCAAGACAGGTGCAGAAATTGCCAGGAGCGCATAAAAGAGGACACAGAGCGAAGCAATGGATAATAATTTGCAGCAAACAACAAGCCATAGGTAGGGGTCAAGTGAATGCCTAGGTATTCAAGAGAAGAGGAAGCCCATTTATAAGGAAGTGAGACTGTAGGTGCGAAACCAAATCTGAGGCCAAAGTAATATTGAGAGTGACAGTCTTATCCAAATGAATACGGAGACCCGAAATCAAGGAGAAGCACACAAGAACCTGTTGCAAATTTGGAAGCATCGTTAGGAGATTAGTGAGATTCAAGAGGGCATTTTCCGCAAAAAGGTTCAACTTGAACTCCTGTTCTGTGTATGGAACACCCAATATATTACAATCGGCCCAGAGCGCTAAAGCCAGTGGCTCAAGCGCCAGGACAAAGAGCGCCGGGGACAGGGGGCAGCCCTGTCTCGTCCCCCACCAAATAGAAAAGGGATTTGAGAAATACCCAGCGTATTTAACAGAAGCCGAAGGGGAAGAATACAAGGCTTGAATCCAAGAAAGAATAGTATCCCCAAAACCCCAACAAGGCAGCACAAACCACAGATATTCCCAGGATAGAGAATCAAAGGCTTTATATATGTCTAAGGATGGTAAGAATCCCGGGATTTTCCGCTGTTGTAGAAAGTGTATAAGATGAACCACCTTACGAACGTTATCACCCGCCTGCCTCCCAGCGACAAAACCTACTTGGTCCCTGTGGACCAGACTATGCAAATATTTATTGATACAAAGACTAAGGATCTTGCCCAATATCTTCAGGTCTTCATTAAGAAGAGAAAAGGGCCGGCAGGCTTGCAGTTCCTGCACATCATCGGTAGCTTTAGGAATCATGGAGATATGAGCTTTAATCGCGTCCAGAGAGGGCAAAGAGCCCTATCGTAACTCACTGAAATAGTCAGCCAAGAAGGGCACCAACAGGGTTGCAAATTTCTTATAATAGAGACCGGAGAAGCCGTCGGGACTTGGGGCTGTGGTGGACCGTAGAGATTTGATAGCTTGGAGCACTTCCGATACAGTGACACCGGCGTTGAGGGCCATCTGCGCTGCCTCGGATAATCCAGAAAGTTGGAGATCTTGGAAGAATGCATCTGCCTGAGCCACAGGGAAGGGATCTCATTTAGCATAAAGGCACGAAAGGAAGTCTTTGAAACGGGAAACAATCTGCTGGGGATTAGAAGTACAGTCAACCGTGGGAAGTCACAATCGGATCACTTTATGGGGTTTCCCCACAGAATTTAGTTTCCTGGCCAGCATTGGACCCGGTTTATTAGCACAGGAAATTTGTGTTTGGTCCAATGCAGGGCCCATTCTGCCTCCGAAAAAGCAAGTAGGTCCAACTCTGCAGCCAGAGCGTCCCGTACGCTTTTATGGGCCGCGTTTGGAAATGACTGCCAACGAGCATCTGCAGAGGCCAGTAGAGAATGAAGCTCCAAATGTCGACTCTCCCGATCCCACTTCCAAGCCACTGCCAGCTGTATAACATGACCCCACACCGTGGCTTTATGCGCCTCCCACAGGGGCACTGCCAAAAGAGACAGATCCCTAGTTTTCCGTAAAGTATGTGTGTAAGAAAGATTCTATTTGTTGGCAGGTAACCTAAATGGTCAATAGAGAATCATTAATGTGCCAGTGAAAGGGGTGTCATACCGACCCAGAGAGGGAAAGGAGGAGTACCAGGGGATCATGGTCCAACCACGGCGAGGAGGGAATAGCTCTCCGCCTGACCAAGGGAAGCTGCTGGACATGCATGAATATATGGTCAATTCTAGAAAAACTGTCATGAGGATTGGAATAGAATGTAAAGTTGTGCTCAGTTGAGTGAAGTTCCCTCCAGACGTCCGCCAGCCCCACCGTCTGCAAGAGAGAGTGCATACGTTCCTCTAGCACTAAGTCGTGAGAAGGGGCATAGCGCCTATCCAATGTGCCCCCCGGGCATAGCGCCTATCCAATGTGGAATCCAAGGTAACATTTGAATCTCCCAAAAGAAGAAGAAGACCTTTGGAGTGTCGGGAAATGATGGTGCAAAGATGAGAAAAGAATTTATGCTGAAAGCAATTAGGCGTGTAGTACGAAACAAAAGTAACCTCCTGATCCCAGAGGGTGCCCTGCAGGAACAAATACCTGCCCGTGGGGACCGCTATATTCCGAGCACAAGCATATGTTTTTTTAATTCCTGAATTGGTTACTGTGGGGTAGATTTATTAAATTACTTTTGGAGATTTTAAAATCTAGTGCAGTTGTGCATAGTAGCCAATCAGCTTCTATCTCCAGCTTGTTTAATTAAGCGCTGATAATAAAACATTGAAATGGATTGGTTTCTGTGTGGAGCTTCACTCTCCACTTTTAGGAAATCCCCCCCCCCCCCGTGTGTTCTACACTCTGCACTTTTTTATTTGATTAGACAAGGCAAAATCAATTACTGTTAATAATATATGTATTATCCTTTATGCAGTTTTTTTATTTTTAATTCAACAATGCTATGTGTGAAGAGTTGATCATAGAATCATGCAGCCTAAAACAGGTGTATTATACTGAGCTCTTCTGTGTGACTGACTTTCTTTTATTTTCTCTAGGACACCCATGTGGATTCTAATGATGAAAACAAGGAAAGGGGAAATTGGTCCAGAAAATCAGACTATTTACTGTCCATGATTGGATATGCTGTGGGTTTGGGGAATGTGTGGAGGTTTCCCTACCTTGCATACAAGAATGGCGGAGGTAAGAACATGGCCTTCCTTGGTCTTACACAGGTGCGTAGATAAGGGTGGAGTAAAGGAGGTCTGAACCCCCCCCAGAGGAGAGTTGCCAACCATCCTTGCAGCCCTCGAAATTTCCATTCACCTGCGAGTGGAAATACACTGGGGGCGGTGATCAGTGCCGGGACTGGGGGTGTATGGGAGGGGTGGCGGTGGGGGCAGTGAAAAGCAGCGATCTCCTATATGGCTTTTAATAAAGCAGCTGGAAGCTATGGAAGAGAGAGGAGGATAAGCAGCTTCCAGCTGCTTTATTGAAAACCATATAGGAGATCGCTGCTTGTCACCTCCCTCACCGCTACACAGAACATTCCTGATGGTTTCATTTTCTTTCTGGTTCCCCCCCTTCCCTTCCACCGCAGCTGTGTTCTTCTCACTGTCCAGCCCCTCCCTCCATCCTCCGCACCAACAGGAGAAGAGGGAAAGAGAGGCTGGATCTGCTTTGCCTCTCCCTGTACCCACCCACACTCCAGTCTGTGCAGCTTCAGAGGATGTGTGGGCAGGAACTGAACACAGCAGCCTACAGCTCTGATGCTTCTGAATGAGTCATGACGAGTCAGATCTACCTTCCACTCACCCCTCCCTTCCTTCCTTCCACCCCTCCCTTCCTTCCCTCCACCCACTCCTCTCTTCCTTCCACCCACTCTCCCTACCTTCTTTCCACCCTCCCTTCCTTCCCTCCACCCACTCCTCTCTTCCTTGCACCCACCCCTCTCTTTCTTCCTTCCACCCACCCCTCCCTTCCACCCTTCCATCCCTTCCTCTCACCCTCCCTCCCTTCCACCCACCCACCTACCCTCCCTTCCACCCTTCCATCCCTTCCTTTCACCCTCCCTCCCTCCCTTCCACCCACCCACCTACCCTCCCTTCCTTCCACCCACCCCTCCCTTCCACCCACCCCTCTCTTCCTTCCTTCCTTCCTTCCACCTCCCCTCCCTTCCTCCCTTCCTTACACCCACCCCTCTCTTTCTTTCTTTCTTTTTTCTTTTCTTTCTTTCTTTCTTTCTTTCTTTCTTTCTTTCCTTCCTTCCTTCCTTCCTTCCTTCCTTCCTTACTTCCCTCCCTCCCTCCCTTCCTTCCACCCACCCCTCCCTTTCTCCCTTCCTTCCACCCACCCCTCTCTTCCTTCCTTCCACCTCCCCTCCCTTCCTTCCACCCACCCTTTCCTTCCACCAACCTCTCCCTCCCTTTCTTCCACCCACCCCTTCCTTCCACCCACCCCTCCCTACCTCCCTTCCATACACCCACCCTCTCTTTCTTCCTTCCTTCCTTCCTTCCTTCCTTCCTTCCTTCCTTCCTTCCTTCCTTCCTTCCTTCCTTCCTTCCTTCCTTCCTTCCTTCCTTCCCTCCCTCCCTCCCTTCCTTCCTTCCATCCCTTCTTCCCTCCCTCTCTTCCTTCCACCCTACCTCCCTCCCTCCCTTCCTTTCACCCTCCCTCCCTTCTTTCCACCTACCCACCTACCCTCCCTTCCTTCCACCCACCCCTCTATTCCTTCCTTCCTTTCATCCCTCCCTCCCTTCCTTCCTTCCACCCACCCTCCCTTCCTTCCACCTCCCCACCCTCCCTCCCACCCATCTCTTCCTTTCTTCCATCCCTCCCTCCCTCCCTTCTTCCACCCACCCCTCCCTTCCTTCCACCTACCCTCCCTTCCTTCCACCTCTCCTCCCTTCCTTCCACCCACCCCTTATTTCCACCAACCTCTCCCTCCCTTTCTTCCACCCACCCCTTCCTTCCACCCACCTTTCCTTCCTTCCTTCCTTCCCTCCACCTCTCTCTTCCTTTCTTCCACCTGCCCCTCCCTTCCTTCCTTCAACCTGCCCCTTCCTCCCTTCCACCCACCCCTCCCTTCCTCCCTTCCACCCACCCACCCCTCCCTTCCTCCCTTCCTTCTACCCACCCCTTCCTTCCTTCCTTCCTTCCACCCACCCCTCCCATCCTTCCTTCCTCCCACCCCTCCCTCCCTTTCTTCCACCCACCCCTTTCTTTCCACACCCCCCTCCTCCCTTACACTCACCCCTCCCTTCCTCCCAACCCTCCTTTCCTTCCTTCCACCCACCCATCCCTTCCTTTCACCCACCCTTTCTTCCTTACACCCACCCACCCCTTCCTTCCTTCCTACCACCCACCCCTTCCTTCCACCCACCCCTTCCTTTCATCCACCCCTTCCTTCCATCCACCCCTTCCTTCCTTCTTTCCACCCACCCCTTCCTTCCACCCCCCCCTGCCTTCCTTCCTTCCTTCCACCCACCCACCCTTCCCTTCCTTCCTCCCATCCACCCCTCCCTTCCTTCCTTCCTTCCTTCCATCCACCTCTTCCTTCCTTCCTTGCTTTCTTCCTTCCACCCACCCCTTCCTTCCACCCACTCCTACCTTCCTTCCTTCCATCCAACCAACCCTTCCCTCCTTCCTTCCACCCACCCCCTTCCTTCCTTCCTTCAAGGGGGAGAAGTTGAGGGGGTGGGGGAGTGGTAAAAATACAGCTCAGCTGTGAGCTGAACCCCTCCCCCTCAAAAAAAAATGTATCTACATCCTTGGTCTTACATAAAGGGATTAACATGTCAGTTGTCACATCAACTCACTACTTCAATTTGCAAGCGGGATCCTTTTCTATTTTCTAAGCAAGAGTCACAATTACAGAAAGAAAAACGTTTTTGCCTTGCTACAATTTCAGCAGTGATAGCAGACTGCTGAACTTGTGATTTGCATGTCCAGCTGTATAGTTATATGTTTTGGCAACAGGTATTTGATAGCTATAACTTATAAACCTGACGATGAATGGGCAATGTTACCCCCCATGATGTTTATTTGCATTAATCAAGGAATTTAAATCAGTCCTAATTGACGTGCTCAAAGTCTTATCAATAAGCAGCAGATTGTGCATTTATTCAATGACCAGTTAATCAGTGACAAGACAGTTTATTTAATCTTTCACAATGGTGTATTACACAGAACATATACCTAGCATTATGTTCATTCTAAACTCTGAGACAATATGTGCACACCAATCAATCCAAGAACAATTGATGCAACTGCCTGTAAAAGCTATAATATCGTCATTAATCCTGTTTTAATATCCTTGCCTGGGATCCACTTCTAGCAAAGCTTAGGCTTCACTCAGGCCTAACATTCTTCTCTAGGACAGGGATTTCATAAATCAATACCAGCAATAAGGGTGAAATTTGTAATGATGGCACATT
This sequence comes from Staurois parvus, assembly GCF_062004578.1. NCBI lineage: Eukaryota > Metazoa > Chordata > Amphibia > Anura > Ranidae > Staurois > Staurois parvus. The sequence goes on from NW_028318841.1 coordinate 5,912,076, forward strand.
CTGTTCTCTGTGAGTTCCCATATATCCAGCACACACTTGGTATCTTGATGTATGAGGAAGTGAGATGTGAAAATGTTCTACACTTACCATAAAGTAGAGATCTCTGACCTTTATTAGCACACAAACCACACTGAAACATTAATAAGTGATGGAGTAATAAACTAACATTTTTTTAAAGCATGTCAATTGCACGGTCAAGAGTCTTTTCTCGGCAAGTAATCCCATGTGACACTGTGGAAAGGAAAGTGCAAAGCCAAACTCATGAACAATTGGTATAATTGCGTCCTAATGAAGTAAAAAAAAAGTGTAATAGCCCAAAGCAACCGATCAACATTAAATCTGAATTCACACTTAGGGATAATTTACGAAAAGAAAAGAGAAGGTTTACTTTCAATAAAATATACTTAAAGTGATTGTATAGTTAATTTTATAGTGATTTTTTTGAAAATAACAAACATGTCATACTTACCTGCTCTGTACAATGGTTCTGCTCAGAGTAGCCCTAATCCACCTCTTCTTGTGGCCCCTGCCAGCACTTTAGGCTCCTCCTCTTCCCTGTGTGTCACCATAGGAAGCTGCTTCCTATGGTGGCACACGTGTGGGCTTGATCCAGGTTTTGTCTGTCTATAGACACACACAGTGCAGCTTGGCCCTCCCCCCTGCTTCCTTGTTACTGGATTTGATTGACAAAAGCAGGAGCCAATGGCTCCAGCTGCTCTCATTGAGTCAAGGGGTGAGTGAGAAAAAGTGCAGTTCCACTGCTCTCGGACACAGGGCTGGATTGAGATCTGGATCAGGTATGTATTTGGGGGGTGGGCAGCTGACAATAGAAGGGGGTTTTATTTTACCTTAAAGCAAAGAATGCATTAGGGAAAAAATATAACCTTGAGCCTTTTCAACCACTTTAAGCTATGTCTACTTGGAATATCCAGTTCGGTCCATTGCATATATATATTAGGGCTTGAAAAAGCCGCTCACCCACTCGCCAAATGCGAGGAGAAATTCCTCTGTGTGCGAGCGGTGAGCACATATGAAGCTTGGAGCGACTGCACCTGTGCTGCAAGCCTCATTGTGAAGCCGAGTTCTGGTTTACAACTTCCGGTTTCCGGCTTCTGCGGCAGCTCCGCCGAGGGGACAAGTGCATGAGAGGTCCGCTCTCCTCCGCTGAGAGGAGACACCCTCTCCACCGCCGCGGGGGACTCAGGGGGACAGTAAGTACTGTATACAACATGTCCTATCACTATAATGGAGTACAGGAGAGCTGGGATATACATTACTGTATACATGTCATATCACTATAATGGAGTACAGGGGAGCTGGGATATACATTACTATGATTACTGTATACATGTCATATCACTATAATGGAGTACAGGAGAGCTGTGATATACATTACTGTATACATGTCATATCACTATAATGGAGTACAGGGGAGCTGGGATATACATTACTGTATACATGTCATATCACTATAATGGAGTACAGGAGAGCTGTGATATACATTACTGTATACATGTCATATCACTATAATGGAGTACAGGGGAGCTGGGATATACATTACTGTATACATGTCATATCACTATAATGGAGTACAGGGGAGCTGGGATATACATTACTGTATACATGTCATATCACTATAATGGAGTACAGGGGAGCTGGGATATACATTACTGTATACATGTCATATCACTATAATGGAGTACAGGGGAGCTGGGATATACTTTACTGTATACATGTCATATCACTATAATGGAGTACAGGGGAGCTGGGATATACATTACTGTATACATGTCATATCACTATAATGGAGTACAGGGGAGCTGGGATATACATTACTGTATACATGTCAAATCACTATAATGGAGTACAGGGGAGGGGGGATATACATCATGTATACATGTCATATCACTATAATGGAGTACAGGGGAGCTGGGATATACATTACTGTATACATGTCATATCACTATAATGGAGTACAGGGGAGCTGGGATATACATTACTGTATACATATCATATCACTATAATGGAGTACAGGGGAGCTGGGATATACATTACTGTATACATGTCATATCACTATAATGGAGTACAGGGGAGCTGGGATATACATTACTGTATACATGTCATATCACTATAATGGAGTACAGGGGAGCTGGGATATACATTACTGTATACATATCATATCACTATAATGGAGTACAGGGGAGCTGGGATATACATTACTGTATACATGTCATATCACTATAATGGAGTACAGGGGAGCTGGGATATACATTACTGTGTACAGTTTTATATTTCAGACTATTTATTCTAAAGAAAAATGTAATTTCATAAGCTTTAAGGGGGCGTGGTTGGGGGCGGACGGGTGGGGTTGGGGGCGGACCTGGGCAAGGTTGGGTGGGGCAACTGGTGGCGAGTAAGTTTTGTGACCAGCTAGTAGGTCTGGACTCGAACTTTTAACCCCTGATATATATATATATATATATATATATATATATATATATATATATATATATATATATATATATATATATATATATATATGATTAGGTGATTAAAGTGAACATATTTTCCCCTTATTCACTTCAAAAAGTGAATATTCTCTACTCATTTATAAATAAAATGCAGCTTTTTATGTGTATGCTTAGTGTTTCTAACATTAATTTTCCATGCGTTTTCACTTTATAGAGGAAAATGGCAAAAACAATTAATTGACGTGTAGCCCCAATCTCTAAAATCTCTCGTGGGTTTGAATCCCAACCATGGCACCACCTGCCTGGACTTTGCATGTTCTCCCTGTGCCTGTGTGGGTTTCCTCTGGGTACTTCGGTTTCCTCTCATACTCAAAGACATGTTGGTAGGTTAATTGGATCCTGTCTAAATTGGCCCTAGTATGAATGTAAGTTAGGGACCTTAGATTGTACACCCCTTGAGGGTTAGGGACTGATGTAACTGTACAATATATATGTAAAAGCACTGCGTAAATTGATGGCGCTATATAAGAATATATAAATGCCTGTTTGAAAAGTCATTTTAAAACTGTCATTTTTTATTAAAACAATACCTGGTGACCCTGCTGCAAAAGTTCCTTGTTTAAGAACTTCATGTTAGAAGGTGACAGCTTTTTGTCCCTGTTTCTCAAATGTGCCCCTGTATTGTCTTCCTGCAACATGGGCTTGTAAAGTGGTTATCTCAACACACATCACATAGGCATGTGTCCACTGTTGTCACCATTAAGAAACCTGGACTAAGAAATGCCATGCTGCCATCACTTGAATGCATGTGTGTAGACTAGAAGAGGATGCAGGAGATCATCAGCAATGAAATGCAAAAAAGGATGAAAAACGTGAAAACAAGTATTATATATTTAAAAAATGTGCCAGTTATTTTTGATACACAGTGCTTTAGCAAACTACTGTAAATGTCAGTGTGGGGTTTGCATCTACTTTAACTTCAGTATCAATAATTGCAGACAAAGAGGGTGGGGGTGGGGGGTGGAGGTTGCCTAAGGGAGTGTCAGAGGAATAAAGAAATAATCCCATAAACATACATATACTGTATGTACTGTAAAGGGGGCAGACTCAACTGGTAAGGGCACTGATAAATACACAAGACAGGGACATCCAGTAACACTCTGGGAAGTCCTACACTGTTATTCAACAATGTAGTAAACAAACATAGCATCAGTGCAGGGGATTGGGGGGCTTTGTACAGCTAGTGCATAGCACAAAACAAAACATCTGCTTGTGCAAGTCACTGTAAAAACTCAGGACCATTCTTTACTAACAGGGTGCCCTTTAATAGGTTCCCAAAAACAAACAGGCAGCTCTAGTACAGTTCAGGCTTGTCAGCACTCAGCCTTTTCACCCTGCAGCAAACTCCCACATCAGCAGAGTGAGACAGAGCCCTGAGCATAGAGAGCCCTTACATAAACAGGCCTGTGGACATCTGAGACTAATTAGTGAGTTCAAGCTAACAAGTAAAATGACATATGGACCTATGACTGGAGACTCTAACCCACCAAAACTCTACAAAGACACCAGGTTCCAGGACCCAGACCAAAAATTATAAAAATCAGGGTTTCTTATAAGCAATACCCTGCCCCCCCCCCCCCCACTATATGGAGGTGAGGCATGTAAACACCATTGAAAAGTGGGACTGTAGCAAAAAGGAAACTAATGGGGCTTTAACAGGCACCATACCGACAAAACTCCATATACAAGTTATAAAAATATATATCTTTATTCCACAACATTAAAAACAGAGTTGAGATAAACAATTTGAGCATAGATAGTGCTCTATGCATGAAAATATGTAGCCATTACATATTGTGACTATACAAATCATCAGGCTTGATATACAAAAATATTCCAAAGGATTCCAATATAAGATACAATGAGTAGGTGTACAGCTTGTGTGCAATGTCTTAAGATTTTTTTTTCTCTCCTAAGCGTTTCACAGGAAAAAAGCCTGCTTCCTCAGGGAGATTTTACACACAGTTCTAAAATTATAAACAAGACAATAATAAGCAAACTGAAAACTATAGGTAAGAACAACAAACATACATTACCATAGTATTTCAATTTTACCAAGCAATGGCATCTAATTTTCCATGAGGCAGCCAAGGAGCCATGATCACATAGATCTCAGAAGACCTTTCAATCAAGAGTCGCAAAAAAGAAGAGATATGGGCCTGCCAGATTGTTGGATTAGGCCCATTCTATGTATAAGAAAAAAATATATTAGCATTCATTACAAAAAAAGGGAGAGGAAGGGAGAAGAACATCATTTTATATATTTTGCTAAACGGTTGAGTGTGATATTGTGTTTTTGTGCATTAAAATTCATTAAAGTGTATTTTTTAAAAAAGAACAAATGCATTTAAAAAACCTCTGCACACATACTGTGTGACATAAAAAATTGCAACACCCACCAGTTTATTCTCTAGGGCCTCTGCTTTAAAAATATGTAATGTTTTGGTTTTCTATGTAATTTTCTAGCAAAAAATACAGATTTTTACATGTAAATAAAAAGTGTCAGAAAAGGATTGGTCTACAATAGCATACAGAAGGGTAGATGGGTGATCCAAGGAGCTGGAAAATTGCTTCCTTTTTGGCAACATGACCAGGCTCTGGACATTGGCAGCACAGCACCTCTATAAAAGAATGGGATTGCTTCTGAAATATTATACAGCATAGCATCCCTTTGGCAGTGTGACACTTCCCTGTCTACTGGCAATATCATACTGTCTGGTATTCATACAAGACATTCCTAAAATGGCATTCCCTGGCAAAACATATTTTGTTTGGCAATATTATTTTACTGTATCTTCTATTATTTTCTTAACAGACCTGACTGACTTTGTTTAAGCTTTAGAAAGAAATCAATGCTCTAGCAATGCAGGACATTTTACCCTTGAAAACACACCACCATTATTTCCTTGGCAATATGCACTTCTCTACCCCATCTCACAATGGTGTTGGCATTGGTCAGCATGCCACGTCTGCTTTCCCATCACTTTCACACTGAGCAGAGCAAAAGAGAAGCAGGGTCATATGCTGACCAAACACAAACTAATCAATTAAATTTTGAGCTAGATGCAAGTTAAATTTTTTGATAACTAATAAAGAATTATTTATTTAAAATCTGCAGGAGCCTTCCTGATACCTTACACAATTATGCTTGCACTTGCTGGACTTCCTCTTTTCTTCTTGGAGTGTTCGATGGGACAATTTTCCAGTCGGGGACCTATATCAGTGTGGAGTGTTGTACCGCTTCTACAAGGTACACAAACATTTGTATTGAGTTTTTTTTTTTAATAAATGATAATTGAATTATTTTCTGTAAATCATTGCATTTACCGTAGAAGGGAATCCGTTTTAATAAAATTAGTCTTGATGCCAGTATTTATTATGTGTTATTTGTGAGCTATTTATAAAGGTAAAAAGCAGCCTACAAAGCTTAGTAGTCAGTATGTGTTTCAGCCCATCACTCATCTGATTTGATTAGTATATAAATTAGCCAATTGCTATGGTTACTGCAGTTTTCCTATCAATATTACTTATCAATATTTCAATATTATCAATATTGTCAAAGCAATAAAGTTGTATATTGTAAGAAAAAGTAGACACCTTGTCAGTTTTCTGTTGCTGTTTGTGTATCTTCTTGGGAGAATTATCTTCTTTTGCCCTAGTGAACTTTGTCACCAGGACTGTAAGGGAGGGAAAATCCAAAATTTTACAATGCTGTTGCAATTTTCCCTGATACTGTTTCTGGCACTCTAAAGACAATAGAAGTTATTGACATTTTGTGTTTGCTGTGTAAGCTGTGTGCTCCTTCCTTGGGTCTTGTTTTTAATTAAGGCATGAGGAAGTTGGCAAGGAGATCATGTCCCTGCCCTTAGCTTCTTAGGTTTAATACAGGAATTGCCAACACAGTAATCCAGTCTACCACACCTTTCCATAGCCCAGAAAATGCTATTTTTTTTAACCCTTTTAAGCCTAGATCTGCAGACCAAATTAAGCAGTGTCAGTGTTTCCAATTATTTTTAAAGGACATATTTACTTGTTATACTTACACTTGATACATTGTTTATCAATACCCTGCTCACGTTCTTTAGTTAAAGCTGATGGACAAATAAATGTGAAGAAAATGATGTTTAGGTTATTTTACATATAACAGTTAGTACTATTGGATCCATCTACAATATACACTATATTGCCAAAAGTATTGGGACACCTGCCTTTACACGCACATTAATTTTAATGGCATCCCAGTCTTAGTCTGTAGGGTTCAGTATTGAGTTGGCCCACCCTTTGCAGCTATAACAGCTTCAATTCTTCTGGGAAGGCTGTTCACAAAGTTTAGGAGTGTGTCTATGGGAGTGTTTGACCATTCTTCCAGCAGCGCAAGGTCAGGCTGAGAAAGCCTGGCTCGCAGTCTCCGCTCTAATTAATCAAAAAGGTGTTCTATTGGGTTGAGGTCAGGACTCTGTGCAGGCCAGTCAAGTTCCTCCACCCCAAACTCTCTTATCCATGTCTTTATGGACCTTGCTTTGTGCACTCGTGTGCAGTCATGTTGGAACAGCAAGGGGCCATCCCCGAACTGTTCCCACAAAGTTGGGAGCATGAAATTGTCCAAAATGTCTTGGTATGCTAATTCCTTAAGAGTTCCCTTCGCTGGAACTAAGGGGCCAAGCTCAACGCCTGAAAAATAACCCCACACCATAATTCCCCCTCCACCAAACTTTACACTTGGCACAATGCAGTCAGGGAAGTACCATTCTTCTGGCAATCGCTGAACCCATGCACGTCCACCAGATTGCCAGAGAAGTGTGATTCATCACTCCAGAGAACACGTATCTATTGCTCTAGAGTCCAGTAGCAGTGTTCTTTACACCACTGCATCTGATGCTTTGCATTGCACTTGGTGATATAAGGCTTGGATTCAGCTACTCGGCCATGGAAACCCATTCCATGAAGTTCTCTATGCTATGCGTTGTTATGCTAATAATCTGAAGGCCACACAAAGTTTAAAGGTTTTAGCTATTGACTCTGAAGACAGTTTGCGACTTCTGCGCACTGTGCGTTTCAGCATGCACTGAGCTCGCTCTGTCATTTTACATGGTCTACCACTTTGTGGCTCAATTGCTGTTGTCCCCAGTTGCTTACACTTATAATACCACTAACAGTTGACCGTGCAGTATTTAGTAGCAAGGAAATTTCACAGATGGACTTATTGCACACGTGGCAACCTGTCATGGTACTACGCTTGAATTCACTGAACTCCTGAGAGCGACCCATTCTTTCACAAATGTTTCTAGAAGCAGTCTGCGTGCCTAGGACCTGTGGCCATGGAGGTGATGGGAGCACCTGAACCCAATGATTTGGAGGGGTGTTCCAATACTTTTGGCAGTATAGTGTATATACAGTATATAATACAGTATATTCACATATAGCAAATTATCAGATAAAATTATCATTAAATCTAACTTATGGATCAATTAAATTCTAAATAAACTGACCCAATCCCTAATAAAAGATAATAATTACCTATGATGATCAATACAGTTATAATCTAAAATATGAATGAACTACGATTGACAAAATTTTATTTGTTTATTGAAGGCAGCCATTACTGACTTTTCTATCTTTAAATGCTAGTGGCCTGGCTGTTATGCTGAACTTCTAGCTTTAATAGTATAAGGAGCTGACCTGAAACAAGCACACAAATACTACTATTGACTATCACATTTGGATTCTGAATTTCCTGATTCTTGTTCAGGATCTGTAATTCAGAAAGTATTGAACCATTTGATCAGTATTTGTAGTGGGAGGTCGCTAATGGCAGACCCCACATTTCCCTCTGTAAACATTTACTTTACAGGATAGGTGCACTTTCAGGGAAAGGGCAATTATCTGTTTGCCCCCTTAAGGTGACCTAATCGACCAGAGATGTATATTTACCTCGATCCAATGGCTGTGGTTACCAAGGATTATTTACATCCCATGCCACAAGTCCTCTATGTCCTGGCTTGCCTGCACAGAAGAGCTCCATAGAAGGGGTGGGTTTTATTGGGTCACCTTTTGGTCTAATACAGCCTTTCTCAACTAGGGTGCCTTGAGTTTTCTTCAGGGATGCCTTCGCAAAATGTCTAAAAATTGCCCAAAATTTGTATACAAGCCAGCGATGGAACAAGCCTACCTTTTATTTACACAAAGCCACAGGTTTTCATTGTGCACCATTACGACCTTATAGTGTTGGCGTCCTGACAACTAATGACATCATCATTTGATAAGGAGGATGTCAGTTGCCTGCACAGCATCCTAGTTTGACCCTCCCCTGCCCTTCTCCATCAGTGCTGGGGTCACATAGTTTTTCTCATTTTAGAATGCGGTGCCCTTTTAAAATTATGGACAGTCTGGAGGCACCCCATTTTAGAATGGAGTGCCTCCAGACTGTCCATAATTTTAAAGTATGCCTTGACTGAAAAAAGTTTGAGAAACACTGGTCTAATAAATATACCATCAAAGGTGTTTTATTATATCTGACTGATAAGTAAAAAAAATACCTGTTATAACGGGTCAAGAATCCAGAACTGTCCTCTGTCCTGTGCAAACCTTGTGGATTATCTTGAGGAGTCCTTTGTGTTGTGGCTATGATGATAGGAATAGTGGTTTAGCAAAAGGGAACTGGGCACTGCTGATACAATTAAGTCCAGAGTAATACTGTGCGTGTCGTTAGCTCACAATGAGAAATTTGGAGCTAATTACATTTTTGGATCCTCAACAGGTATTTTTCTGTACCTGCAAGGTCTTTTAAGGCAAACAAATGGGGAGATGCGCATGTATTGCAAAGATGTACTGCATTATATATATATATATATATATATATATATATATATATATATTTTTTTTTTTTTTTTTTTTTAATAATTATTATTATTATTATCATGATTTATTTTTTGCTATGACATACACTGCATGCAAAATATACAAACAGATGTGCGAACCCATTCATCCACTATTTTCTGCTAAAAGAATGTTATGTATACAATGCTTTATACAATGTATACTCAATGTTTACTAAACCTAAAGCAAAAATAAGAAAGCTGGAGCCATGGACATCTGTCTTTCTAATATATGCATAGGCCCTAGATTTATTTTTCAGTCACTTGGAGGCTATAGGTACAGTGTCTAGGCATCATACATTAGTAGGCAGGGTATTAACAATATAGGTAAATGCATTTTTGGTTCAAAATGTGGTTGCATTAGCTTTTAGGCAAAAGCAGCCATATGCTTTAGGAACACTAAAAGAACCAAAAATTATATTCTTGCATTTACCTCTTTGACACCTTACAGTGAAACTCTATGGTGACAGCAAAATACCCAGTTTGAAGATTTAACTGTTTTACCTGGCAAAAGGTTTGTGATTCTCTATAAACAGTCTTGTGATCTGCACACATTTTTTGATGTACAGCCAGACAGGTAACATCCCTAGGTCATCTCTCCATCTCTGGCCTCATTATAGGACATTAAATTTGCATCATTGCCTCTGTATAATGTGTGGAGAGCTGACCTAGAAAGCAGTAATGCTAAGCTATGAAGTTGTAGAGTGATCTTATTGACTGGCAGAAGAATGATTGGCCAGAATTACAATTCTTTGGCAGAATAATAGTAAACATGTCATTCATTTATTTTGCTGTTCCCCTGGTGTTCTTTAAACAATTCTATTAATTTAGGAAATTATTATTGATTTTTGATTTAGAGTGTTACAGTTATGTAAATTGTGCAATATCGGGCTGCTTTCTAATTTTTTTTTCCTTTGTTCTAGGTGTTGGTGTCACTATGGTCCTCATCACAACATTAGTTTGCATTTACTACAATGTTATCATTGCCTATAGCTTGTATTATTTGTTTGCCTCCTTTCAACGTGTGTTGCCTTGGTCTGATTGTTTCAGCTGGGCAGATGCAAAGTGCAGTAAGACCACACGAGGTATGGATTTGAACTACTGCTTATAAATAGAAAATATTGCATTTACAAACCTGAAATTGTGGTTGTTTTAGGGTGCAGGCTGTGCAGTTTAAACTGTTGCCTTACTTATTTTTTATTATCCAAACATCTATTAAATCATAGTCCCACCACACCATCAGTGTCACTTACAATTTTACTTCCTTCTCTCCTCTTCCTTTTTCCTTTGGGGTCCCCCAAGGTTCTGTTCTTGGACCTCTTCTATTCTCAATCTACACCTCTTCCCTGGGTCAGTTGATAGCCTTCCATGGCTTTCAATATAATTTCTATGCTGATGACACCCAAATCTATCTTTCTGCCCCTCAGTTCACAACAGTCTCTGCACGCATCACTAACTTACTGACTGACATATCAGCCTGGATGTCACACCACTTCCTCAAACTCAATCTATGTAAATCAGAGCTCCTAATTTTTCCTCCCCCACATGCTCCTTCCCCTGACTTCCCTGTCAAGATCAATGGCACAACCATCAACCCATCCCCGCATGCCAGGGTGCTAGGTGTAATCCTGGACTCTGAACTCTCCTTTCAGCCCCACATCCAATCACTTTCCAAAGCTTGCCATCTCAACCTCCGCAACATCTCCAAAGTATGCCCCTTCGTTACCAATGACACCACAAAGCTCCTAATTCACTCCCAAGTTATCTCTGTCCTCGACTACTGCAACGCCCTCCTCATTGGCTTACCTTTACATAGGCTATCCCCCCTCCAGTCCATCATGAATGCTGCTGTCAGACTCCTCCACCTTACCAACCATTCAGTGTCTGCTACCCCTCTCTTCCAGTCCCTCCATTGGCTGCCACTCACCCAACAAATTAAATTCAAAATACTAACAACAACTTACAAAGCCATCCTCAACTTGGTGCCCAGATACATCACTAACTTAGTCTCAAAATACCAACCAAATCGCATTCTTCGTTCCTCCTAAGACCTGCTACTCTCTAATTCCCTTGTCACCTCCTCCCATGCTCGCCTGTAGGACTTCCCCCGAGCCTTTCCCATCCTATGGAATTCCCTACCCCAATCTGTCTGACTCTCCTACTCTGCCCACTTTTAGGTGATCCCTGAAAACTTTTCTCTTAAGAGAAGCCTATCCTGCCTCCACCTAAGAACTGTACATATATTTTCTTTATCGGCTCATCCCCCACAGTTATTACCTTTTGTATCACTTGACCCTCCTCTTTTATATTGTGAGCTCTAATGAACAGGGTCCTCTGATTCTTTTTTATTGAATTGTAACTGTACTGTTTGCCCTCACATTGTAAAGCGCTGTGCAAACTGTTGGCGCTATATAAATCCTGTATAATAATACTAATAATAATAGAAAATATTGTATTTACAAGTTGGACTTTATATAAAACATTGTAGGGTCTAAGGCAGGTGGATGTTTGCTTTTGAGTTCAGCTTGCATTAAGTTGTTTGGAAAGTATTTGTTTTTTTTATCTGGATCTAACTGAGAAGTAATTATGTGTGATCACTGTTAGGCTACGTTCACACTAGCCTTGTGTGCAGGCGGCAGAGAGGCGTTTGGGAAGCGTTTTTACCGCTTCCCAAACACCTCTGCCAATTCTGCACATTACAGCACATGGTGCTGTTCTAACGGGAGCTTTTGCGTCGCGTTGCGTCGCGGCAAAACGGACGCCTCTGGTCGAGTCAGGAGGCTTTGAAGCCTCCTATTCTCGTCTATGGTGCCGCTCCGCAAACGCCCGGCCGGCGTTTGCGGTGCGGTTGCGACGCGGTTGCGGGGCGTTTGCGGAGCGGTAACACCACTCAAACTGCATTATAGGCGTTTGTGGGGCGTTATTAACGCTTGGCAAATGCCTAGCAACCGCCGCTAAACCGCTCATGCAGCGTTTGCCGAGCGTTTGCCGAGCGTTAAAAAACGCTCAGCAACCGCCGGACCAACGCTTGCCAAACGCTATAGGGGCGTTTGGCAAAGCGTTGGTAAAACAGCCAAGTGTGAACGAGCCCTTAAATTTGCTTTGCTTTGCCATAGAGCAAATGGACTGCATCCTATTCATCTGAGTTGAAACTCTTTTGTTTCTTTTACAAGTCAACGTGAATGTTAAGAAAAGTAATGCAGATAAACCTAAAAGTGAAAACTTCAAATAAAACCGCAATTGCAAAGAAGAACTTAGATATCCACAGCCTGTGCCACCAATCTGCTGCAGTGAAGAGAAATTGACAATTGAAGAATCTTAAGAAGCTCGGGTGTATCGATTCCCTGGCCCCCTGTTGCATTCTGTGGTTCCTCCTACCAACCTCTATATCCCTACAAGACCCAGTAGTAACATAAGAGCCAGTGGATCGTACCACAGAAAGGACAAGGGAACCAGGAATCTGACACTCGTTGAAGTTCCAGTTTCTGAGAATTCCTCAACCAGCTGTTTCTTTTTTCTACAGTGTGCTTATCTAATAAGTCTACAGATAGCCAGGATCACAGGGTTGTTAAATAATAAGTTCACCTTTGGAACATGTTACCGTATACCGTACATATTTAGGGTGGAACATGTAACATGTTCCAGCTTCTTCCTTCTCTCCCCCCAATTCCCACCTCCCTGTGACAGTGGGAGGGGGATCTTCTCCCTGAACCTGCTGTCCCAATTTAAAAACATTGCGGCAATGCGGGGCTCCACCCACACAGCCGCGTCCTTCATTCACTCACAGAGTTCTGTGTATGAATGAACTACAAGTTCCATTGGCCATTGCAGCCGACAGCTTGTAGTTCTCAATGAACTGCAAGAGCGCTGGTGAGTGCTTTCATAGTTTATTGATCCTTCCTCCAATTCAGTAACTGCCAGCACCAGTTGCTCTGTGATCTGCTGATCACAGGTGCAATGCTTTACAAGCTCCAGTGTACAAATATAATAAATGCACATTTTTTACCTGCAAAAAAAAAGGTGAACTTACCCCTTAAGATGAAAATCAGCCTTTAAGCAACTATTTCTTTCTTCTTTTTAACACTGGCTTCAAAAAGGACAATTAACCGAATTCATCTAATTTATATCACCTTTCAGTTTTACATTTTATTAAGATTTAATGCCAGCTAAAAGTTGACAAATTGGCACATCAATGTAACATTTTTTTTAACTTCCTGAGTAGGAATGACAGTGAATACATTTTCCACCATAACAGGTCATGTCCAGCAGATATTTTTACTTGACAACAACTTGGAGAAAAGGGATCAGTGTCAATTAGACATACCAAAAAAAAGGTATGGCTTTTCATCACCACAAATCTGCAACATTCCTTAAATTCTTCTGGACATTTCATGTGTATTAATTAATGTATCCTTAGAGGATAAGTTCACCTTTTGGAAAAAATAATAAATGCACTTTTTTTTTGCAAGTAAAAAAAGTGCATTTATTATTTTTGTCCAAAGGAGCCTGGAAAGCATTGCACCAGTGACCAGCAGATCACTGATGCTCTCCATGTCTCCTACAGACCTGTCAGAATATCTGCTTGCCGCATGGGATGTATGGTCAAGCAGATATACTGACAGGAAGCTTCAATGAACTACTATGGTGTTCCATAGCGCTGTGGAAATTCATTGAACACTACAAGCCGACAGCTGCTCTTGGGACTTGTAGGCACTCATTCACAGAACTCTGGGTGGAGCCCCGCACGGCCACGTGGTTTTCAAATCTGACAGATAGTATGGGGAAACCTCTCCCCGTACAATCTGTCAGAGGGAGGGAGCGGCTGCAGCTATGGGAACATGTTGCATGTTCCACCCTAAAAATGGGATGGGTGTAACATGTAACATGTTCCAAAGGTGAACTTATCCTTTAATACAATAGGTGAGGGACACCAAGGAGGAGTAGTGCAATGGAAGTGACATTAATGGACTGCCCTATGGCTTTTACATCATATAAGGCTTTTCCAGTAAACCCTGTGTATTGAAAGTGCCCACTGCTTTCAAACATGAGTGACAAGCTAATTTGCCTCAGTACATTCCCCGGGCATTTCAGATTGGTAGAAGGAGGTGTGAGGTTTCACTATTAAAAAGGATGCTTCATCCATTGTTTTATTTATATTTTTCTAAATATTTTCTAGATTGGAAGTTGCCCACAGCTTTAATTACTTTATATTTGGGCTTTAACAGAATCTTATTATTTTTAAAAATACAAAATTTTAAGCTACTTTCACAAAGAGAAGTTTTTGAAGTGCTTTTGCGTTAAAAAAAGCGCCTGAAAAGCTCAAGAAAAATGCTTCCCTATGTATGTATGTCTATGTATGTTCTCACACTGGGGCGTTGTGGTTCCATTGTGGTGCAAAAACTCCTGCTTGCAGCATCTTTGGAGCATGTTTGTTCAGTTAGAAAAAATGCTTCAAAAATACCTCTTCCCATTGAAATCAATGGAAAACTCTTAAAAAAACGACTCCGAGAAGCGTTTTTGGTGCAGTTTTTAAGTCACAAATTCTTTAAAACACTCCGAAAGTGAGGCAAAAGAGTGGTAAAACTGTGGCAAAAAATGCACATGCGTTTTTGTCGTGTTTTTGCGGTGGACCAGTGTGAAAGCAGCCTTATTGTGACTAAATTTTAAAATATTATTTTATAATATACTTGCTTGCCTTTGAAATGAATTCTGCATAGTATAAATCGACATGTAATATACACAGATGGTAAAAATGTTGTCTTAATCTAGGATCATGCAATGTTTCAATGGATGATAATATAATGACCATAAACCTAACATGGGTGAAAGAAAATAATATGACCTGCTTGGCCAACAGTACAGTCCTGGAAGACGTGGATCTGCCTAGTAAACAGTACTGGGAGTAAGTGTATGCTTCTTATGCCCATTATCATTATCTATTGTTGGTTAAAGTTCTTCAGAGCAGAGTTAGACATCTTCCACTTAAAAATGAATTCCAGGCATGGTATATTTTTACATGTTACTTAGCTCCAGCTTCGACCATTGTAATTACAAATACACCATACCTGGCCAAAGCTGGAAATCACTGAAGTAAGCAGTGCTAATTTAATTATATCCACTTGCTTCTGGGTCCCATGCTGAGTGGCTGTCCTGATGCATTGTGAATACAGGAGGTGGGCCGCTCAACACTAGCACCATTCACAGAATGTTTTGTATTTACTGAAGGTATGCAAAGCAGTCTCTGATTGGAAGAGGTGGACCGTGTGACATCATCACCCCATCTCTCCACTTCATTCATTCAGAGAATGCTCTGCATTGATTCGGAAAATGCAACACATTGTGTAAATGGCATCTGCACCAAGCAGCAGATCCCCTGTGCTCACAATGCATCAGGCCAGACACTCAGCACAGGACCTAGAAGCAAGTGGAGATCACTGGAGTAGTGGTATCTACTTCAGTGATTTCCATCTTCCAGGAGCTTTGACCAGGTATGGTTTACACATAGTTACATTAGTACAAGCTGGACCAATCAAGCAATGTAAAAATATACCCTGCCTGGAATTATTCTTTAACTATTTAGAGAGGGAGTGCTAATCAGGGATTTTCAGCCTTAAGCCCTCTGACATCAATAGGATAGCCAAGACCTGAGGACTGGGTACCATCAAAACCAGACTCTGCAATTGTAGACTAGTGGTTAGATGAAGCATTGCTCCCTGCTGCCACTCACTTCCAAGCTCCTTGAGTGCTTAGTCTACAATCGCCTAAGCGCCCACCTTACTGACAACAACCTCCTTGATCCACTACAGTCCGGCTTCCGTCCCCTACACTCCACCAAAACCGCCCTCCTCAAAATCACTAACGACCTGCTAACCGCCAAAGCTAACAGCCACTACTCAGTCCTCCTACTCCTTGACCTCTCCGTGGCCTTCGACACAGTCGACCACCCCCTCCTCCTTAATAAACTACACTCCCTTGGCATCAGGGACTCTGCTCTCTCCTGGTTCTCCTCTTACCTATCCCAACACTCCTTCAGTATTACCTATAATGCTGCCACCTCCCCCTCGCTCCCCCTCTCTGTTGGGGTCCCCCAAGGCTCTGTCCTCGGACCCCTTCTCTTCTCCATCTACACTTCCTCCATTGGCAAACTTATACACTCCCACGGCTTCAACTATCACCTCTACGCCAATGACACACAAATTTACCTCTCCACCCCTCACCTCACCCCCTCAGTCTCCGCCCGCATCACCCACCTCCTAAACAACATATCAGACTGGATGTCGCTCCATTTCCTCAAGTTAAACCTTTCCAAAACCGAGCTCCTAGTTTCCCCCCAGCCGGCGCCCCCCCCCATCCTCTCCATCACAACCAACAACGCCACCATCAATCCCACCCCGCAAGCCAAAGTCCTAGGTGTCACCCTGGACTCAAACCTTTCCTTCCAACCTCATGTCCAATCACTAGCAAATTCATGCAGGCTCCACCTCCGCAACATCTCCAAGATACGTACTTTCCTAACCCCAGACACCACCACACAACTCGTACACTCCCTCATTATCTCACGCCTAGACTACTGCAACTCCCTTCTCACCGGCCTACCCCAACGCAGGCTATCCCCACTTCAGTCTATCCTGAACTCAGTGGCTAGACTCATTCACCTCATCAACCGCTCCACTTCTGCCACCCCCCTCTGCCTATCCCTTCACTGGCTCCCGATTGCCCAACGCATTAAATTCAAATTACTAACTGACATACAAAGCCATTCATAACGCTGCCCCAAACTATCTCACTGACCTGATACCCAAATACCACCCTACCCACACCCTTCGCTCCTCACAAGACCTCCTACTTTCTAGCTCCCTGGTCTCCACCTCCCACACCCGACTCCAGGACTTCTCCAGGACTTCTCCCATCCTCTGGAACTCCCTACCCCAATCCATCAGACTGTCACCTACCCTCCTCACCTTCAGGCACTCCCTGAAAAACCACCTCTTCAGGGAAGCATACCCCACCCTCACCTAACAGCCGTTCTCCTCCACTCCTCCTACCACTCCATCCCCCACAGCCACTTCCTCCTGTACCTCTACCCCCTCCCTCCTAGATTGTAAGCACGAAAGAGCAGGGCCCTCGAACCCCTCATGTATTGTATTGTTACTGTATTGTCTTATGTACTGTCCCCCCACTTTATTGTACAGTGCTGAGCAAACCTATTGGCACTATATAAACACTATATAATAATAATAGATAGTTATTCAGATCTACAAAAATCTATAAATTTATAGATCTCTTATTTTGTCTAAATTGTTCTGTTAATTTCAGAGCTGTAGTTGGATCTTAAACAGTTCCACTTTCCAAATAATATTATGAAGGAGGAAATATTCTGTATGTATTTTATATATATCTATAACTACCACTTCCTCAAATATAATAAGTGACAAATTAGAAAAACCAATATACAACAAAACTTTCACAGTACACAGTGTTTTGCACTAATTTATTATATTTTTTTAATTAATTATGTTGATTCACTTGGTTCACTTTTTACACTAATTACCTAAAAAATAAATTATATTTTTATTTGGATAATCACCAGAGTGTTGTCACAAATATTTCATTATATTATAAAGATAATACACTATGTGATATTTTTCTTTTTGTTTGAGGTTTATCGTGAGAAAGGAAGGATTGGAAGAATTTCTCAGTTTTATTTTATTTTTTTTGGAATTTTTTGGATTTATATTAATTTGCTTGGACTTTTTTTGGACTTTTTAAAAAATTTTTTGGAATATTGATATAGAGTTGCTCTATGGGGTGGACTGTATAAGTATTTGTTTATATAATTTTGGCACATTTCCATATTGTTATGTATTTTATATAGTTTTATTTTTATTGATGTAAGAGCTAAAATAAATATATATATATATATATATATATATATATATACTGTATATTTCTGGTCAGGTAAATATGAAATAACATGTAGTCTTCTATTCCCTCAGCAGCTGAGCCCTAGCCTCCTTTTCATGTAAAGCATTGTATAACTACACCATTTCAAAAAGAAAAAAGTATGTTCTTTACAGAGACAAGTAAATCAGTTGTGACTCATCCTGTATCAGATGGCTTAGTCCATGTCAGGCATGTTGTGATCTTATATTAGCTAACCCATTGTGTTTTGAGAATCCTTTGGCATGTGTTTATATGCTACCACTGTATTTGACAAAACAATCATGTGCTGCTTTACATTTCAGAAGTGTTGCTCATATGGTCTAACAATCCCTAAAGACTGCAGTGGAAAGGACATATTGAATTTTGCACAGACTGTATTCAGTTCAGACACAAACCGATTGGGCTCCATTGCTCTCTCAATGCCCATCTATACCTATCCTTACTTTATTTAAACAATGTGGTAAAATGTCCCTGCTGGATTCTACATAGGAATCTGAAAGACCACACAAACAAACGCACATATGTAAGCACCTGTACATACATGTCTTTAAAGTTTTATTTTTCCTTGTATTTCAGGAAGGTGGCACTTCGCCGCTCTAGTGGGCTGGATGAAACTGGTGAAGTGGTTTGGTACTTGGCGCTTTGTTTACTTTTAGCTTGGATTATTGTTGGAGCTGCACTCTTTAAAGGAATTAAATCATCTGGGAAGGTACATACACAAAAAATATCTTTGTGCCTGTGGGCTGGCAAGCCCCAAAACCTAAGTTCTGACTGGCATGGGCTCACTTAAAAATGCATCTACCACTGAGCTAACCAATCCCCCTATGACAACATAAAATGTAGGTGTTATCCCAGTTTGGCTGAAAAAGTGGCAATACACTTTTTCTTATTTTAAAAACACACAATGGACCCAATTATGTATGTAATGCAAGTTTAACTTTGAACCAAGTTTACTGGTTATTTTACAGTAGTGTCCAGATGATCATAGAGCTCTCTGCCATACTGACAAACTGGTCAAGTAGCCTTTTCTATATGTCTCTGATCGTCCCTCTTTAGATGGTATAAGAAGAAAGAGAAGAGCAAAAAGTTTTAGTATAGGTCCTTTCCATCAAAATATTAGCTTGTGCTTAAGGTACATTGATTTTTTTTTTACCCAGACATAGCGGAGTAACAAGATTAGGGTTTTAAATATCTCTTCTCTACCTTAATTTAGGTTTCCATTTAGAAGGTCTTGTACCTTTTCCATGCCCATTAAGTATGGAATAGTCATGTGTTTCCCAGGGGCGGACTGACAACTCATGGGGCCCCCGGACAATAGGGGATCATGGGGCCCCTGTGTCCTTGCCCAAACTCAAAAAAGCCTATGAAAAAGGTACCAGGGGCATCTCATGGGGCCCCCTACTGACCCCAGGCCATCGGGCAGTGCCTGAGTTTCCAAATGGTCAGTCCGCCCCTGGTGTGTCTTTAAAATGGCCTAGTATTTTTTGGAAAGAAGACCATTCTGTTTTTTTGTCCCTTCATAATGACACAGCAGTCTTATGTTGATGGGTATATAGGTTAGTAAAAGGTTGGTATTCACATAGCAGTTCAATGCATGTACAAGGCACCTGATTGCAGGGATACCAGTCAGTATCCCTCCTGTGGCAAGCTGATTCATCATTGGGAAGGGGCATGCTATTTTATTGTGGCTTATATTATTAGAAGATGAAATATCAAGCTGCACCTTACATTACACATCACATTACCTCACATTATGGGAGCAATGCTATACCCATACTGTAGCTTCATGCAATAACAAGTTTTGTGAACGGTGTCATTAAAAATGAAATTCTATCTATCTATCTAGTTAATACTGTATTGTTTTTAAATGAGAGGGAATCTATGCCTAACGATTTAAATATACAGTATCTTGATGCCAAATAAAGAATTATCTCTCCTTAATTGCAGGTGGTTTACTTTACTGCAGTGTTCCCTTATGTTGTCCTTATCATATTGTTGGTTCGAGGGGCAACTCTCGAAGGAGCAATTCAAGGAATTGACTATTATATTGGAACACAATCAAACATCACAAAGATAATGGATGCAGAGGTGGGTCCACTGTGCCTGTATGTCTCCTATCGATTGCTTAATTTTAAGTATCCATACTTAAAATGTTTAGTAATTTATAAGGATTGTCATCAAAGAGCAAAAAATTTCATGTATTATCAGTACTTCAGCTTCACAGGATTTTATGCAAAAGTGTAAAATTTAAACTCATAATCAGCATACACAGGTAGTATGCAGATAATTGATGAACAGTAACCTATAACAACCAGGGCTGGTGCTAGATTATTTTGCACCTTAGGCAAGACCAGCTACCTGCACACTCTCCCCCCCCAAAAAAAAAAAAAATAGATAAAAGTATTTAAAAACAGTAGAAAATATTAAATCACTAAAACATGAAACTGATACATTTCTTTTAATTTGCAAAAATAAGTGCCATAAGATGCCACCAGCACCAATAATAAAGGAAACATATATATTGACCAAATATAAATTCACTGTATTAACCAATCAGACAGGGAAACAAAAAAAAAAGAAAACAGCTAAAAAAACTCCACAGTGATCAGCAGCCACCAAGCGGCTTGCAATAAGAGACTGAGTCTTAGAGGAACACTGGAAGGAGTGGCCCAAGACATCTTCCTCTGTCCTTTCTTCATCCCCCCTGCCACCCCTCCCCTCAGCTGAAACATCATTCATGACATGGCGGCATCCCACATGATCAATCAGCATCCGCTCCCCTCACCCCAACCACGGTCTGCTCCCCTCCTCCCCCTGTCACCTCCATGACCTGCCATCCTTATAGGCTCGGCTCACCTCTGATGGCTCCTGCCGGGGTGCGGAGTCCAGGCTGTGGCTCTCAGTCAGGACAGGCAGCCTTCCAGAACTACACTCCCTCTTGTGACCATCCTACTCACATAGGGTTAACCCTGCAACCAGAGCACACCCCTGCCTATTGATTGGCTCCAACTGTGTAGAAGAAGTGGAGCCAGCACTGGACATGCCCCATTCAGTCACTCGCTTGCTCCCTGTTGGAGGATCATGCGTGCCAGTGTGTGTACTGGAGATGTACAGACCGATCCTCCAATCAGAGACTGCTGACCGCCTGGGGTCCTGGGCTAATGCCATCACTTCCCATCCTAGGGAGAGTTGACATGTCTGCTACATGGAATGCTGTTTTATATATACATATATATATATATATATATATATATATATATATATATATATATATACACTAAATGGTCGTGTGTGGACATGCTGTGGGACAATTATGTAGAGTAAAGATAGTATGAGGAGAGGGAGACTCTGCAGAGAAATTAAGAATTCATACAAGAGGTCCATATGCCACACGGAGAGAGTGACAGCCCAGGCACCCCTAGGCGGCTTTACCCCCTAGGCGGCTGCCTAGTTTGCCTAGCGGAAGCACCAGCCCTAATAACAACCAATACTTCTTCGCTTTCCATTTGATGAATGTAATCAGGACCATCAAAGGTGGCTTGTGATTTGTTGATTGGACTACTGCAATTTAGAAATATCTCTTTATCTTAGCAAATAGGCATACTTCCTCTTGCTTAATAGATTATTTTACAAGATTGTCCATGTTGTGACTCATAAATATCAATAGTAAGTCTCAACAGCTTTTTTGTTGACTTACTCTTTCCCTGACTGGAGCCTGAGCAGCTAATGCCAATAAGAATGGATCCATATATTCAAGCTTTGGGCAACAAATTCTGTCTCTACCATTACATTTCAAATTAAAATCTGCCAACCCAGGTAACATCTTCACAGTATAGTTGTCCCCTTTTGGTTATTCTGTGCTCCCTGTAGTCTTGTGTTCCTGTTTTTAGCTGAGTGGATTGGAACCTATGTCATATTCCACTGCTGTAGTCCATCTTAGCCAGTGTTCAACATGCTGTGCCTACCACTCTTTTTATTTTAAGATTCCTCTCTCTCAATTTTTGGAAGACAGAACTGCCACTTGCTTGATATTTTTTGTTTTCCACACCATTCTTTGTACATGATTGGGTTAAAACAATCAGCTGCTGATAGCAGCATTTACATAGTTACATAGTTACATAGTTAATCTGGCTGAAAAAAGACAAATGTCCATCCAGTTCAACCATTAAAAAAGAAAAAAATGTTAAAATCCTATACCCTCAGTTGATCCAGGGGAAGGCAAAAAATCCCAGCAAAGCTCCTGCAGGGTAAAAAAATTCCTTCATGATCCCCCGAGAGGCAATCAGATATTTCCTGGATCAACTTTACCTATAAATGTTAGTATCCAGTTATATTCTGTGTATCCAAGAAAGAATCCAGGCCTTTTTTAAAGCAATCTACTGAGCTGGCCAGAACCAACTCTTGAGGGAGTCTATTCCACATTTTCACAGCTTTCCGTGTTTGGAGATTACATTTCTTTTTCTCCAGACGTAAAGAGTGCCCCCTTGTCCTCTGTGATGACCTCAGAGTGAATAGCTCTAAACCGAGTTCACTATATGAACCACTGATGTATTTATACATGTTGATCATATCCCCCCAAATCTCCTCTTCTCAAGAGAGAATCAATTCAGTTCCTCTAATCTTTCCTCATAGCTGAGCTCCTCCATGCCTCTTAGTTTGGTTGCCCTGCTCTGTACTTTCTCCAGTTCCTCAATGTATTTGAGATGTTGCAATCACCATCACACCACCATTCCATGGTCAATGGTGCTAAATTTTTGTTGAACAATAACTGCCCATTTTGATTAAATCTGTATGCTACATGTATAGATTTGCAACCGCATGATTGGATTACAGTTTTAACTAATAATGTAGGCAATGAGTGCATTTTATTCACTTTACTATTTTATCAATTTGCAGGTATGGAAAGATGCTGCCACCCAGATCTTCTTCTCTCTCTCCACAGCCTGGGGTGGACTTATCGCTTTGTCTTCATACAACAAATTCCACAACAACTGCTACTCGGATGCCATCATTGTTTGTGTGGTGAACTGTGGCACTAGTGTGTTTGCAGGATTCGCCATATTCTCTATTCTGGGACATATGGCTCACATTTCTGAAAAATCTGTATCTGAAGTAGTAGATTCAGGTATGTACAAGTGCAAATATTGCATATGTAATAGTAAATATAATTACCCCAAAGCATTTTTCTAGTCCTGTTAAGAATAACATCAGTTACTTTTTCTTAATGAACTTACCCTTGCTAATATCTATAGATTTGTTTTTTGCTTTTTTTAAAATTACTTTCCTGCATGAGAGTAGCAACCTTGAACTTGGGAATAGATAGAAAAAATGTTTTCTAAATCAAAGGATATTCCAGAAATCTAAATTCCAATCAGCTTTGGTAATCTAGTAAAGTTGTTTGGGCTGAAGAATGTACACAGATATGTGACTTGCATCAGGGCATGTATATTGCTACTATTATATTTTTTCATTTTATTATAATTTATAGCAAGAAAAAGGAAAACATGTTTGCCTTTGTCAATCACATTTTTTTACTGGATTCTCTGTTCACTTGAAAGGCGTGTTAGATATTGCAGTTGTGATAATTTTACTCTTTAAGGGATCTATCACAAACCACAAACCACTTCCTGCGCTCAAAGGACCGGATATAGCATATGTGCAAGGATCTTCATAGACCTTAGCATTCAAACCAATCCAGCAGTGCTGTGCAGCCCCCTAAGGGCTGGGGTAGCCCAATATGGCACTAGCAAATAAGAAAGGAAAAGCGGTACACAAGCCTTGCCTATTACCTCAATAATAACTTTATTTGTACAAAGTAGCAGATGTATACTCACAAACAACAAATGTACACAGGGATATCATGACCAACAGTGGTCCATGGTCTGAAATGGTGCACAAGTCCCACATGTAAAAAGGACGCTTGAAAATGGCTGTTGCATTTTGAGGAGCGATCCCCTCTTCATCAGAGCCTCCACAGACCACAAACCCTAATAACATTACAAAGAAAATTCTAACACCATGATCAGTCCAAGGATTTAAAAGATTTCATATGTAGTGAACAGTAACCCACCAATAGGAACTAATCAAGTTTCATCTTTCAGTAATTTAAATTCGACCTGTTAAAGTGTATCTAAACCCAAAAATAAGAATGCAGTATATTGCAGTTTGGGAGAAAATCTTCCCAATACAGATCTAGTCAGTACTAAAAACCTACCAAATGTTCCCAGCTCTGTCTGAAACAAATTAAAAAGCTTTGCCTTGAGTTCAGCTTTAAACCTTTGGACTTGCTCAAACCAGTGTGGTTATTTTAAAGTGTACCTGTGCACAGTTTATGGACATTAAACTGTTTAGTTATTCTTACAAAACAGAATTTAAAGTGGTTGAAAACCCTAACATATGCCTAGTGAAGGGACTGTCCTGTGATACACAGAAATGGAACAAGTCCTCTTACTTACATTGTACCTGTTTATCTGCAGTTCTCTGCTCTGCAGTCCATCTGTTCAAATTGCTGAATATATAAAGCTTGTCTGAGAGTTCAGGAAAGAGGGGTGGAGAGCTAAGACTACACTCTGCAGATCTCAGTGAGGAGAGCTCTGAGAGCTGATTGGAAGAAAGGGACACACAAACCTCAACACAGATCATAGGAATAGATCTGAGGCTGTCACTCTGCTGGAGCTCCCTCCCCTGTCACCATTATTCTCTTAGTGTCAGGAAAACTTGTCAGAAGTGACTCATGCTGATAACAGAGGAACTAAGCAGCGGACAGAAATTACACATAGGGGTTTATTTACTAAAGCTGGAGAGTCCAAAATCAGACTCCCTTCTGCATAGAAACCAGTCAGCTTCTAACCTCAGCTTGTTCAATGAAGCTTTGGCAATGAAACCTGGAAGCTGATTGGTTTCTATGCAGAAGGGAGTCTGATTTTGGACTCTCCAGCTTTAGTAAATAAACCCCTCAGTGTTTCTAATTGAGACAAGTACACACTATAGAGGAATATGCTTTGTTCATATTTCTCGTGCAAGGTTTACAACCACTTTAAGTCCGGACACAGACAGTACATCGAGAGTAAATAGTGGGCAAGTGAGGCTTCATTTTTAGCAGCTCCCCTTTCTTCAAGGCTAGTAGTCCTATGGGTACTAGGTTCCCCTGATGCATTGCTGTTAGTTTTTATGTGCAGTTTGGTGTGAAAGGATGAAAGGACCTTAGTCAGAATCCCACAGCTTGCAAGCTGCCTGTGTTGTAGGATGTACAGTATTTCTTCACTATGGTTTTAGAGATGAATAAAGGCTTATTTTGCCAAACTTTTTCTGTTTGTTCAGAATATATAAATGCTTTAGTATGCATAGTCTGGGCGCAGGTTTACTTAAAACTGGAACGATACACAAAATAAAAAATACATGTAAGATACACTCTGAGACTAACATTGACACAACAGTTTTTTTTTTGATCCCCTTGCAATATAGCTTTAATACCTATTGATTCTGCCAGTGGAGTAGTATTTTTTCCACTTCCTGGGTGACAAAACTGTTTGTTCTGCAGTGAAATCACACAGAAGTATTGTCACCCTGTGGACAGGGTAGTGTTAGATTGATGTATAGCTTTAAATTGATTTTAAAGTGTAAACAGTTTATAGTCAAAATGTATCATTTAGTTTAGAATAAAGCAGGGAATAGTTGCACTGTATTGCCAAACATATTGGGACACTCCTCCAAATCATTGGATTCAGGTATTCCAATCACCTCCATGGCCGCAGTTGCATAAAATAAAGCACCTAGGCATGCAGACTGCTTCTACAAACATTTGTGAAAGAATAGGTTGCTCTCAGGAGTTCAGTGAATTCACGCGTGGTACCGTGATGGGTTGCCACTTGTGCAGTAAGTCCATCCATGAAATGTCCTTGCTACTAAATATTCCACGGTCAACTGTTAGTGGTATTATAACAAAGTGGAAACAACTGGGAACTACAGCAACTCAGCAATGAAGTGGTAGGCCACGTAAAATGACAGAGCGGGGTCAGCGCATGCTGAAGCACACATTGCGCAGAAGTCACCAACTGTCTGCAGAGTCAATAGCTAAAGACCTCCAAACTTCGTGTGGCCTTCAGATTAGCACAACAACAGTGCATTGAGAGCTTATTGGAATGAGTTTCCATGGCCGAGCAGCTGCATCCAAGCCTTACATCACCAAAGTGCAATGCAAAGCATCAGATGCAGTGATGTAAAGCACGCTGCCAGTAGACTCTAGAGCAGTGGAGACGTGTTCTCTGGAGTGATGAATCACACTTCTGTGTCTGGCAATCCAATGGACATGTTTAGGTTTGGCGGTTGCCAGGAGAACGGTACTTACCTGACTGCATTGTTCCAAGTGTAAAGTTTGGTGGAGGGGGTATTATGGTGTGGGGTTGTTTTTCAGGGGTTGGTCCCTTAGTTCCAGTGAAGGGAACTCTTAAGGTGTCAGCATACCAAGACATTTTGGACAATTTCATGCTCCCAACTTTGTGGGAACAGTTTGGGGATGGCCCCTTCCTGTTACAACATGACTGAGCACCAGTGCACAAAGCAAAGTCCAAGAAGATATGGATGAGCAAGTTTGGGGAGGAGGAACATGACTGGCCTGCACTGAGTCCTGACCTCAACCCAACAGAACACCTTTGGGATGAATTAGAGCGGAGACTGTGGACCAGGCCTTCTCGTCTGACATCAGTGCATGATCTCATAAATGCACTTCTGGAGGAATGGTCAAACATTCCCATAGAAACCCTCCTAAACCTTGTGGACAGCCTTCCCAGAAGAGTTGAAGCTGTTATAGCTGCAAAGGGTAGGCCAACTCAATACTGAACCCTACAGTCTAAGACTGGGATGCCATTAAAGTTCATGTACGTGTAAAGGCAGGCATCCCAATACTTTTGGCAATATAGTATATGTAGCGCTACTCCTATAGGAGCTGCAGGAATACTGTCCAGGTCTTCCCCACAAGCTTCTTCCCACAGCCAGGCACATAGGCTCATTCACACATTTCTTCAATGACCAGTTTAGGGGTGTTGTTTTTGTTGTGTTTATTTTTTGAGAACTTGCATAGGGTTGAGGGAATTGGGTGGGATACTCCAAAAACAAAAACTATGTACAACTTGAGGATTCTTCAGAAAAAGCTATATTAAAGTCTGCTTGTAGCAAACAGTAGACTTTAGCTTTAGGGTAGTAGTAGTAGTAGTGGTAGTAGTTAACTGTAAATCTATTTTTAGAGCCACAAAAGCAGAGTCCCTTTAAGTTGAAGATTAGATGCACAAAGCTCTTCAGGACACCTACCGGTGTCCCCTTTAACTAGACCCACAGCTAACTCTCTAGCACCAGAGAGGTGTCAAAAGTACAAAGGTCCCCATGATCTCTTAGAAGTGTATATACTCACACAAGGCCAGCTGGTTGCCTCCTTCCAACTTCCAAGTGACACCTAACTATGGTGATACCAGACCAGATCTTCAGCAGACAGCCCCCCTCAGTCAGCTCTCTTTAGTTCCAGGGTTTTAGCATCCAGGCCCTCAGGTCACCTACCCGAGGCCTCATGGCAAAAGACATACCAGCATTGCCTAGAAGGGATGTGTGCCCCCTCCAGGCTGGACCAATCTTTTCCAGGAAAAGACCGAAGCACAATGTGCTCATCAAATATATTCAGTCTCCCAGCATGCATCAGAGCCTGCCTCTCTGGATTAGGCCAGGGCTGTATCAATATTCATGCTGCCATCTGCATAGCTCCACACTTATCATCCAGAAACCTTTCAAACTCTCTGGATGCAGAGGGAACTATCAGACTGGCAGCAGCTGAACACAATGAGCAAACCTGACTAGCAGAATGCAGCTTCACTGAGTAAAGCAAGCAAACTATGTGTTTACCTAACAAAAAATCACAGCCACACTGACTACATTGTGGAAACTAAATTTACCTATCAAAACACATATTAAAAATATCTATGTAAACCTAACACCTACAGTATCTAGGAGGGTGCTACAGTTAGTACACTGACAGGTATTTATTGCTGTCTGTGTACCTGCTGTGGAGATTCACTCTCTGTTTGTCCTGATGACCATTTTCAGAGACAAAAAATGATGTAAATTGCAACCCTTTTGGGTTTCAGAGCAAGAGGACAGACTTAATCTTTCAATGGGGACACCTGTTCCAGCAGCAGCTATATAAAGGAGAAAATCCCCTTACTTTGTAGAGATTTCCTCCTGCTTCCTGTTTCATCTTTGGGACAGAAAGATGAGGGATATTTCCACAACGGGAAACATACAGCAAAAAATAAACTAACAGGATTTTTCATCATTCCCAGCTGCATGCAAAATAAAAAAAAGTATGAGACAAACAAATTAAACCAAATCCCTAGTCAACCCCTTTTTAGCAGCAACAGGAAAAGGTGTTTAAACCATATAATTAAAAATGAACTGTTTTAGGCACCACAGCGGTGTTATTTGGTTTTTCCCAACTGTATCTGCCAGTTTTGCTGGACAGCTTCTTCTGTTAAAGGATGTTTTGAGAGACTGCATTTGAATTGACCTGAATAGCAAACTACAGGTCAATGCACCCAAAATGCAGCCTACAGAGAGTTTGATAACACATTTTGGCTTGAACTTGAATTCAACTGTTCAATAATTTTTTTCTCAGGTTCATGCCTTTCTGCTCTGGAAAAATTCTGCTTTTAAATTCACTTTGTTCAATAAAGCTTTGACCAACAACAAAACCTGGAAGCTGATTGGTTTCTATGCAGAGCTGCACCATATTTTTCACTTTTTGGTTTTAGTAAATCAAGCCCCTTCTGTCTAGTCAAGTTTAGTAAGACCACTGCACTAATATGATATGCACTGAGTTTACTTCTCTTTATATTTTAATTTAGGTTTTGGTTTGGCATTTATTGCTTATCCTGAAGCTTTAAGCCAGCTGCCGATTTCTCCGCTTTGGTCATTCCTGTTCTTCTTCATGCTACTTACTTTGGGACTGGACTCACAGTTTGCAATGATTGGTAAGAATATGTTTGAAATGAATGAAACAGTAAAAAACAGAAGTATATTTTTTGGTTGAGAGCAGTGGAGACAGCCATTTGTGCAGCGCAGTAATTGCCGATGCTGTTCTTTTTTGGCTTGGAATTCTAAGAAGAGAGTAAAACAAGTCCTGAAGCTCCCCCAACTGTTTTATGCTGTAATATCTGTAATAAAAGTTTTCCCTAAGGGTTAAAGCAGAACTAAACCCATTAATTTAAAGTGGAATATTAGTCAGAAAATTAGGTCCTCCTAGATCACTTCAGAATAGCCCCTTTTGCAGGTATAGCTACAGTATGTAAAACACTAATAATAATTGCCCTCTACTGTATAAAACCCAGTAAAACACTGTCTCACCCTGCTCTGCGCATGCTCAGTTGCTTTCTACTTTTAGGCAATGCCGAATTTGTAGAGGTTGATCTGCTGAAAGCCTTAAAGCGGAATTAAACCTTCCTATCCTTTAGGCTTCATTCACACCATACATGCAAAAAAACAGACTGAAACTGCCGCGCAGAGATATCAGTTTACATGAGTTTTCACATGAGCGTCAGTGAGTTTTTGACACGTTGCAAATTCCTGCGCAGAAAAAAAATCTCACGTGTGTACAAGGCACATAGAGAACAATTGTTTTTTTCGTGCCCTTGTAGAATGCCTACAGTAAAACTGATGTCTCTGCACAATGGTGTGAACAGGGCCTTACAGCCAAGGAAGCTGCTTCTGTTTGATCTGCAAGGATGCTGTTGCTGCACATGTGATCAGTTATGACACCATCCATTTGATGGTTTGATAGTTTGGTTGAGGACACAAGCAAATGTGACAGTTAGCAATCTCAGTATTCCGGGAATGTAACTTTTTTTAAAACCGTTACATCATAGTTATATAGTTAGTCTGGTTGAAAAAAGACACAAGTACATCTAGTTCAACCAATAAAAAGGAAAATAAAAATATACAATCCTATACCTACAGTTGATCCAGAGGAAAGCAAAAAAAAAACCCCCTAGCAAAGCATGATCCAATTTGCTTCATCAGGGGGAAAAATGATTTCCTGATCCCCAAAGGTGCAATCTGACATTCCCTATAGTTACTTGGTAAAGACTTTGATCCCTTTTTAAATATTGACACCACATTGGCCTTACGCCAATCCAGTGGTACTATGCCAGTCATTAAAGAGTCCCTAAAAAATAGAATCAATGGCTTTGAAATGAGTTCAATTCTTTAAGGACCCGTGGGTGTATGCCATCCAATCCTGGTGCTTTATTCACCTTTATTCTGTCTAAATATTTCTGGACCATATTCATTTTGAGACATTGTGGATCATTTGGGGCTGTGTCAGTACTATCTCCATTATGGACAAGAGCTCCCCCATACTCCTTGTATACACAGAGCTGAAGAAGGTATTTAATAAATTTGCCTTCTCTTTGTCCCCAGTCACCCACTATAGATTATTTTGTAAAGGGCCTACATGCTCTGACCTGACCTTTTTACTATTAATATATTTGAAGAATTTTTGGGGGTTGTCCTACTATCTTTTGAAATCTGACTTTTGTTTTGAATTTTTGCGGCCTTGATTTCCTTTTGCATATTCTGTTATATTACTTGTAACAATTAAATTATGATAATGTTCCTTCAGTTTTAGATTTTTTACAAGCTCTTTTCTTATTATTTATAGCTTTTTTAACTTTGGCATTGAGCCACATAGGTTTTATTTTTAGCCTTTTAAACTTATTTCCCATGGGAATATATTTTGCAGTGCATTCACATATGTTCTTTTTGAAGAATTCCCACTCTGTTCTGTGTTCATCGATGCCCCAAAAAATTGATAAGTTTAGTTCCGCTTTATGATTTACATCTGCTCAGGAGCTCTGGGCTTCAGCAAAATGGCACCCTCCAGCAAGAACAAACAGGAGCAATGCTAAAGACAATTTACAGCACACACTAATTTTGGTAGCATAATTATTAATGTTCTGCTTTAACAGTTTAAAAAAACAGTTACATTCCTGGCACCTGCCGGGAATACTAACTGACTCACCATGTGACTGGACAGGTAAAGTAGCATTCCGATGCAGGTAAAATGTGCATTTATTATTTTTGTCCAAAAGCAGTCTGTAAAGTATTTCACCAATGATCAGTAGATTGCTGATGCCATGCAGGTCTCCTGCAGACCTGTCAGAATATCTGCTTGCCGTACGGGATGTACAGTCAAGCAGATATTCTGACAAGAAGCTTCAATGAACTACCACGGTGCTCCTCTTATCAGTATATTCCTTACACTACAGCATATCTATTTGATTGTTTGTGCTGCTTCTCCTCTGAGCTCTGCCGTACAGGGATTGCAAGAGGCTGACACAAAGTCAAATTCAAATACTTACACTGCTTTCATTACAAAAATAAATTTAATAATGCAGTAATGAATACAGAACTGCATTATAATGTTTTGTTTGTATCTGCCGGGAGTTCAGCTTAATTATTAACTATTAACACTTAACCTAACCTAAAAGATATGTAAAGCAAAAACCTTGTTTTTTTATAGAGTAATGGATGGTTCGAACCCCTGTCAGGGTTTTAACCACATCCCGCCTGTAGGACATCACATGACGTCCTTGGGTTGAAGTGGTTATAATGGGATGATGCCTGCACCTGCAGGCCTCACGTGTCCAAACTCTGAGCCTGGTACCACTGCAACCGGTGGTGACTGCGGCACTACACAGAGAGAGAAACTGCCGTTGTTCATCCCTCCCTGTCACCTCGGAAACCAGAAGTGATGAGGATTTCTTCACTTCCAGCTTTGGCTGTTTTTTACCTGGTTCTTAGCTGCCAGGCAAGCAGCCAATCAGACCGATCTGTGTCTGAGCAGGTGCATTTGAAGACAAAGGAGAGATTTGGGGGTCTAAGACTCCACAAAGAGGACCTGTCACAACCCATGCTTTCATGGATATTGTTCGTCCCTTGTGAAAGCAATTAAGTGGATAAGATAAGTAAGGAGACAGTGTTAATAAGTTTCAAACAATATAAAATGTGCAAACGCGAACGCATATGTAAGTCCCGCATGCATATATAAACAGTGATCCCTCCACACTTGTGAGGTATTGTTGCGAATATCAGAGCGAGAACATTAATTTTAGTTCCAGACCTCCTGTGTAACTCTAAAGTGGTAACCTGTAAAGGCTTTGAAAGCATTGCCTATGAAGATTTTTAGGTACTGTAGTTTGGCTCCGTTCCACAAGCATACTCAATTTTAAAGCACGTTAGGTATCAATTTACTCCGCGTAACATCATCTTTTATATTTTAACAAAACAATAGGTATTATATAGTGTTTATTTGCAATAAAATTCATTAAAGTGTATTTTTTCCAAACAAAGTGGCATATATTTATAGTGTTTGGGGGTTCAAAGTCATTTTTGTAACAAAAAATACTGATTTTTACATGTAGGAGACAAATGTTAAAATTGGCCTGGTAGAGAAGTAGTTAAAGTTGTCTTTGTTCCCACTGGAGAGATTCACTGTTTCCATTCCTCCCAGTAAACTTTCCAACTGTCATTGGGATTGAATGTGAGCGAAAAGTTGGATATCTGTTCTGGTGTCAACTCTTTAAGAAGGGTTTTACTCAATAAATGGAGTTTTATCTCCATTACTTCCTGGTGTGTCTACAGGGCAGGGAATGAAGGGGAATCTCCCCAAGGTGATACAGAAAAAAAAAACTCACAAAGGTTTTAACCATTGTCTTCTGAATCCAAAATGTGAAAAAAAGTTTTTGCTTTGGATATACTTTAATCTCAACCCTCTCCATAGCACTTAGCACTATGGGGGGTGCACTGAAGGTGGATAAGCACAGTACTATAGGAGTAGTAATGAAGGATCCATGAGAGGAACAATGTAAGGGGGGAAGACTAAAGGCTGATTACAGGAACCATATGGTTGGAGCACAGAAAGTTGCTTAGAGGAGCACTGACGGCTCATGAAACTAGTGCTATTGGGGGATCACTAAAGGAAGATGGCAGGAGCACTATTGGGGAAAGCACTAAAATGAAGGAGAGCTGCACTACAGGGAGAACAATGAAAGTGGATGAGAGGAGGGGACTAAACATGACTGACGGGGGCACTATGGGTGTTGAACTGAAAGTGGATGAGAGGAGCACCATGAGGAAAGTAGTAAAGTTGGATGAAAGGAGCACTATTGGGGGAGCATGAAAAGTGGATGGCAGGAGCAATATGGGGGGAAGAATTGAAGGTAGATAAGAGGAGCACTATGGAAGGAGAGTGGAAAGTGGATGACAGGATCATTATGGGGGTGAACTCAAGGTGGATGAGAGGAACACTATGGAGGGAACACTGAAAGTGGATTGAAGCACTATGTGAAAGCACTGAAGGTATATGAAAGGAACACTTTGGGGGTGTGCTGAAAGTGGATAAGAGGAGCACTGACAGTCTTTCAGTGCTATCTCCATATTGCTCCTCTCATCAACTTTTAGTGGTGATTTCCCTCTCCAATTACCTTAATAAAGATGAAAAAAGACCTGAACTGGGATCAGTTCAGAAAGCCAATCCGAGCTGTTCCCACAGTTAACACAATCATTTGTTCTTCTGTTGCTTGTTCTGGTGTCTTTTCACCCCTCTTCTCCCTCCCATCCATATGTGGTAATGGGCAAGGGAGTATGGGGCCACAGACAGCATTGGCTTATGGCATTGGCAGCAGAAATGGTAGAAGGCACAATAGATGCTTCCCTCTCTCCCTCCTGAGTTTTCACAGTAGCTTGGAGTGCTGGAGACTGATGTCAACTGAGGCTGGCTTAGGCTGTGCATGTACTACAAGTTTCCACATGCCCTTTACAGGCCTGGCTTGTAGGCCTCACATCCATCCTCCTTCTTGTTTTTCGAAATAAAAAATAAAATACAGAGAAAACATGGGGAGGATATAAAAACTCCTTCAAAACAGTTTGGCTGATTTGATAGTTGAGAATCTTCACACAATAAATTGTGAATAAAAATACTTCAGTTATCCATTTATGTGCAGAAGAAATAAGTAAGTGGGAGTTTTCTTTTCACATGGTGGAAAACTAATGGGAATATTCACACAATTTATTTTGCGAAGTTTCTCAACTCCTTTAGTAAACCAGCCTCATTGTCTCGACTGGTAGGAGAGAGCCCAGAACCCAGTGGTGCAAGACAGGGGTGATAATCACTCAATGAACTTGCTGTCCTGCCCTACATCTCTAGGCAGCTGTTACCAGGTATTTAAAATGTTTATTTTCTGTTGCAGAAACCATAACAACATCCATACAAGATGCTTTTCCTAAAGTAATGAAGGAAAGACGGCCGATTATCACAACATGCTGCTGTTCTGTTCTGTTTCTTCTTGGATTGGTCTGTGTAACTCAGGTATAGTTACTATTGTATCCCTGATCTCCCTTGTACCATCCATTTCTCCGCATGTCATTTGTTGCAAAGGAAGTCACAGTTCATCTGGATCATAGAAGATCCACAAGAACAATAAATAGTCCAACAAAGATCCAAACAAAAAAATAAATCCTGCCTGCAAATATCTACTTAAAAATGTTCTTCTTCTGGGTTCAGAACTTTGACTGTTGATTGGCCGAACCAAGATGACGTCATTCCTGCACATGCATGGGAGTTTATTCATCTTGGCAGATCCCGAAATTATACACTGAGCTGTGTGTGCAGATCTCAGTGTACAGTGTGGACAGGCAGCTATGAAGCTTTAATGCACCTTCTGCTTCTTCACAGTTTTTTAAATTAAAGTTCCACTTTAGGAAAACTGTTTACAGTAAAACAAAGTCAAGCAAACTAAAAATCATTTAGATTACAGGCCCAGTATGTTGCTTTAGTATGTAAATGCTGACATTTAGTGATGCCTAAACAGAGATGGATCTAGCCTTTGGGAGAGAAAGGAAATTAAGGTATAGTCATGGGGAGTACTGTGATCTCTGTGAGAGGTAATAAATATCTGAAAATGCTTCACTCACACTTTGTTACACAGCTCTTTATAAATATCTTTCTTATCATGACTTAAAGCAGAACTACACTGCATCTGAACACCACAAACCAAAAATGCTGTTTAATGAATTTTAATATTCAAAGCAAACTCACCCAATCCATCCATGTCGTCATGATTTATTTTGCTGAGAAATCACTTTGATAAACACCCAGTAGCATTTCTGGCCTTGGTCATCTAGCGTATGGGGCAGATGATTCATGTAGTATTTACTTCCGGGAATCCATCTGCCCTTAGTTCAGACATTAAGGCAGGAGGGTGTGCTTAGCTGAGAAAATCCCTCCCTCCCTACTTGAACTCTCCTGGGATGTATGACATTATTTGCGTAAGCCTGAAAAACAGGAATTAACTGAAGAAATGTAAAAAAAAAACCAAGTAAATACAAAATACTTTCCTATCTATTTACTAATGCTAGCAACTAAAAACAAAGTTTTTAGTTCACAGGTTAGTTACCTGACCCCAGAATCAATATACAATCATGTTTGCAAATTACCTGTAATTCTTTTGAATTGTTATTTTTCCATACTTTTATATTAACCCTTGCTTTTTTCTGCAGTCAGGGATTTACTG
Organism: Staurois parvus; assembly: GCF_062004578.1. Taxonomy (NCBI): domain Eukaryota; kingdom Metazoa; phylum Chordata; class Amphibia; order Anura; family Ranidae; genus Staurois; species Staurois parvus. The sequence goes on from NW_028318841.1 coordinate 5,948,034, forward strand.
GGTAAATTTGATTGACTACTTCTGCGGTGGATGGGCCCTCCTCTTTGCTGCAGTGCTGGAATTAGTTGGAATTAGCTGGATTTATGGTAATATATTAAAAGTGTTTTCTACCCATACGCACCCAAGATTGCCAAATCCCCCTGCAGATAATTAAAGCTGAACTCCAGGGGAAAAATAAATACCCTTGCAGCAGAGCTTCCCTCCACACTGCAAGGGTTACATGATTGTTTTTGCCTGTGGTATCAGGAAAAAGTACTTTTACTTACCTAATTCCTCACTCTTGAAGGCTCCCCTATGCTATGTGACTGCAAAAAGCCTCCTCTCCAAGGTGCTGCCAGCCAGCAGCTGCATGCTGAGTTCATCAAGTACAATGTAGAGTCAATACCCCTGAATTGTATTTAAGGATGGCTAGAGCACCAAGGAGAAGAGGGGGCAGAGAGCATTTAACCCTTTAGGGGCACTGCAAGGGTATTTTTCTTTTCCTCAACTTTATTTTAAAGATTTGGATGTTTCTCCTAATAGGCAAAGTAACAAGTTATTTACAGACCATGCACTATATGCTACTCCCTTGCTTACCTGGTCCCACTTGCCTTGGTTCCCGAGCAGCCAATTGCCAGGCCTAAGTGCTGCCACAAGAGGCACAGAGGAGCTTGCTTAGTTTTGAACTGGTTTCATCTTTCAAAAAGTTGAAACTTGCATAGGAATCTTGGGTCTTTTCTCTATGTGGGAAAACACACAGGTTTGGTTTAAAGTTTATTTAAAGCCAAAATATTTTTTGGGAGGTTGGATAGGCTTTAGACTCGTCAGGTTTTTACTGCTGTGGGTCTTTCCCACTGGGGAGATTCTTGCTCACCATCTGTCCATGTGACTATTATCTTTTGGACAAAAAGTGATATGAATCCAAAATTCTACAGTTGTCACTGAAAAAGGAGAGGGGTAAATCTTCCAGTTGAAGCACCTATTCTGCTGATAACTGTTTTATTATGTTGAGAGTTCCTTCCACGTTCTATTGTGTCTCAGGGGTAAGCAGAAAAAAAATGACAGAACATTTAACCATTCCTTACTCCTTAAGTATTATTTATTGTTATTAAAGTGAAACTAAACTCTGGTATAAAAAGTTCCTTCTATTGCTCCTCCAAATCCCCAAAATCTTTTCCTTTTTTTTTGCTGCTGTGATCTGACTTCCTGTTAGAGGGTGGTTACGTTCATTCTCCATGCTCCCACTGTATGTAGGAACGTAGCCACTCACTCCGGAGATGGACTATGGGAATTGTTGTGTGCATAGAACAGTGCACATTGTCACAACTAATGTGCACTGATCATTCCAAACAAACATAAGTGAAGGGGAAAAGGAGAGGCACCCTTGGACATGAGCATTGTCAACCCATGAACAGAATAATGTTAAAGGTTAAACTAGTAGATATAGATTTACGACTTTACATGAGAGATGTATTGTAGGCAGTTACAGAAACAGGTTTTAGCTTACCTTTAGAAATACAGGTACAGTCTACATACTTCTGTTAATGGTAAATGGTTTGTCTAAACCCACTAACTGCCACTTTTGCTGGACAGCATGGTCTATAACCACTTCAATACCGGGCACTTTTACCCCCTTCCTGCCTAGGCCAATTTTCAGCGCTCTTACACTTTGAATGACAATTGCTCGGTCATGCAAAACTGTACCCAAACTAACATTTTATCATTTTGTTCACACAACTAGAGCTTTCTTTTGGTGGTATTTAATCACCAGTGGGGTTTTTATTTTTTGCTAAATTAACAAAAAAGGACAGAAATTTTTGAAAAAAAAACACATTTTTCTTTGTTTCTGTTATAAAAGTTTGCAAATAAATAATTGTTCTTCATAAATATAGGCCAGTATGTATTCTGCTACATTTCGTTGGTGAAAATAACTCAAATCAGTATTTATTATTTAGTCTATAGGAAAGTTATATGGGATATATCTGAAAATTGATCACTCCTGAAGTACTGACGGCCAATCTAATTTCTTGAGGCCCAGAAATGTCAGAACAGTACAGATATCCCCCAAATGACCCCTTTTTGCAAAGTAGACAGTCCGACGTATTTCATAAGAGGCATGGCGAGTTTTTTGAAGTTGTAATTTTTTTGTCATAATTTTTCAGAAAATGAAGAAATTAAAAAAATTATTTTCACAATTTTTTTTTTACATACTATCACCAGTGCAGTACAGCATCAGCATATAGCTGGTGTGGCAGTAAACAGGAACACTGATTGGTGACAGCACGAAAAAAAAATTGATAATTTATTTTTTTTTATTAATTTGTTTTCTCTTTTTTTAAGACTTTTTTTCATATTGCACTATGACCAAAGTAGTATAATGTTACCATAGTAACATTGTACTACTTTGGGGAAGTGTCCAGTATTTGTTTTACACAATTTGATTGCTTATAGCAAATTTTTTCTTTGCTATAAGCATGCATTTAACTGAATGAAATCGATTCATTCTGGCTTTTTTTTGTTGTGATTAGCTGTGATTGGCCATGGCTAATCCCATGACACAAATGGGCTGTGATTGGCCCAGCCTGTGCATGTGATTGCTGTCACCATTCACACACACAGTTGTATACAGTGGATGGCATGAAAGGAAGCCATCCATTTTATACAACTGTTATGTGACCTGCTGTGATTGGTTACAGCAGGTCACATGGTACTGGCAAGGGGGCCAGTACACAGATCTGTCATCCGCTGTGTCCGAGGTACACAGCTGGTGACAGATCTCGCCACAGTGCGGCCCCGCGGGCACGTGCAAAGCACAATCCAGGAAGGACATCACATGACATTAAAATAATAACAGACTTACTGGTCCGATCAGTGTGCAATAAAAAAAAGTAACAAGGGGGAATCATAAAAACAAAACTGCTGTGTTAACACTAGTGACAGACTGCAACATATTTGTAATTTTTTATTTTGCCCATAATTCCCCTATAACCATTCAAAAACCTTGGACAAATGCAATACACCTAAGGTCCTTAATGGGTCAAAACAACCTCATGACTTTCCTGTACATCCTGGGAACTGGGACCACAGAAAAACCTGTCACAATGGCAAGCAGGTAGACATCAAGATCATCCATTTCTAAATGTTCTCTGCAGAGAGTAAACACTTCCAGGTTCAGAGCTGTCAGTATCCCAGATAAAAAGCTAGGTAACCAGCTGATCAAATCTATATTCAATCAGATGGCGCCTAGGGCAGAAAAGACTCCTATTGTCTCTATAAATAGTACTTCTCACCTTCCCAATGCTACCACATAAAGTGTTTGTTAGCCCCCTTTTGAAAGCAATAAAGCTAAGTAAAAAAAAATAAAAAAAACTGTCACCCTGTGCATACACACTCAAACACAAGTTGCACACATAGGGCATGAACATGTATGTAAGCAATGATTGCACAAAATATATTGGGAAACATACCCTGTAAGAAATTGTGAAATTGTGACATTGATTTAAAAAAAAAAGACTGATCATGCCAGACTTTATTTTAAGGATAGTAATCATATGAAACCATTTATTAACATCAATATGACTTAAGAAGAAGCAAAAAAACTATATAACAGAAATCACCCAAATGACCCTGATCAAAAAGTTTACATATCCTGGAATGTTTAGTCTTGTTACAGACACACAAGGTGAGACACATAGGCTAAAATGACAATTAAAGGTTAATTTTCCACGTTTGTGGCCTTTTAAATTGCAATTAGTGTCTGTGTATAAACAGTCAATGAGATTGTTAGCTCTTGTGTAGATGCACTGAGCAGGCTAGGTACTGAGCCATGGGGATCAGAAAAGAATTGTCAAAAGACCTGCGTAACAATAGGATATAACAAGATGTCCAAAGGCTTGATTATGCCAGTCAGTACTGTTAAATCACTTATTAAGAAGTGGAAAATTCAGGGATCTCGTATACCAAGCCAACTACAGGTAGAGCAAGAAAGATTGCAGCCACAACTGCAAGAAGAATTGTTTGTGATACAAGAAAAAACCCACAGTTAACTTCAGGAGAAATACAGGCTGTGACGATTGTGGCGTCAGACCCCAGCCCTTCTCACCAAACTTGTGACCGAAAGACTAGCCAATCTAAAACTGCACAGACACGTGCATAACAACACCACGCCCAGCTGCACCCTGCACAAAGATTTTCCAGCTAATGGACCACAACCTGTGTGCCGGCAGCCTGGGAGCGATTGTTACTGGGTCAGGTTAATTATGCAATTAACCCTTCACGCTGCCACCACCTCCTTTTTGTACAGAGAAAGAGGCAACTCAGCAATATCAGCAATAACACTATGATGTTTGAATAATCGTCGGTATACCACTGTCACCGCAGGCAGAGATATACCGAAGTTTAAAACACACACACAGTAGCACTCTTCAGAGGCAGGGGTTCTTAGTTTGCATTAAAGAGCTTTAGAAACAGTTCAACACTTTCAGAAAGTAAGATTTATTACTAAAAGGTCAAAAGGGTGCAATAAAAATATTTACAGAAAAAGATGTAGCCAATATATATATAAATATATACAAAAAGCAATAGCACAGCAAAGAGATAACAGAAAGAAGTTTAGAGGGATAAAGTACTTGCCGTCAGCTTTGGTTTTAAGCAGATCAGGTTTCAGAGCCAAAAGGATGCCTTATCTCCCAAAGTTAGTTTCGATGTTAAAAGGGAGAATCTTTAACTTCCCTTAACTCAGCTCAGCTTTTTCTAGGAACTCAGCAGGGTGTCTCCTTAAAGCAGAGAGCCAATCGCCTCATTTGGGGTGGCGTGTTGGGGAGGAGACCCAAGCTAGAACCAAAAACTCTCCCAGTTGATGTCATGGTTCATAACTTATTCTCGGTGCATTTAGCAGCCTTGCCACTAGTAGATTAATATGAAGACACATCTGCTGAACGGTTAGATATTAAATATGACATACCTGCTTCAATGGTTAAGGAGATATAATTTTCTGCTCCTGTATATGCCAGCTAGGGGGTATAATATACCAGGAGACTTGTATTAAAGTGAGCCGTCCGAATATGTGCTCCATGTTTATGTAATTATGTCCTATTTGAAGATATAAAATTATATGGAAAAGTGAGTTTTTAAATGTAAGGCTGTTTTTACGACTACCTGGAATGTCTTTGAAGCTCAGTGAGGGCTTGGTTTATGGCTTTACGATCCCTTCTCCAGCAAGAGTCTCGCAGACAGGGGCACCAGCTAGTGTGGTTTATAGCCATGACGCCCTCCCAATGAGTTTGCTGCCTGTGATCTCTGTCATCATCCAGACCACATGTCACTCAACAGAGAGGGAGGGGGGATGAGGAAAGCTGATTTGGGAGTAGAAATGATACAGGATGGAAGATCCTTTGCCAAAATGGAGGTTCGCATCCATCTGTGTGCATGTTTGATACACAGTCTGCTCTGGAAAAAAGACATTGTGGTTATTTTGAAGGAGCACAATACAACGATACTTGAACAAAAATGAGGTGCATTCACACTTGCTCATGACTGGATGATGGAAAGCAGCAGAGTTTCCCTCATTTACTAAGCTGTGGAACAGCTGCACTTGCAAAGAGCACAGTCTATTTGCCTTTATCAAATCCACTCCGCAATGTTTTAAGAATAAATAAATAAATAAATAAATAAAGTAACTTTCTTGCCAAACATATAGATTGTAACGTGTGAAAATTAGAAAATTCTTACAATAGGGAAATGTTTGAGTGTGATTATGAAAGGCACTATTGGTTTATGAAAACACAATACCAGAGTATTGCAACCTGTTGATAGCATCTGGTATATATTTTAAATATTTAAACTAAAAGCAAACCTTTTTTTTTTGGGTACGGATAGAGTGGTGGGGGGTTAGAACCCCTTCCTGGTTTTTAATGTTGTCTGTGTTCTCATTGGGGAGATTCAGCCTCTCTAAGTACCCTGATCCCCAAAGTTATCAGGAATAAAAGTGAGGGTAAATCAAAAATTATGAGTAGAGAGGAAATCCTCCAATTTAATGATGGAAAAAATGGCTTTAGAAAAACTTTACTACTGTGTTGTTCAGAAAAAAATAAAACACAATCTCTTTTAGGTGATCTACAGTGCATCCAAAAAGTATTCACAGCGCTTAACTTTTGCCACATTTTGTTATGTTACAGCCTTGTTCCAAAATGAATTAAATTCATTTTTTTCCTCAAAATTCTACAAACAATACCCCATAATAACAATGTGAAAGAAGTTCATTTTTAAATCTTTGCAATTTATTAAAAATAGAAATGAAAAAAAACCCATGTACAGAAGTATTCACAGCCTTTGTTCAATACTTTGTTGAAGCACCTTTAGCACCAAATACATCCTCAAGTCATTTGGAGTATGATGCTACAAACTACATGCTTGGCACACCTATCTCCCATTCTTCTTTGCAGTACCTCTCAAGAGCCATCAGGTTGGATGGAGAGCGTAGGTGCACAGCCATTTTCAGATCTCTCCAGAGATGTTCAATCGGGTTCAAGTCTGGGCTCTGGCTGGGCCACTCCAGGACATTCACAGAGTTGGCAAATCCTTTGTTATGTAGGCTGTGTGCTTAGGGTCGTTGTCCTGTTGAAAGATAAGCCGTTGCCCCAGTCTAAGGTCCAGAGCGCTCTGGAACTGGTTTTCATTAAGGATGTACATTGTTGTATTCATCTTTCCTTTGATCCTGACTAGTCTCCCAGTTCCTGAGCAGATTTCAACCAAGCTGTTCTGTCATGATGTGCCTTTGATTTTACTGTCGTTTGTGAGTATAATACCTATTTTTATTTCTTATTAAACATTTTTAAGGTAATGCACTAGGCCGGTGCGCCCTCTGTTTCTTTTTTCTCTGTTTGTTTGTTTTTACTCTACCATACAGGCCTGAATGGTGGAGTGCTGCAGAGATTCTTCTGGAATTTTCTCCTCTCTCCACAGAGAAACGCTGGAGCTCTTTCAGAGTGACCATCGTGTGCTTGGTTACCTCCCTGGCTAAGGCCCTTCTCCCTTGATTGCTCATTTTGTCCGCTCTAGGTAGATTCCTGGTGGTTCCAAACTTCTTCCATTTGTGGATGATGGAGGCCACTGTGCTCATTGGGACCTTCAGTGCTGCAGAAATTTTTCTGTACCCTTCCCCAGATCTGTGCTTTTATACAATCCTGTCTCAGATTTCTATGGACAATTCCTTGGACTTCATGGCTTAGTTTATGCTCTGACATGCACTGTTAACTGTGGGACCTTTTATAGGCAGGTTTATGCCATTCCTAATCATGTCCAATCAACTGACTTTCCCACAGGTGGACTCCAATTACGTTGTGGAAACATCTCAAGGATGATCAGTGAGAACAGGATGCATCAGAGCCCAATTTTGAGTGTCATGGCAAAGGCTGTGAATACTTATGTACATGTGGTTTTGTTTGTTTGTTAGTTTTAATAAATTGCAAAGATTTCAAAATGAACTTCTTTCACATTGTCATTATGGGGTATTGTTTGTAGAATGTTGAGGAAAAAAATTAAATTAATCAATTTTGGAAGAAGGCTGCAACATAACAAAATGTGGCAAAAGTTAAGTGTTGTGAATACTTTCTGGATTGCAAAGATTTTAGAAAAATTTGTTGCAATTATTACCAACATTCATTATATCCACCTGAGCAAATCTCAGTTTTCAAAGTAATAGTAAATTTGCAGTGTCTGCATCCCTTTATAAGTAAGACCACCTTAGGGAGCATCTCACATACAATAGCAAAAAACTCCTATTGCAGGGGGTTCCTAAAATTTTAATTTAATCATACTACAGACTTTTGAGGAAAGCAATGATCCAATCACATAAGCAGGAGTTTACATAGCTAGAGGCATCCCATACACCAATGCTATACAAAATGGCTTTGTGTTAAAAAGAATCAACATTTGACAATTTTAGAAAATTGCAATAGTTGCAGTTTAACACAGAAAGATTATTTCAATAATTTAATAACATTAATTTATTTTAGTTAATTATTGTTTTTAACAACAGTGGACTTTTTTCAGTTTCCTGCAAACAGTTGTTAATTTTTCAATATTATATTTAACATACAAATAGATTAATTAAATTCACAATAGCTGTCAGTGAATAATGACTGCGGAAGTGAAACCTGACTGTCTATATTACCCTATAACTGTCTGTGTGAAATGTTGAATAAGGTGTAGATTAGGATTTTTCAGCATTGAAATATTAAATTCAAAACTGTATATACTATACAGTGATATTATTTGCAGAAATGGGACACTTTATTCCAGCTCTGATTTGAGACAGATGTTATCTAGTACTCTTTAAAACAGTCTGAGATAACATTAAATAATTGTTTTTCACCAAATTTAAAACATAAGGTACACTATATTTGCTTTCCTAATCTTCTGATCCTTCACATACAATTATACATATATAATTGTATGTAAAAAGTAAATTAATAAATTCCCAGTAATGCTATTTCCAGGCTGCAGATTGAGGGAGCTCTTATGAATTTTAGTGTGACTTCTGGAGACTAATGCCAACGAGCTCACATTAAACTCAGAATGCAAGTTAGCAACAAAGGTTTTGTGTTCTCTTCTTTAAAACAGGTTAGTCACACTTGGTTTATGCTATCTTTTTTTGGTTTTGTGTTTGTTCTGACATTCATCTTCTTAGTTTAGTATCCTATATGTTAGTAATGGTAACTCTCTAATACAAATTGATGCGCTTTTCCATGTGGCCTGCTCTGCCACTAAAAAGAAAGTAATTATCTGTATAATGTGATCCACTTCTGTTTGACACATTAAACTCGGAATGCAAGTAAGTAACACATATTTTGTATTCTCCTCTTTGATACAGTGTTACTGCAGGCTGCTATCACTACCCTAATGAGGAAGTATTATTCTTTCTTAAAATATTTTGAGAATATAATCTAATATTGATATATAATTCTTCTTTATGAAGTGACTTAACATAACACACTATGATCTTAGAAGCAAAATTTCCTTTGGATTACTTTGGGTGACTGTAGGTCGAATGTTGGTAGCAAACTGATAAGTAGTCCTTTGATACTATTGGACTCACTGATGGCAATTCAATTCACTCACCTTTAATTCCTAGCCATTATTGCAACACACATAAATATTACACACACTTAAAATGTTAGAGAAATTTGTGATTCATAGGAGGAGTCGTGAGAGTAGAGGTTTACCTGCCATGACATATCAGCAAATCTCCAGATTGTCTTCAGTGTGAATAGCATGGGCTTCTAGAACCAGTGGTGCCAATTATGTTTCTTAGTCTTACAGAGCTCTGAATAAAGGATAGTTTTGGATAGGGATGACCAGTGTGACAGCACCCCTGGCCTGTTGTTGATAAATTGCACAAAATAGACATCTTCTGGAAATTAGAAACAGTTGATCAAATGTGGTAAAATAAGATCAGTGCCAGCTTTCCAATCTTCAAAATATATATACTCGTAGGTGGCAATCGATTCATTGAGGACACTGAAATGATGATTGGGAAGAAGCATTGGAGTTTTTGGTTGTGGTGGAGAATATGCTGGTTCTTTGTATCACCATTATTATTAATGGTAAGTAAAATAAATAATTGGGGCTTGTGTAAAAAAATCTTATTACAGTTTATACAAAACATTTTCTTAATATTTAACAGTAAGTATCCCCCTCCAAGCTCTTTCCTTCGTGCTGTAGCTGTACAGAAAGCTGCAAGACCACTTCTAACATCCAGAGGAGCTGCAGCTGTTATTCCTCTCCACAGAGAATATGTACATTTTGACCTCTATTCAAAATCGGTAACTCTGACATGCCCCTTATATACCAATATTTAGGACATGCATACACTTTAAACAACCCTGTCAGTTAGCAAACAAATTAGTAAAAAAAAGCATACCATTGTAACATAAATGCTTACCTTTCCCACAGCCAATGCCTCTGAACGCCACATTCATTGATATCAATGGTCTCTAAAAGGTCCACTGTGAATCCAACACATCTGGAAGAGTCAATCTCCTGGGTTCCCTGTAACCCTCACTTGTTCCTCCTGTTGACCTCTTTGCATTGCAGGAGACAATAGTGATGTGGAGGTCAGCAGGAAGATTGACACACCTGGAAGTGTCAGTTTCCCAGCGGACTTTGAGGGAGTAGTTCTACCAATCAAAAAGGCATTTGGCAGCTTGGCCAGAGGGAAAGGTGAGTATTTATTTACTTTCTTTACATTTATGGCTTGTTTATGCTTTCTTTTACTTAATGACACATATTTGTCTCCAGGCCTAGGTAGTTAAATTGGTAGTCTTGCAATTCATTGTATATCTCTCTATCTCTCACATTCCAAATCATTTGTATTGTATTTTTTCCTGTCTGTTTTTGCAGGCCATACTTTTGTGGTCACTCATTACTTTTGAAGCTCCCTCATATGGCTCCATCAAATATCCTGCTTGGGGAACATCTGTGGGCTGGTGTATGATCTGTTTTTGTCTAATATGGATTCCTATTATAGCTTTAGTTAAAATTATCCAAGCAAGAGGAAACCTCTTACAAGTAAGTGATTGAGTATAACAATAAATTAATATATAACATAATAGCAGTGTATCATCTGTTCACTATTGCTTACTGTCCTTGTTTCATTATGCCATTTGTTTACAAATATCAGACGAATGGGTCAGCTGGTTAGTTTACCCTTAAGCCAAACTGTGAATAGGCTGGGTTCAAGTTGAATTCATGTTCAATCTTTACTGAAAACTACTAGTCAGCTCTTGTTGGATCATATGAACAGGTTTTCCATTTTCTGGCTAGATGTGTAAAACCAAACTGCAGGCAAGCTATTAAATACAGAGTTTGAGTATACCTTTGTGTCTTTTTACCTGCCAAAATATTTGTTCAGCCAGTCAAGTGATTCACACACCAGCACCAGACAAAACACTAAGGGTATTGCCAACATTTTCCTCCTTGCAGTTAAGTAATACAGATAATTGTTGACCTGGTGGCAGGATCCTGACTGAACCATGAAAGAGCTCCATCACAATGAGGCTTTCATTTTGTGTTCTCCTCTTGCCAGCATGCTGCACTATTAGAATCACATCACTTTGCCTTGCAATATTGCTGTAGTGACTCAATGTAGTCAACCTCACTATAACGTTTAGGAGTTAATAGGTCTAAGGAACTGAAGATGTAGTTCCTCGAAAGTTATAGATGCTATGATGTGATAAACAGTAATAGCTATGCAACCTTACTCTCAAACAACTGAGATTCTAGTATTGCCAGACCAATGGACAAATACAGTATACTCTAAAACGTATACCATTGAGCCAAATATAATTTTGCTTCTCTACTTTACTCCTTTACAGTGCATTTACATCTAAATTATAGCATCACTTTGAGCCATTTTGTGTTAGCTGCTTGCGGTTGTGCAATAGCAATCCAGTTTACAGAAGTGTTGGTAAAAGTTAATAATTCATCAGCTAATAACTTGAATACAACTTATCTTCTATATTTTAATTGCTTCTGGAGACTTGCAGAGCCGCAGACAACTGGGGACCAGCATTAACACAGCATCGTGGAGAGCGATACAAACATATGCCTGGCACCACCACAGAAAAGAACACTGTAGAGATCCCAACAGTGACTGCAATGATGGGATATGACAATGATGCCTATCTTTGATCTCTAGGTTGTATGAACTCGCAATGCATGACTGACAATTGATACTCTGTTTTTATACAAGTGACTCTCATGCACATCAACTCTAAAGAATCAGCCAACTATTTAATTCTATGTATAATAAATTACTGAAGTACAATTGTATTTTGTTTCTGTAGTAAATATTTTAGGATAAATGTGCTGGACAAGGAAAAAAAACAGAAGATTCATTATCAATTTCATATTTGGAAATTTGTTTTGAGAGAAAAAATAAATGAATTTTAAATTAAGCAGGAGCAGGAAAAAAAAATATCATTCATCCCAAAAGTGATTCTACACTCGGGGCCTGATAAGCTGAACCAGACCTTGCTTGTTCTGAATGCCCCAACAGTAAAAATCTGCCTGTTTTATTTCCATGTCTGTTCTAGTCTGTCTGGATTTTTGGATGTTATTGCATGTTCCAGCATCTGCTGTTCCATTTTCATAATATTAAGAACATAATATTAACCACCTTCCGCCCGCCATATAGTACAATGACGAGCGCAAGGTGGTTCTCTCGTTCTGATAGGATGTCATTTGACGTCCTTCCATTCTCACCGCGCATGCGCGGCTCAGGGAGCGCGCAGCGATCGCCTGTGCGCTGTGTCCCTCGGACACAGCAGATCACGGAAAGAGCCAAAGATGTCGGCTCAGTCATGTGATCAGCTGTGTCCAATCACAGCTGATCACATGTAAACACGGAAATGCCGGTTATTGGCATTTCTCTCCTCTCGAGCTGTCACGCTGACAGCTCGAGAGGAGAGGAGAGCCGGTAATCGGCTTTCCGCGGAGGGGACATGTACACTGATCATCAGGGCACTGATGATCAGTGTGTCCTGACGATCAGTGTGGCCCCAGAAGTGCCACCTGTCAGTGTCCATCAGTGCCAGCAGTCAGTGCTCATCAGTGCCACCTGCCAGTGCCCATCAGTGCCAAATCAATGCCACATATCAGTGCATACCAGTGCACATTAATGCCACATATCAGTGCCCATCTGAGCTGCCTTTCAATGCCACCCATCAATGCCAGTCAGTGCCACCTATCAATGCCAATCAGTGCCACCTATCAGTGTTGCCAATCAGTGCCACCTATCAGTGTCGCCTATCAGTGCCAGTCAGTGCCGCCTAACAGTGCCAGTCAGTGCTGCCTAACAGTGCCCATCAGTGCCACCTTTCAGTGTCCATCAGTGCAGCCTATCAGTGCCCATAACTGCAGCCTCATTAGCACACATCAGTGAAGGAGAAAAATCACTTATTTATAAAATTGTATAACAAAAACTAAGAAAAAATGTTTTTTTTTCAAAATTTTCAGTGGTTTTTCGTTTGTTTAAGAAAAAATAAAAATCCCAGAGGTGATTAATTACCACCAAAAGAAAGCTTTATCTGTCTCAAAAAAATGATAAACATTTCATATGGGTACAGTGTTGCATGACCGCACAATTGTCATTCAAAATGTGACAGCGCTGAAAGCTGGAAATTGGCCTGGGCAGGAAGGGGTATAAGTGCCCTGTAGGCTAGTGGTTAAGTAATACTGTAGATTACTCCAACAGGTAGAATTGAAAACATCATAATAGCCACATCAAGTGAACAGGCACACTAAATTCAAGCAGGGCAATCTCACCAATGAAGACCCTAAGAGAAATAGCTTATGTTTTGACTATTGCTCACTATGGTCCTTGCTTCATAGTCCCTATGACATTGTAGTCATCTTAGAGGCAATAGTGTATGCCAATGTTTCCCTAATTTCTAAACTTTCAAGTGATACTTTTTTCTTGGCTCAATATTGTTATCAGTGAGATGGAGTATCACTTTTAGCTCTAAGCCTGGTGACATTGCTGATCCAGACTGTCAATAATAACCTAGGTTTACTTACTGAAATTTTGTAAAGGGTCTACATAAATATAGTGAATTCATTAATAGAGAAAAACAGTTTGTGTGCAGTATATTTTGTACCTTATAAAATTGGTTATGATTCCATGATCAAAAGCACTCATCACTGCAACCCCACATAACCTCACTTTTTAAAATGATAGTAATGGGAGTAAACATTGCTGAGTTTCTCACTGATCTGAAATGAAATGCATTGTTGTCTATGGGACATTGCACGCAGCTGAGTAAAGATCAGTAATAAAGCAATAAGTACAGAGCAGTAACAAAAATAGAAAATGTTTCATTTGAGTGCATTCATTTACTTGCATGTTTACTCTTTTTGGCCCCTTGCACATGGGCGTCATAAGTATAAATGAAAATATTACAATACTGGCAATGAAAAATGTTACTCATCTATACTGGTCTATACGCTTATACACCTTTACTCACCTATACTCAACATTACTCAGGTCTTTCCACACAGTTTTTGGCCCCTTGCACATGGGCATCACATGTTCCTGAGTAAACCTCAGTAAACTATGTAGCCCATGTGCAAAGGGCCTAAATGTTGTAAATGTTTGATTTTGTTACAGCCACTTTAAAATTGGTTGATTAACCCCTTCCCGCCGGCTCCTCCCGGCCCTTTAAGAGTTTTAGACGCCGGGAGGCGGGGTGGGTGGGGCGTGGTTTAGGGATCATGTGACCGTCGTGACGTGTCGTCAGGGCGGTCACATGGTCGGGAAAGGTCCCGATCGAAAGAGCAGACCGGGACCTTTCCATGAGTACCGGACATGTGTGCTGGGAGCGCGCAGGGTGCGCGCTCTCAGCACATATGTTTTTTGTTACATGAACGCAAATGTGCGGCCGCTCGTAAAGGGGTTAAGGACTGGATGGAAAGAAAATGCTAACATACACAATGCACTGATGATGTCAGTGCACAGTTTAGATAATATCTATACTGGTTAGATGAGACCAGACATCCATAGTAAACATAACAAATATATAGAGAGAAGCTCCTACAGAGTTCTTGTTTCAATAGGCTAAAAGCTAAAGACCAGATAATAAATACACAGAGGTACTGGGTTTCAAACTGATACAAGACCTAAATGTGGCCATAAGGATTTGATTCTTCATATGATTCAGTGTAAATTCAGCAAGGTTAGTAGTATCCATAAGCGCGCACACAGGGTGTGCCGGATGTACCTGGGTACACCCTAATCACCCCGCTCGCATTAGCATTATCAGTCTGTGTACCAGTGGGGAGATGAGAAAGATCTCTCACTGAGTGGCTCTGCTCTTTTAAGAGAATTGTCGAAGCATTTCTCTCTCATTCTGCATCTGCAGAGAGGGAGATAATGCGCCAGCACGGCACAGTACCGCATGGAAGATTGTATATATACAGTGTACAGCGCATGAATGCATGTGTGTTTGAGCTTTGGTGTGCACATCCTACCATGGTATCTGAATAAACATTCTAATCATCAATCACTTAATTTGATAGATTTTAAAAAAGGCCTAATCAGTAAATGGTTGGCAATTGTTTATAGTTTCAACTTTTCTACACTGATTCACCAGGAAAAAACTATTGCTTTTAATTTGCAGTTATTGAAATAAATATTGCCCTATCTATGGCCACTACAGTACTGCAGGTTCTGCATCAAGAAATTAATCAGATTGTGCATATTACCCCAAAAGTGTCCCCACAGATACGGAGGTTCACTGTGATTATAAGAGATGTTGGTAGTATAAATATGATACAATGACACCATTGTTCTAGGCCTCAGAAAACATCTACATCTCCAGCAAGCATACACCACTGGCAAAAGATTATGAATCTAAATGTGAATGATTTGCTTCATTGTGAATTGAGGTTTTTTGTACTGTTCCTCTGTCTTCAAACAAAGGAATGGTCAGAGCCTGTCTGTATGCCCCGTACACGCGATGAGAGAATCGGATGGAAAATACCATGTTTGCAGCGATCGTTCAGTAATCTGATCATTAGTACACAGCTTTCGAGAGCCAATCACGTCAGTTCATTCAACATTATTCAAATTATTCATTATCATTCGATACCAGAATGCAATATTTCTGTTCAATCAGTACAGTATTTGTCTAAAAAAAAAATGGAAGACAAACACCACGCATGCTCAGAAACCAAGGAATACATTACAATACAATAAAATACATTATATCACTTCTGAAGTTGTATTTTGTCATGCAAGAATTTTTGTAACTTTAGTAACGTCTTCATTTTCTATATGAGACTACCATGCGTTAGATTATAATGGGGTGGTCAGATCAGGCAGGGACAGGGGCGGACTGACAACTCATGGGGCCCCCGGGCAATAGGGGATTGTGGGGCCCCTGTGTCCTTGCCCAAACTCAAAAAAGCCTATGAAAAAGGTACCAGGGGCATCTCATTGGGCCTCCTACTGACCCCGGGCCCTCGGGCAGTGCCCGAGTTTCCAAATGGTCAGTCCGCCCCTGGACAGGGGTCAGTATTTATTGGGAGGTGGAATGGGGAGAGATGGGGAGGGCTATGGCAGATGATAAAAAGGTTCCCATGTTCCAAATAACCAGTGGAATTGGTATCATTTGTATGAAAATAAAAAATATGCAAAATACATGTGCACAAGGTGTCAATGAATTAAAGTGTTTGTTCACCAATGCCAAAAGTCTGCCAAGCAAAATAGGTGAGTCGGAAGCTTTGGTGCATGAACAGAGCTATGATTTAATTGGTATTGATGAATCTTGAATTCTTCACATGACTAGGCCATTAATATTCCTAGCTATGTTCTCTTTCTGAGAAACAGGGTAAATAGGAAAGGTGGTGGTGTCTGTCTGTATGTGAGAAGTGATCTCAGAGCGAGCTGAAGCATTATAGTTGGAACTGCACATGGAGGTGCGTACTACAAAGGTAATCATTGGAGTTTGTTATAGGCCTCCCAATGTTAATGAGGAGGTGGACACTCAGCTCCTTGCACAGATCAAAAGAGCTGCAAGGGCTGGGACAGTGATAATAATGGGGGATTTTAACTACCCACAAACTGACTGAAGTAATGGTACTGCAGGAACAGTTAAAGGGTAAACATTTTTAAACCTACTACAGGACAATTTTATGGTACAATTCATAGAGGCCCCAACTAGGAATGATGCTCTGCTGGACCTGGTAATCTCAAACCATGCAGAGTTTATTACGAATGTCCATATAAAAGAACGTCTGGGTAGTAGTAACCATAACATGATTTCACTTATTGTTAGCTGTAAACGGCAAGCACATACGGGAAAAATAAAAATGCTCAATTTTAAGAAAGCTAATTTTCCAAGGCTGAGAGCTGCTCTCCAAGACTTAGACTGGGATGGAATATTGGCATCAATGAACACAGCACAGAAATGGGAGTTCTTCAAAAAGACTGTATGTGAACACACTGAAAAATATATTCCCATGGGCAACAAGTTTAAAAGGCTAAAAATCAAACCTATGTGGCTTACGGCCAAAGTTAAAAAAGCTATAGATCATAAGAAAAGAGCTTTTATTAAATATAAAAATGAAGGAACACTATCATTGTTTAAATATTACAAAGAATATAACAGAATATGCAAAAAGGAAATAAAGGACGCAAAAATTGTAAACAAACGACAGGTTACAAAAGATAGGAGGACCAATCCCCAAAAATTCTTCAAATATATTAATAGTAAAAAGGTCCGCTCTGAGCATGTAGGCCCTTTACAAAATAATCTAGAGTGGGTGACTGGGGACAAAGAAGGCAAATTCATTAAATTCCTTCTTCAGCTCTGTGTATACAAAGGAGCATGGGGGAGCTCTTGTCCATAATGGGATGGTATTGACACAGCTCCAGATGATCCAGATGATCCACATTGGCTGACAATTGATATGATCCAAAAATATTTAGACAGAATAAAGGTGAATAAAGTACCTTGACTGGATGGCATATACTCACGAGTCCTTAAAGAATTGAGCTCTGTCATTTCAAAGCCATTGCTTCTAATTGTTAGGGACTCTTTAATGACTGGCATAGTACCACTGGATTGGCGTAAGGCCAATGTAGTGCCAATATTTAAAAAGGGGTCAAAATCTTTACCAAGTAATTATAGACCTGTTAGTTTAACTTCTATAGTTGGGAAGATACTGGAGAGTTTAATAAAAGACCACAT
Source organism: Staurois parvus (assembly GCF_062004578.1). Classification (NCBI taxonomy): domain Eukaryota; kingdom Metazoa; phylum Chordata; class Amphibia; order Anura; family Ranidae; genus Staurois; species Staurois parvus. The sequence continues at coordinate 5,965,763 of NW_028318841.1, forward strand.
AGATGAGTTCTTGCTGGAAAAAAAAATATTTTAAGCAACAGACAGCACGGATTCATGAAAGACAGAAGTTGTCAAACAAATCTGATTTCTTTTTATGAGAGGGTGAACAAAACCTTGGACAGAGGGGTGGCGGTGGACGTGGTATACTTGGATTTTGCAAAAGCATTTGACACAGTTCCCCACACATGGCTAATGTGTAAGGTAAAATCTACAGGCATAGAAAAATCCATATGTAAATGAATAGAAAACTGGCTAAAAGATGGTATTCAGAGAGTAGTGGTTAATGATTCATACTCTGAATGGTCTAGGGTTGTCAGTGGTGTACCCCAAGGTTCAGTGTTGGGACCCTTACTTTTTAATATATTTATAAACAATATAGGGTCTGGGATTAAAAATCCCATTTCAGTCTTTGTAGATGACACCAAGCTGTGCAGTGGAATAACGTCCTTACAGGATGTCTCCGACTTACAAGCCGATCTCAATGCACTGTTTAATTGGGCAACTATGGGGCAAATGAGGTTTAATGTTGATAAATGTAAGGTTATGCACTTGGGGGGCTAAGAATATGCATGCATCATACATACTAGAGGGGGGGGTACAATCGCAAGGGGAGATCAGGATCTTTCCGGGAGTCACGGACATATGTGCTGGGAGCACGCAGGGCTATTACTTAACACGCATTGGAAAATGGTAGCAGTAATTTAGTTGACATGGGAAAGCTGGATATATATCAATACTTGCTAGTTTAAATTTTTGTTTTTCAACTCTAGAAAATAACCATAACAGAAAAGAAACAAAGAATTGAAGAGATAACATTTCCAACATTTACTGTTTTCTTCACTAGAGGGTGCTATTATGCCATACTACAGCTGCACAATAATTTGAGAAACAAGGCTAGAATCACACCTATGCAGGTTGCATTTGAGCCTTTTCTACATTGCGCTGCGTTTTGCGCTTTTGCACTTGTGTCTTTGATGTGTTTTTCCCATTTTTGATGCGGTTTTTTTTCATTTTTTTATTTTTGTTGTTGCTAGGCAGATTTAAGATGCATCAAAAACGCGGCAAAAATGCATTACATTTCTGAAGCGTTTCCATTGCAGTCTATAGAACCAAAAATGCTACTTTTTGCATTAAAAAAAGTCCCTGATCCTTTCCAAAAAATACACCGTTTGAAAACGCACAGATGTGAACATGTGCCATAGGAAATCATATTAAATGGACAATGCAACGTTGCATAAAACGCTTAGGTGTGAACGTGGGGTAAAACATGTGAGCCAATAATGCACGTTTGTACTAGAAAAAATGAATCCAGTATTTTATCTGAAAAAACATTAACGCTGGACTTTGCAGTACTATCCTAAAAAAAGATCATATCTGCCAGCCCCAAAAAACAATATACTTTTCTCCTAAATGGTCAGAAAAATAAATAAAAAGATATATAAGAAATGTAAAAGTGTATGTCCAGCCAAAACTTTGCTCATATTTTTGGATAGCATGGGGAAGGGTTAGAACTACTGTACCCCATGTTTCTTTTTTTATTCGAAAGTGCAAGGCCCACATTGGCAGTGTCAACAACCATTCAATAAAGACGCTAGCAATCAGCCAATATTCCTCAGCCAGGCTGTATGTCTCTGTCAACTTGAGAAAAAGGGGTCCCTCATGGCCCTGAAATGTCGGTGGTATTTGTTATTGATTTTGCTTATTGTATACGGCTTCTGAAATTTGACCTCATTAAAATTGCGAGGTGTATTTTCTGAGTCCTGTCATCTTTATCGAAAGGTTTTTATCACTCTCTGGGACTGCATTTGTGAGATTTACCCTCGTGTTCTGTCTTGTTGGCAACGTTTTCACCGATCAGGAAATGAGGGGAACTGTCCTACACTAAAACAGACATAAATAAAAATGATTATCTCTTAGTAGAATAGGTGAACAGTAGAATCCCTGTCAGGTTTGCATTGCCTCCTGTGTCCCTGTTGCGGATTTTCCTGCACTTCCTGTCTGGTGAAAACATTGTAAGCAGGACATAAGGTTAATTGTTAAAGTTGGTTCTAAAGGATGAAGGTTTTTCATTCTATGCATGAAGGTAACAAACCTTCAGTGTGCAGCTTCCCCCTCAGCCCCCTATATATTAACTTAAGCCTGATCTCGATCCTGTGATTTACACAAAAACAGTTGCTTTCCTGAGTCTCTCCTTCCTCATTGGCTCAGGCAAAACAGCGGGAGCCATTGGAAGGACACACAGAAAACAATTGTTTCCTATGTCCCCCATTCACATTGCAATGCAGCCTATGGCTCTGCTGCAGCATGATGTGGCAATATGCAGACATGCTGCACTTTAATACAGCTCACCAAACCGAATCGCATGGCACTGTACAGCAGTGCAACACATTGTCTGCTGTACAGTGCCATGAATGAAGTGTATGTCTTGTACACTTCAAATAAACTTTCTACAAAACAATAAAAAGAGATCCGTTTGATGAGCTGAATCGTACACCACACTGCCCCCTATTGCAGCCGGGAACGGAAAACTGCCGGAGAAGTAAAGCACTACATGAGTAACTGACCATGTAGCATTTTTGTAAAAAGGTCAAAAGCAACACATCTGAAATGTGGGAATGCACTCAAATAGGATGCCTTAATAAGAGTAAATAGTATAGTAACCATATAGAAACCCCGCACTTAAGGTGTTACTAAACACACAACAGTAAAACCAGTCTGTATAATTCTCTGCATTGTGTAAAAAGGATGTTTGATCCTTTCTTCTCTGCCCCTTCTCTTGTTGAAATGACCACCTGAAACAGACTGAATCCATAGGCACATGCCCATGCTCAGTTTGGTTAGAGAGGTTTTTTTTTCTTGGGTGCATGCGATCAGCACAGGGCCAATCAGCACTGTCCAGACAAAGGGTTAGAAGTTTCACATCCTCCTAGAGCAGAAAGAAAACTGTTGAGAATGACCGTCCCCACCCCTATCCACTCGAGACTGACCCCCCCACCCCTATCTACTCGAGACTGACCCCCCCACCCCTATCCACTTGAGACTGACCCCCCCACCACTATTCACTCAAGACTGACCCCACCACCATCATCTACCTCAGATTGACCACCCCACCTCATCCACTGAAGACTGTCCCCACCCCCATCTACCGCAGACTGACCCCCCCGTCCACTTGAAACCAATTTGCCATCCCCATCTACCCCAGACTGACCCCCCCACCCCCATCCACTCCTAACTGACATCCCCACACCCACCTACCCCAGACTGACCCCCCCACCCCCATGTACTCAAGACCTCCCCCATCTACCACAATTGTATCCCCCATACACTTAGGACCAAACCCCCCACCTTCTATCTTCCCTAGACTGATTCTCCACCCCCATCTACTCAAGACCGACCCCCCACCTCCATCCACTCGAGCCTGATCCCCCCACTCTGATCTATCCCAGACTGATCCACTCAAGACCGACTCCTCACCCCCATCTACCTAAGATTGACCCCTATCCACTCGAGACTTACTCCCCACCCCCATCCACTTAACACTGAACCCCCAACTCTATTCACCTCAGACTGACCCCTTACCCCTATCCACTCGAGACCGACCCCCCCATCTACCCCAGATGGACTCCCCATCCCCATAAACTCAAGACTGACCCCCTCATCTACCCCAGACTGACCCTCCATCCTCATCCATTCGAGACTGTCCCCCCTACTCTCATCCACTGGAGACTAACCCCCCCCACCCCCATCTACCCCACCCCTATCCACTCATGACTGTCCCCCTCAACCTCATCTACCCCAGACCAGGGGCGGACTAACCATTTGGAAACTCGGGCCTAGCCCGAGGGCCTGGGGTCAGTAGGGGGCCCCATGAGATGCCCCTGGTACCTTTTTCATAGGCTTTTTTGAGTTTGGGCAAGGACACAGGGGCCCCATGATCCCCTATTGCCCGGGGGCCCCATGAGTTGTCAGTCCGCCCCTGCCCCAGACTGACCCCCCAACACCCATCCACTTGAGACTGACCCCCCCACCCCCATCTACCCCAGACTGACTCCCCACACCACAAACTACTGACATCCTCACCCTCCCAGACTGACCAACCCACACTCCCTGAGACACTAACACCCCGTACACCCAACATCTGACTCCCCCAGACTGACCCAGACTATTTAGCTTTGTTCCCACCCATGAAATCACATACCCTGTGCCTCTAATGGCACCCGCCTCCTTTTCCTTCATAAACTGAAGCATAGTAAACACAGTTATCAGTACCAATCACTCACTTTGTCCATACAAAAAAGGAAAGGGCCGGAAAATGACATATTTACCAGCCCCTTCCTCCACTCTCCATTTGACACATGCCCTGTACTGGTGGAAGAGAAAAGCCGGCCGCGCTGCGGGAAGTGGGGGGAGAGGAGGCACATTGACAGGGGGAAACACGGGGGGAATCAGAAGCAAGCAGAACAGGGAGTGGGATCAGTGCCGGGGAAGCAATTACAGAATGATGCCCTGTGTCTGTGTCTCTCCCTGCAGCAGCTGAAAGCCAGCGGGAGGGAGAGAAACCAGCTTTGAGCTGCTGCAGAGAGCCATACAGGGCATCCTTCTGTAATTGCCCCACTGACCCACTGCACTGATTACCCTTGCTGTTTGGGCACCCCTGTGGACCAGTGGTTGGCCCGAACTGGGCGGTCCTGCATGGGTGAAATGTGTGTGGTGCACACAGGCCCCAAGGGAAGTGCTCTGACGCACACTGCACTCATGGCGGAGATAAGTCTGGGGTGCTGCAGGCACAAGATTCCTGTGTGACTAACACATTCACATACAGATATTGTTGCTGAAGCTGCAGGCAGTTGTCTGGGGCCATGTTCAGCATCACTGGGACACTGATGTGATCCTGACCACCTGAAGTACAAGAGAAAGGAAATATCCCATGATGCTGCTATCTTTCTGAGCTGAGCCGAGGTCTGTAAATTTAGAGACTGGACAATGTGCAAACTGTGACAATCATTAATGATTGTATTGGGGGACAGGCTGAGCTGGGGAGGGTGTAATGATTGTACTGGGGACAGACTGAGCTGGGGGTGTAATTATTGTACTGGGAGACAGACTAAACTGGGGGTGTAAAGATTGTACTGGGGGAACTACTGAGCTGGGGGGTGTAATGATTGTACTGGGGACAGACTGAGCTGGGGGGTGTAATGATTGTACTGGGGAACAAACTGAGCTGTGTGGTATAATCATTGCATTGGGGGGACAGACTGAGCTGGGGGGTGTATTGATTGTACTGGGGGGGAGTGAGCTGGGGGGTGTAAATATTTTACTGGGGGAAAGACTGAGCTGTGCAATGCAGCCATTGTACGGGGGACAGACTGAGCTGGGGGAAAGACTGAGCTGTGCAATGCAGCCATTGTACGGGGGACAGACTGAGCTGGGGGAAAGACTGAGCTGTGCAATGCAGCCATTGTACAGGGGACAGACTGAGCTGGGGGAAAGACTGAGCCGTGCAATGCAGCCATTGTACGGGGGACAGACTGAGCTGGGGGAAAGACTGAGCCGTGCAATGCAGCCATTGTACTGGGGACAGATTGAGCTGGGGAAAGACTGAGCTGTGCAATGCAGCCATTGTACAGGGGACAGACTGAGCTGGGGGAAAGACTGAGCCGTGCAATGCAGCCATTGTACGGGGGACAGACTGAGCTGGGGGAAAGACTGAGCCGTGCAATGCAGCCATTGTACTGGGGACAGACAGAGTTGGGGGTGTAATAATTGTAACGAACGGCAGACTGAGCTGGAAGGGTGTAATGATTGTTTTGGGGACAGACTTAGCTGGGGGTACGTAAAGATTGCTCTGGGGGACAGACTGAGCCTAGTGTTGTAATGATTGTACTAGGAGACAGATTGACCTGAGGGGAATAGGAGATTTTACTAGTGGACAGACTGAGTCATATTATACCTTGTAGAGAATCCTGCATTCTATACACTATAATGTACATTACAGACATCTATACCATATACACTATACTGTACATTATATATGTCTGACCAAAGTGCTCATTGTCTCAACAGTTGCTCCTTGCTAAGCAGTCCATTACTATTCTAATGAAGTTCTTTAAGGTAGGCTCAGATGAAGTGTTAGCTCTCTTTCTATTTTTAAATGTGTGTAAAATCACATGTAAGGGTAGTGTTACATTTTTAGAAATAAAGTGCTGAGGTGTAAACATGTTTGTGAGAGTCTTACTTGTCACAGCAATCTATGCATTTTTTATAGGTACAATAAGGCTTTTGTTTTATTTAACATATTCCTTTAATATGCAATTTGGGCACTCCCACCATTCAACACTCTGCTTGAGGTGCCAAAAGTTGCCCCAGGTCTTTTACAATCCTAGCAACTCCCCTAATACAATGAAAACCAGGTCCATTCTTTATCACAGCATACTATGCACGCTGGATATTTTTATCAAGCAATGGGACTCAACCTATTATCTTGCACACAGATCCACTGATTTTCTAAAACACTCCTGATGTGACATAAAGGGAAAACATTCATTATGAAAAATTGGCACTCATGAGTTGGTAATACATCTGGTTGGAATTTTAGAATTTATTTCTTAGATTTCAAGCAGGCATATATCCAGGCATGTGAGGCACCTTATGCCAATTTTGAGGGACAAGGGCCTTTTCCCTACATCCAGTCCCTAAGAGGATATGGTGGTTTGTGAGATGATTTTTGCACCCAGCTTAAACTGGATATTGTTCTAAAAAAGCAAGAACATGTTCATGGGACTTTGTACTCAACATATGCAACACAAATAACGCAAATCTGATACAAAGAACTCATTATTTTTGCACAAAAAATATCTCTTTATAAAAAAGGTATATATTGTTGTACAAAAATTATGACTTCTTTGTAGAGTTGTGCGTTACAAATTGTTGCAAAGGTTACTTAATAAAACTGCATAGTGCAAAATCTGGTGCAGCTCTCCATAGAAACCAACCAGCTTCCAGATTTTATTGTCAAAAGCTTAACTGAACAAGCTAAAGTTAGAAGCTGATTGACTACCATGCACAGCTGCACCAGATTCTTAGTGCACCAGTTTTAGTAAATCCCATCCAAAGTCTGAACTTTATAATGATGGGATGTTGGAACAGCAAATAGCAATTTTGGTCCCCATTAAAGTGAAATTTTAGTCAGAAAACTAAGCCTTGCTAGATCACTTTAGTCTGGCCCCTTTTTAGATAGGTGTATAGCTATGTAAAACATTAAAAATAAGTGCCTATACTATCTAAAGTCCAGTAATACACCATCTCATTCTGCTCTGCACATGCTCAGTTGCTCTATATATTTAGGTACTGTGCCTAATTTGTAAAGGCCAATCTGCTGACATCCTAAAAATGTAATGCTGCTCAGGGGCTCTGGGCTTTTTTGGTAGCATAATTATGATTTTTTTTTAATCAAATTGGGTAATGTTCTACTTTTAACTACTAAAGAAGCAAAGTCTGCTTATTTGCTAAAGCCCCCCTCCCCCCTTTTCCTAAAGCTAATAAATATACAGTGCTTAGCTAACCTCCAGATTACATTTGCAGCTCCTAGGTGAGGGTAAAGTAATTGGTATGGTAATTTTGATTGGCAAGTTGGTTTTTTATTAATTCCTAATAAAGACAAACTCTTGACTAGATAATTTGATGGAACCAACCCCTTTAATATATCAGTTGAATTGCATTATCATTTGTCTTTTTGATTTGGACTGAAAATAAATGTTTGGAAATGCTAGAAATGTTTACAAGCGGTATATATTAGATTGTTTTGATCAATTTTAGAGCCAATCATCATTTTTCAAATGATTAAAAAGTATATATATATATATATATATATATATATATATATATTTAGAGGGTGAGTTTCATATAAAATATAGTAATTACAAGGGGCTCTCAAGTCAAACCGGGACTTTTGAGTTTATATATTAAAAGAACACATTTCAAGAAGTGGAAACTGCATTGGTTTTTTGACATACTCCCCTGCTACATTTATACACTTATTCTAGCACTTAACTAATACCTGGAAAGCGTCAACATAGAAAGATTTGTCCTTAAACCTGAACCATCCTAGGACAGCCTGCTTCACTTTGTCATCAGTGCTGAAATTCTGACCAGGTTATGCGTAGATTTTTCAGGATCAGGCGTTCCATGTGCTGAATGTTGACAGGAATGACTGCTGTGGGCTGGAAACCACCATGGCTGAGATCATCACTGATGGACGTATGGCTATCTTTGAAACGTTTACACCATTCAAATGTCTTATTGCAGCTGCGCATCTCATCACTGTACTGTGCTTGTAATCTTCTGTAGATATTCACAGGTTTTATGTCTTCGTTCACAAGAAACTTCATCACCACACGCTGTTCCATGCATGCACTAACACTGTTGTTTGCCAACTTGATTAGTGGTCTCTGGACTGGCCTGCGACATATGCGGCGCCTATCAGTAATAACCAACTACAGAAAAAATGGTAACTGTCCCAACCTATCAGTAATAGGACACACTTGCCACTTACTACTGCATGTAGTACTGCCATGCTAGCATCCCTTTTTATATCTGTAAATTTTAAAGTCTCGGTTTGAATTGAATGGCCCTCGTATAATGACACATTAAAAAAAAACCCTAATTGATTGTAGACAAACAGACAAAAAGTGTTATTCAATGTTACAGTTCAAGGACCCATGTAAAAAGATTTTTTTTCAAATCTATTACATGTATGGCCTTGACACACCAATGTAATTGTGAGTTTCATAGCACAAATGCTCACCACTTTTCTTAATGCTATCAATGCTATCATTATAACAGGCAGCTAACATTTAATGTCGATTTTAGCATAGATTACATCATAATGTAGATTTTACTTTTTTTCCACCTCATCTCAGTTTTTGTGTTACTTGGTCTTTGAAATGTGCATCTTTATTAGTTTGGTTGAATGTACAAAACCTGATGATAATAATAATGATACTGTATACAATTAAAATAGTTATATCATTATTTATTATATATTAGATTCTTCATTATAGAATTTTTAATGAAAACAAAGATAAAATGGATAGGAGAAAGAAGAAGAGAATAATGTCTGAATGGATTGCTCATCAATTGATCAGCCATTTCCTATATTTCAGTTGATTTTTTAAAACATTTGCTTCTTTTATAAAATCAGTCCGTACATTGCACAATTATATCCTTACTTGCATAGTCAAAATTAGAATGCTGTCTTTGTTCCATATTTATCTTGTGGAGTGTGATAGGATTGATTTCCCTAATGAATCACCCTTTTTTTTACTCACAGTAAATATTTGCAATTGGTTTATTACCACTGGGCTCTATTGTTATTGCTGTTAACAAGCTCTCCCAAATCCTTGTCCAACAATGTGAATACTGTAGAATCAATCAATGAGAGAAAGTAATACGATTGTTCTTAATCCACAACTGCTTAAGATTGTCACAATGAGTCTTTGAATTTGGAAAACCCATATTATCTGTGTAAAGAGTCATTTCCTCCGGACATTGTCACATATTAAACAGGGTTTCCTCTCCTACTGTTTTCCCAAATATCAAATTTACATACAAAAATATAAATGGCTTATTTGGTAATACTGTTTGTAGAACAATGATTTGGGATAGCCTAAAACATGCCTTAACGAGCCTGACTGCTGTAAATTTCTGATTAGTTTCCAAAGGCTATTCTAGGTAGGTGCTCTTTAGACTATGTCAAAATTTGACATGTGAGTAAGAGTGGGTGCACTGATCCGAATGCACAGGCTGTGAGCTTGGATCTATGCACACGCAGTGACTGCATGGACACAATTGCATGTTAACGTTTGACATGCAGGCAGAAATGGGTGCACGGTGAATGCACAGGCTGGGCATTTGGATCCATTTACCTACATCTACCCACATGCAATTGTGTCCTTACAGCCTCTGCATGTGCATCCACTACTATGGGCTTGTAGGTAGGTTTTATACATTATGTTTGGTAGGCAGTTGGCTGGCCCAGGCCAGGGAAGGGGTTAATAGTTTGGTTTCTGTTCCCGGGCTTTTTGAACCCAACCTACCCAGGGAGGCTGGGTAAGGGGCTCTCTCTCCCCGCTAAAGATGCTGTGAATCTGTGGAGCTTTGTAGGGGGACTGCTGTGCTCTGCAGTCTGCCAGGGGATACAGGAGCACCTGAGAACTGCCAAGTCATGGAAAATGCCAGAGATGGACTAAAACCTTGCTGAGGTATGCTTTGGCCACTTAATTGAGTTAAATAGGGAATTCTACACTGTACTATTCATGTTGGACTATACTGCAAATCATTAGTAACAGTTGCATCAACTGATCTAAGCCTAGTCTGAAATTACTTTAAAGGGATACATGATGGTTCCTAGCATATAAAAGTTCAGGAAAGCACATATGGGGTATGAAGTAAGTCCATTATAAAAGGTAACCTTGGAAGGAGGAGTGGAAGAGTAGTTGCCATGGGTAACCAAGAACTGGTGTAAAGTGTACAGCAGCCTGTCATGAAGCATGGTACCTGGCATGGTGGAAGGTCCTTTGGTAGAGAGGGGGTTGGTGATCTGTCTTTCTCCCCAGCAGTTGGTTCCCCAGAGGAATTGGGACTGAACCCGTATTACGGAGACCCACAGCCTAGCTGCATGGAGAGCTTAAGGAGTTAAGTGAGAGCATGCATGAGGTCTGTTGTATGTGCTCGATGGGACCCCATTCTGACACTGTGACGGGGGTGACAAAGGTACGCTGGAAGGGTGGAGAGGACATACCTCCTAAATGCAACATATCACAAACAAGATATGTAGTAACACATGACAGAGGAACTCTGCATTTCACACAATACACGTAGTTCATGGCTCATCTCTAAGTTTTGGTACCACCATAATGCTTGACTTTCACATGAACGCGGTCCCCACCTGGCCCCGGGCATTGACGAATGTTTGCATGGTGAAAGATACCCCCATGTGCAGGGTGGGTGGCCCCACCCACAACTTGGCTCAGTCATCAAAGATATGCCTCCTAATGCCCACGGACTGCCTGAACAGAGCTCCAAGGTGGATGCACATTCATCTGCCAGCAGCTCTGTATAGAGGACTGGCTTCCCTGTCTGAATGAGCCCTAAATGTACATAATTACAAACAAAAAAAAAAGCTTTTTTTTATGCTTGATTTTTCTGCCATCTCCTGGCAGAAAGCTCCAGCCTACATAAGAGTAGTTTTTGAGTAAAAAAGTTTTATTGAAAGTTTTCATATTACAATGTAACAAGAAGACAAAATGACAACAGTTTGTTCCACAACCATAAACATTGTATAAAGAGTGTCATATAAAAAGACATGCTACCCATACAAGCCTGTGCAGAAGACCTTATGCCGGCCATAGACGGGTCAAAAATCAGCCGATTTTTCAGACGAAAAAAAAATCGGCCAATTTTTGCACTGTTAGTGGGTTAACTGGTCGGCCATTTTTCGGGGTTTTTTGCACAGTTTTTTTATCGGTCATGTTGGAAAATTCGTGGCCGATTTAGACGATCAGCTGATTTTCCCAGCAATGATGGGAAAATCGGCTGATCGTTTTACCGATAAAAAATCTGCGCATGAGCCGTGACCTGCAAGGTTGCCAGCATTCTTTTACTGTAAATGCACATACACACATGTGTTTATATATATATATATATATATATATATATATATATATATATATTTATTTATTTTTTCTGAAAGTCCAAAATAAAATTATTTTCCTAGAAAAGGTAATGAGGGAAGAAGAGGAAGAGGAAGAGGAAGAAGAAAAATTATTTTCCTAGAAAAGGTAATGAGGGAAGAAGAGGAAGAGGAAGAAGAAAAAGAAGAAGATTTTATTCTGCTAAAGTGAATCGATCATAGGAATGGGAGACACCTGAATCCTTCCTAAGAACTGGAAGTCTCGTCCGCTATTATATTTTATGTGAAAAAGTCTTGTGGTTGCAACAAATGTATCCATTTGTATCCAAATAAAAACATAATGTATTTGTATTGCTGTCACATTGTATGGTGTGCTCCCCTGTCTCTGTCAAACTGGTTTTTTGTCCCATTCTTTTGTGAGCATTGGTGGCAGCATCCATGGCGGCAACGACTGATTTTCCGTTTATCGGCTGACAATTCGGCCGATAAACGACCCATCTATGTGCTGCTTTACTGTGTTTCTTCTGATAAAGGCTCTTTGTGAAATGTCTTCAATGTTTAATCATGTTTTCAACAAGTAGTAATCACCGCTTACTAAAATCAAGAGCCCCTAATCTCTACATTTACTAACCTAATCCCTAACCCTAAATAACCTCTCTTTATATTTACCTCTTCCTGTACTGGGAACCTCTACTCTGGTACTAAAAGCTTGCCATACCATTCCCACAGCACTTTAACCAATTCAATACAGGGCATTTTACCCCCTTCCTGCCCAGGCCATTTTTCAGGTTTCAGCGCTCTCACACTTTGAATGACAATTGCGCGGTCATACAACATTGTACCCAAATTAAAATTTTATCATTTTCTTCACACAACTAGAGCTTTCTTTTGGTGGTATTTAATCATCGCCGGGGTTTTTATTTTTTGCTAAATTAACAAAAAAAGACCGAAAATTTTGAAAAAAAACCCACGTTTTTCTTTGTTTCTGTTATAGAAGTTTGCAAATAAATAATTGTTCTTCATAAATTTAGGCCAAGATGTATTCTACTACATGTCTTTGGTGAAAATAACCCAAATTAGGATGTATTTTTTAGTTTGTAGGAAAGTTATAGAGTTCACAGACTATGGCATAGATCTGAATATTGATCAATCCTGAAGTACTGACAGCCAATCTAATTTCTTGAGGTCCGAGAATGTCAGAACAGGACAGATATCCTCCAAATGACCCCTTTTTGCAGAGTAGACAGTTCAACGTACTTCATAAGAGGCAATGGCGAGTTTTTTTGAAGTTGTATTTTTTTTGTCATAATTTTTGGAAAGTGAAAAAATTAAAACAATTATTTTCACTATTTTTTTTTTACATACTGTCACCAGTGCAGTACAGCGTCATCATATAACTGGCATGGCGGTGATCAGGGACACTGACTGGTGACAGTGTGAAAAAAAATATATATATATTTTTTTTTATTATTTAAAAATTTTTATTACATTTGTTTTCTTTTTTTTTTAGGATTTTTTTTCATATTTCACTATGTCCAAAGTAGTACAATGTTACCATAGATTGGGGAAGTGTTCAGTATTTATTTTTTTTTACACAATTTGCTTATAGCAAAGAATTACTTTGCTATAAGCAAGCATTTACCTGAATGACATCGATTCATTCAGGGTTTTTTTTTTTTTTTTGTGCTTAGCTGTGATTTGGCCACAGCTAATCACATGACATGTGCATGTGTTTAGCTGTGACCATTTACAGCTAGACACTAGTATACAATGGATGGCATGAATGAAGCCATCCATTGTATACAACTGTCATGTGACCTGCTGTGATTGGTCACAGCAGGTCACATGGTACCGGCAACGGGGCCGATACTCAGATCTGTCATCGGCTGTGTCCGAGGTACACGGCCGGTGACAGATTGCACCACTGCGCGGCTCTGCAAGCGCGCGAACTGCACATGTGCGGGAGTACGCCATATGACGGCCTCCCGGAAAGCTAGTGCATTTTTCCGGACGCCATATGGCTTTTGGCCAGGCGTCAAATGGTTAAGCTATTGCTTTGTGATTGTCATGTCATTATTCAGTCTAAACATCCTTTGACATGCTCTCTGGACACCGCTACAAAGAACAGCTATCCCAGTTGGAGCTTTCATATTAGTTATTCGTATCTGGCAGTTGCAGATTACCCATTTATTTGCTGACCATACACAACATTAATTGTGTACTATGCTATACTATGCTGTGTAACAAAGTTGCACATTTTAGAGTTGGGACATTGGCACCTGTATCCTTTGCATTGCAGAGGTTGGTCTATGGTGCAGATGATTCCAGCAGCAGGAAAGGGGCGTACGCAAGCAAATAATTAACTTAGAAGAAATGAGGTTTGGTATGAGGTTTAGAGAAAAGGGAAAAAAACAAGGGAAGCACTCCCCTAGTGTAAAAACTTCTTTTTATTAAGGACAAAACATAAAGTAATCCATTAAACTCATATTTCTCCAATGTACAGAAGCATGTCACAAAGGGCTGGTTGTCTGTGTTCCTCTGATCCATCTATCCCTGCTGTATGTTTTTTTGTGTTCCTCCAATGGTAGATCAAGAGGATTGAGCTGAGCAGCCCATCTTCTTCTGTGGACTTTCCCCGGCTCAGTCATCTTGGTCTTCCACTGGAGGAACATAGAAAAAAACAAACAGCAGGGATGGATGGATGAGAGGGGCACAGACAACCAGCCCTTTGTGACAGGTTTGTGTACTTTAGGGAAATGGTAGTTTAATGGATTACTTTATGTTTTGTCTTTAAAGGTTCACCTTTTGTAACATGTTACATGTTACACTCATATTCAGGGTGTAGCATGTAACATGTTACGAATGGAATGGTCCCCGTTCCTACCTGTTCCCCTCTGTGACAGGTAGCGGGAGCTCTTCTATTCTCTGCTAGTTGTCACAACTGTAAAAAAAGTGGCCATGAGGGGCTCTACCCGCCCGACCGCATCATTCATGGTGTTCTGTGAATGAATGAACTACAACTCCCGACGGCCTTTGAGGCTGTTGGTTTGTAGTTCTCAGTGAACTACCACGGTGCTGTGGAATGCTGTAGTAGTTCATTGATTCTTCCTGTCAGTATATCTGCTTGCTTCTACAATGCATACAGGCAAGCAGATATACTGACAGGTCTGCATGGGACCTGCATGGTGCCAGCGATCTGCTGATTGCTGGTGCAATGCTTTAGAGTTTAATGTGAGTTTAATGGATTACTTTATGTTTTGTCCTTAAAGGATAAGTTCACCTTTTGTAACATGTTACATGTTACACCCATATTCAGGGCAACTATATGGAAGTATAAGCAAAACTTTTTTTTCTTTATTTTAGATGGAGTAATGGAGGGTCCCGTTAGGGAGATTTCACTTCCTACCCCACAGCAAAAACAGGAAGTGAAAGAAAATCCCAACAAATTAATAGAAACCCTTGGGGACCCTCAGGCCAACAGAACTAGTGTCCCAATTGGAATATTTCCCCTCTATTACTTTTCTGGGGACAACCCAAAATGTGGGATTTTCTTTTACTTTCACTTTCAATGATAATGGTAAACAGGACAAATAGAGGTGTTTATTAATCTATCTCCATTCTATTTAAAACGTGAACATTTTTTTTACTTTAGTTGTACTTTAATGTTAGGGATACAGAGATCTGTTCGAGTTATCAAGAGGGTAAAAGGAAAGTTAGTGTTAGGCATAGAGTCATAGCGGTACAGGGAAGAGCAGTATAAAGGTTAATGTTACATTAAATGGCTAGTGTGAGGATTAGTGTTGAGTACCATAATAAGGGGTTGGTGAAGGTGTTAGAGTTGGATGGAGGTTTTTGTTTGGATAAAGGTTTTTGTTTATTGTCATGCATTCTATGCATTGCTATCTATATTTGCTATCTAACTGTTAATTCAGTATTTTCTCTCAAAGCAATTATTTCCCATCGCTTTTAGGGACTGATATCCATCTTTAAAAATAACAAAATAATAATTCATATAGTGAACCAACTTCAATCAAATCCTCTCTGTGAGAAATATTAATTCAGACTGAAGTAAAAGAGTGAAAAACAGGAGAGCACTTTCTCAAACACGTTTAGACATGCAGAAATCAATCTGCAAAACGTTTAAATTTTCATAGGCCCAGATAAAGTCTTGAAACAGTTCTTGTAAGCTTCTCCCAATTAATTTGCACAATACTGCAAGTATGATGTGTTTATTATTTTAAAGGAAAAAAAATCAAGCCTTTAGAATCACTGTAAGCTGGGCATAGATTTTTTATTTCATTCAGCTGGCAGTTTGAGCAAAAAAATTGAACAGCTTCCCCCATCCACACAAGCAAGGTGGATGGAGGAATCCTCATTGCTAGGACATTGTATTCTGACAGTGGGACTTTCTTCAATTGGCTGAGGCTGGCTGATTGAAAAAAATATACCAACAAAAGTGGAAGTAAAGACAACTTTTGTCAAACAAGCCTGGCCACACATGAATCAAAATTCATCCAGTCCCCGCTGAACCAGATGAATTTTGATCTATCTATGGCCAGTTTAGATCCATGTATTACCAGATTTGCTGGAACAATTTAAAGTGGTTGTAAAGGCTCAAGGGTTTTTTACCCTCATTCATTGTATGCCTGAAGATAAAAAACCTTTCTATGTGCAGAAGCACCCCCATCCCCCCTAATACTTACTGGAGTCTCCTTTGGATCCAGATATGAACAACAGTCTCGGCTCTCCGGGTACTCTCCCTCCTCATTGGCTGTGACAGCATCGGGAGCCATTGGTTAATCATGACCATTGAGCCTATGAGGAAAGAGAGGGGACAGGGCCAAGCCATGGCTCTGTGTGTGAATGGACACATGGAGCAGCAATGCAGGAACAAGCCTGCTTGGGTGCCCCCAAAGAACGTTGCTGGCTCTGGGGGCACTTGGCAGGAGGGAGGGGCTAGGAGCGCCAGCAGGGGACCTGAGAAGAGGAGAATTGGGGCAGCTCTGTGTAAAACCACTTATTTGTTATTTTTTTTTTTAAAAAAAAGTTTTTTATATCAATTTAACTAATTGTGTTGCAAGATATATTGTCTGTAATTTATTCTGCCAATAATATCCCTTCATACAGTACAGAACTGACATTTTAGATCTATTAATATATGATCAGCCATGACATGAAATCAGTATACAGAGATGTAAAATGTGCTTGTAGGATGTCAGCAACTAAGTTTGGTCATTATCAAACCACTTTCATTATCCATGTGGAGTAAACCAAACATTCTGCACACAGTGGATATAGGCAAATCTGCAAATATCTAAACAACAAGCAGCTGTATGAAATGGACTGATTTGTATGGTTCAGCAAAGTTTGACACAGTGGGGAGAATTTCCCCATCCACATTCAATGTGTGGATAGGGAAATCAGTTGAGTTTTTCCATTCAGCCAGCCGGAAAAAACTGAACCATGTATGGCCAGTTGTAAAGTTGGATCAAATTCATATTCATAAAGAATAATTACCACATAATGTTGAAAGAGCCACTCACTTAAGGCGGGGCTGCACTTGTCAGACATATAATCTTGTTCTTGAAGGAGAACTTAGTACTTAGAATTGTTTCACAGTATGAGATGCAGCATTTCTAAGTGGCTTTGGTTATTCACTTTAGATATTTGCAGAGCCATGAATGTGGTTCATTCTTCCTGTGGACAAGGTGTACTGTAGTAGCTTCATCGAGTAATCACAATAAGTCAATTGTTGCACTCCTTAATTACATGCTACATTGTATTGTCAACCCTTACATCACTCCATCACAGTACAACACAGAGGTTACAACAAGAGACCTGCTAAGTATTTAAAAAGAGGACATGGGAAATATAACACTACCGGGATTTTTAAAATGCTGTGGAAAAAAGTCAACCAAGACTAATGTAAGTCATTTTCAAATAATTTATCTTCTATACATTCTTTTAGTACATATATTAGTTTTTTATCTAACCAGTGTAAAAATGTTATCTTTCTATACTATGTGATCTATAAATATGACCTTCCTTCCTTCCTCCCTTCCCTCCTTTGCTAGGATTAGAAGTGAAAAAAGTTTTAAACTTGATTCATGATGGAAACTTTTGTGCTATAATTTGTTATATTTAATTGGAACAAGTAATTAACACACATTACTGTATTTATGCTATATGCACTAAACGTACTAATGGAGTAATTTGAAAAGAAAAAGATAAGTTATTAAATGAAAAGAATTTACTTGTCTTCAGTAGAATTTAATATTATTATTATTAATAATAATTATAAAAATCTGCTAATAACATTCAGCTCTTTTCCTTTGTGACTATGAGTATTTGATGTTTTTGTTCCTGGACAGATTCCAATTAAAAGCCTATAACTTTTTTTTAAACTTGGTCAGAGTATAGATCATCTCTTTCTAAACTGTCATCATAATGATAGGGTGATGGATTACTGCGGGAAAATCTGTACAGCTGATCTAGGTCTTTGACTGCAATAAAGATCATAGCTGTTAGCAATGCGCATGATATAAATTATTAAATTGAGTTTGCCAAATTATAGACTAGGGTTTATTTTCTAAGGGGGATTAAGCATGGTCACTTTGCAAATGGTGTGCACACTTTGCTTGTGTGTACATTTAAGTTGTGTTCAATTCAATCATCTAATCATATACAAGAAAAAATCAAGTTTTTAAAATATTTTCCTTGTACTTGATTGGGTAGTGAACATAGTTTTGCCTTTTTTGCTAGGTTAAGTGAACTTTCACTTTGCTACATAACTAACCTCTACTACTTTGGTGGAACAGTCAAGTCTGATTGAGCAAAAATAGGTAGTATGGAAATGCTGTAGGTCATACCAACCAATCAGAAATGGTTTTACTTGACTAAAGTGCAATCTGAGTAGTTAGTATTAGTTTTAGTATGATTCATATTTGAATTTGATTTTGCTCTACTTACTGAATAAATCTGAAAGTTGAGAACTATGCTAGGTTCTAATATCATCAATTAATGTGGAATAAACATGACTGAAAGCAGCAAATATAATACCATGCATGTCTTCCTATTAATTTATTACCCACAGTTATATTGTTAAAGTAACATTAAATCTTAATTGTTTTAATTAAAATAGCAAGCATGGTATACTTGCCTGCTCTGTGCAAGGTCTCTCCCTTTGTACCCTCCTTTTGTTAGGCTACCAATTCAGTATACATATCTCTAGACAAAAAATGCAATGATGATAGGTGTATCTGTCACATTCACTTACCCAGATTTACCTAGATCTTCATTTGTTTGCTACTCTTAACATAGATCATTTCAACATACCTATGTCTGTTTTCCCAATCCAAACATACCAAATACAGGTGAATCAGTACTTAACACTAATTGGCCCTAGTCTGCATTGTTGAAAAGCATTCATAAAAAGAAAAACAAGTCATAGAAATAGGAAGGCTGACTTACTAAAGAGGTTGATAATCTGCACTCAGAAATCTGTGTAATTATTCACTTCAATTAGCCAAGCAAATAAAAACTAAATTCCTGTTCATTTTAGATACTCAATCATCTGCACATGACTGGATAGTTAAACACAATTTTAGCTTTTGTTTTCAATGTATTTTTTTTTGGGGGGGGGGATTAGGTCAAAAATTTAATGCGGCTCAACATATTTTTTCTTTTTCAGGATAACACAAGTGTGAACAGCACAAATGAAAATCCAGAACGAGAGTTTTGGTCTAGCAAAACAGATTACTTGCTGTCTTTGGTGGGGTATGCCGTAGGACTTGGAAATGTCTGGAGATTTCCATATCTATCGTACAAACATGGTGGAGGTACTGTGAAGAATACACTGTCTGCTGAATACCATGACTGAGATCAGTTAAAAAAAAGTATATATATATATAGAGAAAAAGTATATATATAAATAAATATATATATATATATATATATATATATATCAATTAGGGTTCCCTCACACCTTTTTAGTGATCCAGTTGCAAACATAAAGATACTGTTCCATATTGTCCAAAGTGTCTAAAGGTAAAAACTGTTCTTGCTGCTCATAGCAATCAAACAGATAATTAAGTAAAAAAACAATGCAAATTAACAATTGTCAGAAAGCACTATAAAAACAGGAGTGTATTTGGCACAATACTTTTTTATTGAATATATTTATATTCATCAAAATATATTCAATAATAATGTTTAGCTTTTTTATCCAGAGGGGCCCTTTAATTTTTTTCACATTTCACACCCAAAGAATGAAAAGGAGCTATTAAATTTCCCCCACTTAAAAAGCATTGTGTCTAATGTTTGCCTTGATACATAAACTTCAGAGTAAACAAGCTGAATCAATGCTTTGCCTTGTTCCCTACTAGGGTCATTTTAATAAACTGTTATTGTCTTCTTGTTTGCCTTTAAAAGGCTACAGAACAACTTTCTAAATTACATAGTCATCAATGATGATTTTGTTTCATGTCTCCTATATCTACATTTCATAGTTGTGCAAAAAATAAAACCTGGTTCAAAAACAAATGGGCCATCCAAGAGCAGAATGTAGATCATTAAAGTAGAATTCCAGGTTTCATTTCACTTTACATGGTTCATTTGGGCCAAGCTGACCCAAATTAACTATTTCCATTACAGAACGATGTGCTGTAATGGACTGTAATAATATTTGCTGCATACAGTAAGTGGTGCTGTGTTTTGGAAGTAGTACAAGTGACTGCCCATGTGCTTCTGAAAAAAGGAGTCAGAGTGAGTGCTTCTCCAACATTCAGGGGAAGCCTTGTATTTTTATCAATGAAAACAAGGCTTGATTGGCCAAGGTGTAGAGGAGGGCAGATGATATCACAATTTCCACCTTGGCCAAACAGAGGAAGCCGTGTATTGTGCAATATCTTAAAGCCTGCCTAACATTAACCAAAATGTTTTATTTGGTATTATATAGAGTAGAAAAGTGTTAAAGCTTCTGTAATTTTTTTGTTGCCATTGGAGAGATTCCCCTTCACCTCCTGACAGGACAAAAATGATTGGAATTCTCTCCAAAAGGGGCACATAAATGAATATTTCGGTACAGAGAGCAAGGGATAGAGTATTTATGGCTGTTTGTGCTTATCTGTTCTGACACCTACAGTCCTATTTTTATGGGTTTCACAGGGACAGGAAGTGAAGGAAAATTGTCTCAATAAGGATCACAGAAAGAAATAAAACCTGTTAACTATTTCACACATACAGGTGTGACTAATTTCAAGTGGATCACACAAATCATAACGCACACATCATCATGTGCTATTCTTTTCAAACACTTTACATTCCCTCAACATAAGGGCTTACAAGTAGATAGGTCAGTAATTATTATACCTATAATGAGTTATCTATTACACTTTTTGTATCTGCTGGTTTGCTATACGCCTTTGATATAAAGATATACCTCACCGCAATTTGTACTACAATTCAAACCCATAGCCCGTCTGTGAAACGGGATGCTGCATATTGTGTCTATGACTGTGATCTATATTTGTATGTACATTGATCTGCCTTAACTTTCCCAATAAAATAATTTTTGAAAAAAAAAAAAAAACTATTTCACACTCTATCCAAGACTAAAAAATAAAAGCAAAATTGACTGGACTTAAGACAGACATAGCTCAACATTTTGGTCTATGGGCAGGCTGGTTGTTCTGAAGTTGATCTATAGATCAACTTCAGTACAACCAGCTTGTAGCTTTTTTTTTTTTGTATGATTACTGCCAATGGGTATAGCCAGCAGCAGTAATCATTGTATTCTGACAGCAGGGAAACCTCCCACTGTCAGGATACTACAGCACAGTGAGAGGGATTATCCCATCAACACAGTTAGTGTTGATGGAGGAATCAAGCTTTTATTTTCCCTTTAACCCATGGTTGAAGGAAAGAAAATTGCTTTATTTATGGCCAACTTTAGGCTTTAAAACAGTCCTGTGTGTATGGTCTAGATGTTGCTATCAATAGCTGAATGTGTTGTATCACTATGATCAGGTCTTGCATGTATATGTCCATCCTAATACTGTAGCTATAAATGTTACTTACACACCCAGCAAGTCTAACATACAGGTTATTCATTTCTTTAAGCAATTCGGATGTTCAGACTCAGATACCAAAGCAACTTAAAATTCAGAAACTTTACATTTAAATGGTTGCAATAATGTGCGTTTAAACAAATAATGTGCTGTTCTTATTTGTTTTAGGTGCCTTCCTGATCCCTTATGTAATAATGCTGGCTCTGGCAGGTTTACCTTTATTATTTTTAGAGTGCTCACTAGGCCAGTTTGCCAGCCTCGGACCCATTGAAATATGGAGAATTGCCCCCTTTTTCCAAGGTAATCTTGAATTATTAATACTAGAAATCAGAATCTAGGAATACTTAAAATTCACAACAGCTGGAATAAACTGCCCCCCTGGACAGCCCAAAATAATTGAATTGAATTATTCCTCTTTTAACTGTCATTAAGAGTCAACATTACTGAAGGCCACCTGACGTGAAAGACATATAGGGGTTTATTTACTAAAGCTGGAGAGTCCAAAATCAGACTCACTTCTGCATAGAAACCAATCAGCTTCCAGGTTTCATTGCCAAAGCTTCATTGAACAAGCTGAGGTTAGAAGCTGATTGGTTTCTATGCAGAAGGGAGTCTGATTTTGGACTCTCCAGCTTTAGTAAATAAACCCCATACTGTTCTGGAAAAAATGTGCAACAAGCCAAAGTGAAGCAAAATTCCAGATCTGCATCTTTATTCCAGATAATTGACTCAGAAACGATTATAGCCAGGGTGATAGACAGGCAATTAGCATTATTTTTTATACATTATTGTTATTATACAGTATTTATACATAATTATTTCTTATATGACAGGTGTCCTTTAAGTTAATATAATTTATAAATATAATAGATAATAAATAATGGTGTAAATGTTTATTCTATGACATGGATGCAATCAATACAAGTATTTTTAAATATAGCTAGAATAAGTAAGGTAAATCTATTGTTATATTAGCTTTGTGTGGTCTCTTGCACAGCAGGCCTATGAAAGGGAGGGGACACCTCTGTGAGCTAATAAAGGCTGTAAAGTTTTGCATTTAATCTTACACATGGAGCTTGCTGTCAGGAGAAGATAGCAGGGTGATGAACTTCACTGAGTGGTAGGAGTGGAAGTGGACTTCAGTTTTCTAAAAAGTGGACTGGGGGTGAAAGGGTGATCAAGCCACATTGCTTAACTGCAATAGAGAATCATGAGGCCACGAAATTTGCTATGCAGTGCTCCATGGGTGTTTGGTTTACAGCACTGGCTGAGCAGAATTAAGAATCCTTTAGCACTTTATTCGATTGCAAATAAATACAGTATATATGTTTAACTGTGTTTTAGCTGTTTGCCTGAAGTTAAGCTTTAAAAAATGATAGTACCAGTAGGTAAACATTTGATTACTATAAAATAGGAGAACATTTGAGAAATGTAATTCCTTGAAAACCTCAGTTGGCAAGTAAAGCTAAAAGGCTTTGTGTTTTAGTAAGCGGACCTAAAACCATTAACCCTGTTTTTCTTTTAAAAATCCCCAATGCTTACCTAACACTTAATCCAAGATTAGTAAACCTACAGGTTCTTCTGTCTATAGATATGGTTGGAGACCCACATTATTTTTATCATCAGACAGAAACTGTGCCACTGTTTGGTTGGTTAAAACTCATGTGAATCTTCCAGTCATTCGTATAGCTGTGATCCCAGTCAGATCAGGGGATTCTACTGTCCAACATGTGAAGCACTGTGGAAGAGACTTTGCCGGTACATGTCAGAAGAATTAGACCGCTGTATCTATATATTGCTCAGTAATTGTTTGCTGAATACTATCAAATTAGGCTAAAAAGATAACTCTATGAGTAGACATCTCTAACAGAACCACACTACTAGGCAGGGCCCATGCTAGACTATTTTGCAACCTAGGCAAGACCAACTACGTGAGCCCCCCCCCCTCCAAAACTCTCCCCCATCAAGTCACCTTTCACATATCCCTATATTCCTCATCATATCCTCCAAACAGTAACTTAGCCCGCCACCACATCTGTCAACTTCTTCAGCCACACCCACCTGTCAAGTTTAAACCCAGTGGCACCAATTTCACTTCTTAATTCTGCCTCAACTAGCATAGCTGACACTCAAAAATACTCCAGCCTGGTCAATATCTCACTTTCCAATGTCCCCCACCCCCTTTCCTACCATCCTCTTCCTATCCATCAGCCAGCAAAGTTCCCTCTCCACAAGTGTCCTACCGCTACCTCAGTTTTCCTCCTGATCCATGCCAGCATCACTCCTGCTCCTACAGACGGCATAGCTGATGCATCATCTCCACTC
This sequence comes from Staurois parvus, assembly GCF_062004578.1. Lineage (NCBI taxonomy): Eukaryota > Metazoa > Chordata > Amphibia > Anura > Ranidae > Staurois > Staurois parvus. Next base: position 5,989,844 of record NW_028318841.1, read on the forward strand.
CTGCAGTGCTGTTTCAGCATTCCTTTCCACCCTGCCAGTAGTATTCCCGCTCTCAAAGCCAGCACCCCTCCCGTTCCTGTCAAATACAGCCCTATCATCCATTCCAGCCACTGCGCCCAGATGGCCGGCTCATCACATCCTTCCAGTTGTCACTGCTGTCCAGAGCCATCTTTAATGTTGATTGGACCATGGGCAAACATTTTCTTGGGACCCCACCAATGCAATTTCATGTCCACCCCCAACAAAGTATTAGAGAAGGGGAGGTATGTAAATATTAAATAGTGCAGTATTTTTAAGAATGCGGCCACCATACCTGGAGCAGATGTGAAAGTAGTCTTGTGGTAAGGATGGGGTATACTGCAGCAGGGTACAGTGTTATAGAGATCAGTCTCCCCGGTACCAAGAAAAGGTAGTATTAGGTGGGGGCAGGGTAAGTAGAAAGGGGTGCAGTGTTCTAGAGAGTGTGACTTCTTAGTACTACGAGTGAGCAGAATGAGATGGGGAAGGGTACGTAAGGGGCTATAGTTGACTAGGGCTCCCCAGTACTAATGGGGGCATGTAGCTGGGTACAGAGTAAGGGAGTGCAGGGTTATGGAGCATGGGGCTCCCTGGTACTATGATGGGGCAGTGTTCACAGTAAAGTGGTGCAATATTTAAAAGAGTGGGGTCCCCCAGTAAAAGAAGGGAGTAGGGTACATACCAAAGTGTAGTGTTAAATAAATTGGGCCTTCCCAGTACGAAAAGTGACTGCATAGGTTGGGAGAAAGGATACATAGTAATGGGTGCAGCATTATATACATTGGGATGATGGGTGCTCCCTTGTACAATCAGGGTGCAGAGTTAAACAGAATGGATCAGTATAGGGTTGGAGAAGGGTAAATAGTTGTGGTGCAGTGTTATACCATCTGGGGAAGTATGGGGTGGGGGCAGGGTAAATAGTGAGTGGTACAGTGCTCTATAAAGTGGGTCAAGGTGGGTCCAGGTGAATAGTGAGGGGTGCAGGGTTCTATGGGATTGGGGCAGGGTGAACAGTGATAGGTGCAGGGTTCTAGGAGGTGGGGGTGAAGTGTATAGTGAGGGGTGCAGGGTTCTGTGGGGTGGGGGCAGGGTGAACAGTGAAGGGTTCTATGGGGTGGGGGTAGGGTGAACAGAGAGGGGTACAGTGTTCTGTGGGGAGGGGTGTGTAGTGAGGGGCTCAGGGCTCTATGAGGTGGGGAGAACAGTGATGGGTGCAGGGTTTTATGAGGCGGGGGCAGGGTGTATAGTAAGGGGTGCAGGATTCTATTAGCTGGGGGCAGGGTGAATAGAGAGTGGTACAGTATTCTATGGTGTGGTGTGTATAGTGAGGGGTGCAGGGTTCTATGGGGTGGGGGCAGATTGAAAAGAGAGGGGTAAAGTGTTCTATGGGGAGGGGTGCATAGTGAGGGGTGCAGAGTTCTATGGGGTGGTAGCAGGGTGAACAGTGATGGGTGCAGGGTTCTATGGGGTGGGGGCAGGGTGAACAGAGAGGGGTAGAGTTCTATGGGGTGGGGTGTATAGTGAGGGGTGCAGGGTTCTATGGGGTGGGAGCAGGGTGAACAGTGATGGGTGCAGGATTCTATGAGGTAGGGGTGAGGTTTATCGTGAGGGGTGCAGGGTTCTATGGGGTGGGGGCAGGGTGAACAGTGACAAGAGCAGGCTTCTATGAGGTGGGGATGAGGTTTATCGTGAGGGGTGCAGGGTTCTATGGGGTGGGGGCAGGGTGAACAGTGACCCTGGATCAGAGCCTTCTGTACTGATCAGAGCTGGGAGGAGTCGGACAGAGAGGAAGCAGCTGGTACTCATGATTTGGGCATCAGTGGAGACCGGTCTCTTCCCGAAGCACATCTGCTTGGCTGGGGGGTGAGTCTTCATCATGAAGGAGGGACTGGGACACAAGGGAGGGATCCAGGGGCACAGGCACAGCCATCTCCGCACTATACTTATGTGGTGCCCCGCCCCCCATTCACTTCCAATCTGCTACCACTGCTCAGTGTCAATCACTGAGAGTCGGGCACAGCACTGATCACCGGGATCTGCCATCCCTGATCCACAACTCCATCCATGGCACTACCCCACTACCAGCCCCACTCCTCCATCCACCGATCACCCTCCACTACCCTCTCTCCCTACCACTGCTGCCTTCTGAACTACTGGACTGACACACAGCACTGCTCTACACTGCCCCACCACACTCCCCTATACACTCCACTAATATAGACTGCCATACCAAACTGCCCTCCCAGCAGCCATGGCTGCGCCCTAGGCGGCTGCCAAGTTTGCCTAGTGATAGCACTGGCCGTGCTACCAGGCTTCATAGAGCCATGTAGATAGTTTCAGAGAAAACAAAACTTTCAAAATTGTGAAAAGATGTCACACAAGTAGGTAAGATTCTAGAATGTGTGAAACAGGAGAGTGTTTAAATGATGAAGTTACAAGGTTATGATGAGTCAGAAATAATTACCAGATGCATTATGAATATAATTTTAAATATTTAGGCAAACAGGATAGTACAAGGGTGGTACAGACATGTGATTGTAGCAATACCTGCATATGAACCTTGCAGAGGCATTTAAAATAAAAAAGGAAAGCCAGGCCAAGAAATTAATATGGAAATTATATCTTGGCACATTAAAAAATATTTCTCTGGTAATCATTGTAAAAGAGAAATAAAGGAAGTAAAATAGATTTTTTATTTCCTCTTTAGTCTGAGCACAGCTTCCCTTCACCACTTTACCTTTTTACCAGACCACCAGCTTGTTATCACCACTTCTCCAGTAGTACACCACCACCAACATGACAATCCATCTGCCTCAATAATTCAGGGCATAGAAAAATGGCTCTACTAGTCGCAGACCAACTCTGCAAAGGCAATCCTGCTGCTGTGAATGGTGTACTTGTGAGTGGTAAGGGCAAACTCCTTGCAAGAAATTTTCCCTATGCCTGTCCTCTCACCACTCTTCCAGCCCCTGCTGTTGCTGTACTGAAGAAGGGAAAGCAGGATATGGGTTCAGATGAAGGCAGGTTTACTTTAAGGCAACCTGAGCATTGCTGCCTATGAGACAGTATATAGTAGCGTTGTGTCTACCTTTTGATGGTAAAATCTGTTGCTTTGCAAATCCCTGAAAGTCATTTAAAATTATGAAAATCAGAATCCTTGATTTTGTAAAATTGGTTCAAATGCAAACATTATTTGTTTAATATAGTCTTCTTATTTATTACATTTGGTCCATTCAAATCATGCATCATATTTCACAGATTATTAACATTACTTACATGCAATATGTACCCAAGAGATTAGTATCTGGCTGAGAGATGTCACAATGCAACTTTAAAAACTTTAAATGTAAAGTGAAACCATCGAAAACAACTATTATGTGCATTATAGGTGCAGCCATATACATACAATGGATTGACTAGGCTTTGGGTGTGACTATTTCCTGTGTTTAAATGGACATAAGCATTCTACATTGGATGTAACGTGGCAGGTACATGGTACATGGTACATGTACATGTGGAAAAATAAGTGACCGAATCTAATAGGGAATGGAATCATGGCTCAGATAGATAAATGAAAAAAATGCGGTGCTCTATCTCATCATAAATAGAACCATAATCTTTAGAAACACAAAGTGACAGTCCAATAATTTTTTTTTTCTATAATAAACATCCAATCCAGTATATGTTGTGTTATCATCCAGCAATATTCAACACTGTGCTTGACTTGTGACCCTACTCCCTGCTCACCTTGACCATCTTTTTCATTTCTTTAATTTTGAGTGTGAGTACACCAGAGTAGTGAGTGCAACAATCTTCTTCCCTGATAGTATTACTATAATTGTAATGTAGCAGCGCATAGATCTTTACCGTTTGCATGACTCAGATGGAGCTGCTTCAGGCCTAAATATGGCATCCTGGCATGAAGAGGTGCATGGCACACCACAAATATCTAAGGAGGAATCAAAATAATTTTTTTGCTGATGGACTCTCAGGATCCTGGCTTATAGGCCAGCCTGTAATACCATCAATCTGCAGTTTGAATTTTTGGTTGAGCTGCCCCACATTTGCCACATAATTCATACATTGCAGTACACTTGCTTTTTTGGCTATACACATTTCTATCCTCATTGCCTTTATATTCATTCCATTTTGTTATTTCAGACTATTTTACATTTCACTATTCCTTTACTGGAAAAAGTAAGCAGGCTGGTAGAACCTGTTTAACGAAAAAGCCATTCTAAGCTGCCAGAATCAGATTTTGACATTTATAAGCATTGTGTTACTAGGTAAAACAATTTACCAATGATTGTAATTATTGAGAATTCAAGTCTGTCTTGCACTTACTGTCAGTGATTGCCACATTATGTCATAAGTACCTAGCTGTACACTTTATTTTTAACTTTATTTGACCATTTAAAAGGAACATTTCAAGACATGAATATAGAAATTGCCATATCTTAATTGGTAAAGAGAAGATACATTAAGGCTTTGCTTTACTACTAAGTGAGTCAGTAAGCCAGAACAAGCATACATATATCTTGTTCTAAGCCAAAACCATGTAGTAAAAAATGACAGCTCTGGAGCATGCACTTTTCTAAATCAAGTCAGCAATGACAGCTTACTGTATGTCTATCATGTCAGGTTCTAAATAGGAAGCTCAAGTTTAAAAGGTCAAAGATAGGAATATCAATCCATAAGATGTGATATTCAAGACAGATCAGGCTGAATAACAAAATGTGATTTGCCATTATCTATGAGGCCTTTGAGCTTTGTGTTACCAACCTTTTGCTTTTTTGCGGTAGACTGGTATCCAATGAAGGTGACCCAATGTCACTTAATTGTTTCACAATCTAGTTATTAAAACAAACTAAAAAAAAAACCTTGCCATAGATCTGATGTCTAGAACCTGGCAGATCGCACAATGGCAGCTGATTGGACCCAATGGTGGAGCCACAAATAAGGAGTAATTCAACCTGATGAACTAGCAAGTGGAATGCTTGAAGAGGACCTAACTTATTTTGGTGTACTAACCTAACATAATCATTATTGATCATGGCATTGCCAAGTTTCTAATTTACAAGAGCTTTTAAACCACCTCCTAAAAATGTTTAAAAATGAGTTATGTGCCCATGTAAAATTATGAAACCTCAAGAAAAAAGTATAGTAGATGTGTTTTAATCTTTTGGGGGTGACATTATACCTAAATCATATTATACCCTGGTAGGTTAAATGCTATGTTATAATATAATTTGATTTTATTTAAAATAACACTAATAGGAAAGTAGGCAAGTGAAACGATAGCATGAGAAATACAAAATCTCTTATCCAAGAAAATATTATCCATAGTATTCTAAAGTAGGTGTTGTTCAATGTTTTTAACCCTGATCAATGAAAATAATCTCCAGGAACAATGTTGATAAGGTGTGTTGACAATCAATTTCAAAATATATATTTACATTATAAATTTTTACATTTTAAGTACCTTATATAATTTTATACTACATAAATATTCCTGCTGATAAGAAGTAATATAAATTATGTGTAACTAATGATTATTGTCTTTTTTTATTCAAGGTGTTGGGTTCACTATGGTGATTATATCAACCCTTGTATCTATATACTACAATGTCATCATTGCTTACAGCTTATTTTATTTATTTGCTTCATTTCGAAGCTATCTGCCATGGGGTGATTGCTATGAATGGGCAGACAGTAGCTGTCAAGGCACCATAAATGGTAAGTAGGCCTGTTCATTATATGATGCCTTTATGATATTTCAGATGAGTACTGAAAGTTTTCTTCTACAGGCTTCTGCAACGTCACTTTGGACAATGCTACAATAACCATGAACATGTCTTCAGTACATGAACAAAATCTGACTTGTATATCAGACAACACAACAGAGCTACCAAGCAAGCAATACTGGGAGTAAGTTTTATGGATATTTTTTTTCTTTGTGTAGAGGTTGGGTTAAGTGACAGATAGTAAAATTCAACTATTATAATCTTAACAACTTGCCCTATTCTCTGTCCCCTAAATCACCTCTACCCCCATACTTCCATTCTGCTTAAATTAATATGTTGTTTACCTTGGTATCTTCATGATATTCTTTATCAATACACATTTGGCCTATAATCTGAGACGTTGGGTAGGCCCCCAGCCAATTATACTGGGCAGAACTGAGCTATCACCTTCAGATTGGGAAACAAACTAGGTTGGAAAGTAGTTGAAATCTAGGCAGAAAAAAAGACACAAATTAATCCAGCTCTATGTATTCTCAGTAATACGTCACTAAATGTATTTTTAAATCAAGTAGTGAGCTTGGTATCAGCCTCATGCAGTCCCTGTACAGAGATCAAACTTGGGATCGGGAGAAGAAGGTGGAATTCAGATGTGCTGCAATGAAAGGAATGTGCTGATAGGAGACAAAAGCAGAGTGACAGAGAGATGAGCTCAACCATCTGCTGCTTCACCTCTTGCTATCCAATCAAAGGCTGAGGCTGGGGCTGAGACAAGACGTGAAGCAGTTAATGAGCTGCTACAGAGAAAAATCAGATATCTTGCTCTGCCAGGCAGGTCTGTACTCAGGACTGGACAGAAATGACCAAAAATACTTTGGCAGGTAATTAGCTACCTACAATGTATTTTATCAGTATGCCTGGGGGAATTTTAAAGCAGGGTTCCACCCAAAAGGGGAAGTTCCGCTTTAAGTACTGATCCCCCACTCCACCTGACGGAGTTCTGCTTCCATCACCTAGGCAATCGGAAGCAAACGTTGTCTCCCCCCGCCCCCCGCAGTTTTCTGGAACATGTGACAGGCCCCAGAAGACTATGGTACCATTCATGCATGAGCAGTGGGCATCCGGCTGTGAAGCCACAAGCTGTCAGCTGGGTGCCCACACTTAAGAAGCCGACGCCAGGGAGAGAGGACAACTGGTGAAACTGGCTGTGGTGACCACACCACTGGATCGTGGAGGTGAGTGGCTGGTTATTAAAAGTCAGCAGGTACAGTTTTGTATCTTGTATCTCTCTCTCCTTGCAGGGAGAAAGTCTCTGTAAACAAACAAACGTGTCTAAAAAAAAAATTTAAAAAATAGCTAGGTCAAGGTTTGATCTAGGTCAGTGCCAGGGTTAGTGTTTTGGTCAAGGTTTGGTCAAAGGTCAAGATCAGTTAGTGTCAGTAAGTTTTAGGTAGGATAAAAAAAAAGCAAAATGTGCATTATTGATTCTGGGCTATACTACTGGTACAAACAATAAATAATATACACATTGGTATCGGTGCGAAAAAAAAAACTGAATGCACTAATAATGGCAATATGACGACTGCTTTTTATGCCCAGCTACCATTTCACTACACACATTATACTACTAAAAAAGAAAGAAGGAATGGCTGCATTTCAGTGGAACTGCAAGGTTTCTTGTAACTCCTCTCAAACACCCTAGCACTCTTCTCCCACTAATTTCTACACCTTAAGTTCTGTTCAGTTGTCCAGGGGGGCTGGAAAAGGAGAAACAAACCGAAAAACTATGGAGATGTTTGGATACAAGCTAAATACGGCACTGTTGCATATTTGAGCAAATGTTTTTGAATTTTCAGTAAAGTAGCTCTGAAGCGGTCAAGCGGTATGGATGAAACAGGCACAGTGGTTTGGCACTTGGCACTCTGTCTACTACTGGCATGGATTATAACTGCTGCTGCACTCGTCAAAGGAATAAAATCCTCTGGAAAGGTAAATATATATGTTGTGCTACTGACACGTGTACTGACATTCCTGAACTAACTGCAAGGAAAACACTGGGAAACACTAGCATCCACAAGTGATTTGGTAATAGCATTGGCATCATTGATATAATTGTAGGTAAATCATTGACATAGCACTGGAATATCAAGGCAGTAATGGCGTCGATCAGCAACTTATAGCGGGACTGCGGGACTGTGGTGGGCATTCTGACACTGGGAGGGAAATGACTAACTGCTACTGACATCCCCAGTGACACTAAACAAAAAAGCACTGACACTGTACTAATGACACTGGGCAGGAAGGGGTTAACATCTGGGGGATCAAAGGGTTAACTGTGTGCTGTTTTACTGTGTGTGCTGTGTGTGTGTTTTACTGGGAAAACATACTGCTTTGTATTTCTCTGTTGTGCAGAGAAATACACAGCAGCATGTTACTGCTGGCAGGAGAGAGACCTTTGTTGTTTACACACAAGTCTCTCCCCTGTCAGTGATACTCGGCAATCGCCAGGAATCTCTGGCTGGTGATTGACATCTGTAGCCGCCAATAGAGACGTGAGTACTGGAAATGCAAAATCATATATATTTATATATATACAGGTGAAACTGAAAAAATTAGAATATCGTGCAAAAGTTCATTTATTTCAGTAATGCAACTTAAAAGGTGAAACTAATATATGAGATAGATTCATTACATGCAAAGCAAGATAGTTCAAGCCGTGATTTGTCATAATTGTGATGATTATGGCTTACAGCTCATGAAAACCCCAAATCCACAATCTCAGAAAATTAGAATATTACATGCAATCAATAAAACAAGGATTGTACATAGAACAATATCGGACCTCTGAAAAGTATAACCATGCATATGTACTCAGTACTTGGTTTTGGCCTCTTTTGCAGCAATTACTGCCTCAATGCGGCGTGGCATGGAAGCTATCAGCCTGTAGCACTGCTGAGGTGTTATGGAAGACCAGGATGCTTCAATAGTGGCCTTCAGCTCTTCTGCATTGCTCGGTCTCATTTCTCTCATCTTTCTCTTGGCAATGCCCTATAGATTCTCTATGGGGTTCAGGTCAGGCGAGTTTGCTGGCCAATCAAGCACAGTAATCCCACGGTCATTGAACCAGGGTTTGGTGCTTTGGGCAGCGTGGGCAGGTGCCAAGTCCTGCTGGAAAATGAAGTCAGCATCCCCATAAAGCTTGTCTGTGGAAGGAAGCAAGAAGTGCTCCAAAATCTCCTGGTAGATGGCTGCGTTGACCCTGGACTTAATGAAGCACAGTGGACCAACACCAGCAGATGACATGGCTCCCCAAATCAACACAGACTGTGGAAACTTCACACTGGACTTCAAGCATCTTGCAGTGTGTGCCTATCCATTCTTCCTCCATACTCTGGGTCCTTGGTTTCCAAATGAGATGCAAAAGTTGCTCTCATCAGAAGAGAGGACTTTGGACCATTGAGCAACAGACCAGACCAGGTCTGTTTTTCTTTAGCTAAGGTAAGACACTTCTGACGTTGTTTGTTGTTCAGGAGCGGCTTGACAAGAGGAATACGACATTTGAAGCCCATGTTCAGGATCCGTCTGTGTGTGGTGGCTCTTGATGCACTGACTCCAGCCTCAGTCCACTCCTTGTGAAAGTCCCCAACACTTTTGAATGGCCTTTTCCTGACAATCCTCTCCAGGCTGCTGTCATCCCTGCTGCTTGTAACCTTTTTCTTCCACACTTTTCCCTTCCACATAACTTTCTACTAATGTGCTTTGATACAGCACTTTGGGAACATCCAACATCTTTTGCAATTACCTTTTGAGTCCGCAGTCTTTTCCATGATTGTGATTCCTACTGAACCAGACTGAGAGACCATTTAAAGGCTCGGGAACCCTTTGCAGATGTTATGGCTTAATTAGCTGATTAGAGTGGGACACTTTGAGCCTAGAATATTGCACCTTTTCACAATATTCTAATTTTCTGAGATTGTGGATTTGGGGTTTTCATGAGCTGTAAGCCATAATCATCACAATTATGACAAATCACAGCTTGAACTATCTTGCTTTGCATGTAATGAGTCTATCTCATATATTAGTTTCACCTTTTAAGTTGCATTACTGAAATAAATAAACTTTTGCATGATATTCTAATTTTTCAAGTTTCACCTGTATGAAATTTCTAAATTTCACCTGTATTGATTTTGCGCAGCCCTGCCGCCCTGTAGCAGTATTTCTGCTATAGGGTGGTTGGGAAGTGTGGTTAAGCAAATTGTTGCTGATGATTAGAAAGCTCTGACGCTGATTCAGCAGGTGGTGTGTTGGTCCTCTGCATAGAGACTTCTTCTTCCACACAGAGAGAACACAGGCATTGCATGTTGTAGCTGCTTTCCTAAGATAAAAACTGCAAGAGTTTGAACGCAATTTGTTTTAACCACCTCCCGCCCGCCATATAAGGAAATGAAGGGCACAAGACTGTTCTCTCGTTCTGGGAGGATGCAGCGAGCGGTGGTGCGCTGTGTCCCATGTCCCTGGGACAAAACAGATCACCGATCAGCAGAAAGAGCCGAAGACATCAGCTCGGTCATGTGATCAGCTGTGTCCAATCACAGCTGATTGCATGTAAATAAGGAAATGCCGGTTATTGGCATTTCTCTCTTCACAAGCTGTCATGCTGACAGCTCGAGAGGAGAGCTGGTAATCAGCTTTCCTCGGAGGGGACATGTACACTGATCATCAGGGCACTGATGACCAGTGTACCCTGGTGATAAGTGTAGCCCCAGCAGTGCCACCTGACAGTGTCCATCAATGCCAGCTGTCAGTGCTCATCAATGCCACCTTCCAGTGCCCATCAGTGCCACATATCTGTGCCTACCAGTGCACATCACTGTCACATATCAGTGCCCATCTGAGTTGCCTTTCAGTGCCAGTCAGTGCCACCTATCAATGCCAGTCAGTGCCACCTATCAGTGCTGCCAGTCAGTGCCAGTCAGTGCCACCTAACAGTGCCAGTCAGTGCCGTCTATCAGTGCCAGTCAGTGCCACCTATCAGTGCCGCCTATCAGTGCCATATATGAGTGCTGCCTTTCAGTGCCCATCAGTTATTCCTGTCAATGCCCATCAGTGCCACCTACCAGTGCCTCCTCATCAGTGCCCATCAGTGCCACCTATCAGTGCCCATCAGTGCAGCCTATCAGTGCCCATCAGTGCTGCCTCATTAGCACACATCAGTGAAGGAGGAAAATCACTTATTTACAAAATTTTATAACAAAAACTAAGAAAAAACTTTTTTTTTAACTTTCAGTTGTTTTTGGTTTGTTTAGCAAAAAATAAAAAAAAGCTCTATCTGTCTAAAAAAAATTATAAAAATTTCATATGAGCACAGTGTTGCATGACCGTGCAATTGTCATTCAAAATGTGACAGCGCTAAAAACTGGCCTGGGCAGGAAGGGGGTATAAGTGCCCGGTAGGCAAGTGGTTAATCTACCTGGAATGTGTTTTTATTATTTAAACTAAAATTTCAGTTGGGTTTAAATGTGCTATATAAATAATACTGCTGTGTAATGCAAGCATAATAGCACATCTGAGAGACATTAGAGAAGGAACTGGCAGACCATAAGAAGGAAGAAAAAGTTTTTTGCAATACCCAGTGGACACAGACATTCATAGAGATCTGGTACATAAAGTCCTTCTGTGCCAGACCATCAGACAAGAACACGGCATAAAGATAAAAATGTGTGGGTTATACTTGTGCAGTAAACATAACAAAATCAGGAAAGTGTTTATGATGTACTGACTGAGGTTGTGAAGCTTTTTTACCTCTGGTAGCTACCTACTAAAACCAAACATTTCCTTTGTACCTGAGATAGTATAAGAGATTGATTAAGGCATTATAGGACCAAGCAAGCTTGAAGCTTTTCCAGCCCCCATCCCAATCCTATTGTATTGTTTGTGTCAACATGGCCCACCCTATCAGAGACCAACAGCCTACGAGCATATCCTCCCTAGAGTATTGGTAGGTGGGTTCACTTGTTTTTTTTCATGGTTTTATGCAGGAATAAGGAGGCTGTAGATGATCCTCTTGAACATCCAGCCAGCTCTAGACTTCTGCCTATGTTGCCTTTTGGATGATCCAGCTCTGAATAGTATCACTGTCTTCTATCTTCAAAATATTTTGGATAAACACTGTAATAAATTTTTTATAACACTGCAAATCCAACTTTGTCACTAACAGTGAAGGTTTCACAGGTAAATGCAAAGTTCATTTTGGCACACAGGTTTTTTTATGTACATTTCTTTTGAGAACTGAAAATGGCCATCAAGGCTTTTATTACATCAATTTTGGCACCATAGTATTTTCTTATTATTGTCAATCTGAAAGTATCTATTGCCATGATAAGACAACATTTATTGTCAGGATTAGAAATGAGCTTGGGCATATCTGGATGTGCGAACCCACATGGCTGAGCCTGCCAGGGAGCTGTCACCTGTAATGGGCCAATCATTTGCACCAAAGCATTCCCCGCCGCGCAGCTGTACATATACAATCTGTGTTTATACATGTGAATGTGTGGTGAGAAATGTCTTGGCTGCAAATGATTTGGCCATTACAGGTGACAGCTTCTCAGTGAACTTGACCACAAGGGTTTTGAAGTGCATCTGAACATGCCAAGCTCATCTCTAGTCATGATAGTATACATTTTGCCATTAAAGAAACATGGGAATTGACATTGTTGACCTTTGCTATTGAGAATGCTACTTGCCTGGTTGTCATGCAGATTCTCTGCCTTCAGAGCTTTAAGTCACTTACCTTGGAACAAATATGCAGATATAAAAAGGGTAAATTAAGTTTAGGTATTTGGCTCTGGCCAAGAGTCAGTTTTTTGGGTTGGCTTGAGGTTTTGGACTAAGGATAGGTTAGGTTTGTGTTAAAATTAGGTTTAGGAGTTTAGGTTTAGGACTCATGCTAGGACTAACAGTAAGTGTTCTTTTTCAGGCTTGTTAAGTATATAACATGATAACAGCTATCAGCGATAAAACAATCTACACCAAAAACAAACACATCAATCTGCAGAAGCCTTCAAAACTAACATACCAAGGAAAAGTTGTCCTACCACCCCCCCCCCCCAACAGGAAGTTATCAGCAAACAATTCAATAGATTTTTTTTAACCTAAAGTGGAACTAAAGGGAGATTTTCCTCCAATGGTCCCATTCGTTGCCAGCAATGGCATCTTCTCCTGTGCTCCTGTGTGCTGGCTTTTAGCCATCTGCTTGGGTCAACATGATGTTACTCCTGCGCATGCACAGGAGGCCGACATTCCAACACAATGGGGATCAGGCCAGACACCAAAAGCTGAGTTTTGCATGCACAGCTCAGTTTACATGCCAGGGGATACTGTGAACAAGCAGGGAAGTGTAATTTTATTGTAGAAGAGACATAACACGTGGAACAGTTTATTACATTGCAACTTTAGTTCCACTTTAATAAACAGATATAAACAAAATACACTTTAAATGCTATATTTAACAGACCAAAAGGGACCAAATAAGAGAAGTTTATTGTTCAGTCTTACAAACACTTTATTTACTGGCCTGCTAAGAGTTCTACTTTAAAGTGGCTGTAAACCTCAGACATGAAATATGAACAAAGCATGTCCCTCTATAATGTGTACTCTTCAATTAGGATCATTAAGTAACATTGCTGTCTGCTGTTTTGTTCCTCTGCTGTCTGCATGACTCACTTTTGACAAGTTTTTCTGACACCAAAAGAAAAATGGTGACGGGGAGACACATCCAGCAGATTGACAGCCTCAACTATGTCGCTGTGAGCTGTAAAGATGGAGTTATGACTCAAAACTCCAATCAGCACTCAGAGAGCTTTATTCTTTTTTCTGAACTCTCAGACAAGCTTTATTGATTCAGCACTTTGAATGAAAGTAGAGAACAGAAGACTGCAGATACACAAGCAAACGTATGTAGGAGGATTTGTTTTATCTCTGTGTATCACCTGAGCCCAGTCACTTCACTGGGTATATGTAAGGGTTTACAGCCACTTTAATCAGACCCAAACAGAAAAACTGTGTTGTATGCAGTGTGCTTCAGAAACAGAACAAATTCATCCTTTTTTAATGTGGGAATACATTAACTAGATTGTCAGCTTTCATTTGAGGCTTTGCTTAAAGTGTATTTCCACTTCTGCAGCCAAATTGGGATAACACATACTTTATGTTTGCTACATGTCACATACTATAACTACAAATACAAATAACTACAAAAAATATTTAAAAATTGCAGCTTAAGTTTTTTAGCTGTTTATTTCTCAAAAAAAAAAAAATCATACTTAGCTTTCATTGTTTATGAGGTGGCTGGAAAGCTGTTTGCCAGAATTAACGCTGTCTGTACTGTGCTACCAGCTTTTCTATTGGGACAGATTACAGAGAACTAATTGAACAATTCTTGCAGTCTCCAAAGACACCTTCTCCTTAGAAACACTTCCTCCCTTGGTCACTTGATAAATTCCCATGGCTAAAAGTACCATCTCTATGCTGATGACACACAAACCTATCTTTCTACTCCTCACCTCACCCCTTCAGTCTCCCTCGCATTACTAACCTACTAAGTGACATATCGGCATGGATGTCACTCCACTTCCTCAAACTCAATCTTTCCAAAACTGAGCTCTTAGTTTTCCCTCCAGCCCGTGCCCCCTCCCCTGACTTCTCCATCAAGATCAATAACACAATCATCAGTCCCTCCCCTCATGCCAGGGTACTAGGTGTAATCCTAGACTCCCATCTGTCCTTTCAGCCCCAAATCCAATCAATGTCCAAACCTTGTACACTTCACCTCCGCAACATCTCCAAGATACGCCTGTTTTTAACCTCGGAAACTACTAAGCAACTTATTCACTCCCTGGTTATCTCTCGCCTTGACTATTGCAACTCCCTTCTCATTGGCCTACCTAATCGCAGTTTATCCCCTCTTCAGTCTATCATGAATGCTGCTGCCAGACTCATCCACCTCACTAACCGTTCTGTATCTGCCACTCCTCTCTGCCAATCCCTCAACTGGCTTTCCATTGCCCAACGGATAAAATTTAAAACATTAACAATAACATATAAAGCCATGTATCACTCGCACGACCTCCTACTCTCTAGCTCCTTCATCTTCTCCTCCCATGCTCGTCTCCAGGACTTCTCCAGAGCTTTCCCCATCCTCTGGAACTCTCTACCCCAATTTATCAAACTATCGCCTACTCTGCTCACTTTTAGGCGATCTCTGAAAACGTATTTCTTCAGGGAAGCCTATCCTGCCCTCAGCTAATAATTGAATCTTCTACTCCTCCTATCAGTTCATCCCCTGCAGTTACTACCTTTTTGTACCACTAGCCCCTCCCTTTTAGATTGTAAACTCCAAGGAGCAGGGCCCTCCTAACCCTCTTGTATTGAACTGTATTGTTGCTGTATTGTCTCCCGTTATGTTGTAAAGCGCTGAGCAAACTGTTGGCGCTATATAAATCCTGTATAATAATAATTATATATATATATTTTTATATATATATATATATAGTGTGTGTGTGTGTGTATATATATATATAGATAGCAGTTTTTTTTTGTAGGCTGTGCAAATAGGAATCCATGGCAAATGTATGGTTAGGTTTTCTCAGATTTGACTGCAAGGGTGCAAATACACTTTAAAGACAGTAAAAGTGACCAACTATACATTTTTCTCTGTATAACTGAGGATCAGATGCAAAACAACCTCCAACTTCTTCCTGTTCCTTCACTTCTTATCAATCCTATAAACTCTCATTCTTTCTTTACAGTGATCTCCAAAAAAAATATATATAATATAGTGAAGTATGCTCAACTCACCATACTTGAAATCATATTTTATGTGCTCACTCTATCAATAAAAGTCAGTGCCAATGTGTTTCCTCCTGTTATCCTTCCACCGGCACTTCTGGCGTACCTAATTATGTCATTTCCAATGTCTGACATCACTTCCAGCGCATTTCATCATCAAAACGTTTACATCCTTGGAAAAAGTCTTGATGACGAAACACATTGGAAGTGACTTCAGATGCTGAAAGTGACGTAGTTACGAATGTTGGAACTGCCATGGGGGCCATCCTAGAAGGTTACAAGGTGTTTTTTACCTGTGAATGTTTGAGATACATTGGAGTGGATAGAGGGGACTGTTTTAATGTTGATTTTTATGAGAAAATGAATTAAAAGGCATTAATCTTGTAAGGTGCATGGAGTGATACCACTGAACACCTGCATGTGGTGGAATTGAAGTTGTTTTGATGGGATGTGTCTTGATGGGATGGAAATGTGAGGGGTTTGATGTTTGTTTATGAAGCATTATGTATAAGCGATATTACACTATATTAGTCTTTTGTCTTTCTGGGGACCATTTGCACAAGCCACACTGGAGAGGAATGAAAGAAAATGTTTTTAAAGAAATAATTCATTAAAGCACAGAGTTTTGGAAGTGCGGTAAGGAGCCAGAAAAGTCTGCTGGGCGACATGCACCTGGCGGATTTTCTATAGGTATTAATGGGAAATGTACAATTAGTATTTTATAATGTGAGTGATTTTCTGTCTGGAATAGGGAAATGTAGAAAAACAATATTGCACTATATTGGTAGTATTTGTTTGGGAGAACAATGTTTGGAGTTTCCTGGAAGACTTCATTTGAAGTAACATGCACAATGGGAAGCACAGAGCTGAGGACCTTTTGACTGCACTTGATTGAACACTTACCAAGGAATCCAGAGGGTAAGGGTATGTAAAGAAGGATAACAGGAGGAAACACATATGGTTACACATTGGCACTGACTTTTATTGATACAGTAAACACATGAAATATGATTTCAAGTATGGTGGGTTAAGCATACTACACTATATTATATTTATTTTTTTGGAGATCACTGTAAAGAAAGATTGAGAGTCCACAGGAGGGATAAGAAGTGAAGGAACAGGAAGAAGTTGGAGGTTGTATTGTATTGTATGTATCACTTTTACTATTGATGTTTCTTTCTGTGAGGGGAACAGATTGAATCCAGCTGCTAAGGGAAGAAATATAGATTAACTGCACAGTTTGCATTTGATGTGGGGTTCCAATGCACTGGTAGGATACATTTATTTACACTTTAAAGATAGTTTGTTTTGTGATCATTTTCATTTCAATATTACATTTTTTTCCTGCAGTACTTTGTGATCTGATGCTGAATAAAACCATAGTAATAAATGAGTGAAGCTGTAATAACTGTTTTTCAGGTGGTGTATTTCACAGCCTTGTTTCCATATGCAGTCCTCATTATTCTGCTCATTAGAGGAGTCACACTGGAGGGAGCGAGGGATGGCATTGAATACTTTATTGGACAACAGTCTGATATTTCAAAGCTTACTAATGGAGATGTAAGTGTTTTGATTGCCTTTCCAGTTTACCAAAGGAGATCACAATCTAATGTTCCTACTATATATATATATACAGCCTAGGGCCAATTTTTCAGAGAAAGCCAATTTAATTACCAGTATGTTTTTTGGATTGTGGGAGGAAACCAAGGAACCCAGAATAAATCCATGTAAACTAGGATAAAACTACAGTCAGAGCAACCATACAACAGTTATGGAGTGCGCCACTGTGCATTTGGCAAATACATTTGGATTAACTAAATGTATATAAACTCTAATAACATATATATGATTGGTAAAAATGCAAATAGAATATTGTGACTGTGTGTAAAATAATTGATAAGACTATATTTCTACTGATAATGGATGTTACAGCTGAAAAAAGTCCTAGGTCCCGTGACACAATGCACGCTTTCAGGTTGTGGTAACGTGTGCTGCAAGGCATGTAACATGTATTGTTGTATTGCAGTGCCATTTGTTTTTAATGACACCCCAAAGAACCTCCTTGTAGTGTGTTGCCATGTGTTGCATTACAAGAAAGAGTCATCTTAAGCATGTTAGGGTGCATTGGCAGCCCATTAAGTTTGAATAGGCCACCCTACCGCAATGCATGTCAATGCAAGTTAGCGCACCTGCATTAAATAGTGATTTAGATAACTCTCTATTTGAAATCAATACTGTTCTTTATTATTACTGTTACTATTTAAGTGCTTTAAAAGTTTGCTTTTCCTTTCTAGGTGTGGAGAGATGCTGCTACCCAAATATTTTATTCTCTTAACACAGCCTGGGGAGGACTGATTGCGCTTTCATCCTACAACAAATTCCAGAACAACTGCTACTGGGACTCCATAGTGGTTGCCATTATAAACTGCCTGACAAGCATCCTTGCAGGATTTGCTATCTTCTCCATCCTTGGTCACATGGCCCTAGTGTCAGGCAAGAAGGTTCCTGATGTTGTGGATGAGGGTAATTCACATTTATATTGATTCTTTAAACACCAGAGTTTTTACCAGCAGTAAATGAATTTTCATGCAACAGGCCACCGTTTGAGAAACAGAAAGGAAGAAGCAGGAAAAACGGGGGGGTCGGTGCCGAGCATGCAATTACAAAATGATGCCCTGTGTCTGTGTCTCTCCCTGCAGGGAAATCAGTGCGGAGGGTTGGAGAGGCAATTACAGAATGGATTCCCTGAATCAGACGGAAACCAGCTTTCTCTGCAGCAGGTGAAAGGTCCCTCTCGGTGGCTTCCAGCTGCTGCAGAGAGCTGTATAAGGCATCCTTCTATAACTGCTCCTCCCGACCCACCACACCGATTACCCCTGCTGTTTGGGCCCCCCTCTGTGCCTGGGCCCCCTACAGGAGGACCAGTGGTCCCCCCTATTGATGGCCCTGCCTAAAGGACAATGGTAATTTTATTTCTAAATTTCTTTATTAGATCCTGCACCTCCCTGAGTGCTGCTCACTAGGTCTTATACTTATCTTCAGCTCCAAACAAGCAATCTTCACTGTATTGTCCAACTCAAACAACACAGCCTAAGTTCCAAAAATAGCTACTTCTCAATGCACACGTACACATCAACCCCATTCATTTATATGGAGAAGCTGTACTTATTTCAGCTTTAGTCAGTCACTCAGAGTACAGTTTTGCACATAGGAATGTGTAGGACTGTGGCTATAAGAACATGCTATTTTTGGAGGAAAGGCTGTGTAGTCCCAAGCAGGGCCATAAAATTAATAAATCTGGATAGGGGGGACCACTCGCGGGGGGAAGGGGGTGGAATAAAATAGATAAAAATAAAACTACAGGCTAACTGTTCAAACTTCTTCCCTCAATATTATAAATGGCTTGATGATGGAAAATATCTAAATCAACACAACTATACTTGGTATTGATGTGGAAATTAAATTGATTTAGATATTTAATATGAATGAGCTCTTAAGAATACTGAGAGAATATTTTTGAACAATTATAAAAAAACTCTTGTAAATCACTGACCTGGAACAAACGTGACCAGTTAGTTTCAAAGGTCTGAACTATTTTGCATGTTTATTTTAGGGCCATAGTCAGAATAATTAAAACAAGAATCAAGCTGAAAGCCCCAGTCATCAGTCAGTAGCTCCCATATTTCAATTCTTTAACAGGTTCACATTAAAACGCCTAACATGCACAATAATACATTTTATTGATTAAAAAACATATCCTAATATTACCTCTCATCTTACAGGATTTGGACTGGCATTCATTGCTTACCCTGATGCATTGGCCAGGCTTCCAGTGTCTCCCCTCTGGTCTATTTTATTCTTCTGTATGCTCCTGGCATTGGGACTTGACTCTCAGTTTGCACTAATTGGTAAGTTACTTAGATATTCTATGCCCCTTTCATGCTAATACAGTGTTCACTCCAATGTGACTTTCCCTTATTTCTCTTGTAAATAAGCCTGAACAATATGTGTGTAGCAATGATCTTTGAAGGAGCTGTTGAATTTTATTGGGTTCTTCCTTACTAGTGACTTGTTGTCAGGGATCCCGGGTCCTCGGCGGTGCGCGCATGCGCAGACTGCCGATCCGTCCCAGCCGGCGAGCGCCGAATCCTCGGCGATCGCGGCGGCGGCCGCGCATGCGCAGTAGCGATCGCGGCCGCACCAATGGGAGAACAGGGCGCTCTATTTAAAGCTGCCCTGTGCATCTCCAGGTTGCCGCAAGGTCTTGTTCCAGTCCTGTAAGTACGCTTCCTAGTTGCCAAACTCTGCCTGTTCTGACTTATGCTTACCTTCTCCTGCTCTGACCCCGGCTCGTCCCTGACCATCCTTCTGCCTGACCCTCGGTACCTCGTTGCCCGCTACCTGTTGAACCTGGCTTGTGACCCCGACTATTCTCCGCTTACTCCCCCTGTACCACGCTGCCCGCACAATTCCGACCCGGCTAGTCTGACCTCGTCCACTCCTGACAGTTGCCCATCCATCCCGCTCGGATCGGGATCTGTCATCCCATCCATCCCGCTCGGATCAGGATCTGTCATCCCCTTCACAGCAGGCTCAACCCGGGCACATACCCCCAGCGGGACCCCTCTGCCGCCGCCGGGGGTGCCCAGGAACGCGACCTGGTTTCAGTCTTGCACCAAGTCCATCCCCACCATCAGGGGCCCTGGTGAAAAGGCAGACTGGGACTTAGACTCCGCGCCCTGGGAAACCCCGTGCCGTGGACCACTAGAGATCCCGTTGGGTGGAGCCTGACAGTACCTTGCGGCCTTGACTGAGCCTGGAAGGGGAACTTCCCCTCTGGACGACATCTGCCAACAGATGGAGACCTTTACACTGGGAATTAGGGGCCTACAGGAGGGTTATACGGAATTGGAGAGTCGCATGCAGACTTTAGCTACCTCTACCAGGGGGCCTGGGGAACCCACTAGGGAGACACCGGGGTTGTTACCCGCACCAGAACCCCGTGTCCCCACACCGGAACGTTTTTCTGGAGACCAAGGGAGATTCAGGGCCTTTCGTAACTCCTGTCAGTTATACTTTGACCTCCAGCCCCGGACCTTTTCCTCCGAATCGGTGAGGGTAGGGTTCATTATTTCCCTACTACAGGGAGGACCCCAGGACTGGGCCCACCGGCTCCGAGAGAATCGAGACCCCCTGTTAAAGTCGGTAACGGTATTTTTTGAGGCTATGGCCCTCTTGTATGACGACCCCCTGCGCACCGCAACGGCCGAGAGGGCCCTATATACGCTCAGGCAGGGTCACCGAACAGTGGAGGAGTATGCCGCCGACTTCAGGCGTTGGCGTAGTGACTGCCAATGGAACGAGGCGGCTCTGCACCACCAGTTCCGCGTAGGGTTAGCTGAATCCCTGAAGGACGAATTGGCCCGAATAGACATACCTAGCACTTTGGAGGCCTTAATAGCTTTGACTATACAAATTGACCGCTGGTTGCGGGAGCGCAGGCAGGAAAGGTGCAACCAAGGACGAGGCCCAACGGGAACACCTCCTCAGGCTTCAACCCTGTTCCAGCCGGCAAGCCAGAATCAGGATGCTATGGATACACCCGAGACCGGTCCATCGGGAAGAATCCGGCCGACACTAACACCCAAGGAACGCCAGAGGCGTCTTACCTACCATCTCTGCCTCTACTGTGGGGGAGCAGGCCATATGGTATGTACCTGTCCAGCCAAGAGGGGTAAGTGCTCCGCTATTTTCTCTACGGTATCTTCCAACAGTGTGGGCAACACTAGTTACCTAGCGGTACCTGTGTCACTTCAGCTACCAGGGAGAACAGTAGTGACCACGGCTATTGTGGATTCTGGGGCGTGTAGTTGCTTCATAGATTTAGACTTTGCAGTTCAGCAACAAATTCCTCTACAAACCAAGGAGGTGGGATTGAATATTTTTCTAGCAGATGGGTCACGCATTAAGTCAGGGGTGGTGGACCACGAGACCCCACCTATCCGTACTACCGTATCGACCCATCACGAGGAACTCCTTCGGTTGGACGCCATAGCATCCCCATTATTTCCCATTATTTTGGGGCTCCCGTGGTTACGTGCCCATAATCCCCAGGTGGACTGGAAAGCGGGTTCTATCCAGTTCCTCTCCACATACTGCCAGCAGCACTGCCTCCCTAAGATCTCCCCGATACCGCCGACCGTGTTGTGTCTAGAGACAGATGCGGAGCTGGCGCGAGTCATTCCTTCAGTCTACCATAATTTTCTGGATGTGTTTAGCAAGCGGGGGGCGGACTCTCTCCCCCCGCACCGAGCTTATGACTGCCCAATTGATCTCCTCCCAGGGTCGGAAATCCCATTTGGGCGGATATTCCCCTTGTCCAAACGGGAGTTAGGGGTGCTAAAGGAATATATAGATGAAAACCTCCATAAGGGGTTTATTAGACCCTCCACGTCACCAGCCGGGGCGGGCATTTTCTTTGTGGAGAAAAAGGACAAGTCCCTCCGGCCCTGCGTAGATTACCGGGACTTGAATAAGGTCACAGTAAAAAACCGTTACCCGCTACCACTGGTCCCCGAACTTTTTCAGAGGCTGAAGTCTGCATCTGTCTTCACTAAACTAGACTTGAGAGGTGCCTATAATTTAGTCCGTATCAGAGAGGGGGACGAGTGGAAGACAGCATTCCGTACCAGATTCGGGCACTATGAATATTTGGTTATGCCCTTCGGCCTATGCAACGCCCCGGCCACCTTCCAGCATTTCATAAACGATGTGTTCAGGGACTACCTAGATATCTTCGTCATCGTATACCTAGACGATATCCTTGTTTTTTCCCCAACCTTGGAGGACCATAGAGGTCACGTGAGGCGCGTGTTGGAACGGCTCCGCCAACACAGCTTATATGCCAAGGCAGACAAATGCTGCTTTGAACAAAGTAGTATTTCGTTTCTGGGTCTAACCATCTCTCCCATGGGAATAGCCATGGATCCCCAAAAGGTTTCGGCCATTTTAGATTGGCCAGCGCCCACCGACAAGAAAGCGGTCCAACGCTTCATCGGCTTTGCTAACTTTTACAGAAAGTTCATTAAGAACTTTTCAGGCCTAGTGTCCCCGATCACCCAGCTGACCAGGCAGGGGGTTCGCTTCCAATGGACACCTGAGGCACAGAGGGCTTTCGAAGCCTTAAAGGAGTTGTTTACGGCAGCTCCTATTTTGAGCCACCCTGATTCGTCCTTGCCATATGTCTTGGAGGTGGACGCATCCGAGAATGCGGTCGGGGCGATCCTGTCCCAGAGGAAGGGCATCAAAGAGCTCATGCACCCGGTGGCTTTCTTCTCCAGGAAACTAACTCCTGCGGAAAGGAATTATGATATCGGGGATCGGGAGCTCTTGGCAATCAAGGTGGCACTAGAGGAATGGAGATACTTGTTAGAGGGAGCGGTACACCCAATATTGATTTTTACGGATCATAAAAACTTAGAATATCTGAGGACAGCTAAACGTTTGAGGCCACGTCAAGCCAGGTGGGCGCTGTTCTTTTCACGGTTCTTTTTCCACATAACCTATAGGCCAGGGTCTAAGAACACAAAACCAGACGCACTCTCCCGCATGTTTGGGGATCCCGAGGAGAATCCCAGGCCAGACACTATCCTGACCCCAGGGAATTTCCTAGCCCTCCAATCGGAGCTCCATTCGCAACTGCAGACCGCGTCCGTAGGGATGCAAGGCCCACCCGGTGTCCCCCTATTAAATAGGGAAGGACTTTTCTGGAAGGAGGATCTGATTGTGGTCCCTGAGGAGGCCCGTACCTTGGTATTAGGATACTGCCACGATCACCCGCTGGCCGGGCACTTTGGGGTACGTAAGACCTTGGAACTGCTGCAGCGTACCTTCTGGTGGCCTAATATGGCCAGAGAGTGCAAAACCTACATAAAGACTTGTCCCGTTTGTCAGAGAAACAAACCCACCAGGAACAAAGCTTGGGGTCTCTTGCGCCCATTACCCATACCCGACAGGCCATGGACCATGATTTCCATTGATTTTATCGTGGAACTTCCACCCTCTCAGGACCACACTGCAATCTTCGTGATTGTCGACCGCCTGTCCAAAATGGCCCATTTTGTACCTCTAAAGGACACACCTACGGCCCTTGAGACAGCACGGGTATTTATTAAGGAAGTGGTAAGACTCCACGGAATTCCCAGGGATATTGTATCTGACAGAGGGGTTCAGTTTACGTCCAGGTTCTGGAGAGCTCTATGCGAAACCCTGGGTATTAAGTTATCGTTCTCTTCAGCCTATCACCCACAGACCAATGGCCAGACGGAGCGTACAAACCAGACCCTAGAGCAGTACCTCAGGTGCTATACCACCTTCCTCCAAGATGACTGGTTTACTCTCCTGCCGCTTGCGGAGTTCGCATATAACAATGCAAGCCACTCTGCGACTAAACAGTCCCCGTTTTTCGCGAACTACGGGTTCCACCCTGTTTTCCTGCCTGATCTAATCCCGGAGGTCGCAGTCCCAGCCACGCAGGATATGCTGACCTTTCTGTCGGCCAATAGCAAGGTATTGCAGGAAGCAATGGCAAGGGCCCAGAATGACAATAAGAGGGCATTTGATAGGAAAAGAAGGGGGGAATTGAGTTTGCGGCCGGAGGACCAGGTTTGGCTGTCCACCGCGAATTTAAAAATGTCCTGCCCTTCAAAGAAATTGGCTCCCAAATTTTTGGGGCCTTTTCGGGTCAAACGTAGGATCAACGAAGTGGCATATGAACTGGCACTGCCCGAGTCTATGAAGGTTCATCCGGTCTTCCATGTGTCCCTGTTGAAACCAGCAACTCCAGATCCCTTCCCGGATCGAAGGTCTAAACCACTGGAGGCGGTAAACGTGGATGGGGAGGAGGAATTTGAAGTTGAAGCTATCTTAGAGTGTAGGAAGAGGGGGGGCCAAACTCAGTTTCTGGTTAAATGGAAAGGATATGGGGCGGAGGAAAATTCATGGGAGCCGGCCCAAAATGTGCACGCCCCAAGGCTTGTGCGGGAATTTTTTCGGAACCAGCCGTTGCGTAGGGGTCGGTTGGGCATCCGGAGGCTGCCCGTAGGGGGGGGGGCAATGTCAGGGATCCCGGGTCCTCGGCGGTGCGCGCATGCGCAGACTGCCGATCCGTCCCAGCCGGCGAGCGCCGAATCCTCGGCGATCGCGGCGGCGGCCGCGCATGCGCAGTAGCGATCGCGGCCGCACCAATGGGAGAACAGGGCGCTCTATTTAAAGCTGCCCTGTGCATCTCCAGGTTGCCGCAAGGTCTTGTTCCAGTCCTGTAAGTACGCTTCCTAGTTGCCAAACTCTGCCTGTTCTGACTTATGCTTACCTTCTCCTGCTCTGACCCCGGCTCGTCCCTGACCATCCTTCTGCCTGACCCTCGGTACCTCGTTGCCCGCTACCTGTTGAACCTGGCTTGTGACCCCGACTATTCTCCGCTTACTCCCCCTGTACCACGCTGCCCGCACAATTCCGACCCGGCTAGTCTGACCTTGTCCACTCCTGACAGTTGCCCATCCATCCCGCTCGGATCGGGATCTGTCATCCCATCCATCCCGCTCGGATCAGGATCTGTCATCCCCTTCACAGCAGGCTCAACCCGGGCACATACCCCCAGCGGGACCCCTCTGCCACCGCCGGGGGTGCCCAGGAACGCGACCTGGTTTCAGTCTTGCACCAAGTCCATCCCCACCATCAGGGGCCCTGGTGAAAAGGCAGACTGGGACTTAGACTCCGCGCCCTGGGAAACCCCGTGCCGTGGACCACTAGAGATCCCGTTGGGTGGAGCCTGACACTTGTCCTGTTGGCTTGAATGTCTAGGGAGAGAGAGGGTTAAGGACACAGGATACCCTAAGGGGCACAGGATGCCCTAACCATTAAAATATATATAAGGCCAGAAAAAAATGGCTGGTGGCCCTAGTTTTTTCTAGTAGCAGCCTCCCAGTAATATCAAAGTTCATGACACCTGTAGTGCTTTAGTGGCAGCCTGCCAGTTACAAATAAAGTAGATCAGTTAAGAACAACTAAGTGGTGGCCCTAAATTCTTCAGTAGCAGCCTCCCAGTGACAATCGATGTTTTAAGTACCTCTATTGCTAGCTAAAGATACTGCAGTAGCAGCCTCCCAATAGGAAGTAATCTTCAGACCAAGCAGCCACAAATACCTTACAGAAGTGAGTTCTGGGCTCTCTATGCAATGTCCACCTTAGAGCAGCTCCACCTAAGCTCGCCTGGACATTCTTTAACAAAGCCAACTCCTCTGAGGGTGCTTCTTACTGGTAGCCACCTTCTAATTTATCAGCCCTATCACAGGCCAACTTATATTTATTGGATCAAATCTCTTGCCCTAGGAAAGACCTGTCTTTGTGATCACATCCTCCTCAGCTCTCAAACCTGGGAAGTATGTAGGTAGGTACAGTTTGTATTCTCCACTGCAGGTGGCACTCGACTCTAGCTCCAATGCAGCTGGGAGAGGGAGTTGAGAGAAACTGGGTTTCCCTATGACTTAGGACAGTGATCCGGTTGGGCCCATGTGACCCTGGTGGCCATCTTGGGTCAAGCAGAGTCTATTTAAGTCTCTGCCCCTGGGTTTTTGTGCACTTTATGTGATTGACTAGTGTAAGGACAGGTCACCCATCTGACAGGGACAGCACTAGTGATAGGGAAAGGTTCCCAGGAGTAAGGAATAAGTAGGGACTATGTAGAACATCTCAGGAAGCTTCCCCATCGGGTTAGACTCCGCTCCTTGTGGCAGCTCGGAATCTACACACCACTGTCTCTGCACTGAACTGTTGTAAGTGCCCTGGTTGGGTGAGCCTCCCCACTGGGTTTGTTTGTACTGTATGTACTATTTCTGCAATACACAGTGTTTGGCAAATTGGGACTCTGTGTGTTTACTGCCCGCCACACCATGCTGCACCTATCCAACAGGTAAGAGCTAAACTCACATTCCCACCAGACAGAGCCTGGGAGGAAAAATACCCTTTTTTTACAGAGATTTTCTAATTTGTAGGAAAATATTCATGTCAGCTGACCTTCTCAAACAGATCAGAGGATTAACATGTTCATTAGTTTGTACTGTTTTAAATTGTTGTAAAAGCTGTGCACAGACATATGACTATGCCTAACCTTGGATTTAATGTCACATTTTAAGACCATTTATTATTGAATACAATTAAACCTTTGGCAAATCTTTTGTTTCTGGTTTTAGAACCTCTGTTGGTTTTTTATGTATGTCTTGGGGACATTTATCCTCATATCCTCTTCCAGAGACACAAAAGGAAGAAAGAAACAAACTGGGGGTAGATTCCAGTTGTTCCTGGAACAGCTTTCCCCTCTCCTCTTGCTCTGGTGACATTTGTGAAGTTTTGGATTCATCTTCATTGAGTGAATAGGAACAGAGACCAGTCACTAGTGGTGTACCACAAGGCACTGTACTAGATCCTGTTCTGTGTAATGCATATGTAAGTGATATAACTAAAGGTTTGTTGGGTAAGGTATGTCTTTTTGCTGATGACACAAAGGTGTGTAATAGGGTTGATATCCCTGGAGGTGTCTGTAACATGGAACATGATTTGGCATTGCTGGAAGATTGGTCAAAAAAGTGAAAATTGTAGTTCAATGTTTCTAAATGTAAAATAATGCACCTAGGGAAAAATAATCCCTTGACAGAGTACAACCTTGGGGGTACAGTGTTGGCACTTCAAATGAAAAGGACTTGGGGGTACCTATTTCAGATGATTGCAAAATGAGCAAACAGTGTGACCAGGCAGTGGGGAAAGTGAATAGAATTCTAGGATGCATCACTAGAGGGGTCACCAGCAGGAGGAAGGAGGTTCTGATTCACCTATATAGATCTTTAGTGAGACCTCATTTAGAATACTGTGTCCAGTTCTGGAGACCTCACTTACAAAAAGATATTGATAGTATAGAACGAGTCCAGAGATGGGTAACAAAAATGGTGAAAGGTCTGGGGGATAAAACATTTCAAGAGTGGCTTCAGGAACCTAACATGTACAGGCTGGAGGAAAGAAAGGAAAGGGGAGACATGATTGAAACCTTTAAATACATCAAGGGGATGAATAAGGTTCAGGAGGGCAGTATTTTAAACACAAAACCAACATCAAGAACACGAGGACATGACCTTAAACTAACTGGAGAAAAGTTCAAAACAAATCTCAGAAAGTACTATAGTATGTTAATGAAAGAGTAGTTGTGGGCTGCACAGTGGCTAAATGGTTAGCACTTCCACCAGCAGTACTAGGTTCGTTGGTTTGAATCCCAACCACAGCACCACCTGCCTGAAGTTTGCTTGTTCTCCCTGTGCCTGCATGGTTTTCCTCCAGGTATGCTGGTTTCCTCCCACACTCCTGTCAGGGTCCTGTCCTCGGCAGAAGTTCTGGAAGATCTGGCATTTCTGCCAGTACTCTACATGGCCGCAAAAGTACACATCAGCCTCAGTCTGGTGCCAGACGGCCTTTATAAGGAGGCTCATCACTTCCTCCAATTGCTGGATGATCTCTAGCACCCTATTCCTGATTTCTGTTTCCTGCGATTCTGACTTGTGATATCCTGTTACCGACCCCACTTGCTCCTGGACCTGTCTACTCTGATTTACCCCAGATCTGACCTCGGCTTGGCTTACGGATACTCTCTCTCTCGCTCCTCTGTGAATGACCTCGGCTTTCCCTCCTGATTACATCCGCTCTGATTCCAACCTGGTACCTGACCTTGGCTTGAACCGACTACCCAGTAAACATCCAAATCCCGGAAGGGCTTGCATACCATGCACAGGCGCCTCCTGTCTGCAGACCTAACTCCGGTATCTGCAGACCTATCAGCTGTGCTTCTGAGTGGACAACCAACCAGCACTCCTACAGGCGACCTGTGCAACTTTGGGCCTTACTCCCACTGTCCCACTCCCAGGGGAGTCCGGAACTTAGCCACAAGGGAAGCCCTCTCTCCATTGGCCTCCATCACCAGGTACATGATAACTCCAAAGACATGCTGGTAAGTTAATTATATCCTGTCTAAATTGGCCCTAGTATGTGTATGTATGAATGTAAGTTAGGGACCTTAGATTGTACACCCCTTGAGGGTTAGGGACTGATGTGAGTGTATAATATATATGTAAAGCACTGCGTAAATTGACAGCACTATGTAAGTACCTGAAATAAATAAATGCTTGGAATAAACTTCCAGGGGAGGTAGTGAGCCAGTAAACAGTAAAAAGCTTCAAGCATGCTTGGGACAAGCATAGATTCATACACAGATAAAACTAAGTTGTTTTTTTTTTCCCAAAAAAGTATTTTATTGAAATATGAAAGGCATATCAAGTCATATACAGATACGGATCACAGTCCGCGCATAGACATCTTGCATGTTCTCCCGTAACGCAGGCGGGTCATAAGATGTTTGTTTGAAGTGCGATTCATCTCGAGGCAAAATATCATAATATAACAAATGAATAATACAAATCAGTAGATATAATGATTATAATAGGAAAATTAGATAACTATAATGAACAATGATCCACTGGGTAGGAAGTTCTCAGATAACAGGACAATGGAGCGCAAGGCAAAAATATCATCTGAAGGCATGTATGCCCTATGTGTCCATATCTGGAAAATGTAGGTTACTATTCCTAAAGAATAGTCACACCTGTATGTGAATAGATGCTCTGTTCCTTATGGAAAATATGATTATTTAAGATATGAGACAGGTGTGAGTTAAAGAGAAGAGAGAGAAGAGAAGGGAGCGTCGATTGAAGAGAAATGTGAAAAGTAACGTCGTAAAGGGGAGGGGAAGAGAGAAAAAAAAAAAAGGGGGGTGGGGTGGGGCGAAGGGGTCAATGATTAGGTAATTGCAGTTAAACCAAAAACCTAAGTTAACAAAAAAAAACAAACACCCCCCCGAAAAAAAACCCCAGCAGACTCAATGGACCACTGAATGTTTTTGTGCTGTCACCTTTCTATGTTTCTATGAATCTTTCAGATGAAAACACAAAACTAATACGTGCCTAAAATATATTTAAAGCGATACTAAAGGCTTAACTTTTTTTCTAAAAATAACAAACGTGTCTATACTTACCTGCTGTGTAGTGGTTTTGCACAGAGCAGCCCAGATCCTCTTCTTCTTGGGTCTCCCGCCGGCGCTCCTGGCCCCTCCCTCCTGTCAGCTGCCCCCACAGCAAGCAGCTTGCTATGGGGGCACCCACTGCTCCTTGTGACCATTCACACACAGAGCCATGGCTCAGCCCCTCCCCCTCTCTCTTCTCATTGGTTCACTGGCTGTGATTAATAGAAGTGGGAGCCAATGGCTCCCGCTAGTGTCTCAGTCAATGAGGAGAGGGAGTCCCAGGATAGCCGTGACTCCAGTGCAAAATATGTAAAAACATAGACTATACATAACATTGGCTTATTGTTTGGATATGGCCATGTATGTTTATTCTACTTACTTTTGTTTATTTCCTTATAGAAACTCTTACAACAACAATACAAGATGTTTTCCCAAAAGTAATGAAAAAAATGAGGATTCCATTGACAACTGCTATATGCGCTGTGTTATTTTTATTGGGGCTCCCGTGTGTTACACAGGTAAACCTTTTCCTGATTGTTGCTATATGCCTTAAAATAAATACATTTAAATATTCTTCATGATTAGTAAGACCAGGAAAACTGGAAACACTGTAAATTATTCCTTTCTTCTTGAAATTGTGGATTTTTCCTATCAAAAACATCACATATAAAAAAGATCTAAATGATTAAATGTAAGTGAAAATGTTGAAACAGCATTTTTCTTGATGCATTAATCCTTAATCATTAATCCTTAATCAATGTTTCCCTAGGATTGTCTTACTTAATAGGAATGGCTTTACAAACATGGGTATGGCTGGGATAGACTGGGGTGTCCTTTTATCTTATATTTGGAAAGATTTAACAGCATCCTTATTTTAGTTAATCAATGGGTCAATTTCCTCCTACCTACCAATTTACCTCCTACCTTGGAATGTTGGGTTTTCCTTTTTAGGTGATTCCACTTCTATTTTTAAGAACATAGTATAAATTAAATTAAAAAATTAATTCAAGGAGCAAAACCCCAGGCAATGACTTCCATAGGTCTGCCAACTTGTGATTTCAAACATGAGTCTGCCAGCTTTGGCTTTCCCAACAACTATAAAAAAGCAATTAGATGGTTTAATTGTCCGTCATCTACCAAAAACTGACACTTATATGTTTCAGGTGACTTTAAAATGTTGAGAGAGAATATTAACTTATTTCCCTATTGAATTCCTATATCACCAGCTCAGTGGATTGCTTTAAAAAAGGCCTGGATTCTTTCTTGGATACACAGAATTAACTGGTTACTAACATGTATAGGTAAAGTTGATCCAGGGAATAACCAATTGCCTCTCAGGGGATAAAGAAGGAATTTGTATAACTTTTTTTTTTTTTATCGTTGAACTGGATGGAATTTTGTCTTTTTTCAGCCAGACTAACTATGTAACTATATGTATCTATAAATTCCTGGTAGAAAATAGAAGCAAAAAAATGAAAGCTTTAAATAAATCAAAAGCTCTATAACATGGTGTACTAAAAATCGCAGACAAACATTTAACAGATTATCTCTACAGGCAGGAATATATTGGGTAAACCTCATTGACTCATTTTGTGGTGGATGGGCTCTTCTGTTTGCCGCTGTTTTGGAGCTGGTAGCTGTGATCTGGATATATGGTATGTACTTTAAAATGTTCGTAAACCCGTAGTGAGGCAGTGCACTAGCCATACACTGGGGAAAATAATTATTTAATTCCCTGAAGATTTTCTAGGTTTACCCAATTACAAATAAAATAAGGGTCTATAATGCTTATTATAGGTGTATTTTAAATGATAGAGACAGAATATCAACCAAAAATCCAGAAATAACACATGATACAAGTGTTATAAATTGAGTTGTAGTTCAATGAGTAAAATAAGTATTTGATTCCCAAGCAAAACATGACTTAGTACTTGGTGGAGAAACCCTTGTTGGCATGCACAGAGGTAAGGCGTTTCTTGTTGTCCTGTTACTAGGTTTACACACATTTAAGGAGGGATTTTGGTCCACTCTTCTTTACAGATCTTTTTTAAATCCTTAAGGTTTCTTGTCTGTTGCTTGGTAACTCGAAGTTTCAGCTCCTTCCATAAATTTTCTGTAGGATTAAGTTCTGGAGACTGGCTAGGCCACTCCATGACCTTAATGTGCTTCTTCCTGAGCCACTCCTTTGTTGTCTTGGAGGTATGTTTAGGGTCATTGTCATGCTGGAAGACCCATCCATGACCCGTCTCCAGTGTTCTGGCTGAGGGAAGAAGGT
Organism: Staurois parvus; assembly: GCF_062004578.1. Classification (NCBI taxonomy): domain Eukaryota; kingdom Metazoa; phylum Chordata; class Amphibia; order Anura; family Ranidae; genus Staurois; species Staurois parvus. Next base: position 6,021,843 of record NW_028318841.1, read on the forward strand.
GCTAGTCCAAGATTTTACAATACATGGCCCCGTCCATTGGCCCCTCAATGTGGCAATGTCGGCCTATACCTTTAGCAGAGAAACATCCCCAAAGCATAATATTTCCAACTCAACTGTAGGGATGGCATTCTGAGGGTCATAGTCAGCATCTTTCTTCCTCCAAACTCCGCGAGTTGAGTTAATGCCAAAGAGCTCAATTTTGGTCTGATATGACCACAACACTTTCTCCCAATCATTCTCTGAATCATTTAGATGTTCTTTGGCAAAGTTCAGACAGGTCTGTACATGTGCCTTCTTGAGGAGGGGGACCTTGCGGGTGCTGCATGATTTCAATCCATGGTGGTATATTGTGTTAACAATGGTTTGTTTGGTGACTGTGCTCCCAAGTGCCTTGAGATCATTCACAAGCTCCTCCCATGCAGTTCTGGGCTGATCCCTCACTTTTCTCCTGATCATCCTTACCCCATGAGGTGAAATCATGTATGGAGCTCCAGACCAAGGGCGATTGATGGTTATTTTGTATTTCTTCCATTTGCGAATAATTACGCCAACAGTTTTCTCCTTCTGGCCAGGCTTCTTGCTGATGGTCTTATAGCCCAGTCCAGCCTTGTGCAGGTCTACAATCTTGTCTCCAACATCCTGTGACAGCTCTTTGGGCATTTGCCCATGATGGGGGGGTTTGAATGGAAGAAAGAGACTCTGTGGACAGGTGTCTTTTATACACATAACAAGCTGTCGTTAGGAGCACCTTCTTTAATTGACAGGACTAACCTATGTACCATATGAGAACAAAGTCTGTGGGAGCCAGAATTATTGTTGTTTGGTAGGGGATCAAATACTTATTTTACTCACTGAATTGCAACTAAATTTATAACATTTGTATTATGTGTTTTTTCTGGATTTCGGTCTCTATCATTTAAAATGCACCTATGATAAAAAAAATTATAGACCCTTAATTTCTTTGTAAGTGGGCAAACGTACAAAATCTGCAGGGGATCAAATAATTATTTTACACACTGTATGTACATTACAACATACTACGATCAATCAATACAGCTGCTAATCCTGTGGGGTTAATTTACTAAAACTACAGGGTGCAAAATCTGGTGCAGCTGTGCATGGTAGCAAATCAGCCTCTAACTTCAGCTTGTTCAATTACGTTTTAACAAAAAAACATATGGAATCTGATTGGTTTCTATGCAGAACTGTACCAAAGTTTGCACTCTCCAGTTTTAGTAAATCAACCCCTTTTAGTAGCTGTCATTTTTTGGATATCTCACTTTACAGTTCATATTCTAAAATCTCAGTTAAAGCTAAAGGTGCATAACACTCTTTAACTACCCTGCTCTGCAAGAAGTGATGAGTTAAGTCAAGTGTACGTTAGTGTCTGTTGTGTGTACTATACTCTCAGCCATAGCTGTCCAACGGGATATTTTATGAGCAGTTAGCTAAAAAATAGAAAACCCGCCTGTTTTATTACGATAATAACAATACAAAATGGCAAGCGTGTAAAATTGTAAGTGACATCAAAATTAACTTTTACGTAAGAGTAAAAATATTAATCCAAAATACATTACATTATCATTTTACCTGTATTTTATTGTAAGATTAATCTTTGCACATCATACATTTGACGAGGGTGACATATGTTATTACTGTTAATTTTAATAGGTGGCAATAGAGTTATCCTGGATATAGAGATGATGCTTGGGAAGAAGCACTGGATATTCTGGCTGTGGTGGAGAGTATGCTGGTATTTTGTATCCCCAGTATTATTAGCAGTAAGTTCTATTATGGCTCTATCTAATTATAACAACAATAGAGTGCAGTCATATATTGAGCAACATCTTGAAATAAAATGATCACTGCATGATGGGCAGGGGTAATTTCTGTCATACATTTATTTGTGTACTTTAAATGAAAAGGTTTACAATTTTGTGTTTGTTTTTCTTAATTTATGTGTCCAGCAAAAACATTTAAAACAGCGGTTCCCAACCTTTTTGGCACCCAGGGACTGATTTTGTGGAAGAACATTTTGCCAAGGACTGGGGGAAGGGGGGGAGCGTGGAAGATGCGGTTTGGTGAGCCGGATGTTAGCGCTTCAATCATCCCCACATCATGGTTGTATGGTGCAGGATGATTAGAGCACATTATTTCTATTATTACATTGTAATATATAATGAAATAGTTCAACTATCTGTAATGCAGAATCAGGGGAAGCCCTGAGCTTGTAATCTATCACCGTAGCCTTCCACCAGATGCAGCATGTCACTTCCCACCATTGCCTGCCACCAGATGCAGCATGTCACTTCCCACCATTGCCTGCCAGCAGATGCAGCGTGTCACTTGTCACCATATGCAGTGTGTCACTTGCCATCATTGCCTGCTACCAGATGCAGCATGTCACTTGCCACTATAGCCTGCCACCAGATGCAGCATGTCACTTGCCACCGTAGCCTGCCACCAGATGCAGCATGTCACTTGCCACAATTGCTTGCCACCAGATGCAGCGTGTCACTTGCCACCATTGTCTACCAGCAGATGCAACTTGTCACTATCCTGCCACCAGATGCAGTGTGTCACTGGCCACCAGATGCAGCATGTCACTTGCCACCATTGTTTACGAGCAGATGCAACTTGTCACTATCCTGCCACCAGATGCAGCGTGTCACTTGCCACCAGATGCAGCATGTCACTTGCCACCATTGTCTACCACCAGAAGCAACTTGCCTGCCACCAGATGCAGCTTCCCACCATATGCAGCTTCCCACTGTAGCCTGCCACCACAGCTGCCAGCAGATGCAGCTTGCCACTTTTTGAGAATTTAAAGCCAATTTGACCTCCTGCAGCTCACAGCACTGTAGTACTTCTGTAGAACTTGTTCTTGACGTAACACATAGGGTGGAGCCTAATTCCAGACATGGTGTTAGAGCAGAGGTGGTGTGTCTCCCAGCTGCAGGCCAACCTGTCTTTACATAGAGCTGTCAGCCAACTACAATGCGGTGAGCTGTAGGAGTTTCCCAGCTCTATATATTTGATGTTGCCTGTTGGAAAGATTATAATGTGAGTGCGATTTTAAATTATAATAAAGTGTTGCTCATGTAGTGCTACCCCTAAGGAGCCCCTGAGTTTTCAGGTCCCCATATAGCTGCACAGCCAGGCAACAAGCATTTTCCAATTTCCATTTAGAGTCAGTAACCAGTGCATGAGCTTGTTTTTGTTGTTTTATTTGGGGTAAACAACTTGGATAGGGTTCAGGGATATATGGGATGTCTGACTTGACTTGAAAACAGCAACTCTGAGGGCAAACTTCTTATTTTCTGTACAACAAAGGGTTGCTCCTGGCCTCCGGAGTGGCATCAGTTTCTTAACAGATCAGTTCCAAAGTCTCCTTAAGGAGCACTTTGTCCCCTTGGAAGAAACTCTTCAGACTGGGTATTGCACCTGGAAGCCCTCTCCCTTGTAGGCCCTGGGGGTGTAGTGGTACTCACTCAGTCCCTTGTATCCTGTGGTTTTGCATAAGAAAGCTTGTTCAGGCCTTGCAGTTGTGTTAATCCTCCATGCTGAACAGGGTACCCTCTAGATAACACTTTTTGTGCAGTTCCCTCTGTCTGAACTTCCACTCCTTCCTCCTCTTCAGCTTTAGCCTGTAGGCAGAACCCCTCTTCCCGTGGTCCCCTCCCAGCAACTCAGCAATCCATCTTCCACCTGACTCCCAGATAATTCTTTGCTGGCTAGGCTCTCTCATATTTATGAGCCTGTATGCCACACTGCCAGGCCTCCTGCCTGTGATTGGTAAGACTCAGGAATTTGGAACCCTCAGCTTCCCTAGAATCCCATTAACAGCCCTAGTGTAAGGGTGTAAGATATTATTTCCTTCTACAATTTTCTTTTAATTTTTTATTTCTTTTACTGCACATTTTTACATGTTGGTGCTGTGCGTGTGTATTGGGGGGGGGGGGGGGAGTGAGCAACAAATGTGAATGTAACTGTTTTGCTGACAGATGCCTGTTGTACATGACTTTTGGCAATTAAAGCTAAGATTACAAAACAGCTGAATGATTCTGAAAAGTGACTTGTCTTATTTTCTTCCTATCTATGTATACAGTAGCTTTTCACAAAGTTTCAATCAGCAATAGGCAGTTAGAAGGGCACAGTTACTGGCAGTGTATTTTACCAATAGGAACATAGGTGTGTTAATAATCGTAAATGTTACAACACTAAATATTTTCCATGTAATTCTGTTTATAGAGCTGAACATTTTTTTAGTCAATCAGTGCTAATTGAGGATGAAATTAAGAGTAATTCTTATACTGGTGCCTATGAATTCCAGTTTGGAAGTACCCCAATAGGTACAGTATTTGGTAATATCACATAGAGGGAGATTTACTAAAACTGGAGCACTCAGAATCCGGTGCAGCTGTGCACGGCAGCCAATCAGCTTCTAACTTCAGCTTGTTCAATGAAGGTTTGGCAATAAAACCTGGAAACTGATTGGTTTCTATACAGAACTGCAGCTAACTTTTGCACGCTCCAGTTTTAGTAAATAACCCCCTTAGTGTCAAAAGTTGTTGGAATTACAGGTCCAAGAACTTAGAATATATTTCTGTGTATAAGAAATTCTGGAAAAATAGGGTCTGGAGTTGAAGAGCGCTTCAATTATTACATTTGTGAATATGTATTAGCGTCTTGGTTTTTGAAATATAAACCATTTTACTTTGTCTTTTTTTTACAGGCCATTTTAATCTGGTCGTTAGTCACGTATGAAACTACAACATATGGTGGTGTAGTTTACCCACAATGGGCAATTATATTAGGATTCTTAATGGTCGTCTTCTGCCTTATATGGATTCCTGTCATTGCTATTGTGAAGGTCATTCAAGCCAAAGGGAACATTTTTCAGGTATGGAAAAGCATTTCCTATACTAGATCTAAGTTAGAATATAAAAACATTGCTATCCAAAAACAATCCCAAAAAAGTTGATCTCATACAATGCAGAACCAAGTAAGCATGAACTATAGAATTACTCCATCAGCTGAGAAGCTATTTATAATGCAGAATGATCTCCTTTAACATGTCAATGAACTTTCACACTAAACTAAATTTCTTTTGTTATTGCAGCGTATTGCAAGCTGTTTTAGACCAACTGAAAATTGGGGACCTGCCCTGGTGAAAAATCGTGGAGAGAGGTACAAAGATATGAAGGATGGCACTGTCCAGGAGGACAAAGGAGTGGAAATTACAGACATTAAAGGATTTGATAATGTTTCATTTCAGAGAGACTAAGATTGAGACATCTCATATCTATATACTTGCCTATCTCTGATAGACTGATGGATCGTTGGTCTAATTACTAAATGGCATCCAAAGGTTTGCTAAAGTGACAAGGAGCTTAATTAGAGCTTTGTAAGCTTGCACAAGTCACTTTTTTGTATGGAAGGCTCAAAATATGCAAATGGGGCATAGAATAATGTGTGAATGTAAAAGTTCTAAATATTCTAATGAAGTGCAATTGTACATACAATACTTTCTATTAATAAAAAGAAAACACTGTTTTTGTACTGGTGTTAAACGTTTTTCAACTTTCACTTAATGTTAATGCAAACCCTTGCTAAATTTGCTTAAAGTTGAACTTAAGTGTAGCTGTATAATGTAAGGGAGGGTTATAACGCCTGTCAGTTTTTTGCTATCTGTGGCCCATTGGGGTTGACCTTTCTTAATTTCCTGTCCTATAGCCACAGTAGGAAGTGAGAGGAAATCCCTTCAAAGTAAGAGAAATCTGTGGTAGTCACCAGAGTCAACAGAACTAGTGTCCTAATTGGAAGATTTTCCCCTGATTCCTTTTCTGGTGGCCACTTAAAATGTGGAATTTTCTTTCACTTCCACTCTCTGTGATAATGGCAAATAGGACAACATAGGGGAAGAGGGTATATTCCCCTAAAGGGGGATATAGACAACAACCTGACAGGTGTTATAATTCTCCTTCACTCTATCCAAAACTAAAAAATGGTTTTGCCTTTATGTCCGAGTCCTGCAAGCACCCCCTTCAGGGGTGGCACTACATAACCATTCAGCTATAGCTATTGAGGACATTTAAAGTCCCACTAGATGTTCTAAATCCTTGATAGATCTCCCAGAGGACCCAGGACACGTTGTACTTGAACATACTTCCTTGATATACTTCCTGAGTTCTCACAGTAGCCTGGGGTGCTTGAGACTGAAGTGCACTGAGGCTGGCACTGGCCACGTATGTACAGTGTGTTTCCCTCTGCCCTATCCTGGGCAGGCTTGTAGGCCTCACATCCACCCTCCTCCTTCCTCAGCACAAGCTTGTAACTAGTGAGGAAGTAAATACTGGGGATACTTATCAGATGCCTATAAATCTGTTATAAAAGTTTGCAAATACATAATTGTTCTTCATAAATTTAGGCCGAGATGTATTCTACTACATTTCTTTGGTGAAAATAACCCAAATTAGGATGTATTTTTTAGTTTGTAGGAAAGTTATAGAGTTCACAAACTATGGGATATATCTGAATATTGATCAATCCTGAAGTACTGACAGCCAATCTAATTTCTTGAGGTCAGAGAATGTCAGAACAGGACAGATATCCTCCAAATGACCCCTTTTTGCAGAGTAGACAGTCAGACGTACTTCATAAGAGGCATGGCGAGTTTTTTGAAGTTGTATTTTTTTTGTCATAATTTTTTGGAAAATGAAAAAATTAACTATTTTGTTTTTACATACAGTCACCAGTGCAGTACAGCGTCATCATATAACTGGCATGGTGGTGATCAGGGACACTGACTGGTGACAGTATGAAAACTAAAATTATAATTTTTTTTAAAAAAATTTAAATGTTTTTATTATTTTTAATTTTTTATTACATTTTTTTCTTTTTTTAAGATTTTTTTTTCATATTTCACTATTACCAAAGTAGTACAATGTTACCATAGTAACATTGTACTACTTTGGGGAAGTGATCAGTATTTTTTTTTTTTATAGCAAAGAATTACTTTGCTATAAGCAAGCATTTACCTGAATGACATCGATTCATTCAGGGTTTTTTTTTTTTTTTGTGCTTAGCTGTGATTTGGCCACGGCTAATCACATGACACAGCTGGGCTGTGATTGGCCCAGCTTGTGCATGCGTTCGCTGTGACCATTCACAGCTAGACACACTAGTATACAATGGATGGCATGAATGAAGTCATCCATTGTATACAACTGTCATGTGACCTGCTGTGATTGGTCACAGCAGGTCACATGGTACCGGCAACGGGGCCGGTACTCAGATCTGTCATCGGCCGTGTCCGAGGTACACGGCCGGTGACAGATCACGCCGCTGCGCGGCTCTGCAGGCACACAAACCGAGCATGCCCGAAAGGATGCCATATGGTGTCCACCCGGAAAGGTGAGTGTTTTTGCCAGCCGCCATTCGGCCATAGGCCGGGCGGAAACAGGTTAACATACAATCATATTTCCAAATTACATGTAATTCTTTTTCATTGTTATTTTTGAATACTCTTACATTGACCCTTACTTTTTTCTGCAGTCAGGAACTTACTGGGTAAAAGTGATTGATTACTTTTGCAGTGGATAGACCCTCCTCTTTGCTGCAGTGATGGAGTTAGTGGAAATTTGCTGAGTTTTTGGTAATATATTAAACATGTGCTCTATCCATATGCATCAGAGATCGGAGTTATGCTCCAGATTGCAAGGATTAGATGCTCATTTTTGCCTGGGGTATCAGGAAAAGAGCCTTTTACTTACCTAATCATTCAGCCCTTCAGGCTCCCCCACACTATGCAGCCAGTTCTGAAAGCTTCTTCTCTAAGGCAGTTTGCAAGTGTAAAAAGTCCATTTATTACTATTTTTGTAGCACTACCTCCTTAGGAGTTGCTGGTTTGTTTCTGGGTTCCCTGTGGATCTGGACCCCACTCTGAAAGCCTAACCCCTGCTGACACCAAAGTACACTCTTTATTGAAATAAATCACCACCAGAATGTGAATTCACACATGGATTGAAGTGAACTAGTAAGAGGTTTATAGCAAACTTCAATATGGCTTGGTTACACAGCATAAACAGAATTGGAATGTGTAAAATCAATTGTCACTTGTGTCAGTTTGAACTTAAGAAAAGAAAACACTTATCACAGAATCTCAGTTGCCTTCAACCTGAGGTGGTCTTACAGCTCCCAGTCAGCAGCTAAAGCTATCAAACAGGTAGACTAGCTCACTTTGGACCCTCAGGACCTGATGGCAAGGGGAAAACTTTAAATAAGGAAAAGAGCTCTTTACCCCAAAACAACCATTGTTCTTTAAAGGCAATGAAGAGTCTTCTGCATGCTTGATGGGGCCCAGTTGGTGCACAGTGAAGAGAAGTGTGGACTGTAACTCTCTGAGGAACAGTGTAATCAAGAGAGGGAAGAATGAAACTCCCCCTACAAGCAGCAATTTAGGGATGTAATGTTCCTTTAAGACACTAGTCACTAGCGAATCTAAAGCAACAAGTTGCTAAGCTGGTAAAAGTGATTGTTGGCACAGGGCAACTCTCTTTTGGCACCCTAGGGAAAAGGCCTTCTTAGCAGAGTGAATTGATGATGATGGTGACACAGCAGTGGTTTGGCCTGTAGACTGACTGTCCTGTTATCAGTTCTGATGATAAAGCTGTGCTAAGTGTAGTCAGGCAATAGTGGCTAAAGGAACTAGGCCACGAATTCTAATAACTACCAGTATGTGCAATGTCCGCAACTGTGTGCAGGAAAATAGCAAGGGTGGAGAAAGTGTCAGTATTCCCTGTCTTTGATAATGCTAGGGACTCTCTTACCCGAGGGATGGCATCTGGCCTTTCTCTCTCCTTCGAAAAAGCCTCCACAGACTCTCCCACCTGCAGTGTTCCATCCGTTTAGCTTTCGTCATGATGCAGCAAGGTCAGCAGATTCTCCTCGCCCCCACACTTTCTCTCTGTCCACGGCCTGGTCCGGTCCCCCCTCAGTCAGTGCACTCCTCCCTCCAGATTCCTGTCTCACCTCGAAGGCTTTTATATATTTATATGCCTCCACCCACATGCCAGCTCCTCAGGGAAATGTAGTTCTTTATTACACTGTTCCTCAGCAAAGTCCTGCGGTTCAGCATATAAATGCCATGGAGCTGCTCTACAGAGTGTGAATGCCACTGTTCTGCAGGACACTTGCATCTTGTGTTTGTTTTAACATCCTGCAACCACTTATAGTAGGATGTTACAATTAGGAGCCTGTAAATCATTGCACCCACAATACGATGTCTCGTGCACACCATAAGGGGCCTGCAGTGGAGCCATCTGTCACCTTCTGTGTCCAGTGGACACAGCTCGTTCTATTTGGGCCAGCCCTAGTACCATTTAATCGTTGTGACTGTATCGCTTCTCGGCCTTTTGGCTAAGATCAAGTGTAGTATCTGTTCTTATCAGTGTCCAGTGGGGGTGCTACCGACCATTCTAGTTTACGGGGATGGTTGTTGTACAGTACCCTCACTGGTATGATGGGGGTCCGGAAGGCTAGTACCGGAGGGACAGAAACCAGGGAGCGCCATGATTCGTTCTGGGGCCTTGGGAGTAATTCCTCTGGGGAGACCGGAAAGACCCAGTTCCTCCTGGTTTGAGCATGCTACCTTGGTCTGGCCTGGGGCTGAGGAGGCAAAAAGTCCGCAAACTCAGTGCCCCCTGAGGAGACGCGCTCAGGGGTGTCACTAGTAACACTTGGGTGTGGGACCCCACGGTGTGAAGATGACACATGGCCACTGTTTTTACACTCTTTTTTGCACAGCGCCCTAAGGACCAGGTCTTTTGGCTAAGTCCAGGGCAATTTTTGCTACGGGCCTCAGGGCCTGGTCTGTGCACATTTCGGCACGGTACCATTTTTATTATTTTTTTTACTTTATCTTTACTTAATTTATTATGCACTCCCACGTTTGTCACTTTTTCTGTTCTTATGTGTGTGTTTTTCACGGATGGAGGGTGTGGGTCCTCGGGCCTTACCTGAAGTCTAGGGGGAGGATGTGTGGCCATACGGTTCCTTCCTCCCCTGATCCCTAGGGGGTTTTCTCTTCGGGAGAACCCCCTCGCCTAGTACTGGATGTCCGGCTTCGGCTGGGCATAAGGAACGGTGGTCCACCAGGCCTTTTGGCCAGGAGGACCAAATGGGAACCTTGTCCCTGTCAGGAGCTTCGTGCCCCGGGGGATCAGGCGAACGGTCCAACCCTTTCGGGGGTAGGACAAACACACCCCTAAGTGCACTTTTTCGTGTGGTGTTCGCACTTGCACTTTTTTTGTGATCACTTACGGGTTTTTCGTTCTAGTTTGCACGTTTGCGGACTTAAAAAAAAAAAAAAAAAAAAAAAAAAGACTGTAATAAATAGGGGGTTGTTTTTGGATTTTCCACTACTTATATTAAAATTATGTACTATCCTGTTGGTCTCTATAAAATAGCTAGTATATCTAAGCTCTGACAATATTGATGGTAGTACTACATTACAATATTAGCTATAATAATAAACACAATGCTCAAAAAGCAAAGGTCTTATTTATTTACAAAGAAAGTAAAACACTAACAGAGAAATCTAAACAAATATTATAGAGCATATAGAAATAAAAGAGAAAAGATGATACGTTATGTAAATTTGTTCTCTAAGTTCAGTATCTGGCTGGTCTCTGGATAGAAAAGGGACACAAGCATGGCCAGCCCTTGCATTTAAAGTACTCACAGACACCACCCACACAAACACCCTCAACCCTCCTGGTGTAGTCCTCCATCCAATGAGCGTCAATTCATATCTTATAAGAGGCTGTCTTCCCAAATCACTAGAAAGTATAGTATTACTCCAGCTATTCTCCCGGAAGTATGTCTAAGTCTCTACCACTGCTATAGTGCCAAAAATGCTTTGACCCAGGTCAATATTTCAGTCCACATACGGTTTCTGCCTTCTGGCTAGAAGCCATGTTATATGTCATTATGATCTTTGTGTCACCAGGGAACCTGGGCTGAGGCTTTCTTATCTCCATGCCCCACTGCTAGGGTGTATGTGTGAACTCCCAGGACCAGGATTTTGGTATGCAATCTTTTGTTACACACACCCCATTTGGTCTGACATTCCAGCAGACCAAATGGCTCTTTGTTAACCAAGCAATAAGAATCCATAAATGTCTGATATAAAAACATGTTGCCTTCCAACAGTGACCAATCACCGCCTCACCAGTCGAATGATGACACTGTACTGCTCTGGTGACAGTATGTAAAAAAAAAAAAGTGAAAAAACATTATTTACATTTTTCATTTACTGTTGGGATGCTGGGATTGGCCCACAGCTATCACATAGTACCTGGCTACCAGTACCATGTGATTAGCTTTAGCAAATCACAACATGTCAACAATAACCAAGCCATCATGAATGGAAACACATTCATGACAGATAAAACTTGTTTATAACAGTCCTCTTCACTATTATAATAAATAACACCCCCCCCCCTAAAGTAGTACAGTGTTATTATACACTGGTCTACTCTGATGAAAGTATGTAAACAAAAAGAAAAGAAATGTTTAAAAAAAGAAAAAATTTAGAAAAATGTAATAAATTTTTCTTTTTTTTATACATACTTTCACTCGTCAGTATCCCTGATTACCACCACACCAGTCATATGATGACACTGTACTGCACTGGTGACTCACCGTGCCGCTTACTAAATACCTTAAGGTGTCCAATTTCAGGGTCATTGGGGGGGAGGGGTTGTACTGTCCTGTCATTTTAGGGCCTCAAGAAATTAGCCAGTACATCAGCATTGTTCAATTTTCAGATATACAAGGGGAGCTCAAATTAAACCAGTATTTTTGAGTTTATATAATAAAAGAACAAATTTCAAGGAATGGAAACTGCATTTATTTTTTTTTACATACTCCCCTGCTACATTTATACACTTATCCCAGTGTTTAACCAATGCCTTGAAAGCTTCGGCATAGAAAGATTTGTCAGTATGCCTGAACCATCCTAGGACAGCCTGCTCCACTTCGTCATGATTGTGTTCACCATTCCCACAGAAATATTTGTCTCTTGTGCATTTTCACAACAGGTTATGTATCAATTATCCAGGACCAGGCGTTCCATGTGCTGAATGTTCACAGGAATGACTGCTCTGGGCTGGAATCCATCACGGCCGGTATCGTCACTGACAGATGTACGGCCATCTTTGAAATGTTTACACTAATCAAATGTCTTTCTGCGGCTGAGTGTCTCATCACCATACTGTGCTTGAAGTCTTCTGTAGCGATCCGTGGGTTTTATGCCTTCATTCACAAGAAACTTCATCACCACACGCTGTTCTTTGCACGCACTATCACTGTTGTTTGCCATCTTGATTAACGGTCTCTGAACTGGCTAGCAACATGTGCACCGTCTATCAGTAATAGGACACACTTGCCACTCACTGCTGTGTGTAGTACCGCCATGCTAGCAACCCTTTTTATACCTGTAAATGTAAAAGTTCCAGTTTGACTTGAAAACTCCCTGTATATACCATTGATTGAAGAAACTTTCACACACACTAAATAATATATACTGATTTGGGTTATTTTTACTAAAGAAAGATTTGGCCTAAATTAAGAAGAAAGATTATTTGTTTGCAAAATTTTATAACAGAAACAAATAAAAATTAGCTTTTTTTTCCCCACCTTTCTGTATTTTATTCATTTAAATGGCAAAAAGAAACATTGGTGATTAAATACCACCAAATGAAAAATCTATTTGTCTCAAAAAATTTCATCTGGGTACAGTGTTGCCTAACTGAGTAATTGGCATTCAATGTATGACAACACTGAAATCTAAAAGTTGGTCTGGGCATGAAGCAGGTGAAAGTGTCAGTATTGAAGTGGTTAAATTATAAGTGGTGGGGTTATAACCCCTGCCAGTTGGTAATGCTGTCTTTTCCCTTATTAGGTAAATCTATTCTTTCTTATTGTCCTGATCCCCACTGTTACCAGGAATAAAAATGTGAGCAAACCCCAAATGTTTTATTGCCTCCAGAATAAAATTACAGAGAAAATCATCCAATGGGACATCTGTTCCCATGCCAGTTTTTTAAAAGGAGATTTCCCTCACATTGGAAGGAGCTTTTTTCGGCGTTTCAGGTGACTCAGTTCATAGTGTTAAGCTGAGTCACTTCAGATCGCAATTTTTTAACGGGAGCTATACCCTATGCAATAACTAAGCAGTTTTGAGCCCTAGATTAAGGGGAATTTTTGGACTCAATAGGTATATATTATACCGTGTGTTATACAGTTAGTATTATGGGACATTAGTCTCACATACCTCTACAGGAGCCGCACCAACTCTTCAAAGGAGCCGCACTAACTCTTCATAGGAGCCTCATCAACTCTTCAAAAAGAGTAATTTTTGGAACCCCAAGAGGGGCACTTTTAAAGGAACCATTGATGTTTGATTGACATCTACTGGAATTCTATATATTATCTACTCTGGACTACTACTTCTTTACCAATACATCCATGTTTGTTTTCACATCAACAGTGAGAATTTTTTCTGGTCTTCCACATGAGTCACTTCTTATTGTGGATTCATTTCCATTTATGCTGGTTATCCAGGAAGACACATATCCACCATTATTATACCATGGCACATTTATTGTTAAGGTAAAGAGAGTATATTTACAACTTAATTAATATGAACATGTGCATCATGCTAGGTTTATGTCCAGATGATTAGCCCTTGTTTCCTGTGTATTCATCATAATCCATTATCTAATTCCTAGAACTTCATCCATTTTCTCTGTGATATTCATAAGGGGACAGCCAAAGAAGCAAACAAATTTACTAGGCCATACAGTATGGAACTCTACATCAGATGAATACAGAAGGAAAATCCCACTGCCTCATATTGATCATTTCTGCCTATACAGCCATTTTTGAAGACGCCAAATGGTTTTTTATTTTAACTCTTTGATTTTAACATGATTGCAATATGTTCACCCTGTCAATGTCAACCTTTGTCATGATCTAAGTGATCAAATAAATACACAATCGCTTTCACCTTTGTAGTGATATATTACTCCACGTAGGATTTAATTAACCACTTTCCAGGCGGCTCTGCACTAGTCAACTGCCAATTTTTGTTTTCCAGTATTATTAGGTTTATAATCCACATGTATATAAGTGAGTCGGAGATATTACTGAGATACGGTTTTCGTATCAATTTGGATGGCTTTTTTTCTTTTTTCATGGTAGGCAAAGGACTACCTGCCATACTCCCGTTTCGGTGGATCATGAAGAACTAGTAAGCAAAAAATGATTGGCTAAACCCACAAGTTTTATTTATTAGTATGTTTCCTTTATACAGGCTTTTTAAAATAATAATGTTATTATAAAAAGGTTACGGTAAATGGTTTAGTATAGTATAACACTTTTGGTAGTAAAAGCTATTGCTTTGTGATTATCATGTGGTTATTTAGTCTAAACATTCTCTGGCATGCTCTCAGTACACCGCTATAGAGAACAGCTATCTTAACCTCCCTGGAGGTATTCCCGAGTGTAGCTCGGGGTAAAGTCTCAGCACCAAAAGCGGTAACCCCGAGCTACACTCGGGAATACCCTTCAGCGTTGCTCCGGGATCCCTTCTGCACTTACCTTGTCCTTCGCTCCTGCGATATCCCCCCTACTGCATCCCCGGCCATCTCCTCCGGCCGATGCCGACATCTGTCTTCCGGGTTCCGTTCCCTGCGACGTCGGGACATACGGGGATGGAACCAACGGGAAATTTCAAAATGTCAAAAAGTGACATTCACTAAATACACTAAAATCACATAGTAAAACATTACTGTATCGAAGCATTTCCCATACATTTTGTCCCTACTGCTTTGTCCTGTGCCCTGCCTGCATCTTTACTGTTCTTTCTGCCTGGAAACTGAGAAATGTCCATGGTGTCCAAAAAGTGTCCCTTTAGGTCAAAAGCGGTTTTAAACCAGCTAGAGAACAGCAATAGTAAATTAGAACCACTTGCAGAATTGAGTGATAATGATTCGTGGGGAAATTCGTCCTCAGACACTGCAAACAATTTTGCGACTAAGATCAGTGATGTGCGAACTTGGCGCTCTATTTCAAATTTCAGTGTTTTTGGTTTGATTATATTATTGAATTTATTATTATTATATTATTATTTTTTAGGATTATTTATTAAATTATAATTTATGATTTTGTGTTTCAAATTTTAACATACCCGGGATGTTTGCTAGACTCTTGTTCGGACAATTTTCAGTGAGTTATTCCTAAAAATGACAGGCCTACAATAAAAAAACGGCATATTTCCATGCAAAAAAATGTACCGCTTTGAGCACAGAAATACTGACATAATCAGACCGCTAGGGAGGCTACGGGAGCTTTAGTCCTCATGCACACTGGACGTTTTGATAATGCTGGTAACCTTAGCTTTGTAAAGTCATGTTAAAAACGTGAGTTTTTCAGCTTTTTTTAGTGTTTTTGCATTAGCATTTAGTGGTGTTTTGCCCTTTTTCCTGAATTTTTCTGCATTTGCATTTTTTAGCGTTTTTTTTACCAAAAAAAGTCCAAAAACACCTGTTTGCGGCATTTTACTGTGTTTTGCAATGTTTTTTAGCGTTTTTCAGCGTTAGAGCGTTTTTACAGCTAAAAACTCCTCTAGAAAACCACTATTCCTGGGGTTTTTTTGCAGCCAAAAATCATCCCAGCCAAAAAATGTTGATTACAGTCTATGTGTGCATGGACATAAAGGATAACACGCTAGCAGGTTTATAAGCTATAGAAAAAAACATCAAAAGCCAAAAACAGCAGCTGTAAAAACATCAAGTGTGTATGAGGACTTAGTATTAGTTATTTGTATCTGGCAGCTGAAGATTACTCATTTATGTACTGGCCATAATTAGTTGTGAACTATGCTCACATAGTAACAAAGTTGGGACATTGACATTGGTATCTTTTGCATAGGAGAGGTTGGTCTATGGTGCAGATGATCTCAGCAGCAGGTGAGTATGCCAACAAGGGATTAACTTTAAATAAGTGAGGTTTAATATGAGGTTTAATGTTAACGATATGGAGATTTGTGTTAGGGTTAGCGTTAGGGTAAAGGGAAATTTAGAGTGAGAATTAATGTTAGGCATAGTGTTACAAGGAAAGGTAGTAGAAAAGTTAATGTTACAGAAATTGCTAGTGCTTAGTGTTACATGGGAAAATGGGAGGGGGGGGTTGATAAAGGGGTTAAAGTCAAGTTTAGGGCCCTTTCACATTGCAACGCAGTCTGGGATACCCACATTCCCATGTGGTTTCCCGCACCGCATTCCAATGGCACTGCCTTTGCGATCTTCAGTGGGTGTCAGTACAAAGTTTATGACACCCCAAATGCAGGCCGCAAAGGTGGTGCATTTGCCTGCTTCAGATCAGATGGTACAAAAGTACTATGAAATACAGTTGCAGTGCATTTTTAAGATGTAGTGCATGTACTACTCTTAGTGCAGAGCGGTTCAGAATGAATGGGCTGAAATTGTACTGCACAGAACTGCATGTAAATCACACAGGAACCGCACAGCATTGTTGTGCGAATCATATGCAGTTTTCTAGTGTGAAAGGGCCTTTAGGGTTTTAAGGATTTAGTGTGAGGGTTAGTGTTAGATTTAGGGATTGAAAGAGGTTAATGTGAGGGTTAGTGTTAGATTTAGGGATTAAAGGAGATTAATGTGAGGGTTAGTGTTAGATTTAGGGATTATAGGAGGTTAATGTGAGGGTTAGTGTTAGATTTAGGGATTATAGGAGGTTAATATGAGGGTTAGTGTTAGGTTTAGGGATTGTAAGAGGTTATTGTGAGGGTTAGTGTTAGGTTTAAAGATTATTGGAGTTTAGTGTGAGGGTTAGTGTTAGGTTTGGGGATTGAAAGAGGTTAATGTGAGGGTTAGTGTTAGATTTAGGGAATAAAGAAGGTTAATGTGAGGGTTAGTGTTAGATTTAGGGATTATAGGAGGTTAATGTGAGGGTTAGTGTTAGGTTTAAGGATTATAGGAGGTTAGTGTGAGGGTTAGTGTTAGGTTTAGGGATTATAGGAGGTTAGTGTGAGGGTTAGTGTTAGGTTTAGGGATTGAAAGAGGTTAATGTGAGGGTTAGTGTTAGATTTAGGGATTAAAGGAGGTTAGTGTGAGGGTTAGTGTTGGGTATAGGGATTAGGGTTAGTGTGAGGGTTAGTGTTAGGTTTAGGGATTATAGGAGGTTAATGTGAGAGTTAGTGTTAGGTTTAGGGATTATAGGAGGTTAGTATGAGGGTTAGTGTTAGGTTTAGGAGGTTAGTGTGAGGGTTAGTGTTAGGTGTAGGGATTATAGGAAGTTAGTGTGAGGGTTAGTGCTAGGTTTAGGGATTATAGGAGGTTAGTGTGAGGGTTAGTGTTAGGTTTAGGGATTATAGGAGGTTAATCTGAGGATTAGTGTTAGGTTTAGGGATTATAGGTTAGTGTGAGGGTTAGTGTTAGATATAGAGTTTATAGGAGGTTAATGTGAGGGTTAGTGTTAGGTTTAGGGATTGAAAGAGGTTAATGTGAGGGTTAATGTTAGGTTTAGGGATTAAAGGAGGTTAGTGTGAGGGTTAGTGTTAAATTTAGGGATTATAGGAGGTTAATGTGAGGGTAAGTGTTAGGTTTAGGGATTATAGGAGGTTAATGTGAGGTTTAATGTTAGGTTTAGGGATTATAGGAGTTTAGTGTGAGAGCTAGTGTTAGGTTTAGGGATTATAGGAGGTTAGTGTGAGTGTTAGCACTAGGTTTATGGTCATACAGTAGGAGGTTAGTGTGAAGGTCAGATTTAGGGTAACTGGAAATTAGTGTGAAGGGGGACCTTAGAGTGAGACATTGCTCTGTGCTGGGAGTTGTGTACCAAACAGTAGCAGTAACAAAAGAAACAGTATCAGGTAATAGAGAACTTTAAAAATGAGTGACCAGTCATATGTGACAAAATATTGAGGTGTAGATCACAAATGTTTCCTAACATGGCCATAAATCTCCACAGACAAGCTGGAATCGTAATCTTAATTAATGTTAAAAGGAATCACATAAATCAAAGAGAAATATTACAGCAAGTTTGATGCTTTACAGTTCTTACAAACATAGAATGCATCCTATTGTATCTAAAAGAATAAACAATCTTATCAAACATGCCCAGGGCTGGTATATCAAACATGAACAAATCATCCAATCTGCCATACATGTGTGCGCTCTTGATTTACTGTATTGTGTGATCATGTTCTGTGCTCAGGCTATTATCTGTACAGTTTTCTTCCACATACACTTCCCTGAAATCTAGCAGCACTGTCCAAGAATAACTGCCAGAAAAACATTTATCAGTGGCTGCAGCCACTTAGCTGCAGCTGGCTGATTAAGAAAACATTTCCAACAAGCCTGTTCAACAAAAGTTGATGTAAAGTTGATGTTCCTAGATTGTAAGCTCGAAAGAGTAGGGCCCTATAACCCCTCGTGTGCTGTTTGTAGTTGCTGTAATGTTTCATGTTTTGTCCCCCCCTCTATTGTACAGCGCTGAGCAAACCCTTTGGCGCTATACAAACTCAATGTAATATAATGTAATGTAATGTAAAGATTGACTTCTGTCAAACAGGCATGGCCACTAATCTATCACAATTTAGCCATTCTCAGCTGAATTAATAGAATTTTGATCCATCTATGACCAGCTTAATGCTTTTCTTGATAATGCTGCACAAATTTACTGTAATTAATCATACTACAGGATATATTGTCTGCAATTTATTCTGCCAATAATATCCCTTCATGCAGTACAGAAATTACTGTTAATGCGGTCTATCAATACATGATCAGTCCTAACATGAATACGGTAGATGGGGAATTAAAATTTGGTTATATGATGCCAGCAACTAATTTTGGTCATTGTCAAACCACTTTTATTGCTCATGTGGGGTACACTATATATTCTGCACAAAGTGGATATAGGCAAATCTGCAAATATCTAACCACCATGCAGCTGAATTAGGTGGACTTGTTTTTATGGTTCAGCAGAGCTTCAATTAAAAGAAAAATTTGTTAATGAATACACAGGTGTATTAAGCTGTTTCTTCTATATCTGCTCTACTGTAAACTCATGTAGCACTATCCCCTTAAGGGCTGCTTAGTAATTTTCGGGTTCCCTGTCAATCTGGACCTCTCTCTGAACGCCCAACCTCCACTGACACGACTGTACTCTTGTAAACCAGAACAACTCATCACTGTAAAATGGACTCACACACTAGTTAGTGTAAATCAATATGACGTTTATATTGAGTTTCAACGTAGCTTGATAAAAAAAACAACAACACAAAATAGCATTGGCATATGCAGCAGATAAAATCACTCTTGTCAACTTTAGGTAAAAGTAACAACATCCACAGTAAAGTACCAATAACTGTTAGCAGGCCTGCTTTCAGAAAGAATCCACTGCCTCCAATCTGAAGTGACTGTTGAATCCACAGCAAGTGAGAACAACTATCAATAGAACAGGTAAGTTCACTGCGGGTCCTCAAAACTTGATGGCAAGGATTAGATTTGAAAATGGAGAGAGTTTTCGTCTATAATCAACCAATGTCCCTTTAGGAGAAATATGGGGTCTTCTGCATGCTAGTTGGGGCCCAATTGGTGTGAAGATGATCTAAGATGTAGATGATAGCTGATAAGTACTTCTCTTCTTAATGGTAGTGAACTGATGTAAGGTCTTCTTTACGGCACTAAACAGGGACAGATTTGAAGTAATGAAGTGTAACAGTTGGCATAAGCGTCTCTGAGCAAGAACAACTCTCTCTCTGTGTGACAAGGGCCAAAGGCATCAGTATTAGAAATCCTGTTCAGTTGAAAAGGGTAAATTGTTGTTTCAGTTGGCACTCCTGTATTCTGGACTGCGTCTATATGTCCTGCGGTCAGCTTTAGATGATGAGACTGTAATGCAAACGTGTTCCAACAATTGGGTCTGAGAGAACTAGGCCAGAAACTGAGGTAACTATTTGTAATGTCTGCAACCATGTGCAGGTAGATGGCAGGTGTGATGAAATTGTCAGTGTTCACTTAGTATTGGGCTCCCTCACCCGATCAATGGTCTCCGGCAGGTCTTAGCAGTCTACCTTTCTCTGTAGATGGGGGATCCCACAGACTCTCCTGTCCTGACTCCGCATCTCATCTGGTCTCCTGCTTATAAATTGGCTCGTTAGGCAGCGTGGCAAGACTGATGATCAGCAGACTCATTCCGCTCATCCTCTCTATCTGACTCTGGCTCCGCGGCCTGGTCCAAGGCTCCTCTGGGAAATGTAGTTTCCAGATGCACTGTTCCTTAGCAAAGTTCTCCATATAGCTGTTCTTCAACATGTGAATGCTACTGTTCTGCAGGACCTTGCCGTCTGGTGTTGGTTTCAACATCCTGCATTAAACATCCATAGCAGGGTGTTACTCTCATAATACTTGGTACAGCCTGAAAATGTCCTTTTCTATTTGTTTGTTTTAGATGAGTGAAGAGAGGTTAGAGTTTGTGTCAGATTTTATTTGCGTAATAATGACACAACAAGAAGTAAGAGGAAATCTCCCCAAAATGAGGGGAAGTGCTCTCACTTGTGTTACAGCTCCTCTCCTCCTCTCACCAGTACCGAAAGTGGAAGTGAATCTTCCAAAAAGGGATATAACCACCAACAATTAAAAATTGACAGAGGTGCAAACCTTTTCACATGCTACCCTTAACTGGAAAAAACATTGGTTTTACTCTTACCTGAAGCTAGCCATATATGGATCAAAATTCTGCTGGTTTAACTGGATGAATTTCAATTTATGTATAGCAGTTCTCATATACAAGAAGTCGATCTATCAATACACTTTTAATGAACGGGCTTGTAGATATATTTTCACAAGAGCAGCTCTTGCAGCCAATAGGCTGAAAGCGCTGACCGGTGTATAATAATGGTGAGGAGTCCCACTTTCAGAATACAATGACACAGTAGGGAGAATTTCATCATCCACCTTGAATGTGTGAATGGGGAAATCGGTTCAGTTTTTTTTTTTATTCAGCCAGCCAGATAAAACTGAGCCATGTATGGCCAACTTTAAAGTGGTTGTAAAGGCTCAAAGTATTTCACCTTCATGCATTCTAAAGTAAAAAAAGCTTCTGTGAGCAGCAGCCCACCCCCCCAACTCCCCCCCAAAAAAAAACTTAAGCAAGCCCCATCTCAATTCAATGATGAGCAGGAGAGCGGTGGCTTTCCAGGGTCTCTTCCTCCTCATTGGATGAGACAGCAACGGGAGACATTGGCTCCTGATACTGTCAATCACAGCCAGTGAACCAATGAGGAGAGAGAAGGGGCAGGGCCAAGCCATGCTCCTTGTGTGAATGGACACAGAGCAGCTGCTTGGAAGTGAGCCTGCTCGGGTGCCCCCATAGCAAGCTGCTTGCTATGGGGAGCACTCCACAGGATGGAGGGGCCAGGAGCACTGGCCGGAGACAGGAGAATAGGAAGATCAGGCTGTTCTGTCCAGCCTGACACAAAGTATGACATGTTTGTTATTTTTACAAAATCTGCCTTTACTGTCACTTTAATGTTGGATCCAATTCATATTCATAGAGATTAATTACAACATAATGTTGAAAGAGTCACTCATTTAAGGCGGGGCCACACAGACAAGAAACCTTGCTCTTGAAGTATTAGTACTTAGACTTAGTACTTAGAATTGTTTCACAGTATGAGCTGCAGCGTTTCTAAGTGCTTCAGTAGATCACTTTAAATATTTGCAGAGCCATGAATGTGGTTCATTCTTACTGTGGACAAGGTGTACTGCAGTAGCTTCATCGAGTAATCACAAGAAGTCAATTGTTACACTTCTTATTTACATGCTACATTGTCTTGTTAAACATTACATTACTCCATCACAGTACAATAAGGGATTCACTAACTACTCAAAGTGAGGACATGGGAAATATAGCGCTACCGGGATTTTTTAAATGCTGTGTGAAAAAGTCAACAGAAACTAATGTAAGTCATTTTCAAATAATTTATCTTCTATACATTTTAAGTGCACTTACTTGGATTTATCTAAACAGTGCAAAGAGTTTTTTGTCTATGCTATGTGAACTAAAAATATGACCTTTTCTCCTTCCTTCCTTCCTTCCTTTGCTAGAATTAGAAGGGAAAAAAAAACTTGATTTATGATGGAAACTTTTGTTATGCTTTATTACATCTAATTGGAACAAATAATTAACACATATTACTGGATCATTGCTTTAAATGTGCTAATGTAATAATTTGAAAAGCAAAGCATAAGCTATAATATGGAAAGAATTTACTTGTCTTCAATAAAATTGAATATAAATATGGAACTAGGAAAGTTGGGATTTAGAGTGTAGCAACATTCAGCTCTTGATTTTATGGCTTTGGGTATTTGGTGTTTTTGTTCTAGAACAAATTCCAATTAAAAGCCTTTAACATTTTTTTCAGCTTGGCCATAGCATAAATCAGGGCTTGAAATTTCCACTTGCCTGCTCTCCAATGGTGAGTGGAAATCACGGTGGCGGCGAGTGTGTCCCCCAGGGCCGTCTTGCTGAGCAGGCTCGGAGCTCAGGCAGGATCTGTCATTGGCACTGGGAGCTGTCAGACTGCTCAATAGGTGAGCGCAGTGAAAGCAAAGGAGGAGTGTGTGCTGTCCTCTCTGCCTCCCCCTAGAGTGCAGTACCCAGCTCGGTGAGTGAACAACGAAGTACTGCAACTTTTTATGGGTGTGTGTATGTGTGTACGTGTACATGTGTGTGTTTGTGTGTGTCTGTGTATGCATGTACATGTTTCTGTGTGTATGTACATGTGTGTATCTGTACATGTGTCTGCGTGTATGTATATGTATGTGTGTGTGTGCATGTGTTTGTGTGTGTGTGCATGTACATGTATGTGTATGTTTATGTGTATGTACGTACATGTGTCTGTGTGTACATGTGTCTGTGTATGTATGTACATGTGTCTGTGTGTATGTACATGTGTCTGTGCATGTGTATTTCTGTGTATGTACATGTATCTGTTTGTATGCATCTCTGTATGTCCCTGTGTGTGTATACATGTGTCCGTATGTGTGTGTGTACATGTGTCTCTGTGCGTGTGTGTACATGTTTCTGTGTGTGTATGTGTGTGTGTACATGTCTGTGTGTATGTACAGGTGTCTTTGTTTGTGTGTGTTTGTTGGTGGCGAGTAACTCTTAAGGCCTGGCTAGTAGCTCAGGACTTGAAAATGTAAGCCCTAGCATAGATCATCTCTTTCTAAACTGTCACTGTAATGGTAATAGGGTGATGGACTACTGTGGGAGAGCCATACAATTGATCTAAGTCATTTGAGTGTGATAAACAGCTGGGAGTCGATCTGTTTCTGTGATTATAGCTGTTAGCAATATGCCTGATATAAATCTACTATTGGAAAACAAGGGCAAAAGGGTTCACCAGCCCAATGCATTACCTGGGAAATACCTTTATTAATTCAAAAGTAGATGTATACTCACAAATCTCTATAGCAAAAAAAGCATATCAAAGTCCAAATAGACCTGGTCACCAAGTCAACTCCCAAAAAAGTGAGAGGACCCTCCAGATACAACTAAAGTTGCATTGTCTTTAAAAAAGGTTTCTGCACTACTTCAATGTGACTCACTTGTGACTTGAGTACCACAGAGTGTAAAAGTCGCATGAAAGGCGCACT
The DNA here is from genome assembly GCF_062004578.1 of Staurois parvus. Classification (NCBI taxonomy): domain Eukaryota; kingdom Metazoa; phylum Chordata; class Amphibia; order Anura; family Ranidae; genus Staurois; species Staurois parvus. The sequence goes on from NW_028318841.1 coordinate 6,045,599, forward strand.
GCAAAGTTGCACTGTAAATTGCATGATTTTGGAGTCACACTAGTGTGAATCAAGCCTTAGAGACTACAGTATAGGGTTAATGATTGGGTATCAAAGTGAACATAGCTTTGCCTTTTTTTGCTAAGCAAAGTGAACTTTCATTTTGCTGAATAACTAGTCTCTACTACTTTGGTAGAACAATCGTAACCTCTTGGAGCCGGCCGCAAGCAAATGTGCAGTCTCCCGGCGCCTGGGCCTTGACGCCGATTGGCCGCACATTTGTGTGCAATTAAGAAAAGCATATGTGCTGAGAGCACGCACCCTGCATGCCCCCAGCACACATGTCCGGTACTCACAGAAAGGTCCCGATCTCCTCTTTCAATCGAGACCTCTCAAGGACATGTGACCGCCGTGGGCTAAACCAAGCCCCGCCTCCCGACTTCTGAAACCCTTAAAGGGCCAAAAGGCATCGACGCCAAGGGGTTAAAGTTAAGTCTGATTTAGTAAAAATAAGTAGAATGCAAATAATGTAGGTCATAACAACCTATCAGAAATGTTTCACTCCACTAGAGTGCAATCTAAGTAGTTGGGGTTTGTTTCAGTACAATGTATATTTGAATTTGATCTTGCTCTACTTTACTGAATAAGCCTGAAAGTTGAGAACTATGCTAGGTACCGGTATTACCAATTGTGGGATAAACATGACTGAAACTAGCAAATATAGTAACATGCATAACGTGTCTTATTTATTTTATCTATTACTGTCAAGGCTTTTTTTTCTCAAAAAATAGGTGCAGGAACTCCCCCCTTTTGAGTCACTTTTTTTCTCCACCCCCATGCTCACCTCCCAGTACCGCTCCTGTTAGAGAACACAATAGCCAAATATCATTTTGTGATGCTAAATAATTTGTATGAAATTTGTTAATGATAACAAGAAAAGCAGAACAATAGATCCCCCACAGCCAGCAACAGAGACCCCATCAGCAACAATAGATTCATCTAGCAACAATGAACCCTCAAAACAAAATACCACCCCCAACAGCTACAACATATCACCCAGAAGTCAGCAACAATCCACAATAGACCACTCCTTCACCAGTAGATCCCTTCCAGCAACAACTGATCCCCCTCCAGAAACAGTAGACCACCACACAAAAATAGTTGGCCTTCAGTGACAATAGATCCCCAGCATCCAGCAACAATAGATCTTCCAGCACACCCCAGCACCCCTTGAAATTGCATACATTCAGTGCTGATGGTGCCTGAACTGCGGTTCCCCAAGTTCCTGCTGAAAAAAAGCCCTGAATACTGGTAATTAAATTGTTATGTTCATGCTAAATTAATTTAGCTAATGATTAGAAACACATCTAAAACACATTCATTAATTTCTTGCAGAAGTATTGGATGTGATTTGTAGACAATGAAAGGATTAACTGCCATCCAGGATTGATCTTTTATGTTTATTAAAAGTCCCCAAGTTTGTGTTTTAGATGTGTTTCTAATCATTAGCTAAATTAATTTAGCATGAACCTAAAAATATATATATATATATATATATATATATATATACAGTATGTGTTCAGCTGGATTTTTTTTCGAGTTAAGCTTTAAAAAAAACCAATGGTACCAATAAGTAGTCATTTGATTATTGTAAAATAGTAGGACAGTTAATTAATTTAATTATTGAAACTCAACAAAAGTTGAGTAAAGATAAAAAGGTACGTGTTTAAATAAGCAGACCTAAACTATGAATCCCTTAAACAAAAAAAAAGTCCCCAGTTCTTACCTAACATTTAATCTAAGATTGGTCCACCTACAGGTTCTGTCTGTAGATGTGGCTGGGAACCCATATGACTGCTATCACCAGACTGGGACTGTGCCACTATTTTATTGGTTGAAACTAATGTGAATCTTCCAGTCATTCATATAGCTGTGATCCCAGCACTGTGCAAGAAACTTTGCTGGTATACTTCAGAAGAATTAGACCACTGTTTCTTTATGATGCTCAGCCATTATTTGCTGAATACTATCAAATCAGGTTAAAGAGACAACTCTATGATGCTTATTTACTAAAACTGCATGGTGCACAATAAGGTGCAGCTCTGCATAGAATCCAATCAGCTTCCATATTTTATTGTCAAAGTTTAAATGAACAAGCTTAAGTTTGAAGCTTATTGGCAACCATGCACAGCTGCATCGGTTTTAGTAAATCACCCTCAATGAGTAGCCATCCTTAGCAGAACATCTCTAACAGGTTTCATAAAGCCATGTACTGTAGATAGTTTCAGAGAAAACAATACTTTTAAAACTGTAAAATGATGTAACAAAAGTAGTTAGGATCCCAGAACAATTGAAACTGGGAGAGTACTTAATGATGAAGTTATAAGGGGATGGTGAGTCAGAAATAATTAACAAAGGCATTATGAATATAATTTTGAATATATATAGGAAACCAAGACAGTACAAGGGTGGTACAATTCCTGGTACCTGGCAGAGGCATTTAAAATAAAAAAAGATTCTCATGCCAAAGAATTGATATAGAAATGATCCTTTGATGCATTAATGAATATTTCTCTGTTATTCATCCTCTAATTGTTTTTTCCTCCTTATTTTAGTCTGGCATACAGTCAACACAGCTTTCCACTGATTTCTCTGCTCTTACCACCCTACCAGACCCTCCTTGTTCCCGTTGTCACCACTTGTCCAGTAAAACACCACCACAAGCATGACAACCAAAATATCTCATCACTCAGAGTTTGGAAAACTGGCATATCAACTCTGCAGAGGCAGTCCTGTTGCTGTGAAGGGTGTACTGGTGAGTGAGTAGTAAGGGAAAACTCATTGCAAGTAATTTTTCCTATGCCTGTCCTCTCACCACTCTGCCAGCCCCAGCTGGTGCTGTACTGAAGGAGGAGAAGCAAGATATTGGCTAGGATGCATTACAGGGCAACCTGATCATTGCTACCTATGAGACAGTTTAGAGTAGGATTGTGGGTATTGGCTATCTTTGACGGTAAAATCTGTTCCTATGCAAAACCCCGGAAGCCGTTGTAAAATCTGAAAATGAAGATCTTTGATTTTTTTCTTAATTGGTTCAAATGCAAACATTATTCTGTTTAACATAGTCTTCTTGTTTATTACATTTTGTCCATTGGAGCCATGCACTATTGTATTTCATATTAACATCACTTAAGCAGCCCACAGAGTTTGCGATTTTCTTTCCTTCCACCACGTAAGGTAGGAAAGAAAATTGCTTGGTTCCCTCATCAATTCTGTGATTGTTCTTGGGGGAATTCCTCCTGTGTGCTATTGTGCTCTGCCATCGGGTAGCCCACCCCTCTGGAAGAACACAGTTATAACTGCTGGTGGCTGGTAGCTGTCAGCAATGATCGCATGAAAAAACATTTGACAGGCTGGTTGTACTGAATTCGATCGATGGATTGTTTCAGCACAACCAGCCTGACCATAGATGGAGCGAATCTCAGCTGGTCCTTGCTGAACCAGCCAAGACTGGCTAAGTTAGCTTAACAATAGGTACACAAGAGATTAGTACCACACTAATGTGTACCACACCCCACTTGCTACTTTGGCTATACATTTCTCTATCCCTATTATCTTAAGGCCCCTTGGGCATTCCTTATGTCCGTTTTTCATCTGTCTGTTTACAGATGGAAAATGAACACTCACATAATTCTATGGACTAGCAGATGTAAACAAATGATCATCCGTTTATATCCGTTAATATCCGCATCCATTAACATCCATTTTTTTTTAATGAAAGAAAACCCTATTTTTTGTCCATTAAAAAAAACAGAATGGATGAAATAATTATGTAAACGAACAATAATGGATGTAAATGGATGAAAAAAGGATGTAAATGGACAAAAACAGACAAAAAAAATGATGAAAACGGATGTAAATGGACAAAAAATGGATGTAAACAGATGAAAAACCAATGTAAATGGATGAAAATTGATGTAAATTGATAAAAAAAACGGATGAAAAACAGATGTAAACTGATAAAAAACTGATGTGAATTGATGAAAAACTGATGTAAACTAATGAAAAACTGATGTGAACTGATCTGTTTTTTCTTGGAAAAAACATGACTGAACTGATGTTTTTTCACGGAATGCCCGTGTGAAAGGGGCCTTATATTCATTGCCTGTTTTGTTGTTACAGACTATTTTATAATCCAGTATTCTTTTATTGGAATAAGTAAGCAGGCTGGTAGAACCTGTTTGAAGAAATAGCCTTTCTGAGCTGCCAAAATCAGATTTTGACATTTATAAGCATTGCATTACTAAGTAAAACAATTTACCACTGATTGTATTAATTGAGCATACAAGTCTATCTTGCATTTACTGTCAGTAATTGCCACATTATGTTATAAGTACCTAGCTGTACACTTTGTTTTTAACTTTTTGCGACCATTTAAAAGGAACTTTTTAAGACATAAATATGAAAATTGCCATTGCTGACTTGGAGAAGTGAAGGTGTGTTAAAGCTTTGCTTTACTGCTAAGTGAGTCATTGACTCAGAACAAGCATTATCTATGAGGCCCTTGAGCTGTGTGTTACAGACCTTTTTGTTTTTTTGTGACAGACTGGTATCCAATGAAAGTGACCCAACATTCCAAATGTAGTTATTACAGCTTAAAACAAAAAGTAAGAAGCAAAATACTGTGCCTACCAATGGATCTGATGCTTAGAGCTTAGCAGATCAAAGTGTTGCAGCAGACTGAGAGCAATGGTGGAGCAGATTTGTAAAAATGATTGTTAGTTCATCTCCAATGCTTTCACATCCAAGCAGGGGTGGATTGACAACTCATGGGGCCCCCGGGCAATAGGGGATCATGGGGCCCCTGTGTCCTTGCCCAAACTCAAAAAAGCCTATGAAAAAGGTACCAGGGGCATCTCATGGGGCCCCCTACTGACCCCGGGCCCTCGGGCAGTGCCCGAGTTTCCAAATGGTTAGTCCGCCCCTGCATCCAAGCCATTCTGCCATAGATAAGGTGTAATCAACTTGATGATGAACTAGCGAATAGAATGCTTGAAGATGGTCTTGTTTTGGTCTACAAATCTAACTTGATCTGTGTTGATTATAGCGTTGCCAAGATTTTGTAATCAACTCAAAGCAAAAGTGGAATTTGTTTGAATTATAATAAAAAAGAGCCTTTGAGCCACCTCCTAAGAATTTTTAAAAATGAATTATATACCCACGTAAAAGCATGAAACCCCAACAAGAAAATAATAAATGTGTCTCAAACTTTAGAGGGAGACATTACACTTAAATCGTATTATATCATAGTACAGGGCTTGAAATTTCCACTCACCTGCTCGCCAATGGCAAGTGGAAATCATGGTGGGGGCGAGTGTGTCCCCCAGGGCCAACTTGCTGAGCAGGCTCGGAGCTCAGGCTGGATCTGTCATTGACACTGGGAGCTGTCAGACTGCTCAATAGCTGAGCGCAGTGAAAGCAAAGGAAGGAGTGTGTGCTGTGCTCTCTGCCTCCCCCTAGAGTGCAGTACCTGGGTCTGTGAGTGAACAACGAAGTACTGCAACTTTTTATGGGTGTGTGTGTGTACGTGTACATGTGTGTGTGTTTGTGTGTGTCTGTGTATGCATGTACATGTGTCTGTGTGTATGTACATGTGTGTATCTGTACATGTGTCTGTGTGTATACATGTGTCTGTGTGTGTGTACATGTGTCTGTGTGTGTGTACATGTGTCTGTGTGTGTGTGCATGTACATGTGTGTGTTTGTGTGTATGTACGTACATGTGTCTGTGTGTGCACGTGTCTGTGTATGTATGTACATGTGTCTGTGCGTGTGTATTTCTTTGTATGTACATGTATCTGTGTGTATGTGTGTCTGTACGTGCCTGTGTGTATACATGTGTCTGTATGTATGTGTGTGTACATGTGTCTCTGTGTGTGTGTGTACATGTTTCTGTGTGTGTATGTGTGTGTGTGTACATGTCTGTGTACAGATGTCTCTGTTTGTGTGTGTTTGTTGGTGGCGAGTAACTCTTAAGGCCTGGTTAGTAGCTCAGGACTTGAAATATTAAGCCCCGTCATAGTATATTTCCTTATATTATAGTACATACCCTGATAAATTAAATGCTATGTTATATTAGATATTGATATGAATTTGAAATAACCCTAATTATAGGAAAGTAAGCAAGTAAAAAGATAGCATAATAAACACATACTGTATGTTTGGGACAAGACCAGAAGATGTGGTTTAGCATCCCCCACTCCTCCTGGCATCTCCAACAGCAATCAGAGGCCCTGGGAAAACAACTTTGAAGAATCGATGGCGTACCATCTTGTTAAAAGCTTAAAGTTGCCTTCCTGGACATGTGTGCAAATTGAGGATTTTAAGGTCAAATGAATAATGTTCTGACTTTGATCAGGTGTAAAAGTCCTGCCAAGATCTGCTTCCCATGGATACAAGACAAAGCAAAGTCACCCGGCAGGGTGATCAAAAGGGAGTACATCTTGGAAAGTGTGTTAAAAAGAATACCACTATCCATAAAAAGCACCTCAAATGTCAGCAGTGAGCAGCAATATTGTGTAGGGGGCCCTAGAGAACAAAAGAAACTGCAGAGCTTTCCAAAAATCTAGCGCATACAGTAACAACCTTCCGAATGCGATGACAATGTAGGCCAAGCATTGGAAGTAAGAAAGTGGGAGGCCTGAAAGTAGTTGTAATCCAGCAATGAGCGGGATAGTCCACAATCAGGGCCCGGGGAGAAGCATGGATTGCCCAAGATTGAGTAAAGCGGAATACAAAATCTCTTATCCAAAGACATATTATCCATTTTATTCCAATATATTTAAACAGTTACAAGTAAGTGCTGCTCAGCAAGAATTTTTTAACTGTGATCATTTAAAATAATCTCCTGGAACAATGTTACAAACTGTTGATAAGGTACTTTCCTCTATGCTACAGCAAACATAAATATTTTTCCTGCTAAAAAGTATTAAAAATTACTTGTCACTAGTGATTATTGTCATTTTTTTCTAGGTGTTGGATTTACTATGGTGATTATATCAACTCTTGTATCTATATACTACAATGTCATCATTGCTTACAGCTTATTTTATTTATTTTCTTCATTTCGAAGCTATCTGCCATGGAATGATTGCTATGAATGGGCAGATAGTAGATGTCAAGGCACTGTAAATGGTAAGTAGGCTTATTGATTACCGTATATAATATGCTTGTATAAATCATGAAAATTCAGATGAGAACTGAAAGTTTTCTTTTACAGGTTTTTGCAACGTCACTTTGGACAATGCTACAATTACTATGAATATGTCCTCAGTACATGAACAAAATTTGACTTGTATTTCAGACAACACAACAGAGTTACCAAGCAAGCAATACTGGGAGTACGTTTAGTGGATAGGTTTTTTGTGTAGAGGTTGGTCAGGTGACAGTAAAATTCATCAGATGAATGGCAATTAGTATAATCTGAGAAACCTGTCCTTTTCTCTCGCCCCAAAGTCCCATTTTACTTTTATTCATGTGTGATATTTATACCTTGCCATTTCTATAATAAACTTGATCAAGACACAACCTAAGAAGTTGGCTAGGCCCCCAGCCAAAGATACTGGGAAGACCAGAGCTATGGTGTTGCCAGATTAGGAAGAACTGAGTTGGAATTCTTAACAGGTATTTTAATTGTCCGATACCCGCCTATAAAATATGGTACTATTAAATGTCTGTAACAGACTTTCCTACAAATTTCTGTTGCAAATAGGCCAATTCCAGTCAGAACTGATTTCCCTCAGTTTCTGTCCTAAAACAGTTGATATATTTTTTAACGGTATGCAAAACTTAAAGCAGAACAATACTCACCTCAGCTCCAGCGATGTGGCCTCCTCTAATTCCTCATCTGGCAGCTGGCATCTTCTGGTGGCCATCTTCCATGTCTCAATCGCCCTCCACTGTCATTGACCCAGTGGGGATAACATCACTCCTGCGCACGCTCAAGAGTTCAATCAGATTCAGCATTGCTGAATTTGTACAGTGATCTGGGCATGTGCAGCTCCCTGTACAAGGGCATATAGGCAGGTAAGTAGTTTTAATGCAGAAGAGACAAAGCATGTCTTTTCTGCATTAAAAATCCTGACTGTCCGCCCATTTTAATTACTTAGCATAAAGTTCCACTTTAAAGAGTATGTAAACAAAACATTTCATATTCCTTATAGCTGCCTGCTGTACCATGTACTTGTATGAAAAAGTATTCAATTCTTTTTGTATTGCTTCCTTTGTGTGAAATCCCTGGTGTTCTTGTCAGTCCCTCTGCTTACCTATTAAAAACTGACCACACTAGGCAGGAGAACACACAGTGGTCAGTTCTCTGGCTGTGTTCTCTAGACTTGAGGCTGATTTCAGCTTGAAATACAACTGTACAGTACTTCACAAATGTACCTGCTTACAGTGTGTATCCACTTTTGCAGCCAAATTTGGATAACACCTAACTTTATATTTCTTACATGTCCCCATTCACATAGCATAACTTAAAACAATATGTAAAAATTGCAGCTTACATTTTTAGATGCTCTGTTACCTTCCAGCAAGGAAAAATCCTAGGGAGTTTTCTTTGTTTATAGGCAGCTGTGTTTGCCATAATTAGCCCTGCCTGTACTGTGCAGACAGATCTTCATTATTTAGTGTAAATGTGAACAACATCAGTCCTAACAAAGATTTAAAGGTTAGAGCCTAGGCTTCTTGCATTGCATGTTAAGTAGCACAGACTTGGGACAGGCTCATTCTAAAATTGTTCAAAAGACCTTGCAGTCAGCCATTACACCTCCTCTGGGGAATACAAGGTTAGAAATATTTAAAAAAAATAATTTTAGGAACACATAACAAACATATAATGTGGTGTTCTCAAATTCGACTGCAAAAGTAGAAGTACCCTTTAAAGTTGAGCTCCAGGCAGATAAAAAGGACACAAATTAAAGTGTTTCTAAACCCAGGACCCTGCATTCATAATATGTGGTCTTCCACAGTACACAGAACATGGAAATGCAATTATTTTGGTAAATATAAACTGCTAAATGCCTTTTCTCATCAGCAGTATATAGCAGTCTTGTGACTTCTATCACTGTCTGCACTGGTTAAAGAAGGAGTTTTCATTCCTATGTCCATTTCAGTCCTATGAAGCTGCATGACCCCTGACCCTCTGTCTGGACAGTGCTGATTGGCCTTGTGCTGATGTACCCTCCCAAAGAAAAAAAAACTCTCTAGCCATACAAATTAAACTGAGCATGTGCAGACTGTCTTCTAGAGCTCTCTACTATCAGCAGGTGGATTGGGGACAATAAAAGAAGGGAATGATCAGAGAAGACAGGATCACACTGCTTTTTTACACAATGAGGAGGATTAACCCCTTAGGTTCTACAGTGAGTATAACAAGCTTGCTTTATTGTACAGTCAGGTCCATAAATATTGGGACATGGACACAATTCTAACATTTTTGGCTCTATACACCACCACAATGGATTTGAAATGAAACGAACAAGATGTGCTTTAACTGCAGACTGTCAGCTTTAATTTGAGGGTATTTACATCCAAATCAAGTGAACGGTGTAGGAATTACAACAGTTTGCATATGTGCCTCCCACTTGTTAAGGGACCAAAAGTAATGTGACAGAATAATAATCATACATCAAACTTTCACTTTTTAATACTTGGTTGCAAATCCTTTGCAGTCAATGACAGCCTGAAGTGTGGAACGCATAGACATCACCAGACGCTGGGTTTCAACCCTGGCGATGCTCTGCCAGGCCTCTACTGCAACTGTCTTCAGTTCCTGCTTGTTCTTGGGGCATTTTCCCTTCAGTTTGTCTTCAGCAAGTGAAATGCATGCTCAATCGGATTCAGGTCAGGTGATTGACTTGGCCATTGCATAACATTCCACTTCTTTCCATTAAAAAACTCTTTGGTTGCTTTTGCAGTATGCTTTGGGTCATTGTCCATCTGCACTGTGAAGCGGCGTCCAATGAGTTCTGAAGCATTTGGCTGAATATGAGCAGATAATATTCCCGAAACACTTCACAATTCATCCGGCTGCTTTTGTCAGCAGTCACATCATCAATAAATACAAGAGAAGCAGTTCCATTGGCAGCCATACATGCCCACGCCATGACACTACCACCACCATGCTTCACTGATGAGGTGGTATGCTTAGGATCATGAGCAGTTCCTTTCCTTCTCCATACTCTTCTCTTCCCATCACTCTGGTACAAGTTGATCTTGGTCTCATCTGTCCATAGGATGTTGTTCCAGAACTGTGAAGGCTTTTTTACATGTCGTTTGGCAAACTCTAATCTGGCCTTCCTGTTTTTGAGGCTCACCAATGGTTTCCATCTTGTGGTGAACCCTCTGTATTCACTCTGGTGAAGTCTTCTCTTGATTGGTGACTTTGACACACATACACCTACCTCCTGGAGAGTGTTCTTGATCTGGCCAACTATTGTGAAGGGTGTTTTCTTCACCAGGGAAAGAATTCTTTGGTCATCCACCACAGTTGTTTTCCGTGGTCTTCCGGGTCTTTTGGTGTTGCTGAGCTCACTGGTGCGTTCCTTCTTTTTAAGGATGTTCCAAACAGTTGTTTTGGCCACGCCTAATGTTTTTACTATCTCTCTGATGGGTTTGTTTTGTTTTTTCAGCCTAATGATGGCGTGCTTCACTGATAGTGACAGCTCTTTGGATCTCATCTTGAGAGTTGACAGCAACAGATTCCAAATGCAAATAGCACACTTGAAATGAACTCTGGACCTTTTATCTGCTCATTGTAATTGGGATAATGAGGGAATAACACACACCTGGCCATGGAACAGCTGAGAAGCCAATTATCCCATTACTTTTGGTCCCTTAATAAGTAGGAGGCACATATGCCAACTGTTGTAATTCCTACACCGTTCACCTGATTTGGATGTAAATACCCTCAAATTAAAGCTGACAGTCTGCAGTTAAAGCACATCTTGTTCGTTTCATTTCAAATCCATTGTGGTGGTGTATAGAGCCAAAAATGTTAGAATTGTGTCCATGTCCCAATATTTATGGACCAGACTGTATATACAGACTGATTTTACTGTTGTGGGTTTAGTAGCACTTTAATGCAGCTCTATGTTCAGTGATACATCATTAAATGTATTTTCTAAATTCAAGCAGTGTGCTTGGTATAAGCCTCATGCCATTCCCGTACAGAAAATGGGAGAAGCACAACGTGGAATCCAGGTGTGCTGTAGTACAAGGAATGTGATAATAGAAGAATGTGCACATAAAATGCTAGCAGAATGACAGAGAGACAAGCTCATCAGTCTGCTGCTTCTCCTTTCACTGTTAAATCAGAGAGTGGGGTTAGGACAAGAGTTACTTAAACTAATGCCTACTATATTCTACTAATTTCCAAACTCCCTTTCATGGCATGTACATATACTTGAACAAAGACAGGGATGAGCATACCCACATACCAAACCTATGGGAGGGCAAATGACCTAACATTTATTAAGGTTTTAATATATCGTAGGATTGTTGCATGTAGTGTTTGATACTATCAAGATGTAGATCATAGATTCTTCATACACTTCCAAAATTAGATTGGGAGGTTCAAAAAGTGTAAATCTCAATCACTCCCATCTAAAAATCTAGTATTCAGAAAGAAGAGGTTCAGCATGGTTTTTAGAAAACAACATCACAATCCAAAAAGCTGTTAGCCCTGTACCTGTACTTTTTGTTAAATTAGCTGAACAAGAACTGCATGCCCTGCAGAAAAACTGCAAGTTTTTCATTTTGTCCTTGGTGGGCCTTTGAATGCTTTCTTACTTTTAGTCATTTATCTAACCCTCTTTTTTCTCTTTTTGAAAAGGATCCCAAAAGCCTTATTTAGGTTCCTTTACATTGTAGGACACATATCATGTAAATAGCGCCTGTCTTCTACATTGAGACCACAAGATGGCACCTAATGCGAATGTGCCAAAGTCATGACATGATGACATTGTGATGCACGTTCGTGATGACGTCAAGGCGCATGCATGTGTGAAGACATCATCATGCTGCATGCGTACGTATTTACCTTCCCATGAATTTTGGTGTGTGGGTATGTGCATTCCCATTTTTGTTCAAGAGAATGGGGTTAGGACAAGACCTGAAGCTTTTACTAGGATGCTGCAGAGAAAAATCAGATATCTTGCTCTGCCAGGCAGAACTGTGTGACAAAGCAGTGTATATATATTCCATCTGTATATTTGCCTGTTTGCCTGGAAGGAATTTGAAGTCACAAAGAGACAGCAAGACCTGGAAATATTTTTTCATGATAGTTGATACCCTGAAATCAGGAATTAACTTATTACTTCATTTTTTGTCTTTTTTATGTGACATAAGAGATCCATGTAGATGGATCGCCTAAGGTCATCATCACCTCTTAGAACCAGACAGTGAAAGGGATACCAAAAAAAGGGACATCCATATTCTCCAAGAATAATCTATACACATCTGCTAGTTTATAGTCCTGTAGTCTGTCTTTCATGAAATTTTTCTTACTGTGTTTTCCTGCCTTCTTTTAACTTCCTATATGAGCTTCCGAACCCTTTCCCCCCCTCGCTTCCATTTGTTTGGAAGGACCTGTGCACATTAGTTGCAGCCATGTACACTGCTCAATGAATACTAAAAATCCCATAGTCCCTAGTACATTTTGGGAGTGAGCAAGGAAGGGTGGTTACATTCCTTCATATGGTGGGACTATGGATAATGAACATAGCCACCCTCAAACAAAAAATCAGATCACAGTAGCATAAAAAAAGAAATCTAGAAAAAAAAAAAAAGAAAGAAATCTAGAGATTTGTAGGAGGCTGAGAGCAACTGAGGGTACTTTTTTAAATTAAGATTATATATACAATAATATACAATAAATTGGATATTTTTTTTAAAACCAGAGTTTAGTGTCACTTTAATTCTCCACATGAATGAATGTAATTACTTTGATCCATTACTTGAGGCTTTCTATGCAAACAATTAGGAATTCTGGGTTTTGCTTTGAGTAACGCGTGAAACAAAATGTTCATACTTTTTGTATATAACTCTTTTACAGCATCATTTTTAACATCTTAGCTTGAAAGAGAGACCACATAGTCCTAGAAACTCAATATTTTTGTGTATTTCTTAGAGATAGCCTTCAAAGAGTTTCATATCTCTATAATCTTTGGTTTCTTGAAAGAAAATAAAATATTATTTGTCTAGTGAATGGCTAACTACAGAAAGAGTCTCCAACGCCCCCAGCAACATTCTTACATTTCAGTGGAATTTTTAACATGGAGCACATATAATTAGGGCTACTGATTCATGGTACAGCATACGATAAAGCTGGCAAGTGGTCCAAAAATGCAAATGTCCGTTTATTAATTTTTATTTTTACAACTGAAAGTTGACTACAAATGATAGCAATGCATCCACCAGTCCTAAACCATATAAAGAATCATGCCTTCAGGCTCATTACAGTATTCAGTGGGGTGGTATCAGTCCTACCCATGATCACCAAGCAGAAGAATAAAGCTGGCCATAGATAGATCAAATTTTGGCCAGTTCAGCAAGAACCAGCCAAATTTTGATCCACTTATGGCTGTTCCCATGCATGAGCAGTCGATCTAATAATCGACTTCTTGTAAACAGACTTGTTGGAAAATTTTTGTTTGATCAGCACTGCAGCCAATTGGAACCCAACATCCACGTAGCTTGCGTGGATGGGGGAAACCATTCAGTTTTTTTCAATTGGCCCATTTCAATTGTTATTCAAATAAAAATCAGAATGTACTAATGATGGCAATATAATGTCTGCTTTCTATGTACAACTACCATTTCACTACACACACACACATTATACTACTAAAAAAGAAAGGCTGGAAAAGGAGAAACAAAACAAGAAAAAACTATGGAGATGTTTGGGTACTGTTGCATATTTGAGCAAATGTTTTTGTATTTTCAGTAAAGTAGCTCTGAAGCGGTCAGACAGTATGGATGAAACAGGCACAGTGGTTTGGCACTTGGCACTCTGTCTACTACTGGCATGGATTATAACTGCTGCTGCACTTGTCAAAGGAATAAAATCATCTGGAAAGGTAAATATGTCTGTTGTGCTATTGACTGTACTGACATTACTGAACTAACTACAGGGAAAATACTGGGAAACACCACCATCCAAATGTGATTTTGGCAATTGTATTGGCATCATTGATATAACCGTTGGTAAAACATTGGCATATCATTGGAGTATCAAGACAGTTGAGTATTTATGGAAGCATGAAAGTCCCCTGTGCTGACAGGGATTGTAATCTGTTCATTGTAGATACATAATTGGATGTATAGGGATATCATTTTCCAAGTAAATTATTATGCTAATCTCTAGAAAGACTTTTAGTGGGGAGAGGAAGGGATGGATATTCTGTCAGGCTTTTATTGTTGTCTGACTGCTTTAGGTAGAACCCATCCCCTCCCTTTCACTGTGACACCAGGACCAAAAGGAAGGTACAGGTATCACCAGAACAGGAACACACACACATCAATATATACATCACAGAAGATCTGTCCCTTCCTCACTTGAGATAATTCCCATCACCTCCATCAGTTAAAAGAAGGCACACAGCAATACAAAAGCAATACAAACCCAACAGAGGCTCTAAACCTTCGCCGTTAAAAGTAGTTTTGTCTTGTCCTCATTGGAAGTGTGTCATACATTTTCCCTTTTGTACTACAACTTTTGGTACATTGGTAAAATCGTCTACAATTTAACTTTAACTTTAAAGAACAACTGAACCTTTAGTTAAATCAGCTAAATACATTTGGGAACATCAAAACAAAAGGTGTTCAATGTATTACTGAAAGCAGCCACAACCTGTGAAGCCTGTCCCCTGCCAGCCTGCTGCAGAGAAGGACGTTTGGTCTCTGAGTGTAAGCAGTGGTCTCTCTGCAGACACACTCTATATTAAGCCAAACCTACTGTACAGCTCTATATTTATTACAGCTTGTTTGATTTTTGCTGATGATTGGAGAGCTCTGATTCAGCAGGTGGTGTGTTGGTCCTCTGCAGAGAGACTACTGCTTCCAAACAGAGATCGCGCACATTCTTTGCATGTTGTAGCTGCTTTCCTAATAACAAAAACTGTACGACTTTGAACACCATTTGTTTTAATCCACCTGGAATGTGTTTTGCTGATTTAAACTAAAAGTTCAGTTGGGTTTAAATGTGCTATCTAAATATTACTGCTGTGTAATACAAACAGAAGAGCACATCTGAGAAACATTAGAGAACTGACTGGCAGCAACATTATGCAGATCATAAGAAGGCAAAATACAAGCTTTTTTTTCAATACTCAGTGGACACAAACATTCACAGAGATCTGGTACATAAAGTCTCTCTGTGCCAGATCATCAGAATAGAACATGGCATAAAAATAAAAATGTATGGGTTATACTTGTACAAACATAACAAAATCAGGACAGGGTTTAAGATGTACTGACAGAGGTGGTGAATTTTTTTGTACCTACCAAAACCATATATTCCATTTGTACATGAAACAGTATCAGAGATTAATTAGGGCAGTATTGCGCCCTAGGCAAGGTCCCACAATCTCTTTTGGATTTCAACAGGTACAGGAAAGGACACCATTTGCATTCTCTGTTCTGACATGATTCACCCCATCAGATACCAACTGTCTACAAGCGTATCCTCTCTAGTGAAATGTCAGGTAGGTTCACCTTTTTTTTCCTGGTTTACTGCAGGAGCAAGAGTTGCAGGAGCTGATCCTCCTGAACTTTCAGCCAGCCCTAGCCTCCTGTCTATTTTGTCTTCTGAATGATCCCTTTCTGGATAGTATCACTGCACTCTGTATTACGTCTTCAAAATGTTTTGGATAAACACTGTAATATTTTTTTAACACTGCAAATCCATTTTTGTTTGCTAAGAGTGAAGGTTTCACTGGTAAATGCAGAGGAGTTCATTTTGGCACACGGGGTTTTCTATGTAAATTTCTTTTGAGAATTGAAAATAGCCAGGAAGGCTTTTATTACATAATTTTTTGTCACCATAGTATTTTCTCATTAGTATTAATCTGAAAGTATCTATCACCGTGATACGATAGTCTTGTCATCATTAGATATGAGCTTGGGTGTCCTGGGTGCACTTCCAAAGCCACATTGCTGAGCCTGCCAGGTGTCCTGTAATGGGCCAGTAACTTGCACCAAGGCATTCCTCACCCCACAGCTATATGTATATGTAGCGATACCCTTGTGAGTGCTGCTGGGTTGTGGGTATCCCTGAGCCTCTCTCTGCACAGCCAGGCAACAGATATTCCTCGCACCAACTTGCATGCAAAGACATTGACCAGTCCATGGCTTGGTTTTGTTCTTTTATTAGGGGAAATCAGCTTGGATGGGGAATAGGGATTATGTGATGCCCAGTTTGGCTTGAAACCATGGAAGGGGGATACTTCCCTCCTATGTACAAGATCCTGAACTGTACTTTTTCTGAAAGCCGTCAGTCGTTGAGACTCAGTAGCAGCTGCCCTTTATGGGTCAGGAACTAGCAGCCCCTCAAAAATCACTTCTTGTAGCTACATGCAGAGACATATTTTCTCCCCTTATAGAGCTGCTCCCAGCTCCACAGCCTGAAAGCACTACCAGCCCTCCTGGCTTCTTGGAAGATCTCCCGAGACAAGGATTAATGATTGAGCCCAGTGCTGTCCTTAGAAAGCTTGCTACATTTGGCAATCTTTCCCCTTGTAGATCCCAAAGTGTGCTGCTTTACTTACACTGTCCTCCTTGCTCCCTGCTGTTCCAGACCTTGATCCCATCCTTGCTTCTGCACAGAATGTAACCTCCTGAGCCAGCACACACCCAGCCTAGAGGCCAGCCACCCCCCAGGCCTAGGGGACCCCTCATAGGCACTGACCGTCTCCTCAGCACTCCATTTTCCACCCAACTCCTCTGTCTTCCTGACTCTCCCATATTTATAGGCCAGTCCACATCTCTACTAGGGCCTCCAAGCCTGGGATTGACCGGACCCCTCTAAGGGGACAGGACAACTGCACCGCATCAAAGGGATGATGGACGAGGCCATCAAATCTTGAGTGAGAACCTTCTTCCCTCAGCCAGAGCATTGAAAATGAGTTGTAGATGGGGGTTCCAGCATAACAATTAACCAAAACATGCAGCCAGGGCAACAAAGGAGTGGCTCAAGAAGAAGCACATTAAGCTCCTGGAGTGGCCTAACCAGTCTTAAGACCTTAATCCGATTGAAAATCTGTGGAGGGAGCTGCCAAATGTCAGCCACCAAACCTTAATGACTTGGAGAGGATCTGCCAAGAGTAGTGGGACAAAATCCCTCCTGAGATGTGTGCAAACCTGGTGGCCAACTACAGGAAACGTCTGACCTCTGTAATTGCCAACAAGGGATTTGCCACCAAGTACTAAGTCATGTTTTGTGAAGGGGATCAAATACTTATTTCCCTCATGAACATGCAAATCGGTGCATAATTTGTTAGACATGCATTTTTTTTTAATTTGTTGTTTCTATTCTGTCTCTCAGTGTTACAATACACCCACCATTCAATTTTTAGACTGATCATTTCTTTGTGAGTGGGCAAACATTCAAAATCAGCAGGGGATCAAATACTTATTTCCTTCACTGTATGAAAAGCGTAAATTAGGTTTAAGGATGTGGTTGTGGCCAAGGGTCAAGTTTTTGGGTTGGTTTGAGGTTTTGGACTGAGACTAGGGGTTGGGTCTGTGTTAAAGATAGGTTTAGGACTCATGCTAGGAAGACAGCAAGTGTTCTTTTTCAGGCATGCTAAGTATGTAACGTGGTAACAGCTATCAGGGCTGCATACTTCCACACCAAAAATAAACACATCAGTTTGCAGAAACCCAAAACATTCTAAGGAAAAGGCAGCTACAGTAAGTGTATTTTAACACAGTAGAGACATTACATGCCTCTTGTACAATAAAAAAAAACCTGCCTGAACACAGGGAACAACATTCCTCTTTAATAAACAGATATAACAATAAAAAAAAATGAAATACTATGATTAACAGACTAAAAAAGACCAAATAAGAGAAGTTTATTCTTTGGGCTTACAAACACTTTAATTACCGGCCTGCCAAGGGTTCTACTTTAAATAGACCCAAAAAGAAAAACTGCTTTTTATGCAGTGTGCTTTAGAAACAGAACAAATTCATCCTTTTTAAGTACAATAGTACAATAACTAGAGTGACAGCTTTCATCTGAGGCTTCAAATAAAGTATATTTTCATTTCACAGCCAAATTGGGATAAAACCTACTTTATATGTGTTACATGTCACATAGTATTGCTAAAAAAAAATGATAACAATTTCTATGATGTTTTTTAGATGTTTATTTCTCAAAATTGCAGAAAAAAACCCTACTTAGTTCTCTTTGGTTATGAGGAGGCTGGGTAGCTGTGTTTGTGATAATTAACCCTGTCTGTACTGTGCTGGTAGATCTCATCATCATTCGTGCCAGATTAAAACACTGACTGTCTTCACAAAGGGTTAAAAGTTTGGTACCTGGCTTTCATTTTATGTTAATAAAAACTGCATTAGGCCAGTCTCCAGCCTTTCTATGGGACAGATTATAGAGAACTAAAGCCTGGTTCCAACGAGAATATCAGACAAATGATTGTCCATTTTTCTTTGCATGCTATTTAAATCTAATAGGTTACTAGAGTTGTGAAAATGATTGTAAGACAGAATACAACTTTCTGCGATGATGTAATGTATTGTAATGTATTCTTTAGTTTCTGAGCATGTGAGCTCTTGGCTATGGTGTGGGGTTGTTTTTCAGGGGTTGGGCTTGGCACCTTAGTTCCAGCGAAAGGAACTCTTAAGGCATCAACATACCAAGACATTTTGGACAATTTCATGCTCCCAAACTTTGTGGGAACAGTTTGGGGATGGCCCCTTCCTGTTCCGACATAACTGCGCCTCAGTGCACAAAGCAAGGTCCATAAAAACATGGATGAATGACTTTGTTGTGGAGGAACTTGACTGGCCTGCACAGAGTCCTGACCTCAACCTGATAGGACACCTTTGGGATGAATTAGAGTGGAGACTGCGAGCCAGGCCCTCGGCTGACATCAGTGCCTGACCTCACAAATGCACTTCTGCAAGAATAGTCAAACATTCCCATAGACTCACTCCTAAACCTTGTGGACAGCCTTCCTAGAAGAGTTGAAGCTGTTTTAGCTGCAAATGGTGGGCCAACTCAATATTGAACCCTATGGACTAAGACGGGGACGCCACTATAGTTCATGTGTATGTAAAAGCAGGCGTCCCAATACTTTTGGCAATATAGTATATATATATATATATATATATATATAAAATAAACTGTATATAGGTATGCTGTGCAAATAGGAGCCCATAATAATCGTATAATTTGGTTTTCTCAAATTTGTTTTGTGATCATTTTTGTTTCAACATTAAATTTTTCTCTACAGTACTTTGTGATCTGATGCTGAATAAAACTATAGTAATAAATGAGTGAAGCTGTAATAACTGTTTTTCAGGTGGTGTATTTCACAGCCTTGTTTCCGTATGTAGTCCTCATTATTCTTCTTATTAGAGGAGTCACACTGGAGGGAGCAAGGGATGGCATTGAATACTTTATTGGACAACAGTCTGATATTTCAAAGCTTTCTAATGGAGAAGTAAGTGTTTTGATTGTCTTTCCAGTTCCCCAAAAAAGTACACAATCTAATGTCCTTACTATATTCATGCACAACCGTGAGCCAATTTTCAGAAGAAGTCAATGAAACTACCAGTGTGTTTATTTGGATTGTGGGTGGAAATCAAGGAAACCAAAGGAAATTCATATAAATTAGGACAAAACTACAGTCAGAGCAACCATGCAACAGTTATGGAGCGCACCACTATGCATTTAGCAAATACATTTGGATTAATAAATATATATAAACTCTAATGACATCTATACAATTGGTATGAAGGCAAATAAAATATTGTGACTGTGTGTAAAGTAACTCATAAGACTATATTTCTACTGATAATGGATGTTACAGCTAAAAAAGTCCTAGGTCCCTTGATGCAATACAAGCTTAAAGATGGACTTCACACTTTCAGGTTGTGGCAACGTGTGCCGTAAGGCACACACGTATTGCTGCATTGCAGTGCCATTCATTTTTAATGACAGCCCGATGCACTTCCTTGTAGTGTGTTGCCATGTGTTGCTTTGGAAGTTGCAAGAGTCATCTTAAGCATTTTAGGGTGCATTGGCAGCCCATTCATTTTGTATAGGCTACCCTAATGCAATGCATGTTAATGCAAGTTAGCACACCTGCATTAAAGCACAGCAAAAATGTAAAGGGGCCCTTAAAGTGGAACATCACGCTCTCAATCAACATTGACTATTTTAAATCTTTTTGCTGCTAGCATTAGTAAATAGATAGGAAAGTATATCATATTTGTTTCAATCTGTTTTTATATTTCTTTAGTTACTTCCTAGTTTCCTTGCATAGGCAAATGATGTCATACAACCCAGGAGTCTTCAGGAGGGGAGGAGGGGCTTTCTCAGCTAAGCACACCCTCCTGCCTGTATGCCTGAGCTAAGGGAAGATTAATTCCAGGAAGCAATTTCTACAAGAATCATTTGCCCTTACTCAAAATAGCCACGGCAAGAAATCGGGTGTTTTTCTAAGTGATTTCTCAGCAAAATAAAGCATGAAGACATGGCTGGATAGGGGAGTTTGCTTTGAATATTACAAATTAATTATATAGTGCTTTTGGTTTGTGGTGCTCAGTTACATTGTAATTTCGCTTTACTGTTTTTAATGGGTAAAGTTGTCACCAAGACAGAAGGTGATGGGAAACCCATCCAAGTTTTACAATTGTCACCCGAAACAGAGATAAATAAAAATAGTCAGATGGGGACACCTGTTCTGATGGCATCAATCTAAAAGAGAAACTCTTATTTTGTAGATATTTTCTCACATTCCTGTGATATAGAGTAAACTATATTGTCTTTCCAGTACACATTTTGAGAAATTATTGTTTATCACCCCCTTCAGATCACCGCCTTCCCTAATATGGAATTAGGGAAACCAATGGAAAGCAGCACCTTCTATGGACACTCTTGTTTAAAGCAGTGTGGCTACAATTAGCAATAATTATTATGGTTAATAGGAATTTCTAACAGTTATATGTTTACTTTATCACATTTTAATTACTGCCAAAATTGTATTGAGTTGTTCCTTACTACTAGCTATCTGTAGTTTCTGTGATGAATAACTGATACAATCCTAAAGACATACAGAGCCTGATTTACTGAAGTGTAAAATGTTAACACTAACATGCAAAGATAAGATTGTTTTCAATAATAAACACCTTTCATTAAATAAACGTGTTCCAACTGCTGTCTATCTATCATGCTGATGCTTTGGCTTCCATACTTTTTGACCTGGAAAAATATAATGAAAGGTATTCTGATTTTTTTATTTCATTTGATGCATGCTTGTTCTGGGTCTGAAGCTCAGAAATATAAATGTTAGGCACAGACATTCAATTAGCATTTTCAGAAAAAGGTCAGCAGCTGCAACCATATATTTCTCTCATGATAGGTATATAAAATACTATAGTCTCCCTTTAAATCATTCTGATGGCTAGGGGGAAGATCAGAAGAGGCACATATACTGTATTTCTGCGTGGCAAGGGGTTGGGATAGCACTGACATCACTGGCCAAATATCACTGTTCTAACCTCCCTGCCCACTCTATAAAATAAAAAGAAAAACTTTTAGAGACACTTTCAGAGATTTAGATAATGTTCCTTTGAAATCAATACTGTTAGTTCTGTTACTGTTTGAGTGCTTTAAATGTTTGCTTTTCCTTTCTAGGTGTGGAGAGATGCTGCTACCCAACTATTTTATTCTCTTAGCACAGCCTGGGGAGGACTGATTGCTCTTTCATCCTATAACAAATTCCAGAACAACTGCTACTGGCACTCCATCGTGGTTTCCATTATAAACTGCCTGACCAGCATCCTTGCAGGATTTGCTATCTTCTCCATCCTTGGTCACATGGCTCTAGTGTCAGGCAAAAAGGTTCCCGATAATGTGGATGAGGGTAATTCCCCTTTTTTATTGTTTTTAAAACAGCGTTGTTTTGGTAACAGAGTTGCTACCTGTAGTAAATAGATTTTCATGCTACAGGCTCACCATTGTGGATTGCTAATTGGTATTTGGTATGATACTGTATATCTAAAAAGAAAAAACCCAAAAAACACATGTTCTCAGTAATGTTTTGTCTGGAGTTCTTCCTGGACCATAACCATGTCCCTTTTTGAGTGATAATAAGTCTTACTTAAAGGACAATTGTAATTTTTTTTTTAGTGCTGCCCACGAGGTATTATACTTACCTTGAGCTCCAATCCAGCAATCTTCACTGTAATGTCCCACCCAAACAGCCTTACCTCCAAAAATATCCACTTCTCACTGCACATGTGCACTATAACCCCATTCATTACTATGGGAAAGCTGTACTCATGGCAGTCTTAATCTGTCACTCAGAGTATAGCTTTCCCATAGGAATGAATAGGGCTGTGGCTGTAAGAAGCTGCCATATTTTGGAGGAAATGCTGTGCGGTTCTAAGCTCAAGCAGGGCCATACAACTAATAAAACTGGATTAAGACTGAAAGTAATTATAAGACTTCATGGCCAACACCAAGGGGTTGATTTACTAAAACAGGAGAATCTGTGTATGGTAGCCAATCACCTTCTAGCCTCAGCTTATTCAATTAAACTTTGACAATAAACACTGGAAGCTGAATGGTTTCTATGCAGAGCTGCAACAAATTTTGCACTGTCCAGTTTTAGTAATTCAACCTTTAAGTGGGATGGGGGAATCAATTAAGAAATAAAATAAATATACAGGTATTTTTTTAGGATAAATGTTCAAACTTATTCCCTCAATATTATAAATGGCTTGATTATGGTAAATATCTAAATCAACACACCTATACTCATATATGTGTATTGATTTAGAAATTTAATATCAATGAGCTATTCAGAATTCCGAGAGAATATTTTTGAACAATTATTTTAAAAAAATCATGGCCCCAATGGAATAGAAACACATACATTAACACATGTTAATTCTGTTGGAGTGTAGTATATTTACCCTCTAGGCATCCCTATCCTCAGGATTTTCTTCATACAAATGTCAATAACGACGTAATATATATATAGATTTTGTTGTTTGTTGTGGAAAAAAAATGTATAGTTTGCATACATACTGTATGTACAATATTTCTAATATATATATATATATATATATATATATATATATATATATATATATATATATATATATATATATATATTTCATTTATAAAAGTATAGCTTGATTATACTCTAGAAGCCAGCAATGATGGTTAACATATCTCTGTCCTAACAGGTAACCACTTGTGAGTGCATGGCCAAATATTACTTCTGTCACTTATCAAAAGATATCAAAAGACATTCTTGTTTTCAGCCTGGCTTCACCATCTTTTAAGTCACTAGCCTGGTACAAACATGTGGCCAGTTAGTCTGAAAGGTCTGAACTCCTTTCTTAAATGTTCATTCCATGGCCGTAAGTTAGAAAGCAGTAAAACGAGAATGAAAGCCCTAGTCACCAATCAGTAACTCCCATGTTTCAATTTTTAACAGATTCACTTTAAAACACCTAACATGCACAATAATACATTTTATTGATCAAAAAACGTATCTTAATATTACCTATCATCTTACAGGATTTGGACTGGCATTCATTGCTTACCCTGATGCATTGGCCAGGCTTCCAGTGTCTCCCCTCTGGTCTATTTTATTCTTCTGTATGCTCCTGGCATTGGGACTCGACTCTCAGTTTGCACTAATTGGTGAGTCACATAGATATTCTATGCCCCTTTCATTCTAATACAGTGTTTACTCCAATGTGAGTTTTTCCTTTTTTCTCTAGTAAATAAGCCTGAACAATATGTGTGTAGCAATGACCTTCGAAGGAACTGTTGAATTTTATTGGATTCCTCCACCTTACCAATGGCCTCCCCTGCTGGCTTGAATATATATGGAGATGGGGTTAAGGGCACATGATACCCTAAACATGAACAATATATCTGGCCTTTTCAAGTCAGCAAAAAATTGCTGGTGGCTCTAATTTTTCTAGTAGCAGCCTCCCAGTAATATCAAAGTTGATGACAGCTGTAATGCTGTATTGACAGCTTGCCCCTACAAATAGATCAGATAATAACCACAAATTTGTGGCCCTAAATTCTTTAGTAGCAGTCTCCCAGTGACAATGGCTCTTTAAGTACCTCTTGGCAACTAAAGATACTGCAGTAGCAGCCTCCCAACAGGAACTGGTCTTCAGGCCAAGTAGTCACAAATACCTTACAAAGCTGAGTTATGCAATCCCCACCTGAGAGAAGATCTCCCTAAGCTCTCATTCTTTCACAAAGCAAACCCCTCTGAGAATGCTTCTTAATGGTAGCCACATTCCTAGTTCTCTAGCACTAACACTGACTAGCTTAGATTTCTTGGATCATTGCCCCAGGAAAGACCTTTCCCTGTGATCAGATCCTCCTCAGCTATCCGACCTGGGAGGTAAGAATTGGACACTCTAAATGCACATTCTCAACAGACAGAGGCTGGGAGAGAAAGACCATTTTAGAAGCTCTCTCTAAATATTTATTAACTTCTCCAGCTCACATCACTGGCAAGAATCCTCCAGTGACTGGCTGGGGAAAAAAATATTCATTACTCAAAACACTGTATCTTATCACTCTAGCTACTGGAGAATACTCCCCAGAAGAAGGCAGTAACAAGCAATGTCCTTGAGCTTAGGAGAAACCTAATGTTTCCCGATAATATAAACAAATCTCAGGCTGTGCTCATCACAGTCCAACAGCCCAATATGATCGCAAGGACAAAGATCAGGGTATTTATAGCACACATTGCATGAAAATGTAATTCATACCAGAAGTTTAGGTGTAAAATAAGTATTATTCAGTTTTATTCTTTTCCTCTTTGACATAAAGGTTTTAAGTCAGGAAAGGGGGAGGGGAGCAACAATTTTATATTGGGGGCTAGCTAATTTGCATTTTTACCCCAATGGACCCCAAAGACGCAATGACAATGTCAGAAGCACTTGTTTTATTACAGCAATTTTTTTATTTGTTGGAAAATCTACATGTGAACTGACCTTCTCAATCAGATCAGAGAAATATCATGTTCATTAAGTTTGTATTGTGTAAATTGTTGTAAAAGCTGTGCAAGGAAGCATGACTACCCCTAACCTTGGATTTGATGTCACATTTTAAGACCATTAAGACCATTTATTATAGAGTACAATTAAACTTCAGGAAAATCTTTTTTTTTTTCTAATTTTAGAACTTCTGTCAGTTTTTATGTATGTCTTGTGGACATTTCTCCTCATGTCCTCTTCCAGAGACACAACAGGAAGAATGAAACAAACTGAGGGTAGATCCCAACTTTAACAGTTGTCACTCGAACAAGTGTCCCCTCTCCTCTTGCTTGTGATGTTTTGTATTCATCTTCATTGAGTGAATCTTTTAGATGACAACACAAAAGCAATAAAT
The DNA here is from genome assembly GCF_062004578.1 of Staurois parvus. Lineage (NCBI taxonomy): Eukaryota > Metazoa > Chordata > Amphibia > Anura > Ranidae > Staurois > Staurois parvus. The sequence goes on from NW_028318841.1 coordinate 6,071,258, forward strand.
GCCTAAAAGGTATTTTAATCCTTACACAAAAAATATATTTATCTAAGGTTTTGAGAGCCTCCAAAGTAGAAGCACATGTTTAACCACTTCCAGACCGGACACTTTTACCCCCTTCCTGACCAGGGCAATTTTCAGCTTTTAGCGCTATCACACTTTGAATGACAATTGCGCGGTCATGCAACACTGTACCCAAATGAATTTTTTTACCATTTTTTTTAGATAGATAAAGCTTTATTTTGGTGGTATTTATTCACCACTGGGATTTGTATTTTTTTGCTATGTAAATGAAATGTCCAAAAAATTTTTAAAAAAGTGTTTTTTTAATAAAATTTTGCAAATAAATAATATTTCATCATAAATCTTAGCCAAAATTTATTCCGTTATCTTTTTAGTAAAAAAGAAAAATCCAAATTAGTTTATAAGCAAAAATTATAATTTTTAAACATTTTTTTTTACATTTTTATTTTATTTTTTTATATTATTATTTTTTATTTTTATTTTTTTTTTTTACATACTGTCACCCTAGCAGTACAGTGTCACCATGGTGACACTGTACTACTTGTGAGGGGTGATAAAGATTTTTTTTTTTTTTTTTTACACTGATTGCTTTTACACCCATATAGGATGTAAAAGCAATCATTTCTCTTTCTCTCTGTGTGCATTCCTGCACTCATTGAGAAATACAGAGTGAGCTGTGATTGGTCACAGCTTGTCACATGGTACAAGGCTTTTGTGAATAGCCTTGTACCATGTGACCTCTGTGATCATTCACAGATTTCACACATAGTAAGCAATGATGTCAGAAGTGACATCTTGCTTACTACTTTGCATGTGATCACTGATTGGCCAATCAGTGATCACATGATCGGGACCTCGTACAGAGGTCCCGTCCGACGATCGGTGTTTCACTGTGTCCGGAGGACACAGCGGGCACTGGATCGCAGTGCTGCGCGCTCCCAGGGAGCACGCACAAGCAGGGTGCAGGGAGGCCATTTATAGACGGCCACCCGACCCTGCAGTGCCACCGTCCGTTTATATACAACGGCCGGTCGGGAAGTGGTTAAATGGATAGACTGAGGGCAGGTGAACCAGAGGGAGCCCACCCCTTCTTAAAGGTACAGGGGTGCACTAAACACCCAGCATATAGCACAATGGCAGCCAGGGTGTACAGTGCACCCTCTCACCAGCATATCAACTGTACAAAAAATGGCCACTGCCCTAATTTATAACTGGCCTTCACAATAAGGAAAACATGGAAAGGCGACGCATGTCAAACAATAAAAGAGAAAAATTCCCAGCTCAACTTACCAACCAGCTTGCGAACAAACTGAATTGTCCTGTCTAACAGTTTATGTTAAAACGGGTTTAATTAGCACACATTTGCAAATACAAGTGTAAGCTGCAGAGTCTCTTCTCAGCATCCCAGTATTCTTCAGTTCCTAATTCTAAATTTTGAGAACCTCCATAGTTGAAGCACATGTATAAATGGATAGTCTGAGGGCAGGTGAGCCTGAGGGAGCCCACCCCTCCTAAAAGGTACAGGGACACATATATACACATGCTAATACTATGGAGGCTCTCAAAATTTAGAGTTAGGAACTGCAGAATATTGGGTGCCGTGAAGAGGCTATGCAGCTTACGCATGTATTTGCAAATGTGTGCTAACTAAATCCCTGTTTTTAACGCATACTGTTAGACAGGACAATTCGATTTGTTCGCAAGCTGGTCGGTAAGTTGAGCTGAGAATTTTTCCCTTTTATTGTTTGTCAATATTGAGTTGGCCCACCCTTTCCAGCCTATAACATCTTCAATTCTTCTGGGAAGGCTGTCCACAAGGTTTAGGAGTGTGTCTATGGGAATAGTTGACCACTCTTCCAGAAGCACATTTGTGAGGTAAGGCACTGATGTTGGATGAGAAGGCCTGACTCGCAGTTCCACTCTAATTCATCCCAAAGGTGTTCTATGGGGTTGAGGTCTGGACTCTGTGTAGGCCAGTCAAATTCTCCGCCCCAAACTCGCTCATCCACGTCTTTATAGACCTTGCTTTGTGCACTGGTGCGCAGTCATGTTGGAACAGGAAGGGGCCATCCCCAAACTGTTTCCACAAGGTTGAGAGCATGAAATGGTCCAAAATGTCTTGTTATGCTGATGCCTTAAGAGATCCCTTTGCTGGAACTAAGGGGCCAAGCCTAACCCCTGAAAAACAACCCCACACCATAATCCACCCTCCACCAAACTTTACACTTGGCACAATGCAGTCAGGCAAGTACTGTTCTCCTGGCAACCGCAAAACGCAGACACATCCATCAGATTGCCATACAGGGATGCGTGAATCATCACTCCAGAGAACACACCTCCACTGCTCTAGAGTTGTGACGTGTTTTAAACCACTGCATCCGACTCTTTGCATTGCACTTGGTGATGTAAGGCTTGGATGCAGCTGCTCATCCATGGAAACCCATTCCATTAAGCTCTCTACGCACTCTTGTGCTAATCTGAAGGCCACACAAAGTTTGGAGGTCTTTAGCTATTGACTCTGCAGAAAGCTGGCGACTTCTGAGCACTGTGATTTTATACACCTGTGGCCATGGACGTGATTGGAACACCTGAATCCAATGATTTGGAGGGGTGTCCCAATTCTTTTGGCAATATAGGGTATGTTTAATCCACTTAATTTTATTTATTTCCTTATAGAAACTCTTACAACAATACAAGATGTTTTCCCAAAAGTAATGAAAAAAATGAGGATTCCCTTGACAACGACAATATGCGCTGTGTTATTTTTATTGGGGCTCCCATGCGTTACACAGGTAAACCTTTGTCTGGCTGTTGCTGCAAGCCTTAAAATAAATACATTTAAAAGTTCACCTTTTGACAAAAATTAATAAATGTGCTTTTTTTTGCAAGTAAAAAATGTGCATTTATTAATTTTTGTTGCAGGAGCCTGTAAAGCATTGCACCAGCTATCAGCAGATTACTGGCACCATGCAGGTCTTCTGCAGACCTTTTAGTATATTTGCTTGATCGTACATCCCGTATGAGCAAGCCAATACACTCTGACAGAAAGAACAGAAAGAATCAATGAACTACCACAGTGCTCACAGCGCCGTCGTAGTTCATGGAGAAAAACAAGACAACAGGTGCTAAGGCTGTCGGGACTTGTTGTTTTGTCATTCACGGAGGACTGTGAATGTGTGATGTGGTTGAATAAGTGAAGTCCCAGCATGACCGTGTTTTTTTTTTTGTACATTTTGATAGCTGTTGGGGGAGAAGATTCCTTGCTAGCTGTCAAAACTGGGGAATGGGGAGGAGAGGGAACTGGTCCTTTCATAACTGAATATGGGTGTAACATGTTATGAAATGTGAACTTATCCTTTAAATGTTCTTCATGATTAGTAAGACCTGGAAAATTGGAAACGCTGCGAAATGTTCCTTTTTTCTTAAAATTGTAGATTTATTCCTAACATACAAAAACAAGTAAAAAAATTTAATCCTTAATCAATGTTTCCCTAGGATGGTATTACTGAATTGGAATGGCTTCACAAATATGGGTATGGGTAGATTGGGGTGTGTCCTTTTATCTGATACAGTATTTGGAAAGATTTAATAGCATCCTTATTTTACTTAATCAAAGGGTCAATCCAAGCAAAAAAATAATAGTCTAGTTCTAGGTGAGCTGAAATATCATCTATCTTTTTTAAATCTCTTGTGGAGTGAGATCTACATAACATATTTGCCAAGTACTTTAAATCCTACCTTGGAGTGTTGGGTTTTCCTTTTTGGGTGATTCCACTCCTTTCCCAAATTTATAGAAAATAGTATAAACGAAATTAAAAAAATCTAATATAGAGAGCAGAACTTCAGGCAATGACTTTCATAGGTTTGCCAACCTGTGATTTAAAACATGAGTCTGCCAGCTTGACCTTCCCAACAAATATAAAAAGCCACTCTCCATCATTTACCAAAAAAACTGATACATATATATTCTGGGTGACCTAAAACATTGAGAAAGAATATTACTTTCTTCATCAATTAAATTAATTTACCAAATAAAGTCCTGGTACAAAATATATTTTACTTTCTGTTGGTGGGGCCTAGGTTATAGGCGAAAAAAAACGCCAAAGTTTTAAATAATTCAAAAGCTCTATACATGGTGTATTAGAAATAGCAGACAAAAATTTAACTGATTATCTCTACAGTCAGGAATATATTGGGTAAACCTCATTGACTCATTTTGTGGTGGATGGGCTCTTCTATTTACCGCTGTTTTGGAGCTGGTGGCTGTGATCTGGATATATGGTATGTACTTTAACATGTTCTCACTTATTATGACTGTGCACTATGCATATGTACATTACAACATACTAGGATCAATTACAAAAGCTGCTAATCCTTTGAGAAGCTGTTATTTTTTGAATACCACACTTTAAAAAGCTCATAAAATCTAAAATCTCAGTTTTAAAGCTGCATAAAACTCTTTAATTACCCTGCTCTGCAAGTAGTGGTAACAAACATAGTATATGTTGGTGTCTGTGTTGTACCTTACACTGTGAGCCATAGCTGTCCAACAGGATTGTTGTCTGAATATTTTAGGAGCAGTTTGCTAAAAAAATAAAAAGCCCACCTATCTAAGTCACATCAAAATTTACATTGAGGTAAGAGTAAAAATGTCAATCCAAATGTTTTATCATTTAAAATACATTACAGTTTTTACCTTCATTTTATCATGATTAACCTTTGAAAATCATACATTTGACAAGTGTGATAGATGATATTACTGTTCATTTTAATAGGTGGCAATAGAGTTATCCTGGATATAGAGATGATGCTTGGGAAGAAGCACTGGATATTCTGGCTGTGGTGGAGAGTATGCTGGTATTTTGTATCCCCTGTATTACTAGCAGTAAGTTCTATCATGGCTCTATCCATTTATAACAATTGAGCGTAGTCATATATTGAGGTACATCTTGACACAAAGTGATCACTTCAATTTGGACTGTTGTAATTTCTGTAATGCATTTATTTGTCCACTTCAAAACAAAAGGTTTACAATTTTGTGTGTTTTTTTAATTTCTGTGTCCATAATTAACATTTAAAACTTAAATTGTCTTTTTAATTATTGCATAAAAATACTTAATATGGTATATATGACTTACAGCCAGCAGGGCAAAGACTAGGCTCCTCTTCACATTGCACCCCTTTACCTCTAGTAGCACTACCCCTGTAGGAGCCGCTGTATGATAGCTCAGGGTTCTTTTTCCCAGTAGTTGCCCAGCAGCCAGGCACAGAAATTGCATACTTGAAACTGCTGCACTCTTAGTAACATTTTGGGTAATTGTTGGGACTTTTTCTATATAAATTGCATGCATATTTTGCTTACTTGAGGTAGGTACAGTGCAGCCTTCACTTATTATAATTTCTATGAGATTGTGTTTACATACAATTTAAGCAGCTACTCACAATTGGTGTTCTTGTTATTGTTTTAAATTTTGAGCAGAGTCCCTTCACAAAGAAGTAGATAGACTGAGCTCTTCAGGACACCAGCTGATGTCCCTTTGACACACGCATCTGACTCTCTAGCACCAGAAAGAAGGCAGCAGCCCACAGTCACTAGAATCTCTCAAACCAGTCTGTACTCCCAAATGTCTTTAGATGATGGTTGCCTCTGGCAAAAATGTCATCTAAGGATCTAGTCCAAATACCTAGTAAAGATATCTGGACTAGATCCTCAGATGACAACCCCTTAGTCAGTTTCCAGCAACTTTCTGCATCTAGGTCCCTCAACTAGCCAAGCTGAGGCTTCATGATCAGTGAGCACATGGCGGGGTTGCCTAAAGGGGGCAACCAGCTACCCTTAGGCTGTGTTCCTCCCCTGCAGAGAAAAACAACTGTGCTCCAGGTCTCAGACTATTTATACCCATTTCCAGCAGCTACCTGTGCAGGGCTTCACAATGATTGGCTAGGGCAGTATAAATATTCATGTTACCCATTTACATTACTCCACACCTATGTTCCAGAACTAACCAGAGAGTTCTGAAAGAACAGGGTGAGAGCAATCAAACCTGTAGCCTGTGAGACATACTGTAGAGCACACCTAACCAGTCACATGCAGCTGCACTGATTACAGTGAGCTAGAGCTAAAATTGCATAACCCATAAACTGAAGTAACACTGATTACAGTGAGACAAGCTAAAGTTACCTAACATTTTGCTTACTTAAGGTAGGTACAGTGCAGCCTTCACTTATTATAATTTCTATGAGATTGTAGCTACACACAATTTAGGCAGCTGCTCACAATTGGCATTTTTGTTATTGTTTTAAATTTGAGCAGAGTCCCTTCACAAAGAAGTAGATAGACTGAACTCTTCAGGACACCAGCTGATGTCACTTTGACACACGCATCTGACTCTCTAGCACCAGAAAGAAGGCAGCAGTCCACAGTCACTAGAATCTCTCAAACCAGTCTGTACTCCCAAATGTCCTCAGATGATGGTTGCCTCTGGCCAAAATGTCATCTAAGGATCTAGTCCAAATACCTAGTAAAGATATCTGGACTAGATCCTCAGATGACAACGCCTTAGTCAGTTTCCAGCAACTTTCAGCACCTAAGTCCCTCAACTAGCCAAGCTGAGACTTCACGATCAGTGAGCACATGGCGGGGTTGCCTAAAGAGGGCAACCAGCCACCCTGAGGCTGTGCTCTTCCTCTGCAGGAAAAAACAACTCTGTTCCAGGTCTCAGACTATTTATACCCATTTCCAGCAGCTACCTGTGCAGGGCTTCACAATGATTGGCTAGGACAGTATAAATATTCATGCTACCCATTTACATTACTCCGCACCTATGGTCCAGAACTATCCAGAGAGTTCTGAAAGGACAGGGTGACAGCAATTAAATCTGTAGCCTGTGAGACATACTGTAGAACAGACCTAACCAATCACATGCAGCTGCACTGATTACAGTGAGCTAGAGCTAAAATTGCATAACCCATAAACTGAAGTAACACTGATTACAGTGAGACAAGCTAAATTTACCTAACACAAAAACACAAATCCACTGAACACAGCCCAAACTAAAACAATCTAATCCAAGCACCTATCTAGGAGGGTGCTGCACTTACATAAAAATGCAAGGTCGTTTTATGTTGCAACCCCCCTCCCTTGTAAAAAATGTGCAGCAAAAGTAATTAAAAAAAATCACAAGAAAAATAAAGAGAAAACATATGTCTACCCTATGTCTGCTTCTTGTAATAATGCCTGTGGGTCTTACTGCAAGATCCTAGGAAAGCTCAGGATACCAAATGTCATATAAAGACACTCTATCACTGCGCAGAAGCAATTGTTCAAGGGATTTGGAATGCTCACTTTTCCTAGAATCCCATGTAGAGGCCCAGTGTAAGGGTGTAAGATAAGATTTTCTTCTACAATTTTATTTACATTTTGCTGGTTGCTTGAGGGGGTCTGCAATAAAGGCAAATTAACTGCTTTGCTGAAAGATGCCTGTTGTGGACAAAGTTCAGTAATTAAAGCTTAGATTACAAGAAAAGCTGAATGAGTCTGGAGAGTTGAGAAACACTACAGTTGTTATATTCCTGCATATGTAATAGCTTCTTAATTTTTCATATATAAACCATTTTACTTTATGTCATTTTTTAAAGGTCATTTTAATCTGGTCTTTGGTCACATACGAAACTACAGCATATGCTGGTGTAGTTTACCCACAATGGGCAATTATATTAAGATTTTTAATGGTCGTCTTCTGCCTTATATGGATTCCTGTCATTGGTATTGTGAAGGTCATTCAAGCCAAAGGGAACATTTTTCAGGTATGGAAAAGCACTTCCTATGCTAGATCTAGGTTAGAGTATAAACACTTTGCTATCCAAAAGCAAGCCCAAAAAAGCTGAACAATACAGAACCCAAGAACCTTTTTTTTTTACAGAATGGCCTCCTATAATATGTCAATGAACATTCATACTAAACTAATTTTCTTTTGTTATTGTAGCATATTGCAAGCTGTTGTAGACCAACTGAAAACTAGGGACCTGCCCTGGTGAAGAATCGTGGAGAGAGGTACAAAGATATGAAGGATGGCACTGTCCAGGAGTAAGACAAAGGAGTGGAAATTCCAGACATTAAAGGATTTGATAATGTTTCATTTCAGAGAGACTAAATTTAGACACCTCATATGCAGGGGCGGACTGACCATTTGGAAACTCGGGCACTGCCCGAGGGCCCGGGGTCAGTAGAGGGCCCCATGAGATGCCCCTGGTACCTTTTTCATAGGCTTTTTTGAGTTTGGGCAAGTACACAGGGGCCCCATGATCCCCTATTGCCCAGGGGCCCCATGAGCTGTCAGTCCGCCCCTGCTCATATGTATATACCTTGGTTATCTCTGATAGACTGAAGAATCCATAGACTAACTGCTAAACGGCATCAAGAGGTTTGCTAGAGTGACAAGGAGCTTAATTAGAGCTTTGTAATAATGCACAAGTCACTTTTTTCAAATTCCTTATTTAGGATTAGCAGTATCCAACACTGTTTGTATAACTGCAGCATGAACAATAAAATCCTACATGTACAGGCCATCATCAGGTAACAATACAACCCAACCAACAAAAAAATGGAGAACAATGCTATTGATAGGGAACCCTGCACAATAGAGTAGACATAAATTTAGATTGAAACACAAAAGATATGGTTTCACTTTGATCTCTGTGTCCATTTGCAAACTGGTCATGTCACAAATTTGAGGACATGACTGTAACAGAGCAGGACACTGCATTTTTCTTTTAATTAGAAGAGTGAAAAAATACAGGGAGTACCGGAGAGAAAATAGAAAACAATGGAAAAAATGAGGGGGGGGGGTTGCTCGAAAAAAGGGGGGGGGCCTGGGAGGGCCAAGGATGGGATAATATGAAAAATATCAATGGCCAAAAAAAAAACTGAATGCCAACTAGGGCCAGTCTCGAAAAGAGTCTTATTTTCAAGCTCAAGATATGCACATGGGGCATAGAAAGTGTAAAACACTGTGTGAATGTTACACGTGCTAAATAAAAGGCAGATGTACATAACAATACTTTCTATTAATAAAAAGAAAACATGTTTTTGCATTGATGTTTTTGAGGTAACTATACAGAAAATTACAGAATGAAATATTGCATAGAAATGTTAATCTGTTTTCAACTTTCTCTTAAGGTTAATGCAAACCCTAACTAATATTTGCTTTAAAGTAGAAGTGATAGCAAAACCTTTTTTTTTTTTCATTTTGGATAGGGTAAGGGAGGGTTATAACTCGTCAAGTTTTGTTGCCATCCCTGGCCCATTGGGGAGTCTTCATTTCCTCTGCAATAGCCACAGTAGAAAGTGAGAGGAAATCCCTCCAGAGTGAAAGAAATCTTTGGTAGTCACTAGAGTACTAGTATCCCAATTGGAAGAATTTTGCCTTCAGTTATACTTTAAGCAATGTGCATTGTAAACAAGTACAGATGCTTTGCAAGTTACTACATTTATACATCAAATAAAATATAGATGAAGACATCCTCAGCTTTATCATACACATCATACTATATATTGATACTATTATGCCAAAGACACATTACATATCTTTTATTTTTTTAACAATCAGACATAAAACAGTTCAAATACAAATCATTACTGAGTCCCTGTGGTGAGAGGGGGTATTTACCAAAACTGGAGAGTGCAAAATGTGGTGCAACTCTGTAAAGAAACCAATCAACTTCCAGGTTTCATTGCCAAAGCTTAATTAAACTATCAGCTGCAGTTAGAAGCTGATTGGCCATACACGGGTCGAATTCCGAACAAATTTTCTTTAGAAAATCGTAAATTTTGTGCGTTTTGTAATCCGATGGCGCCACCATTGATTTCGAAGTTCAACCAACCAAGCCTTCGGTTTCTCCTCATGCTGCTACAGAAAAGAATTTTCATGGCCTAGAATTTTCTTTTCTTTCCAGGTCATAGGTTTCTATCCAACTGTCAGAAGTGTCTCCTGGTTCTCTTGTGCATTCTGTGTTTATCCCACCAACCTCTACCTCACTATGAAACTCATTAGTGGCCTTGAAAAGATTCATAAAATACTGGTGTGCATAACTGGACAATAAGACAATACTTTAGCTGGACATGCGTACAGCGGCGTATTCACTGTAAGGCAAACAAGGTGTTTGCCTAGGGCAGCAATTTTCAGGAAGGTAGTGCGCCTCCCCCAGGAAGGAGTGGCAGGTACGTGGACCTGGTGAAGAGGCTGCACACTGCTGGAGGGTGCATTGATGGCTGGCTGCTTGCATCTTTTGCAGGTTAGTGGCTGTAATCGGTTGTTAGCGGTGGTGCCGGAGGAAGGGGGCGATGGCAGGTGATTCGATGTTTGTTGGTGGTGGTGTCAGGGGTAGAGTGGTGGTCCCGGTTGGTGTCAGTGATGGAGGTAAAGGAGGAGGAGGCCAGGGCGGGTCTCCACTCTGGTGGCCTCCATCTACCAAGATGGAGCTGCTGATCAGCCGCAATGAGGGGAGGCAGTGAACTCAACCATCTTAACAACAAAAAACAAACAGACTTAATGGTTAAAAGCCTATTAGAAGAAAAGCAACTGGTAATACGGCCAGCAGATAAGGGAGGAGGTGTAGTTGTGATGGACAAAAGCTTCTACCTTTCACAGGTAGAGAATATCGTGAAGGACAGGAATACCTATAAAGAGTTACCAAGTAACCCCCTTATTACTTACAGAAAACTATTAAAGGCAATATTGAAAAGAGGTTTTGAACAGGGGATTATTAACAGTAAAGAAAAGGACTATCTGTGTCCAACGGCCCCTCGACTACCGGTCATATACTGTCTACCAAAAGTTCATAAAAACCCTGTGAATCCCCCTGGCCCTCCTATTATTAGTGGGATCGGCTCTTTGTGCTCGCGTGTGGGTGAATTTATTGATTTTTTCCTCCAACCTTTGGTTTGTACCACCCCTGCGTTTCTCAAAGACACGAAACAGGTACTGGCAGACATTAGAGGAGTCACCCTTAAGCAGCCCACCTTTCTTGTGACCGCTGACGTCGCGGCTTTGTACAGCAATATTAATCATGATGATGGACTAGCCACTGCTGAATATTATCTTAATACAGCTAATGACATACCAGTCTCACAAAAGGCATTTTTACTAGAACTTCTCGACTATACTATGAACCACAATTACTTTTGGTTTAGTAATAAGTTCTACCTGCAGTTCACTGGGGTCACCATGGGCGCGAAGTTTGCTCCGAGTCTTGCCAACTTATTTATGGCAAGATGGGAGGAGGATCTCATTTACTCCAGAGAGTGGCCACAACTATTGTTTTATCGTCGGTACATCGACGATATCTTGCTCCTATGGGAAGGGGATGAATTTACCTTGAACAACTTCTTCACCACACTGAACTTTAATGATATTAATATTAAACTCACCTTTCAATATAGCAATCAGGAAATTAACTTTCTTGACCTGACATTATACATTGAGGGCCCTAAAATTCTATCTAGGAGTTATTTTAAATCATCAGACCGGAATAGCTTTATCCCTAAAGACAGTTGTCATCATCCGAGATGGTTGAGCAACATACCAAGGGGACAGTTTCTCCGGATCTACAGAAACTGTGACAAAAAAGAGGATTATGTTCTCCAATCTGAGATCCTTAAGGGGAGATTCATTGAAAAAGGCTATAACGCCAATATGCTTGAGGTAGAGAGGGACAAGGTGGGCGGTATGAATAGGGATAGCCTCATCATCACTAAACAAAGAACCACCACTGAGAGATACTGTCCTTTTATCACTAACTTTTCTACACATTTTAGGGATGTAGCTAGTATTATCAGGAAGAATTGGAAAATTCTTAAAAATGATCCGGTGTTGGGGAGCCATTTACCGGAAGCCCCCGAAATCACTTTCCGTAGGGCACCTCCTCTGAGAAACACCTTGGCCCCTAACATTGTTAACCCACCTAAACAACTTTCCTTCTTCTTCGACCGTAAAGGTTTTTTCCTCTGTAATAGATGTATGCTATGCACTAATAATGGAATTCATAAATATCCGGTAACCACATTTAGTTCCAACACAACTGGTAAAACATACGAAATTCAGTCTACCATCACGTGCAATAGTACCCATGTTGTATACCTGCTGGAGTGTACATGCGGGAAGCAATATGTGGGACGGACTATTAGGAGACTTCGTGATAGATTGAGGGAGCACCTGAAGAATATTAACAAGGGGTTCAAGGAACACTCACTGTCCTTGCACTTCCGTCAAGCACACAACAAGAACCCACATGGCCTGAGGTTTATAGGAATTGACACAATACATAGACACTGGAGAGGAGTACACAAATTAAGAGCTGTTTCGAAACTTGAAACCAAATGGATTTTTTTACTAAGAACACTTGCCCCACATGGGTTAAATATTGATATAGATATTAATTGCTTTTTGGATACCAGCTAAATCCATTTGGGTTGTCCTTGCCTCATCCTATTAATTATCCAGTATGTACGTTTTATTAGCATGGTCTTTTATTTATTTATGTATCATTTTGTTTTCCGCGGGGAACTAAGGTCCATAAATACCATCATCTTACCTTGGGGGGCTTCTTTTCCCCCCCCCCTCCTTTTTTCTAGTAATTAGCTGGAGGAGTAGTAACCTTGTTCTTAACAACATTTATTTACCTTTCACCGGTGATTCTCCCATTATTGGATTTACCATTTTACACACAACTTTTGTTGTGTATATGTTGAACATGGTTAGGTATCGTTAACACCCCTTAATGATCCATACAGGGTTGCCATTAGTTTACCTTATTTTCCCTGGGAATATCCTAGGGGTTATCTTAATACTGATAATTTTTTTTTTTTTTTTTCCATTTTATTTATTTTTCATTTTTTATGACCATTAATGTAATGTTTATGATCATTACCATGATTATTTATATTTGTATGAGCATTGCCGCATTTAAATGACCATTTACATTTTGCATTTTGCACATTACATTGCTGTGTTTTATCGTTTTTAAATTGCTGTTGGCTTTAATTTGTCCTTTTATGGTACTTCTATTGTTTTAAACAGTTCTGTTTGTAAAGTTTTACTGATGGCCTCTGGCAGTTATGCATGAACATAGGGGGCTGGTACTTGTAGTTCTACAACACCGTTTTTTACAAATAATACCTTGAGTGGTTTACATCCCTGCTTATTTATTTATTATATCTCTGGATCACCCCCTTAATGATTCCTTTAATGCAGAGATCGTCCAGCACAGCGGGATTTGTGAGGAGGGTTTTCTTCTATCCAAGTCCCCTCTTTCTGGGCTGGGATCGTTTTTCCTGTCTTTGTATATCCTGGACTTCAGCAAAATGGCCGCCGGATGCGATCTGCGCATGCGCGGGTTAACCGCGATGACGCGGTAGGCTTGCATTGCGCATGCGCAGTAGCGCTAAAATGATGCAGAAAAGCGTCTTTTGAACAATTAGAGGTCCCCCTATAAATAAGGGACCTGGGTTGAGAGGCACATTCCCTTTGATAATGTGCCATTGCCAGGAAACGCGTTAGGGATAAGGACACCTCTCATACCACGGATTATCCACTGGTTCATGCATCTGACTGTCGGCCATCTTTTTGGATTCTGTGAATCAGCTTTTTTGGACATTACCATGTAAGTGTACTACTTGCTTTTACCCTTTGAATAAAAATACTACACTATCAAGATTTCTTTCTTCTGGGTCTTTTTGCCGAGCCCCTGAGAGGATCTCCTGATATGAAAGCACACTAATCCTGGCGATAGAGGATATAAAGCCATTTTGTGATACTGGAAAGAGGCGCACTCCCCCTGGTGGCAGGAGAAGGCAAGAGTGGTGCACTGGTGTTCCTGAGGGCTTTACGCTGAGGACCATCTGGCTGTGACCAGGAGTAGGTCATTATACTCCAATGCGCATTTATTTGCGCTATCTGGTTAGTGCATTTTACAGCTATTCCCCTATCACGGAAGTCACGGATTTGCTTGTCACTTGGGTATACCCCCAGAACCTATGACTCTAACAACCTTATCACTAAAGGCACTTTGATTAGTGGAATGAATTTCTATTATTTACCTGACCATTGTTGACATTAATTTATGAACGTTGGATCTGGTGCATGTTATAAAATGAATGTCATTTCTTTCAATTCTGCAATTTATATGTTATTTCCCTTTATTATATACTCAAGCGCTGCAATTTGTTGCTGTATTTGACTTTTTATGAAGAGGGTATACGAGGTTTACCTTTATGCTAGCGGCTTGATTCTGTTAGATCCAGCGCTCGTTCCTTTCCCCATACACTTTAGGCAGTGAAGGAGTTGATGCTGCTGGTGGTGGCCATGCTGGAGAGCCTGGAGGCGGCCTGTATGCAGAGACATGAGCAGCTCATCACACAGTATGAGCAGGAGAAGGAGCTGAGGAAGCATGTGCAAGAGGTACCAATCTATATTACACCTCCCCCACTACTTAATGCTTAAGTAGTATGTGTGGAGGGGGATGTATTATAGATCTTTATGTAGTTGGGGGAAGTGTATTGTATGTCAGGGGTTAAATCTTAACCTACAATACATCTCCTCCAACTACATACAGATCCATAATACACCTCCCCCACCTCGATCTACAGTACACCTCCTCCAATAGCTACCTACAATACACCTCCCCATATCACCCACCTACCAATCTACAATACACATCCCCCAGTACCGACTACAATATACCTCCTGATCTACAGTACACCCCCAACCTACCAATCTACAGTACACCTCCCTACATACAATACACATACTGATCTACAATACACCTCCCCCGCCCACAAATCGACAGTACACATCCCCCACTACATGCCTACAATACACCTCCCAATCTACAGTACACCTCCAGCTACCGATGTATAATGCACCACCCGAAGTACAATACACCTCCTCAGTGGCGTATTTACGGCAAGGCAAATGCCTTGCTTGCCCCACTGTAAATACACCGTTGGGGAGATGTATGGTACAATGGGAGGTGTATTATAGGCATTTGCTTTTGGGCGGCGCCACCTCCAGAAGAAGTGTAAGGAATGGGGATCTGGTGAGGAGGCTGCGCACTGGTGGATGGTGCAGGGAGGGCCGGCTGCTTCTTATGCAGGTTAGTTATTTTAATCAGGTGTTGGCAGCAGTGGCGAATGGTGGTGGCGGGTGATCGGGTGTTGGCAGGGGGGTGAGTGGTAGCGGTGGTGGAGGGTGATGGAGCTTGGGGAGGGGCGGGGCACCGGATTCTTGTGTTGCCTAGGGCAGCACAAGAACTGAATACACCACTGCATGCGTGGTCAAGTGTGCAATCTCACTAAAATCATTATAGGGGAGGGAGGGGGGGCAGAGTACTGATTGTGGGGCTGGGATAGTGAGCAGAATGAGAGACAATTGCCTGGAAGATAATTGTGTTACAGAGAAAGTACAGACAGTCCTGATAATTTCATAAAAATCTGTCAAAACAAACATGAGCTGTAATGTTTCTTCTATTACGCTTGTTGCTGAAAGTAATAAGTAATAACTTCCGCTGTTTATAAATACAAATTATAGGAACTTTGCCAAATTAACTCTTGAAAACTTGAAAAAACACAGCAAGAGCAAAAAACTTTACAGTCTAATACCAGCTGTATTCCCGTCTCAATTAGCCACAATTAATTAACCACTTCAGCTCCAGAAGATTTTACCTCCTTCATGACCAGACCATTTTTTGCTATTTAGCACTGTGCTACTTTAACTGCTATTTGCACAGTCATGCAAGACTGTACCCAAATGAAATTTAAATATTTTTTTTCACATAAATAGAGCTTTCTTTTGGTGGTATTTGATCACCACTTGGTTTTTTATTTTTTATTATATGAACACAAAAATACTTTAGAAAAAAATAATGTTTTTCACTTTTGCAGTTTCCAGGCAGAAAGAACAGTAAAAATGCAGGAAAGGCACAGGACAAAGCACTCGGGACAAAATGTATGTGAAATGGTTTGATACAGTAGTGTTTTACTATGTGATTTTAGTGTATTTAGTGAATGTCACTTTTTAAATTTTTGAATTTCCCGCCAGTTCCGTCCCCATACGTCCCGACGCTCGCAGGGAATGGAACCCGGAAGACGGATGCCGGCATCGGCCAGAGGAGATGGCCGGGGACACTGCAGGGGGGACATCACGGGAGTGCAGGACAAGGTAAGTGCTGGAGGGAATCTGTGAGCAACGCTGCAGTGTATTCCCAAGTGTAGCTCGGGGTTACCACTTCTGGTACTGAAACTTAATGTAAGGGACCGCCCGGCGGTACTACTAGCACTCCACTGAATAGGCGTCCCCAGCGCACGGAGTCTAAGTCCCAGGGTGCTTGTTCACCAGGGCCCCTGATGGTGGGGATGGACTTGGAGCTCCCTGAGACCAGGTCGTGACTACCGGGTGCGTCCGTCAGTGGTAGTAGTATGCGCAAGGGGCTCCCACGGGGAAGAGTCTGATGTGAGGAGGTCAGAAGACCCCACTGCACGGGATGGATGGATGGATGAGCAGGGTCAGACGGGCCGGGTCGGTAACAGAGAGGGCGGCAAGGTACAAGGCAGCGGGCATAGAATGGTCGGGTCACACACCAGGTCAGCAACAGCAGGTCAAATCCAATAGGGGGCATTCAGGAGAGAGGTCAGGCAAAGCAAGGGTCAGAACAGGCGAAAACAGCAAGGTCAGGTACAATCCGGGTCAATAACTTACAGGGTACAGGTTCACAGGATTCAGAATGCAGGAAAGACCAGAAGGCACTGAATGACAGCTCAGGGTCGTTTAAATATCCCGCCCTGCGCTGCCATTGGTGCCCAGCGGGCGGCCGCGGCTTCTACTGCGCATGCGCGAACTCGAACGCCGCGGCCGGCCCGGAACCAGTGCTCGAGTCCCTGCGCCGGGCGGCATACTGCGCCTGCGCCGGGACCAACGCGGCGGGGATCGAGGGGATCCCTGACATTGCCCCCCCCCTACGGGCAACCTCCGGATGCCCACCCGATCTCTCCACCACGGGTGATCGCGAAAGAACCTCCGGACAAGTCTGGGTGCATGGACATTATGGGCTGGTTCCCAAGAATTGTCCTCAGGACCATAGCCCTTCCATTTGATAAGGAATTGGGTCTGGCCTCCCCTCCTTCGACACTTCAGGATTGTTTCAACCTCAAATTCTTCTTCTCCTTCGACCGTTACCGCTTCCGGGGGTCTAGATTCCCGGTCAGGGAAGGCATCTGGGACCACAGGCTTCAGAAGGGACACATGAAAGACCGGGTGGATCTTGAGCGTGTCAGGGAGGGCGAGTTCATAGGCTACTTCGTTAACCATCCGTTTAATGCAGAAGGGGCCTATAAATTTGGGTCCCAATTTCTTTGATGGGCAAAGCATCTTTAGATTGGACGTCGCCAGCCAAACCTTCTCCCCAGGCCGCAATACCAGATCTCCTCTCCGTTTCCTGTTGAATGCTTTCCTGTAGTCTTCCTGGGCCCGACTGATGGCCACTTGAAGCTTCTTATTGTTCGCAGCGAAGAATGTTACCACATCTTGTGTTACTGGTACTGGGCATTCCGACACCAAATCCGGGAGGAAGACTGGGTGAAAGCCATAGTTGGCGAAGAACGGGGACTGCCCTGTTGCTGAGTGGCGGGCGTTGTTATACGCAAATTCCGCTAAAGGAAGAAGTGGCAGCCAGTCATCTTGAGTAAACGAGGTATAGCATCTTAAATATTGCTCTAAGGTCTGATTGGTCCTTTCGGTTTGACGTGAACTGGACCCCTCGGTCCGAGACAATGTATTCGGGGACCCCATGCAACCTGACTACCTCACGAATGAAGACTCGCACGGTCTCGGCCGCCGAGGGGGTCTTCTTCAACGGGATGAAGTGGGCCATCTTGGACAAGCGGTCCACGACTACCAGGATTGCCGTGTGGTCTCGGGATGGCGGAAGCTCGACTATAAAGTCCAGTGAGATCTTTTGCCAAGGCCGTTCAGGAATAGGTAAGGGTCGCAGCAGACCCCAAACCTTGTTTCTTGAGGGCTTGTTCCTCTGGCAGGTGACACAGGACCTGACATAGCCCTTACAATCTTTAGCCATGTCTGGCCACCAGAATGAGCGTCGGAGAAGTTCCAGGGTCTTTTCTGGGCCAAAGTGCCCCGCCATTGGGTGGTCGTGGCAATGCCCCAAGACCAGGGTTCGAGCTTCTTCCGGCACCACAATTCGATCTTCCCTCCATAGGAGTCCCCCCTTGTTCTGGAGCGGCCCTCCGCCTGGGGTAGAGAAGTTTGTGGATGCCTCCATTAGCCTGGAACGAAGGTCCGACTGAAGGACCAAGAAGTTACCCGAGGACAGGATGGTGTCAGGTACTGGGGTCTCCTTGGCGTCTTCGTACATCCGTGATAACGCATCCGGCTTAGTGTTCTTTGATCCCGGCCGGTACGTAATATGGAAGTTGAATCTTGAAAAGAATAGTGCCCATCTCGCCTGTCGCGGGCGTAGACGCTTGGCAGTTCTCAGATACTCTAAGTTCTTATGGTCAGTAAATATTAAGATGGGGTGCACCGCACCTTCCAGCAGGTACCTCCATTCCTCTAACGCCGTTTTGATCGCTAGTAGCTCACGGTCACCGATATCATAGTTCCTCTCCGCTGGGGTCAGCTTCCGTGAGAAGAACGCTACCGGGTGGAGCAGTTCCTTGGTGCCTTTTCGTTGGGAGAGGATGGAGCCTACCGCATTCTCCGATGCATCTACCTCCAAGATGTAGGGCAGAGCGGCGTCTGGGTGACCCAAAATGGGTGCCGAAGTGAACAGCTTCTTTAAGGCTTCGAAAGCTCCCTGCGCTTCTGGTGTCCATCTGAATCGGGTTCCCAGCTTGGTTAGCTGAGTAATGGGGGAGACCAGACCCGAGAAGTTCTTGATGAACTTCCGGTAAAAATTTGCAAAGCCGATGAATCGCTGGACGCCTTTCCTGTCTGTGGGTTCAGGCCAATCCAGTATTGCAGCGACCTTCTGGGGATCCATCGCGACCCCCGCGGTGGAGATAATCAGGCCCAAGAAGGCAATGCTGGATTGTTCAAAACAACATTTTTCTGCCTTGGCGTACAACCCATGCTGCCGCAACCGCCCCAATACTTTTGCTACATGTATTCTGTGTTCCCCCAGAGACGGGGAAAAAATCAGAATGTCGTCTAAATAAACGATCACAAAGACATCCAGAAAGTCCCTAAAAATATCATTTACAAAATGTTGAAACGTGGCCGGAGCATTACACAACCCGAACGGCATGACCAGATATTCAAAATGACCGAAGCGGGTGCGGAAGGCTGTCTTCCACTCGTCCCCCTCCCTTATGCGAATCAAGTTGTACGCCCCCCTCAGATCCAGCTTGGTAAAAACTACTGCTGACTTTAAACTTTGGAACAGCTCAGGTACGGTAGTGGGTAACGGTTTTTTATCGTGACCCTGTTCAATTCCCTGTAATCGATACATGGCCTTAAGGTTTTGTCCTTCTTTTCAACAAAGAAGATTCCCGCCCCCGCCGGTGAAGTGGAGTGGTGGATGAACCCCTTCTGGAGGCTGTCCTCGATATATTCCTTTAGGGCCCCCAATTCGGGCTCTGAAAGGGGGAAGATTCGCCCAAAAGGAATTTCTGAGCCGGGTAACAGGTCAATGGGGCAGTCATAAGGGCGGTGGGGGGGTAGAGTATCAGCTCCCCGTTTGCTGAACACATCTAGAAACCCATGGTAGGCCGCAGGGATTACTTGTTTTAATTCAGCTTCCCCCTCAGAGCACAGGAGGATTTGGGGGGTCCCCGGGCCCGAAGTGCGGCAGTATATCCGACAGTATGGGGAAGGGAACGTGATTACTCCGGTCTCCCAGTCAATCTGGGGGTTATGGGCCCGTAACCATGGGAGCCCCAGAATGACTGGGAAGAGGGGTGAAGCTATAGCATCCAGGCGGAGGAGTTCCTGGTGCTGGCCGGCAATGACAGTGGTGATGGAGGGGGTTTCCTGGTTCACTACCCCCGATTTTATTCGGGAACCGTCGGCCAAATAAATATTGAACCCCTTCTGTTTCAATTGAAGGGGAATACCCTGCTGGTGAGCAAAATTAATATCCACGAAGCAGCTGCATGCCCCAGAGTCAATTATGGCCGATACTTCCACGGTCCTTTCTGGAAGCTGAAAGGAAAGGGGCACCACTAAGTATTGGGATGGACCAACATTGCCAAGGGATAAGGAAGAAGAGGTGCACTTACTCAGTTTCTGCGGGCAGGAACGCGCCATATGACCAGCTTCTCCACAATAGAGGCACAGGTTCTGGGATCGTCTGCGCAGATGTTCCTCTGGGGATAGTTTAGGCCGTGCCAGGCCGAGCTGCATGGGTTCGGGGTTGTCTCCAGGTGGCCGGTTTTGGATGACTGGCCTAGGTGTTTGACTGGGACCCTGAAATGATCCCCAGGGATTTCCGTGACCCTGGCCGGACCTCTCAAACCTGCGTTCCCGCAGTCTACGGTCAATTTTAATGGTCAGTGCTATTAGGTCCTCTAAAGTCTCAGGTACCTCCACCCGGGCGAGCTCGTCTTTCAGGCCGTCTGATAGGCCAACACGGAACTGATGCAGGAGTGCGAACTCGTTCCAGCGAGTATCCCCCATCCACCGCCTAAATTCAGATGCGTACTCCTCCGCCGCTCGGCGGCCTTGCCGGAGTGTGTACAGAGTAGCTTCAGCAGAAGCTGCCCGCTGCGGGTCATCATAAAGGATGGCCATAGCATCAAAAAAACTGTCAACCGAACCAAGGTGAGGGTCATTTTTTCCCCGTAATCGATGGGCCCAGTCTTGGGGTTCACCCTGCAGGAGGGATATGACGAACCCCACCTTCACGGATTCAGTCACGAAGGTTCGGGGTTGTAGCTCAAAATAGAGGAGGCAGGACTCGCGGAATGATCTGAACCGAGTGCGGTCCCCGTGGAAACGTTCTGGTAAGGGTACTCGGGGGTCGGCCGCCGGGAGTGGAGCGGATGCCCCAGACACCAGCACAGGGGCTGCTACAGCTGGAGGTGTGGGGACCGCGGCCTGTGGGGCAGGAACGGATATAGTGCAGGCCTGGAATTGAGTTTCAATCTGCTGACATCTATCCTGCAGGGCCGATACGGCCTGTGTCAAATTGGATAGGTGCCTGCAGATCTCCTCCAGCGGCGAGGGACCTCCTCTAGACTCAGTCATGGCCTTCTGGTACTGTAAGGGACCGCCCGGCGGTACTACTAGCACTCCACTGAATAGGCGTCCCCAGCGCACGGAGTCTAAGTCCCAGGGTGCTTGTTCACCAGGGCCCCTGATGGTGGGGATGGACTTGGAGCTCCCTGAGACCAGGTCGTGACTACCGGGTGCGTCCGTCAGTGGTAGTAGTATGCGCAAGGGGCTCCCACGGGGAAGAGTCTGATGTGAGGAGGTCAGAAGACCCCACTGCACGGGATGGATGGATGGATGAGCAGGGTCAGACGGGCCGGGTCGGTAACAGAGAGGGCGGCAAGGTACAAGGCAGCGGGCATAGAATGGTCGGGTCACACACCAGGTCAGCAACAGCAGGTCAAATCCAATAGGGGGCATTCAGGAGAGAGGTCAGGCAAAGCAAGGGTCAGAACAGGCGAAAACAGCAAGGTCAGGTACAATCCGGGTCAATAACTTACAGGGTACAGGTTCACAGGATTCAGAATGCAGGAAAGACCAGAAGGCACTGAATGACAGCTCAGGGTCGTTTAAATATCCCGCCCTGCGCTGCCATTGGTGCCCAGCGGGCGGCCGCGGCTTCTACTGCGCATGCGCGAACTCGAACGCCGCGGCCGGCCCGGAACCAGTGCTCGAGTCCCTGCGCCGGGCGGCATACTGCGCCTGCGCCGGGACCAACGCGGCGGGGATCGAGGGGATCCCTGACACTTAACCCCGAGCTACACTCAGGAATACCACCAGGGAGGTTAAACACACTTATTTCATATTTTTTTCACTCAACTTTATGGCTACCACAAAGGGGATGACAAGTTCCATACAGCAGATTGTCGAGTATTTTTTGCAGAGGCATCAGAGGTCTCTTGAACCCCTTAATGCTTCCTTTACACACCTCTGAGCCAGATCAAGCACTAGAGATGAGCGAATCGAAGTAGCCGAAGTGGAATTCGAGTCGAATATCGGAAAAATTTCGAATTCCGAATCCGAAAAATAGCCTAATTCGGACGCGCGAATCGAAATTTTTCCGAAAATGGCGGCTGACATGTGCGGCGACGGAGCGGGGATGTCTGGGAAGGCGCGCAGACAAGGCGCGCTGACCCATAATGCATTCCTCAACGACATGTGATCGCATCAGCCAATCAGCAGCCAGCCAGCTAGCACTGTGTAATGGTCGAGCTATAAATAGCGGCCATTTTGGAATTCTTCATTTGCCTGCAGTCATTGAACAGAGGCAGACCGCTCTGTATTAGGGACAGGGACAGAGTTAGGGCCACAGAAACGATACTTGGGGACAGAGAAACGATACTTAGGGACAGAGAACTATTACTCAGGGACACAAAATTGTTAATTAGGGCCACAGAATCGTTACTTAGGGACAAAGAAACGCTAGTTAGGGCCACAGAATTCATACTCAGGGACAGACAGAATTGTTACTGAGTGCCAGAGAATTGTTATTTAGGGCCACAGAAACGTTATTAGGGCCACAGAATTGTTACTCAGGGACAGACAGAATTGTTACTGAGTGCCAGATAATTGTTACTTAGGGCCACAGAAACGTTATTAGGGCCACAGAATTGTTACTCAGGGACAGACAGAATTGTTACTGAGTGCCAGAGAATTGTTACTTAGGGCCACAGAAACTTTAGTTAGGGCCACAGAATTGTTACTCAGGGACAGACACAGAATTGTTACTGAGGGCCACAGAACTGTTACTTAGGGCCACAGAATTGTTACTCGCACAGACACAGAATTGTTACTCGCACAGACACAGAATTGTTACTGAGGGCCACAGAACTGTTACTTAGGGCCACAGAATTGTTACTCGCACAGACACAGAATTGTTACACAGGGACACAGAACTGTTACTGAGGGCCACAGAACCGTTACTTAGGGCCACAGAATTGTTACTCGCACAGACACAGAATTGTTACTCGCACAGACACAGAATTGTTACTCGCACAGACACAGAATTGTTACTGAGGGCCACAGAACTGTTAGTTAGGGCCACAGAATTGTTACTCGCACAGACACAGAATTGTTACTCGCACAGACACAGAATTGTTACTGAGGGCCACAGAACTGTTACTTGGGGCCACAGAAACGTTAATCAGGGACACAGAATTGTTACTGAGGGCCACAGAACAGTTACTTAGGGCCACAGAATTGTTACTCGCACAGACACAGAATTGTTACACAGGGACACAGAACTGTTACTGAGGGCCACAGAACCGTTACTTAGGGCCACAGAATTGTTACTCGCACAGACACAGAATTGTTACTCGCACAGACACAGAATTGTTACTCGCACAGACACAGAATTGTTACTCGCACAGACACAGAATTGTTACTCAGGGACACAGAACTGTTACTGAGGGCCACAGAACTGTTACTTAGGGCCACAGAATTGTTGCTCGCACAGACACAGAATTCTTACTCGCACAGACACAGAATTGTTACTCAGGGACACAGAACTGTTACTTAGGGCCACAGAACTGTTAGTTAGGGCCACAGAATTGTTACTCGCACAGACACAGAATTGTTACTCGCACAGACACAGAATTGTTACTGAGGGCCACAGAACTGTTACTTGGGGCCACAGAAACGTTAATCAGGGACACAGAATTGTTACTGAGGGCCACAGAACTGTTAGGGCCACAGAATTGTTACTCGCACAGACACAGAATTGTTACTCGCACAGACACAGAATTGTTACTGAGGGCCACAGAACTGTTACTTGGGGCCACAGAAACGTTAATCAGGGACACAGAATTGTTACTGAGGGCCACAGAACTGTTACTTAGGGCCACAGAATTGTTACTCGCACAGACACAGAATTGTTACTCGCACAGACACAGAATTGTTACTGAGGGCCACAGAACTGTTACTTAGGGCCACAGAATTGTTACTCGCACAGACACAGAATTGTTACACAGGGACACAGAACTGTTACTGAGGGCCACAGAACCGTTACTTAGGGCCACAGAATTGTTACTCGCACAGACACAGAATTGTTACTCGCACAGACACAGAATTGTTACTGAGGGCCACAGAACTGTTACTTGGGGCCACAGAAACGTTAATCAGGGACACAGAATTGTTACTGAGGGCCACAGAACTGTTACTTAGGGCCACAGAATTGTTACTCGCACAGACACAGAATTGTTACACAGGGACACAGAACTGTTACTGAGGGCCACAGAACCGTTACTTAGGGCCACAGAATTGTTACTCGCACAGACACAGAATTGTTACTCGCACAGACACAGAATTGTTACTGAGGGCCACAGAACTGTTACTTGGGGCCACAGAAACGTTAATCAGGGACACAGAATTGTTACTGAGGGCCACAGAACTGTTACTTAGGGCCACAGAATTGTTACTCGCACAGACACAATTGTTACTCAGGGACACAGAACTGTTACTGAGGGCCACAGAACTGTTACTTAGGGCCACAGAATTGTTACTCGCACAGACACAGAATTCTTACTCGCACAGACACAGAATTGTTACTGAGGGCCACAGAACTGTTACTTGGGGCCACAGAAACGTTAATCAGGGACACAGAATTGTTACTGAGGGCCACAGAACTGTTACTTAGGGCCACAGAATTGTTACTCGCACAGACACAGAATTGTTACTCGCACAGACACAGAATTGTTACTGAGGGCCACAGAACTGTTACTTGGGGCCACAGAAACGTTAATCAGGGACACAGAATTGTTACTGAGGGCCACAGAACTGTTACTTGGGGCCACAGAAACGTTAATCAGGGACGCAGAATTGTTACTGAGGGCCACAGAACTGTTACTTAGGGCCACAGAATTGTTACTCGCACAGACACAGAATTGTTACTGAGGGCCACAGAACTGTTACTTGGGGCCACAGAAACGTTAATCAGGGACACAGAATTGTTACTGAGGGCCACAGAACTGTTACTTAGGGCCACAGAATTGTTACTCGCACAGACACAGAATTGTTACACAGGGACACAGAACTGTTACTGAGGGCCACAGAACCGTTACTTAGGGCCACAGAATTGTTACTCGCACAGACACAGAATTGTTACTCGCACAGACACAGAATTGTTACTGAGGGCCACAGAACTGTTACTTGGGGCCACAGAAACGTTAATCAGGGACACAGAATTGTTACTGAGGGCCACAGAACTGTTACTTAGGGCCACAGAATTGTTACTCGCACAGACACAATTGTTACTCAGGGACACAGAACTGTTACTGAGGGCCACAGAACTGTTACTTAGGGCCACAGAATTGTTACTCGCACAGACACAGAATTCTTACTCGCACAGACACAGAATTGTTACTGAGGGCCACAGAACTGTTACTTGGGGCCACAGAAACGTTAATCAGGGACACAGAATTGTTACTGAGGGCCACAGAACTGTTACTTAGGGCCACAGAATTGTTACTCGCACAGACACAGAATTGTTACTCGCACAGACACAGAATTGTTACTGAGGGCCACAGAACTGTTACTTGGGGCCACAGAAACGTTAATCAGGGACACAGAATTGTTACTGAGGGCCACAGAACTGTTAGGGCCACAGAATTGTTACTCGCACAGACACAGAATTGTTACTCGCACAGACACAGAATTGTTACTGAGGGCCACAGAACTGTTACTTGGGGCCACAGAATTGTTACTCGCACAGACACAGAATTGTTACTCAGGGACACAGAACTGTTACTGAGGGCCACAGAACCGTTACTTAGGGCCACAGAATTGTTACTCAGGGACACAGAATCGTTTAATTAAAGAGTATGTCAGACAACATGCAGAGGAGTGGCAGAGGAGGCAATGTTTTAGGAGCGAGCAGACGTGGCAGCAGAGGAAGGGGTCGAGGCAGCACTATTCGCAGCCAGAGGCTAGTGCTCCCGGTGTCATCCAGTACAGTGAGCAAGAGCTAGCAGAGGGCGGTCAGGAACGGGGGGAGACATCCGCCTCTTCAGCAGCCAGGCGAAGAAGTAGTGGCGAGGAGAGTGGCTCGGTAGCCGGTGTAGAGACAGGTCTGTCTCCTGACCCACACGCAGCCGAGGGGGCTAGTAGTGAGGCGGAGACCCTAATTGATGATGATGAGGCTGATCGCACTTGGCAGCCTCGTCGTCATCAGGCTATTGCTTCCGCATCATCAGGAGAAGAGGGTGGCAGCTTGGCAGCGAGCAAAACAGTCGGTGGGTTGTCTCCATCGCCACACTCTGCCATGTGCCACTTTCAGGTCTCCTCACACACTGCTGGTGTGTTGAATTTTTTGACATAGGGTGCTGGCAGATTACGGGCCTCCCATAGCTGCTGCCAGGCCCCTAATCTGCCATGGGCCCCTATACCGCCTCCTCATGCTGCTGCCAGGTCCACAGTCTCTCATGCCATGTGCCACTTTCAGGTCTCCTCACACTGCTGGTGTGTTGAATTTTTTGACATAGGGTGCTGGCAGATTACGGGCCTCCCATAGCTGCTGCCAGGCCCCTAATCTGCCATGGGCCCCTATATACCGCCTCCTCATGCTGCTGCCAAGTCCAAAGTCTCTCATGGGTCCCTGTACGGCCTCCCATTGCTGCTGTCTCCATCGCCACACTCTGCCATGTGCCACTTTCAGGTCTCCTCACACACTGCTGGTGTGTAGAATTTTTTGACATAGGGTGCTGGCAGATTACGGGCCTCCTATAGCTGCTGCCAGGCCCCTAATCTGCCATAGGCCCCTATATACCGCCTCCTCATGCTGCTGCCAGGTCCAGAGTCTCTCATGGGTCCCTGTACGGCCTCCCATTGCTGCTGTCTCCATCGCCACACTCTGCCATGTGCCACTTTCAGGTCTCCTCACACACTGCTGGTGTGTAGAATTTTTTGACATAGGGTGCTGGCAGATTACGGGCCTCCCATTGCTGCTGCCAGGCCCCTAATCTGCCATGGGCCCCTATACCGCCTCCTCATGCTGCTGCCAAGTCCAGAGTCTCTCATGGGTCCCTGTACGGCCTCCCATTGCTGCTGTCTCCATCGCCACACTCTGCCATGTGCCACTTTCAGGTCTCCTCACACACTGCTGGTGTGTAGAATTTTTTGACATAGGGTGCTGGCAGATTACGGGCCTCCCATAGCTGCTTCCAGGCCCCTAATCTGCCATGGACCCCTATATACCGCCTCCTCATGCTGCTGCCAGGTCCACAGTGTCTCATGCCATGTGCCACTTTCAGGTCTCCTCACACTGCTGGTGTGTAGAATTTTTTGACATAGGGTGCTGGCAGATTACGGGCCTCCTATAGCTGCTGCCAGGCCCCTAATCTGCCATAGGCCCCTATATACCGCCTCCTCATGCTGCTGCCAGGTCCAGAGTCTCTCATGGGTCCCTGTACGGCCTCCCATTGCTGCTGTCTCCATCGCCACACTCTGCCATGTGCCACTTTCAGGTCTCCTCACACACTGCTGGTGTGTAGAATTTTTTGACATAGGGTGCTGGCAGATTACGGGCCTCCCATAGCTGCTGCCAGGCCCCTAATCTGCCATAGGCCCCTATATACCGCCTCCTCATGCTGCTGCCAGGTCCAGAGTCTCTCATGGGTCCCTGTACGGCCTCCCATTGCTGCTGTCTCCATCGCCACACTCTGCCATGTGCCACTTTCAGGTCTCCTCACACTGCTGGTGTGTAGAATTTTTTGACATAGGGTGCTGGCAGATTACGGGCCTCCCATTGCTGCTGCCAGGCCCCTAATCTGCCATGGGCCCCTATACCGCCTCCTCATGCTGCTGCCAAGTCCAGAGTCTCTCATGGGTCCCTGTACGGCCTCCCATTGCTGCTGTCTCCATCGCCACACTCTGCCATGTGCCACTTTCAGGTCTCCTCACACACTGCTGGTGTGTAGAATTTTTTGACATAGGGTGCTGGCAGATTACGGGCCTCCCATAGCTGCTGCCAGGCCCCTAATCTGCCATGGGCCCCTATATACCGCCTCCTCATGCTGCTGCCAGGTCCACAGTGTCTCATGCCATGTGCCACTTTCAGGTCTCCTCACACTGCTGGTGTGTAGAATTTTTTGACATAGGGTGCTGGCAGATTACGGGCCTCCTATAGCTGCTGCCAGGCCCCTAATCTGCCATAGGCCCCTATATACCGCCTCCTCATGCTGCTGCCAGGTCCAGAGTCTCTCATGGGTCCCTGTACGGCCTCCCATTGCTGCTGTCTCCATCGCCACACTCTGCCATGTGCCACTTTCAGGTCTCCTCACACACTGCTGGTGTGTAGAATTTTTTGACATAGGGTGCTGGCAGATTACGGGCCTCCCATAGCTGCTGCCAGGCCCCTAATCTGCCATAGGCCCCTATATACTGCCTCCTCATGCTGCTGCCAGGTCCAGAGTCTCTCATGGGTCCCTGTACGGCCTCCCATTGCTGCTGTCTCCATCGCCACACTCTGCCATGTGCCACTTTCAGGTCTCCTCACACACTGCTGGTGTGTAGAATTTTTTGACATAGGGTGCTGGCAGATTACGGGCCTCCCATAGCTGCTGCCAGGCCCCTAATCTGCCATAGGCCCCTATATACCGCCTCCTCATGCTGCTGCCAGGTCCAGAGTCTCTCATGGGTCCCTGTACGGCCTCCCATTGCTGCTGTCTCCATCGCCACACTCTGCCATGTGCCACTTTCAGGTCTCCTCACACACTGCTGGTGTGTAGAATTTTTTGACATAGGGTGCTGGCAGATTACGGGCCTCCTATAGCTGCTGCCAGGCCCCTAATCTGCCATAGGCCCCTATATACCGCCTCCTCATGCTGCTGCCAGGTCCAGAGTCTCTCATGGGTCCCTGTACGGCCTCCCATTGCTGCTGTCTCCATCGCCACACTCTGCCATGTGCCACTTTCAGGTCTCCTCACACACTGCTGGTGTGTTGAATTTTTTGACATAGGGTGCTGGCAGATTACGGGCCTCCCATAGCTGCTGCCAGGCCCCTAATCTGCCATGGGCCCCTATACCGCCTCCTCATGCTGCTGCCAGGTCCACAGTCTCTCATGCCATGTGCCACTTTCAGGTCTCCTCACACTGCTGGTGTGTTGAATTTTTTGACATAGGGTGCTGGCAGATTACGGGCCTCCTATAGCTGCTGCCAGGCCCCTAATCTGCCATGGGCCCCTATACCGCCTCCTCATGCTGCTGCCAGGTCCAGGCGAACGTAGTCACACAGGGGAGGAACTTCTGAGTGTAATGAACAGAGAAATCGACAGATGGCTGTCTCCGCGCAAACTGAAAATCGGAACCATGTTGACCGACAACGGAAAGAACATGGTGTCTGCTCTACGTCAAGAAAGGTTGTGCCATGCGCCATGCATGGCTCACGTGTTCAATCTGGTTGTCAAGCGGTTCCTAAAATCCACCATCCCAATGCAAGACATCCTTAAAATGTCACGTAAACTTTGCATGCATTTCAGCCATTCCTACACCGCAAAGCACACCCTCCTTGAGCTGCAGCGGCAGAACGGAATTCCACATCATCGCCTGATCTGCGACGTTGCAACAAGGTGGAATTCAACCCTACACATGTTAGACCGCCTTTACGAGCAGCGAAAGGCCATCACCGATTTCCTGATGTTACAAGCGGATAAAGGTACTCCCTGTGTAACTTCGATGTCAGCCATTGGCAGCTCATGCGTGACACCTGCCGCTTGCTCAGGCCCTTTGAGGAGGCCACGCTATTCGTGAGTCGGCAGGACTATGGGATGAACGACGTCATTCCTCTGTTGCACGTCCTTGAACAAATGCTGTTAACAATGGCTGGTCAGGGTGCGGTAGACGTGGCGCACAGATCTCAACGCCACATGACCCCTGTGGGGGCAGGACAGGAAGAAGAGGAGGAGGTAGAGGAGGACATTTGTGCTCAGGAATTATTGAGTGAAATGGGTGGTTTTTCCACTCAGCGGACAGGAGTGGAGGAGCAGGAGCATCTGGTAGAGGAGGAGGAGGAGGAGACAGAGGACCCAGACGCACCGTGGCAGTATGCTGTGGAGATGGAGGCAGGGAGTCCCTCGCATTCCTTGGCACAAATGGCCCATAGCATGCTCGGTTGCTTGCGTAGCGACAGCCGAATAATAACCATCAGACAGAGGGATGACTTTTGGCTGTCCACCTTGTTGGACCCTCGCTACCGTTCAAAAATGGTGGCCTTTTTCACACCTGCTGAGAGGGAGGCCAAAATAACGTACTATAAAAACCACCTATGTAGTCAGTTGGTCTCTGCCTTTGTGCGCCAACGTCCATCCTCAGACACTGTGGGCCCTGTGCGCTCACGTTCCGCTGCCATGGCAGCAGGGGAGGGGTGGGGTGGTAGGAGCAGTGGCAGCTCCACCAGCAGCGGCTGCCTCAGTCTGCAGTCGATGATGAGTAGCTTTCTTCACCAGTGCAGTGAGGAAACTACTAACCAGCCGCAGCAGCAGCAGCAGCAGCAGCAGCATCAGGTGGACCTGGAGCAGGACCTCAAACAACAGGCTTGGGCCTACTTGGACAGCACCCTGCCAACCGAGGTAGACAATCCCCTTGACTACTGGTCAACGAAACTTGACCTTTGGCCCCAACTAGCTGAATTTGCCCTTGAAAGGCTGTCATGCCCGGCCAGTAGCGTGGCATCGGAGCGCGTGTTTAGTGCGGCAGGAGGTATTGTAACTCCGCGGAGGACACGACTGTCCACCCAAAGTGTGGAGAGACTCACGTTTGTGAAAATGAATCAGGCGTGGATTAGTCTGGATTTCAAACCACCAGTTCCTGACACAACTGACTAAATCCGCCATGAATCATGCCTCAAACATGTGCCACTTTGAGGTCTCCTCACACACTGCTGGTGTGTTGAATTTTTTGACATAGGGTGCTGGCAGATTACGGGCCTCCTATAGCTGCTGCCAGGCCCCTAATCTGCCATAGGCCCTTATATACCGCCTCCTCATGCTGCTGCCAGGTCCAGAGTCTCTCATGGGTCCCTGTACGGCCTCCCATTGCTGCTGTCTCCATCGCCACACTCTGCCATGTGCCACTTTCAGGTCTCCTCACACACTGCTGGTGTGTAGAATTTTTTGACATAGGGTGCTGGCAGATTACGGGCCTCCCATTGCTGCTGCCAGGCCCCTAATCTGCCATGGGCCCCTATACTGCCTCCTCATGCTGCTGCCAAGTCCAGGGTCTCTCATGGGTCCCTGTACGGCCTCCCATTGCTGCTGTCTCCATCGCCACACTCTGCCATGTGCCACTTTCAGGTCTCCTCACACTGCTGGTGTGTTGAATTTTTTGACATAGGGTGCTGGCAGATTATGGTCCTCCTATAGCTGCTGCCAGGCCCCTAATCTGCCATAGGCCCCTATATACCGCCTCCTCATGCTGCTGCCAGGTCCAGAGTCTCTCATGGTTCCCTGTACGGCCTCCCATTGCTGCTGTCTCCATCGCCACACTCTGCCATGTGTCACTTTCAGGTCTCCTCACACTGCTGGTGTGTAGAATTTTTTGACATAGGGTGCTGGCAGATTACGGGCCTCCTATAGCTGCTGCCAGGCCCCTAATCTGCCATAGGCCCCTATATACCGCCTCCTCATGCTGCTGCCAGGTCCAGAGTCTCTCATGGGTCCCTGTACGGCCTCCCATTGCTGCTGTCTCCATCGCCACACTCTGCCATGTGCCACTTTCAGGTCTCCTCACACACTGCTGGTGTGTAGAATTTTTTGACATAGGGTGCTGGCAGATTACGGGCCTCCCATTGCTGCTGCCAGGCCCCTAATCTGCCATGGGCCCCTATACCGCCTCCTCATGCTGCTGCCAAGTCCAGGGTCTCTCATGGGTCCCTGTACGGCCTCCCATTGCTGCTGTCTCCATCGCCACACTCTGCCATGTGCCACTTTCAGGTCTCCTCACACACTGCTGGTGTGTAGAATTTTTTGACATAGGGTGCTGGCAGATTACGGGCCGCCCATAGCTGCTGCCAGGCCCCTAATCTGCCATAGGCCCCTATATACCGCCTCCTCATGCTGCTGCCAGGTCCAGAGTCTCTCATGGTTCCCTGTACGGCCTCCCATTGCTGCTGTCTCCATCGCCACACTCTGCCATGTGCCACTTTCAGGTCTCCTCACACTGCTGGTGTGTAGAATTTTTTGACATAGGGTGCTGGCAGATTACGGGCCTCCTATAGCTGCTGCCAGGCCCCTAATCTGCCATAGGCCCCTATATACCGCCTCCTCATGCTGCTGCCAGGTCCAGAGTCTCTCATGGGTCCCTGTACGGTCTCCCATTGCTGCTGTCTCCATCGCCACACTCTGCCATGTGCCACTTTCAGGTCTCCTCACACACTGCTGGTGTGTAGAATTTTTTGACATAGGGTGCTGGCAGATTACGGGCCTCCCATTGCTGCTGCCAGGCCCCTAATCTGCCATGGGCCCCTATACCGCCTCCTCATGCTGCTGCAAAGTCCAGGGTCTCTCATGGGTCCCTGTACGGCCTCCCATTGCTGCTGTCTCCATCGCCACACTCTGCCATGTGCCACTTTCAGGTCTCCTCACACACTGCTGGTGTGTAGAATTTTTTGACATAGGGTGCTGGCAGATTACGGGCCTCCCATAGCTGCTGCCAGGCCCCTAATCTGCCATAGGCCCCTATATACCGCCTCCTCATGCTGCTGCCAGGTCCAGAGTCTCTCATGGGTCCCTGTACGGCCTCCCATTGCTGCTGTCTCCATCGCCACACTCTGCCATGTGCCACTTTCAGGTCTCCTCACACTGCTGGTGTGTAGAATTTTTTGACATAGGGTGCTGGCAGATTACGGGCCTCCTATAGCTGCTGCCAGGCCCCTAATCTGCCATAGGCCCCTATATACCGCCTCCTCATGCTGCTGCCAGGTCCAGAGTCTCTCATGGGTCCCTGTACGGCCTCCCATTGCTGCTGTCTCCATCGCCACACTCTGCCATGTGCCACTTTCAGGTCTCCTCACACACTGCTGGTGTGTAGAATTTTTTGACATAGGGTGCTGGCAGATTACGGGCCTCCCATTGCTGCTGCCAGGCCCCTAATCTGCCATGGGCCCCTATACCGCCTCCTCATGCTGCTGCCAAGTCCAGGGTCTCTCATGGGTCCCTGTACGGCCTCCCATTGCTGCTGTCTCCATCGCCACACTCTGCCATGTGCCACTTTCAGGTCTCCTCACACACTGCTGGTGTGTAGAATTTTTTGACATAGGGTGCTGGCAGATTACGGGCCTCCCATAGCTGCTGCCAGGCCCCTAATCTGCCATAGGCCCCTATATACCGCCTCCTCATGCTGCTGCCAGGTCCAGAGTCTCTCATGGGTCCCTGTACGGCCTCCCATTGCTGCTGTCTCTATCGCCACACTCTGCCATGTGCCACTTTCAGGTCTCCTCACACTGCTGGTGTGTAGAATTTTTTGACATAGGGTGCTGGCAGATTACGGGCCTCCTATAGCTGCTGCCAGGCCCCTAATCTGCCATAGGCCCCTATATACCGCCTCCTCATGTTGCTGCCAGGTCCAGAGTCTCTCATGGGTCCCTGTACGGCCTCCCATTGCTGCTGTCTCCATCGCCACACTCTGCCATGTGCCACTTTCAGGTCTCCTCACACACTGCTGGTGTGTAGAATTTTTTGACATAGGGTGCTGGCAGATTACGGGCCTCCCATTGCTGCTGCCAGGCCCCTAATCTGCCATGGGCCCCTATACCGCCTCCTCATGCTGCTGCCAAGTCCAGGGTCTCTCATGGGTCCCTGTACGGCCTCCCATTGCTGCTGTCTCCATCGCCACACTCTGCCATGTGCCACTTTCAGGTCTCCTCACACACTGCTGGTGTGTAGAATTTTTTGACATAGGGTGCTGGCAGATTACGGGCCTCCCATAGCTGCTGCCAGGCCCCTAATCTGCCATAGGCCCCTATATACCGCCTCCTAATGCTGCTGCCAGGTCCAGAGTCTCTCATGGGTCCCTGTACGGCCTCCCATTGCTGCTGTCTCCATCGCCACACTCTGCCATGTGCCACTTTCAGGTCTCCTCTCACACTGCTGGTGTGTAGAATTTTTTGACATAGGGTGCTGGCAGATTACGGGCCTCCCATTGCTGCTGCCAGGCCCCTAATCTGCCATGGGCCCCTATACCGCCTCCTCATGCTGCTGCCAAGTCCAGGGTCTCTCATGGGTCCCTGTACGGCCTCCCATTGCTGCTGTCTCCATCGCCACACTCTGCCATGTGCCACTTTCAGGTCTCCTCACACACTGCTGGTGTGTAGAATTTTTTGACATAGGGTGCTGGCAGATTACGGGCCTCCCATAGCTGCTGCCAGGCCCCTAATCTGCCATAGGCCCCTATATACCGCCTCCTCATGCTGCTGCCAGGTCCAGAGTCTCTCATGGGTCCCTGTACGGCCTCCCATTGCTGCTGTCTCCATCGCCACACTCTGCCATGTGCCACTTTCAGGTCTCCTCACACACTGCTGGTGTGTAGAATTTTTTGACATAGGGTGCTGGCAGATTACGGGCCTGCCATAGCTGCTGCCAGGCCCCTAATCTGCCATGGGCCCCTATATACCGCCTCCTCATGCTGCTGCCAGGTCCACAGTGTCTCATGCCATGTGCCACTTTCAGGTCTCCTCACACTGCTGGTGTGTTGAATTTTTTGACATAGGGTGCTGGCAGATTATGGGCCTCCTATAGCTGCTGCCAGGCCCCTAATCTGCCATAGGCCCCTATATACCGCCTCCTCATGCTGCTGCCAGGTCCAGAGTCTCTCATGGGTCCCTGTACGGCCTCCCATTGCTGCTGTCTCCATCGCCACACTCTGCCATGTGCCACTTTCAGGTCTCCTCACACACTGCTGGTGTGTAGAATTTTTTGACATAGGGTGCTGGCAGATTACGGGCCTCCCATTGCTGCTGCCAGGCCCCTAATCTGCCATGGGCCCCTATACCGCCTCCTCATGCTGCTGCCAAGTCCAGGGTCTCTCATGGGTCCCTGTACGGCCTCCCATTGCTGCTGTCTCCATCGCCACACTCTGCCATGTGCCACTTTCAGGTCTCCTCACACACTGCTGGTGTGTAGAATTTTTTGACATAGGGTGCTGGCAGATTACGGGCCTCCCATAGCTGCTGCCAGGCCCCTAATCTGCCATAGGCCCCTATATACCGCCTCCTCATGCTGCTGCCAGGTCCAGAGTCTCTCATGGGTCCCTGTACGGCCTCCCATTGCTGCTGTCTCCATCGCCACACTCTGCCATGTGCCACTTTCAGGTCTCCTCACCCTGCTGGTGTGTAGAATTTTTTGACATAGGGTGCTGGCAGATTACGGGCCTCCTATAGCTGCTGCCAGGCCCCTAATCTGCCATAGGCCCCTATATACCGCCTCCTCCTGCTGCTGCCAGGTCCAGAGTCTCTCATGGGTCCCTGTACGGCCTCCCATTGCTGCTGTCTCCATCGCCACACTCTGCCATGTGCCACTTTCAGGTCTCCTCACACACTGCTGGTGTGTAGAATTTTTTGACATAGGGTGCTGGCAGATTACGGGCCTCCCATTGCTGCTGCCAGGCCCCTAATCTGCCATGGGCCCCTATACCGCCTCCTCATGCTGCTGCCAAGTCCAGGGTCTCTCATGGGTCCCTGTACGGCCTCCCATTGCTGCTGTCTCCATCGCCACACTCTGCCATGTGCCACTTTTAGGTCTCCTCACATCTTGCTGGTGTGTAGAATTTTTTGACATAGGGTGCTGGCAGATTACGGGCCTCCCATAGCTGCTGCCAGGCCCCTAATCTGCCATAGGCCCCTATATACCGCCTCCTCATGCTGCTGCCAGGTCCAGAGTCTCTCATGGGTCCCTGTACGGCCTCCCATTGCTGCTGTCTCCATCGCCACACTCTGCCATGTGCCACTTTCAGGTCTCCTCACACACTGCTGGTGTGTAGAATTTTTTGACATAGGGTGCTGGCAGATTACGGGCCTCCCATTGCTGCTGCCAGGCCCCTAATCTGCCATGGGCCCCTATACCGCCTCCTCATGCTGCTGCCAAGTCCAGGGTCTCTCATGGGTCCCTGTACGGCCTCCCATTGCTGCTGTCTCCATCGCCACACTCTGCCATGTGCCACTTTCAGGTCTCCTCACACACTGCTGATGTGTAGAATTTTTTGACATAGGGTGCTGGCAGATTACGGGCCTCCCATAGCTGCTGCCAGGCCCCTAATCTGCCATAGGCCCCTATATACCGCCTCCTCATGCTGCTGCCAGGTCCAGAGTCTCTCATGGGTCCCTGTACGGCCTCCCATTGCTGCTGTCTCCATCGCCACACTCTGCCATGTGCCACTTTCAGGTCTCCTCACACACTGCTGGTGTGTAGAATTTTTTGACATAGGGTGCTGGCAGATTACGGGCCTCCCATAGCTGCTGCCAGGCCCCTAATCTGCCATGGGCCCCTATATACCGCCTCCTCATGCTGCTGCCAGGTCCACAGTGTCTCATGCCATGTGCCACTTTCAGGTCTCCTCACACTGCTGGTGTGTTGAATTTTTTGACATAGGGTGCTGGCAGATTATGGGCCTCCTATAGCTGCTGCCAGGCCCCTAATCTGCCATAGGCCCCTATATACCGCCTCCTCATGCTGCTGCCAGGTCCAGAGTCTCTCATGGGTCCCTGTACGGCCTCCCATTGCTGCTGTCTCCATCGCCACACTCTGCCATGTGCCACTTTTAGGTCTCCTCACACACTGCTGGTGTGTAGAATTTTTTGACATAGGGTGCTGGCAGATTACGGGCCTCCCATAGCTGCTGCCAGGCCCCTAATCTGCCATAGGCCCCTATATACCGCCTCCTCATGCTGCTGCCAGGTCCAGAGTCTCTCATGGGTCCCTGTACGGCCTCCCATTGCTGCTGTCTCCATCGCCACACTCTGCCATGTGCCACTTTCAGGTCTCCTCACACACTGCTGGTGTGTAGAATTTTTTGACATAGGGTGCTGGCAGATTACGGGCCTCCCATTGCTGCTGCCAGGCCCCTAATCTGCCATGGGCCCCTATACCGCCTCCTCATGCTGCTGCCAAGTCCAGGGTCTCTCATGGGTCCCTGTACGGCCTCCCATTGCTGCTGTCTCCATCGCCACACTCTGCCATGTGCCACTTTCAGGTCTCCTCACACACTGCTGATGTGTAGAATTTTTTGACATAGGGTGCTGGCAGATTACGGGCCTCCCATAGCTGCTGCCAGGCCCCTAATCTGCCATAGGCCCCTATATACCGCCTCCTCATGCTGCTGCCAGGTCCAGAGTCTCTCATGGGTCCCTGTACGGCCTCCCATTGCTGCTGTCTCCATCGCCACACTCTGCCATGTGCCACTTTCAGGTCTCCTCACACACTGCTGGTGTGTAGAATTTTTTGACATAGGGTGCTGGCAGATTACGGGCCTCCCATAGCTGCTGCCAGGCCCCTAATCTGCCATGGGCCCCTATATACCGCCTCCTCATGCTGCTGCCAGGTCCACAGTGTCTCATGCCATGTGCCACTTTCAGGTCTCCTCACACTGCTGGTGTGTTGAATTTTTTGACATAGGGTGCTGGCAGATTATGGGCCTCCTATAGCTGCTGCCAGGCCCCTAATCTGCCATAGGCCCCTATATACCGCCTCCTCATGCTGCTGCCAGGTCCAGAGTCTCTCATGGGTCCCTGTACGGCCTCCCATTGCTGCTGTCTCCATCGCCACACTCTGCCATGTGCCACTTTCAGGTCTCCTCACACTGCTGGTGTGTAGAATTTTTTTGACATAGGGTGCTGGCAGATTACGGGCCTCCCATTGCTGCTGCCAGGCACGTAATCTGCCATGGGCCCCCGTACCGACTCCTCATGCTGTGACGTTGCAACACGGTGGAATTCAACCCTACATATGTTAGACCGCCTTTACGAACAGCGAAAGGCCATCACAGATTTCCTGATGTTAAAAGCGGATAAAGGTACTCCCTGTGTAACTTAGATGTCAGCCATTGGCAGCTCATGCGTGACACCTGCGCTTGCTCAGGCCCTTTGAGGAGGCCACGCTATTCGTGAGTCGGCAGGACTATGGGATGAACGACGTCATTCCTCTGTTGCACGTCCTGGAACAAATGCTGTTAACAATGGCTGGTCAGGGTGCGGTAGACGTGGCGCACAGATCTCAACGCCACATGACCCCTGTGGGGGCAGGGCAGGACAGGAAGAAGAGGAGGAGGTAGAGGAGGACATTGGTGCTAAGAAATTTTTGAGTGAAATGGGTGGTTTTTCCACTCAGCGGACAGGAGTGGAGGAGCAGGAGCATCTGGTAGAGGAGGAGGAGGAGGAGGAGACAGAGGACCCAGACGCACCGTGGCAGTATGCTGTGGAGATGGAGGCAGGGAGTCCCTCGCATTCCTTGGCACAAATGGCCCATAGCATGCTCGGTTGCTTGCGTAGCGACAGCCGAATAATAACCATCAGACAGAGGGATGACTTTTGGCTGTCCACCTTGTTGGACCCTCGCTACCGTTCAAAAATGGTGGCCTTTTTCACACCTGCTGAGAGGGAGGCCAAAATAACGTACTATAAAAACCACCTATGTAGTCAGCTGGTCTCTGCCTGTCTGCGCCAACGTCCATCCTCAGACACTGTGGGCCCTGTGCGCTCGCGTTCCGCTGCCATGGCAGCAGGGGAGGGGTGGGGTGGTAGGAGCAGTGGCAGCTCCACCAGCAGCGGCTGCCTCAGTCTGCAGTCGATGATGAGTAGCTTTCTTCACCAGCGCAGTGAGGAAACTACTAACCAGCCGCAGCAGCAGCATCAGGTGGACCTGGAGCAGGACCTCAAACAACAGGCTTAGGCCTACTTGGACAGCACCCTGCCAACCGAGGTAGACAATCCCCTTGACTACTGGGCAACGAAACTTGACCTTTGGCCCCAACTAGCTGAATTTGCCCTTGAAAGGCTGTCATGCCCGGCCAGTAGCGTGGCATCGGAGCGCGTGTTTAGTGCGGCAGGAGGTATTGCAACTCCGCGGAGGACACGACTGTCCACCCAAAGTGTGGAGAGACTGACGTTTGTGAAAATGAATCAGGCGTGGATTAGTCTGGATTTCAAACCACCAGTTCCTGACACAACTGACTAAATCCGCCATGAATCATGCCCCAAACATGTGCCACTTTCAGGTCTCCTCACACTGCTGGTG
The DNA here is from genome assembly GCF_062004578.1 of Staurois parvus. Lineage (NCBI taxonomy): Eukaryota > Metazoa > Chordata > Amphibia > Anura > Ranidae > Staurois > Staurois parvus. Next base: position 6,110,706 of record NW_028318841.1, read on the forward strand.
TGTTACATTTTTTGACATAGGGTGCTGGCAGATTACGGGCCTCCCATAGCTGCTGCCAGGCCCCTAATCTGCCATGGGCCCCTATACCGCCTCCTCATGCTGCTGCCAAGTCCAGAGTCTCTCATGGGTCCCTGTACGGCCTCCCATTGCTGCTGTCTCCATCGCCACACTCTGCCATGTGCCACTTTCAGGTCTCCTCACACTGCTGGTGTATTCCATTTTTTGTCATAGGGTGCTGGCAGATTACGGGCCTCCCATAGCTGCTGCCAGGCCCCTAATCTGCCATGGGCCCCTATACCGCCTCCTCATGCTGCTGCCAGGTCCAGAGTCTCTCATGGGTCCCTGTACGGCCTCCCATTGCTGCTGTCTCCATCGCCACACTCTGCCATGTGCCACTTTCAGGTCTCCTCACACTGCTGGTGGGTTCCATTTTTTGTCATAGGGTGCTGGCAGATTACGGGCCTCCCATAGCTGCTGCCAGGCCCCTAATCTGCCATGGGCCCCCGTACCGACTCCTCATGCTGCTGCCAGGCCCGTAATCTGTCATGGGCCCCTGTTGTCGCTTGTTGGCATATTCCGCTCGTTCAGATGCTCCTTCTCCTGCTACTCCTCTTCACGGATTCCGTCAGCAGTCTTTCTTGGAATCCGTTTCCAAGAGACAACAGTTTGCGAGCACGCACCAGACGGTGCAGAAGCTGAACGTCCTCCTGTCCAAGTTGCTGCTGCCAGGCTCGTAATCTGTCATGCGCCCCTGTACCGCCTCCTCATGCTGCTGCCAGGTCCAGAGTGTGTCATGGGCCCCCGTACCGACTCCTCATGCTGCTGCCAGGCCCGTAATCTGTCATGGGCCCCTGTACCGCCTCCCCATGCTGCTGCCAGGTCCAGAGTGTGTCATGGGTCCCTGTACGGCCTCCCATTGCTGCTGCCAGGCCCGTAATCTGCCATGGGCCCCCGTACCGACTCCTCATGCTGCTGCCGGGCCCGTAATCTGCCATGGGCCCCTGTACCGCCTCCTCATGCTGCTGCCAGGTCCAGAGTGTGTCATGGGTCCCTGTACGGCCTCCCATTGCTGCTGTCTCTATCGCCACACTCTGCATGTGCCACTTTCAGGTCTCCTCACACTGCTGGTGGTTTCCATTTTTGTCATAGGGTGCTGTATGGCCTCCCATTGCTGCTGCCTCCACCGCCACACTGTGGCTCCACACTCTGGTTTTGGCCCCGTGACTGCCCAAATGAGTGAAGTGTGCGGTGATTCTAAGATCGACGGCACTCATCTGCATGTCATACTGACTGACAGTATTATTTCTCTTCCCCAGCAGACTCCAAGGGCATTTAAATTAAAGGTACAGTGTTCAGCACTAATATTAAGTCTCTCTGAAGCCTAGAAACACCCTTTTTTAAGTTAAATTCACAGCGAATATATTCGACTCGAATCAAAATTTTTCCACGAATTCGCCGAATCAGTCGAATCGAATTTTTGAATACTTCGCTCATCTCTATCAAGCACACACACATATATTAGAACTTCTACGAGGTAGCTTTGATCAGTAGCCATACCAAAAGATTAAAAATATATATTTTAGCCTGTAAATTATTAAATAGCTTTATTAAGGGGGAGTTCCACTCAAAAGCAGAAGCTCCGTTTATTTTTATTTGCCCCCCCCCCTCCACTGCCATATTTGGCACCTTTTGGGGAGGTATCTGGTTTAGACAGGTACCCGCTCTCACTTTCGTCTCAGTTCGCCGTGGTGAAGTGACCCAGAGGTAAAGCCCCCTCCTTGCTCCCGCAGTCTCCTGGGAAATTTCACAGGTCCCAGGAGACTGCCGAACCAATCAGGAGGCACGGCACAACTCACACATGTACAGTGGGCACCAGGCTGTGAAGCCGCAAGCTCTCACAACCAGGTGGCCACAGTCGAGATGCCGGCACCGTGGAGGACAGAAGGAGAGAAGGGACTGCGCAGGTGAGTACATCGCTGGACCCCAGGACAGGTAAGTGTGTGTTTTTGTAGCTGCTGACTTTTAATAAGCACAAAAACGGCTGGAACTCCGCTTTATCATTATAAATATTATAACATTATAAAAAGATTACGTGCTGCAGCTCGTTTATCTGCTCTTACAGTTTTCTTAGTCCCCCTGCAAAGTTCCACAAACACTTGTTTTGCAAATACCTGTTGAACCTATCAGTGAAATCTACCTATTGCTGCTTCCTGTGATGGCATGGCAACAATGCTGCACTGCTCCTGAATTCAAAGACGAGTTGCCACTCACATATAGACTGTGCCTACTTGCACAAGAATGGAATAAAAAAGAATGTTGTAGGGGGCATGTTGTAGGGGGCATGGCTGTCAGCATTTTCACTGCTGCTTGTCAATCAGCACCTGGCCACAATTAATCCTAAGCATAGTAGTCAGCATGCATGGGGTGAGGATGGATATTCTTTTTGTCCTTCAATAATCTTTCCAGTATTGATGCTGCAACAAGATCAGTTATGTGGATGGTGTAATAGGGTTTTTTATTTGTTAGTAAAATATAAAGGTTGCCATTGTTGACCTGTTGAAAATGCTATTCCTGACAATTTCAGTCCTCAGTACTCTCTAACTTACTGGGGGAGATTTACTAAATCTGGTTCACTCAGAATCTGGTGTAGCTGTGCATGATAGCCAATCAGCTTTTAACCTCAGCTTGCTCAATTAAGCTTCGACAATAAAACCTGGAAGCTGATTGGTTTCTATGCAGAAGTGCATCTGATTTTGCACTCTCCAGCTTTAGTAAATAAACCTCACTAACCCGATAAGTATGCAGCTGGTGAAGTGAAATCAAAGTCGGAGATCTTGATTTACATACAGTATATGTTCTAAGTCAGAGACTTAGTGGTAGGCAATGCACGGGTTAGCTTTCAGCATAGCATTTGATGCGTTAAGCCCATAGCACACCTAGGGCATGCGATCCAACAGTATACAGGTTTATTAGTAATATTTATTATGTATGTCTCACATGACAGCATTAGATTTTTTTTCTCTTATCCAGAATTTTTAAAAATGACAAAACACTGATGAGTCAGCAAAGGGATTCTGCAACACTGACCATGACTAATATTAATATTTTCCTTACCTGTAAAGAAAGTGTGACAAATATCCAGTTTTTGGATCTTCAGTGGATTAAAGTGGTTATAAACCTTTAGGCTACATTAGCACTGGCTACTAGCACCAGTGCAAATGACAACGTCAGAGTTCTGCTGATTCTTGCAGCTGTTTTGGTTACTTGTGAAAGACTAACTGTGGTCACCAAGCCGTGTACATTTCAATGGCAGGTCCTCAGTGGCCACAGCTAGTTGTAGTTGTCTGCAGAGCCAGTGATTACCTGCAATGATTGCTGCTAGAGGCACACAAAGTGTAAACTTGTTACAGTCAGGTGAAATTGACCCCCAGTTTGTGAGTATAACAGCCTCCACTCTACTGAGAAGGCTTTCCCAAGATTTTGGAGTGTGTGGGAATTTGTGCCCATTCAACCAAAATAATATTTGCGAAGTCAGGTACTGTGTTAGACAAGAAGACCTGGTTCACCATTAATGTTTCAATTTATCCAAAAGATATTAACGGTTGAGCTCAGAGAATTGTCCAGGCCACTGGAGTTTCTGCTCACCAAACTCATCATAGAAAGTCTTTATGCACCTACCGATTAAACGCGTTGATGTCACAGGGCACATCCCCTCAATCTCCATGGCAGACTGGAGTGCACGCCAACCCGCACTAGCAATGTGCTTCAACTAACAACTGCTGTCTATGCCAACAGGATTATGCAGCCTTGTTTTACAACATAGAGTATAGATGGAATTCACAAGTCTAACCAGGAGTGGCTGAGACTGTATGATTACTTCATTACTGAGGTGATGCTGGCTTGATGATTTTCCATGTGTAACCTAGCCTGTACACCACTAACTAGACACTTGCAGATAATTATATTACACTGTGGAAGTTCCAACCAGTCATACCGCTGCTATTTTATCTTGACTGATGTATGGACACCCACATATAATGTATAGCCGGCCAGTGCAGATAGCAGGATTTTACACACAACTGCTCCCAAGCAGCATCATATTTTTCAATCTAGCTTTGACTGGTGACTATCCTAGCAGCAAGGCAGCTTCTATATGAGGACCATAGATGATCAAGAGGACTTTTACATGTCTACACATGGTGTACCAGTAAATGACTTAGCTTTAGCAAATATGCCTTATACTCAGAGTTGCCCATTGTATGATACATACCTATGGCTGCCTGTCCTTACATTCAAGCTTTCAGTGCTGGTCCTTGATCCACAATTATTATCTCTACATTGCTAATATGAGTCTTTTGACTTATGTTCTTCTGGATATTTGGACATGGTTATATTGTATCATTTGTAGATGTACCCAATTTTTCATTCAGAACCAGTTCATCTATGTGATAGCACATACTATTTACTTTACTAATTCATTTTTGGCCTTCTCTGACTTGATGTGCTTATATTCCTTATGAAGTGCCTATTATGGTATTGTGGATAGTATTATTGATAATTATTCCCAGAGATATATTAGGTACATGCAGGTCAGATATAGGCTATTATACTCTGACAGTAGTTACCTGATAGGGAGGGTGCGTAGTTTGGATGGGTTTTTAGGGTTAGGTGAGGGTTTCTTGGGAAATGGGAGAGGGCTAGGTATGCAGATATGTTGCTGTGATATAAACATTTTAGGTTTTGATACTGTGCAATGATTTTTTACATGTTATTATTGAATAAACATGATTTGGTAGCTTCTAGTTGGTGTCTCTTTTCACATTTCTTCTTTGGCTTGGATATATTTTTTTTTGTGCTGACACCCAACATCATTTTGTGTATATCCTTATGCACATTGGGTAAGCACTGGAATCACATCTGTGGACTCCTAGGACCAATTGTGTTATAGATTGATCTTTATGCACACAGCTTTTGGAGAAAGGTCACAGTCATGCTGGAACAGGATGGGTACCACAGTGTGGCCACAAGGTTGGAAATGCACAAAACAGCAGTAAAGCTCAACTTCAGGAGCCTTTGTTTTCAAACCTTTCAATCCCAAACCTTTCTACTACATGTGTATAAAATAATTACTATTTGATTAATTGAATACAAGTCTCCAGGCTGTATTGAGCTGTTCTGTTAAAGCACAGAGAGAGTATCACTTCCATCTCCCCATCACATCAGAAAGGTGTCCATGAAAGACACCAGGATGGTGCTGTGCCCCCCATCCGCTCTATTGTGCTTTACCATTCATAAAGCAAAGAATGAGTGACAGGGAGCTAGAACTGTGACTCTTGCAATACATTCTGTGGAGTTTTATTTAATTAATTAAACACTTACTATTGTGTACACGTGCTGTAGAAAAACCAAGGGCTTGAAAAGTTTAAAAATGAAGGTGCCTGGATTTGTTTTTTAACAGTATCCTTCACTGGAAATACCTGGATTCAATCATTTGGAAACTTTTTTGTCATATAAGGGTTTATTTACTAAAGCTGGAGAGTCCAAAATCAGACTCCCTTCTGCATAGAAACCAATCAGCTTCTAACCTCAGCTTGTTCAATGAAGCTTTGGCAATGAAACCTGGAAGCTGATTGGTTTCTATGCAGAAGGGAGTCTGATTTTGGACTCTCCAGCTTTAGTAAATAAACCCCATAGTGTCCAGTGTTACAGTATCCAGTCTACCAACTGTCAGTTGTTGCCAGGAAGTGTGTACAACTGCTTTTCAATTTGTAATAAAAACAATCATACGCATGCATAGCTCAAATGCCAAATTGTTCATGTGCACTCTTATTATTCAGTGACCCAGTTCATAAAGCTGCAAATGATGCTAGTCTCAGATACTAGAGGTTGTATAACTGCTATGTTTTTTTTTACGATAAATAATACAATTCATTTATAGGCTTAAAATTAATTAAATTAGATATTCACTCAGGATAACACTTATCATAGATTATGAATACATGGAATTCCTTCCTTAATTGTAAATTGCATAGTTGCATTGCTAAAAAGTTACTATCTAGATCATATCAGGTATGTAGATTTCTAGTGAAGATATTGGCTAATCTACTGCTTAAAACACACAAAAGCAGGATATTGCCTAAAACAGGCGTCATTTCATACCCCAAACCCACAACGGTGGATATCAGTAAAATTTCATTTGGCAACAACCAAACACAAAAAAACAAACATTGGTAAATAACTATTCAGCTTTGATATTATGAATGAGTTTTGCATTGCACCTTGTGTAGGTTTTCAGACTTTTAATTCATACAAACATAAACCAACAAAGCACATTGGTGTAGAGCAGTACTTCTAGATTATTTGTTCAATACATTTTTTAAACAATTACTTAGTAGTACAATAAGACGGTGAGCTTCATCACATGCACACAAGAGGCTGTGGAAGGGGAATGTCGAGAAAAGACTCAAATTCAATAATCCAGAGGTTAGATGCTGTGTTTAAAGCAGCCTGAAATAGGTATGTTCATGGACATGATAAAATGTTTATTCAATAAATAGACCTAAAGTGTATTTCCACTTATTGGGATAACACATACTTTGTATCTGTTGCATGTTATTTACGTATATAGTGTTACTTTAAAATATATTTAAAATTGTTGCTTTTACTTGCTTTTACATTTTACTCCTAAAGTACGTACAGCACAGTGGCTACATGGTTAGCCCTTCTGCTTAGAAGCAATAGGGTCATTGGTTTGAATCCCAACCATGGTACTCTCTGCTTGGAGTTTGCATGTCCTCCCTGTGCCTGAGCTGGTTTCCTCCAACACTACAAAGACGTCCTAGTAGGTTAATTGGCTTCTGTCTAAAATGGCCCAAATATGTGTATGTATGAATGTGAATTAGGGACCTTAGATTGTAAGTTCCTTGAGGGTTATGGACTGATGTGAATGTACAATATATATGTAAAGTGCTGCATAAATTTACAGTGCTATATAAATACCTGTAACAATGAAAGTGGAATACAAAGGATGTTCCATAACTAGCTTTCCTAACAAAATGTTAAAGATTTAGAACCTGGTCTCCAGCGCGTTAAAGTGGAACAAAGGTTCTGCTGCTACATACTTTGAGCAGGCAGGCTTTTCATTGGAGTAGAGACATGCAATGCATAAAACTACAGCTACCTGCCTGCTCACAGTGATCCCAGAAATATCAACTGAGCTGATCATGTGCAGCTCAGCTTACAGCATCTGGCCTGATCCCTATGTGTCAGAATGACTAGGTCCTGCGCATGCACAGGAGTGATGTCATCCCATGATGGCCAATAAAGATGGCCAAAACCAGTACGCTGGAGAAGATGCTGCACCAGCGAGGGACAGTTGGAAAGGACAGTATTTATCCCTTTATTTCCACTTTAGAGGATAGCTCAATGTGTCCCCAGTCTGTGTGGGGACAGAAACACTGTGAGATTGTTCAGAAATGTTTGTAATCTGCCACAAAGCCTTCTCCTTAGAAACATCTAAAATAGCTTAAAAAATGTTTTTCTAAGCATGCTTTGTGAATTGGAATATACTGTAACACATTTCCATTGGGGTATTCCCAAATTTGACTTCAAAAGTGCAAATACACTTTCAACATACTTCACAACTTTCTGAGATGGGAAAGAGGGACACCTATCAGCAGAAAGCATGTAGGCTAAAAACACTTCTGCCACACACGGAGAAATAAAACAAAAAATGAATGGTTAAAAACACAGTGTTTTTTTTACCACTAATATTCCTTTATACTGGCTTTTTAAATTCAGAAATGCAATAAGAGGGACAGAGGGACTTCCAGCAGTAGCACAATATACAATATTATGGGTGTGATTATCTGCACACAAGTTTGTGAATAAATAAAGCTGTAAGCATAATGTGAAAAAATCACCTGAATATATATAAAAGTGTAAATGCAGCCCTATCTCTAATCATTTATCTTTTAGTAATAACCAACATCCGTAGTCTGGTGTTCTATGTCAATTAATCAGAGAAAAAGCTATCAATGAATCATAAACAATAAATTAGGAAAAGTTCATATCATCGTGAATATAGTAGTTTCACTTGTGAAATACACTGCTCAAAAAAATTAAAGGAACACTTTGAAAACACATCTCATCTCAAAGGGGAAACATATAATTCTGGATATCTATACTGATATGGACTGGGTAATATGTTAGGAACATAAGGATGCCCCATCATTTGATGGAAATGAAAATTATCAACCTACAGAAGACTGAATTCAAAGACACCCCAAAATCAAATGGAAAAATGATGCAGCAGGCTAGTCCATGTTGCTGAAATTTCATTGCAGCAACTAAAAATCGTATTGAGTAGTTTGTATGGCCCCCACGTGCTTGTATGCATGGCTAACAATGTCGGGGCATGCTCCTAATGAGACGATGGATGGTGTCCAGGGGTATTTCCTCCCAGATCTGGACCAGGTCATCACTGAGCTCCTGGACAGTCTGAGGTGCAACCTGGTGGTGTCAGATGGACTGAAACATGTTATCCCAGAGGTCTTCTATTGGATGTAGGTCAGGCAAGCGTGGGAGCCATTCAATGGTATCAATTCCGTCATCCTCCAGGAACTGCCTCCATACTCTCACCACATGAGGCCAAGCATTGTTGTGTAGCAGGAGGAACCCAGGACCCATTGCACCAGCATAGGGTCTGACAATGGCTCCAAAGATTTCATCCCGATATCTAATGGCAGTCAGGGTGCCATTGTCTAGCCTGTAGAGGTCTGTGCGTCTCTCCATGGATATGCCTCCCCAGACAATCACTGACCCACCACCAAAATGGTCATGCTGAATAATGTTACAGGCAGCATAACATTCTCCATGGCTTCTCCAGACCCTTTCACATCTGTCACGTGCTCAGGGTGAACCTGCTCTCATCTGTGAAAAGCACAAGGCACTGGTGGTGGACCTGCCAATTCTGGTGTTCAATGGCAAATGACAATTGAGCTCTATGGTGCTGGGCAGTGAGCACAGGGACCACTAAAGGATGCCGGGCCCTCAGGCCTTCTTCATGAAGTCTGTTTCTGATTGTTTGGTCAGGGACATTCACACCAGTGGACTGCTGGAGGTAATTTTGTAGGGCTCTCACAGTGCTCATCCTGTTCCTCTTTGCACAAAGAGGCAGATACCAGTCCTGCTGATGGGTTAAGGACCTTCTACGGCCCTGTCCAGCTCTCCTAGAGTAACTGCCTGTCTCCTGGAATCTCCTCCATGCTCTTGGGACTGTGCTGGGAGACACAGGAAACCTTCTGTGCAACCTCTGTAGGGTCCAGCTATCGCCTCATGCTACCAGTAGTGACACTGACCCTAGCAAATTGCAAAACTAATGAAAAACAGTCTGAAAGGATGAGTAGGGGAAACCATGTCAGTGCAAAAAAGGAGGGTTGTGAAAAGAGATTCACAGAAAAGCGGCTACATAATGAACAGAACGTGACACTAAGGGAATAATTTCCAAAAATTATGCTTTATTACACACAAATTAATATGACATATGGGCATTTGCCCTGGTTTACCATCACCTCAGTATGAGACAATACACACAGACCTAAAACCATTTAAAATGACACAAAAACCGGTCTAAATGTATGTGTAGCAGGGAAAATGGCTACATGAGTCTAGTGTCCCTGCAACACAAACACACAGGTGAACACTTCCCTAGGGAGGTGTATCCAAAAATTATGCCATGGGCATACCATAATAGAGGATATAAGAGATTAAACAGTAACCATAATGGCAAATCCCTATCAAGAAATCCAAAAAATTATGCTGTAAATATATATCTCACATGTATGCAATGGAGCAAGCACAATATGCGTCAAAAAGGAGAGTAGCAGGCCTCAGGCCTGTATGAAGGAAGACATAAATGTCAAATATATTGTACAATACATTCCTGTGCCGGCACAAGTGGTTGGGGCCCATTCATCTGTAATATAGATAGCTGTTTCCTAGAGCTCTTGGATGGGAATATGCCCCATTTATTTCCAGGATGGAAGAAAAGATGCACACAGCAGCACTCTGCTTGAAATGGTTTCTTCACCACTACATGTGGACTATACACCACTTTTTGTAGGAAAAAACAAGACACATCCCAAAGACTCTTCTGCCTGTTGAAATATATATGGTATATCTTGTTTCCTATACAAAGCACCATGATGTCCCCATCCTGTAGTGAAACAAACAATATGTGGGAAGTCACTGACAGAGCTCACACTCTATAGAAGATATATAGGTCATATAGATCACAGAGGACCATATATCTAATGTCCTGCAACAATCCACTCACCACCTGTGCTATGAATAACGGGAATGAAAGAGAAATCCTTCATAGGTACTGCCATACAGGGCCAAGGCGGCCAAGGAACCACCGCTGACATCCGCCGATATACCGCGGGTTCCAGCCCCTTCTCGGCGCTTGTGCTGCTTAGGCTTGCCTCATGGCTTGTGAAGATGGCTTCCTCCTTATGGGTCAGCGTGCGTTCCACCTAGTGCGCATGACCGGAAGTGACGTATCTGACGTATGACGTCAACGCGTTTCGCCGATGGGCGTATCTCACTCAGCTTCGTCAGGACCAATGAAACAACCGCATTTCAATTTCCTATTTATAGTGGGTAAAGACCCACCCATTTATGCAAAAAGCCAACCTGCAGTTATTCCTAATGGAAGAAAGAAAGGGCTAAATACTTAGCACAGCTGCTGGTCATTATTGAATAAAATTAAAAAACAGATATCCGGAGACAACAGAGAGGGGAGAGACTTTAGCAATTTTGACGATACACATATTGATCAAAAAATCATGAATTAAATATATTCGTCAACTAAAGCACCCATCACACTCTAACCAGAAGGTGGCGATATTAATCAGAGAATCAACAAGTCTATCCACTGAATCAAATTATCAGAGAAACCCCTCTGAATTACCATAATATACCACAAGATGGCAATATAACCTGAAAATTCTCATTAAGGGTCACTTCAACAGAAATACCCCAATTTTTAAATATCCATCCTATGGTATGATTATTATTAAAGAAAAAAGGTACAAAGAAAGAAGTTAGCTCAAAATACCGTCCTGATACATATGGTTTAGAGCTATATTTAAACTCATAACTTGAGATCTTCCATATTGTTTTAGTTGTTTCCATATACATACATACTTTTTAAGGATTTAAGTGACATATTAGTGAAAACAAAAATCCCACAAATTAACCACCACATGGCAATAATAAAGTACATGGCTCTAGCTATTTTTCCAAAAATACTTGGAGATCACATTCCACATTTAACCCCTTAGGGTGCAATGTATCAAGTTTATATATCCAATATTTTTCTTTTTTAAGCAGTTCTCTGTCAAAATCACCTCTCCTCTGTGGAAAGTGCAGTGCATAGAAACCTTTCACTTTCGTACCATCCAGTTTGCCTCCATGATATTTAACGTAATGTTGGGCAAGATTACTATCAGGTTCATTAGATCTAATATCTCTAAGATGTTCACCTATTCGTACTTTAAGTTGTCTTTTGGTCTTACCTACATACATCTTTTTACAAGGACAGGTTAAGATGTATAATACTCTTACTGTAGAGCAATTTATGAGACTCTGAATTTTATAATGAGTATTATTTCCTGAATCATGAAAGGAATCCGTACGATCCACATATTTGCAAATTTGACATTTTCCACATTTAAACATCCCTTTGGTACGTCATTTTAACCATGTTCTTTGTTTTAATGGTTGATAATCTGAGTGAATGAGAAGATCACCAAGATTTGGTGCTCTTCTCGCTACCATCTGGGGGCGTTCGCCTACAATCTTACTCAATCTGGGGCATTGAGTCAAAATCTTCCAATGTTTTTCTAATATCAATTTTACATCTTGCCATTGGGCTCCAAATTGGGTTATCATTCTAACAGGTTGATCACTCAACTTGGCCTTCACATCCTTTTTAGAGGATAATAAATCCTCGCGATCAGTTTGATATGCCCGTCTCCGAGCATTTCTAATTTGGGAATGGGAATATCCTCTTTCCCTAAATCTTCTATAGAGGTCCTGGGCCTCCATCCTAAAGTCATTGATATTTGAACAATTTCTCCGGCATCTCAAAAACTGTCCCACTGGAATCCCTGAAATCAGTGAACGCGGATGATAACTTCTTGCCTCTAATAGGGTGTTGGCGGCAGTGGGTTTTCTATATGTCTTTGTAAGAAGTCTTCCATTTTCAACTCTAATCTCCAGATCTAGGAAAGAGATACATCTTTCATCAAATATATATGTAAGTCCAATGTTAAAGGAGTTCTGATTGAGCTCTCCCAAAAACAATTTTAATTCCTCAGATGTTCCTCGCCATACAAGGAACACATCATCTATATATCTTAACCAGATCTGGACATTTGCAAGAAATCTTGATGATCTGAATACAACCCGCTCCTCCCAAAACCCTAAATGGAGACATGCATAGGCCGGAGCCCACGGTGCTCCCATACTGGTACCCCTAGTCTGTTGATAAAAGGTATTATTAAATTGGAAAAAATTATGTTTTAATGCAAATTCCAATAGCTCACTGATAAACTCATTCTGTCCCCCCGACGTAGGATATGTTCTGTCAAGAAAATAAGAGACTGATCTCACACCACATTCATGTGGGATAGAGGTGTAAAGTGATTCCACATCTATTCCCACTAGAATGGCATCATCATTGATAATCATATTCTCAATTTTCGCCAACACATCTTTAGTATCCCTTACATAGGAGGGGAGATTAGGGACCATGTCTTTAAGAAACAAATCTATATATTTCCCTGTTTTATCTAGGGGGCCATTGATGGCTGAAACAATAGGTCTACCCGGAGGATTTTCCTGATTTTTGTGTATTTTGGGGATAATGTAGAAAGTAGGGTGATTAAATTCTTCAGTTCTCAAATACTCATATTCCTTTCTAGTTAACAGACCAGCTTCCTTTCCTAATGTTAAGATGGAATTTAGTTTTTTAGCCACCATATGAAAAGGATTCGTAGTCACTTTCCTATACGTGGATGAGTCACTCAATGAGCGTTTCACTTCCCTAACATAGTTTTGTTCATTCAAAATCACTACATTACCCCCTTTGTCACTTCTCTTAATAACAATATCCTTGGTCTCTTTTAGTTCTTTAAGGGCTTTCCTTTCTTTTTTGGTAAGGTTATCACCAATTGGCATTTTCCACTCAAGATTTTTCAAATCATCAGCAACAAAGTCTAGAAACGCTGATATCCTCATATTGGAACGAATTTTCGGCATTTTCGTTGATCTAATGTTCAGATCAACCTTTCTAATTATATCACTACAATTATCAAGATCAATGTCACTTTCATCACCATCCTCATTTTCCTCTATGAGAGATATCAACATATCCAACATCTTGCGATCCTCCATGGACGAGTCAGAGGCCATATCCTCCAACATAGTGGGATTACCATGTATCATTCTCAAGAACACCTTTCTTAGAAATAAGTTAACATCTTTAAATACCTCAAACTCGTCCATGGGGGTCACTGGTGAAAAGGACATACCTTTATTCAATAAAGAAATATGCTCTTTTTTGAGTGGAAAATTAGCCAAATTGATTACCTTTTTATCATGGATATTTTCTACTACTACCTCCTCTGACTTCTTGTTCTGCCCTTGTCCTCCTGATGTTTGTTTTTTAAGGAGGGTTGTGAAAAGAGATTCACAGAAAAGCGGCTACATAATGAACAGAACGTGACACTAAGGGAATAATTTCCAAAAATTATGCTTTATTACACACAAATGAATATGACATATGGGCATTTGCCCTGGTTTACCATCACCTCAGTATGAGACAATACACACAGACCTAAAACCATTTAAAATGACACAAAAACCGGTCTAAATGTATGTGTAGCAGGGAAAATGGCTACATGAGTCTAGTGTCCCTGCAACACAAACACACAGGTGAACACTTCCCTAGGGAGGTGTATCCAAAAATTATGCCATGGGCATACCATAATAGAGGATATAAGGGATTAAACAGATGGGACAACTACAGATGGGAAGAGGATCCAAAAAGAAAGTAGAGGAATCCTTAAAAAACAAACATCAGGAGGACAAGGGCAGAACAAGAAGTCAGAGGAGGTAGTAGTAGAAAATATCCATGATAAAAAGGTAATCAATTTGGCTAATTTTCCACTCAAAAAAGAGCATATTTCTTTATTGAATAAAGGTATGTCCTTTTCACCAGTGACCCCCATGGACGAGTTTGAGGTATTTAAAGATGTTAACTTATTTCTAAGAAAGGTGTTCTTGAGAATGATACATGGTAATCCCACTATGTTGGAGGATATGGCCTCTGACTCGTCCATGGAGGATCGCAAGATGTTGGATATGTTGATATCTCTCATAGAGGAAAATGAGGATGGTGATGAAAGTGACATTGATCTTGATAATTGTAGTGATATAATTAGAAAGGTTGATCTGAACATTAGATCAACGAAAATGCCGAAAATTCGTTCCAATATGAGGATATCAGCGTTTCTAGACTTTGTTGCTGATGATTTGAAAAATCTTGAGTGGAAAATGCCAATTGGTGATAACCTTACCAAAAAAGAAAGGAAAGCCCTTAAAGAACTAAAAGAGACCAAGGATATTGTTATTAAGAGAAGTGACAAAGGGGGTAATGTAGTGATTTTGAATGAACAAAACTATGTTAGGGAAGTGAAACGCTTATTGAGTGACTCATCCACGTATAGGAAAGTGACTACGAATCCTTTTCATATGGTGGCTAAAAAACTAAATTCCATCTTAACATTAGGAAAGGAAGCTGGTCTGTTAACTAGAAAGGAATATGAGTATTTGAGAACTGAAGAATTTAATCACCCTACTTTCTACATTATCCCCAAAATACACAAAAATCAGGAAAATCCTCCGGGTAGACCTATTGTTTCAGCCATCAATGGCCCCCTAGATAAAACAGGGAAATATATAGATTTGTTTCTTAAAGACATGGTCCCTAATCTCCCCTCCTATGTAAGGGATACTAAAGATGTGTTGGCGAAAATTGAGAATATGATTATCAATGATGATGCCATTCTAGTGGGAATAGATGTGGAATCACTTTACACCTCTATCCCACATGAATGTGGTGTGAGATCAGTCTCTTATTTTCTTGACAGAACATATCCTACGTCGGGGGGACAGAATGAGTTTATCAGTGAGCTATTGGAATTTGCATTAAAACATAATTTTTTCCAATTTAATAATACCTTTTATCAACAGACTAGGGGTACCAGTATGGGAGCACCGTGGGCTCTGGCCTATGCATGTCTCCATTTAGGGTTTTGGGAGGAGCGGGTTGTATTCAGATCATCAAGATTTCTTGCAAATGTCCAGATCTGGTTAAGATATATAGATGATGTGTTCCTTGTATGGCGAGGAACATCTGAGGAATTAAAATTGTTTTTGGGAGAGCTCAATCAGAACTCCTTTAACATTGGACTTACATATATATTTGATGAAAGATGTATCTCTTTCCTAGATCTGGAGATTAGAGTTGAAAATGGAAGACTTCTTACAAAGACATATAGAAAACCCACTGCCGCCAACACCCTATTAGAGGCAAGAAGTTATCATCCGCGTTCACTGATTTCAGGGATTCCAGTGGGACAGTTTTTGAGATGCCGGAGAAATTGTTCAAATATCAATGACTTTAGGATGGAGGCCCAGGACCTCTATAGAAGATTTAGGGAAAGAGGATATTCCCATTCCCAAATTAGAAATGCTCGGAGACGGGCATATCAAACTGATCGCGAGGATTTATTATCCTCTAAAAAGGATGTGAAGGCCAAGTTGAGTGATCAACCTGTTAGAATGATAACCCAATTTGGAGCCCAATGGCAAGATGTAAAATTGATATTAGAAAAACATTGGAAGATTTTGACTCAATGCCCCAGATTGAGTAAGATTGTAGGCGAACGCCCCCAGATGGTAGCGAGAAGAGCACCAAATCTTGGTGATCTTCTCATTCACTCAGATTATCAACCATTAAAACAAACAACATGGTTAAAATGACGTACCAAAGGGATGTTTAAATGTGGAAAATGTCAAATTTGCAAATATGTGGATCGTACGGATTCCTTTCATGATTCAGGAAATAATACTCATTATAAAATTCAGAGTCTCATAAATTGCTCTACAGTAAGAGTATTATACATCTTAACCTGTCCTTGTAAAAAGATGTATGTAGGTAAGACCAAAAGACAACTTAAAGTACGAATAGGTGAACATCTTAGAGATATTAGATCTAATGAACCTAATAGTAATCTTGCCCAACATTACGTTAAATATCATGGAGGCAAACTGGATGGTACGAAAGTGAAAGGTTTCTATGCACTGCACTTTCCACAGAGGAGAGGTGATTTTGACAGAGAACTGCTTAAAAAAGAAAAATAT
The DNA here is from genome assembly GCF_062004578.1 of Staurois parvus. Lineage (NCBI taxonomy): Eukaryota > Metazoa > Chordata > Amphibia > Anura > Ranidae > Staurois > Staurois parvus. The sequence goes on from NW_028318841.1 coordinate 6,127,200, forward strand.
TGGATATATAAACTTGATACATTGCACCCTAAGGGGTTAAATGTGGAATGTGATCTCCAAGTATTTTTGGAAAAATAGCTAGAGCCATGTACTTTATTATTGCCATGTGGTGGTTAATTTGTGGGATTTTTGTTTTCACTAATATGTCACTTAAATCCTTAAAAAGTATGTATGTATATGGAAACAACTAAAACAATATGGAAGATCTCAAGTTATGAGTTTAAATATAGCTCTAAACCATATGTATCAGGACGGTATTTTGAGCTAACTTCTTTCTTTGTACCTTTTTTCTTTAATAATAATCATACCATAGGATGGATATTTAAAAATTGGGGTATTTCTGTTGAAGTGACCCTTAATGAGAATTTTCAGGTTATATTGCCATCTTGTGGTATATTATGGTAATTCAGAGGGGTTTCTCTGATAATTTGATTCAGTGGATAGACTTGTTGATTCTCTGATTAATATCGCCACCTTCTGGTTAGAGTGTGATGGGTGCTTTAGTTGACGAATATATTTAATTCATGATTTTTTGATCAATATGTGTATCGTCAAAATTGCTAAAGTCTCTCCCCTCTCTGTTGTCTCCGGATATCTGTTTTTTAATTTTATTCAATAATGACCAGCAGCTGTGCTAAGTATTTAGCCCTTTCTTTCTTCCATTAGGAATAACTGCAGGTTGGCTTTTTGCATAAATGGGTGGGTCTTTACCCACTATAAATAGGAAATTGAAATGCGGTTGTTTCATTGGTCCTGACGAAGCTGAGTGAGATACGCCCATCGGCGAAACGCGTTGACGTCATACGTCAGATACGTCACTTCCGGTCATGCGCACTAGGTGGAACGCACGCTGACCCATAAGGAGGAAGCCATCTTCACAAGCCATGAGGCAAGCCTAAGCAGCACAAGCGCCGAGAAGGGGCTGGAACCCGCGGTATATCGGCGGATGTCAGCGGTGGTTCCTTGGCCGCCTTGGCCCTGTATGGCAGTACCTATGAAGGATTTCTCTTTCATTCCCGTTATCCATAGCACAGGTGGTGAGTGGATTGTTGCAGGACATTAGATATATGGTCCTCTGTGATCTATATGACCTATATATCTTCTATAGAGTGTGAGCTCTGTCAGTGACTTCCCACATATTGTTTGTTTCACTACAGGATGGGGACATCATGGTGCTTTGTATAGGAAACAAGATATACCATATATATTTCAACAGGCAGAAGAGTCTTTGGGATGTGTCTTGTTTTTTCCTACAAAAAGTGGTGTATAGTCCACATGTAGTGGTGAAGAAACCATTTCAAGCAGAGTGCTGCTGTGTGCATCTTTTCTTCCATCCTGGAAATAAATGGGGCATATTCCCATCCAAGAGCTCTAGGAAACAGCTATCTATATTACAGATGAATGGGCCCCAACCACTTGTGCCGGCACAGGAATGTATTGTACAATATATTTGACATTTATGTCTTCCTTCATACAGGCCTGAGGCCTGCTACTCTCCTTTTTGACGCATATTGTGCTTGCTCCATTGCATACATGTGAGATATATATTTACAGCATAATTTTTTGGATTTCTTGATAGGGATTTGCCATTATGGTTACTGTTTAATCCCTTATATCCTCTATTATGGTATGCCCATGGCATAATTTTTGGATACACCTCCCTAGGGAAGTGTTCACCTGTGTGTTTGTGTTGCAGGGACACTAGACTCATGTAGCCATTTTCCCTGCTCTTTTGGCTACTGAATGGAGACCATACATTGGGTGACACGTTAATGTATTTAATAACCTCTTTAATAACTTTCTTAGTATAGAAACCATGTCAGTGGCCTACCTGTAAAACCATTCCTGTTGGGGGGGGGTCATCTCATTGTTGCCCATCTAGTGCACCTGTTATTAATTTAATTAACACCAAAGCAGCTGAAATTGATTAACAACCCCCTCTGCCACTTAACTGGCTAGATAAATATCTCAGGAGTTTAACTGACTTGATGCTATACTCTCATTAAAAAGCGTTCCTTTAATTTTTTTGAGCAGTGTATGTCACTCCCAGGTAAGTGCTGCAAGAATGTGCAAGAAGAAAACACCTCTGCCACTGTGAATTCCTTATCGGCAAACTCTCACTTTTGTATAGATCCCCACAACAAAGGTCAATACGCACTCCAACTCCAGATGGACTCCTTTCGTTCTTAATCAGCAGTGACACTCAAAGGGCCTCAGCAGCTCAGGTGGGTGGATGATTTAGTGTGTATTTGTATGTTAAAAGACAATGTGAACCTATTGTGGCAGAGCGTCCCAAAGGAACCCTGGGAAAGTCCTGTTCTGGGCTTATAGATCTCCCAGGTTCCTGATCTATACCTTTAGGGATCTCTGATATGAGGTCCAGTGCAAGGTTTACCTCTCTCTCCAATTAAATCCACCTGGGACCTGTAGCCAGAGCTCTCAGCCTAGGGGTCAGACAAGTCCTGTCTGGAAAGCTGAAAGGATGGTGGAAACTAACAAGCTGTGTATGTTGGCTGACAAGTGGCAGGCTAGATCAGTCTGGTAGTTAGAACCTGCATTACTGTGTAGCGATAGCCAGGACATGGCTAGGTTTTTCTTTGATATTTTCTTGCCCTGTTTAATTTGGTTAAACACTGTACAGCACTTTGTATATAGTTTTGTAAATGGCACTAATAAACACCTTCACTGTTTGCCACTAATCTCACTGGATTTGGTATCTGTGTCTGAAAGATTGCTTACCCCAGGAAGCATATATCCTGGCTGCCTATCCCCAGCTCACACTATATACTGCTCACCAGGAGCGGACTGACAACTCATGGGGACCCCGGGCAATAGGGGATCATGGGGCCCCTGTGTCCTTGCCCACACTCAAAAAAGCCTATAAAAAAGGTACCAGGGGCATTTCATGGGGCCCCCTAATGACCCCGGGCCCTCGGGCAGTGCCCGAGTTCTCGAATGGTCAGTCCACCCCTACTGCTCACTGTTATTTTATTTAAAAAAGCATAAAAATAGAAAGCCACATACATATATTAGGACCAGATATAAGCATATATAGCTTTAAAAAGTTCCCATCTGCAACCTCAGGGCAGATGATAATGGATTGGATCCTTCAAGCTCCATGCACACTAGAAGCTAAAAAAAAGCTGGATAAAAACCACTAATATTAGCGTTTTTTCCAGTGTCTTTCTGTTTTTGTGTTAGCATTTTGCTCGTGTTTAGTTGGTTGTTAAAGAGTGGGCTGGCGAGCCGGCCACCGGCATCCTTAACAACCGATGATTCAGCTGTCAGTGAGGTTCCCTTCTGACAGCTGAATGTATACAAAAGAATTGCCAGCAATTAAAAATTTGTGTTGATCTGATTAATTGACATAGAACACCAGACTACAGACATTGGTTATTACTCACAGATAAATTATTGGAGATAGCGCAGAATTTACTCTCTCATATACAGTATATGGGTGGCAGATGTTGTCAAAGGGTCCCACCCTTGTTTAGGGATTGTTTCTCCACTTATAAATGGATGGTTTCTTTCTTGCTTCTTCTGCAATACGTATTCTTTCTGTTCAAAGTGTAAACCATACTGTCCTGTAAAATATGTCTCTTTTCCTTATGGTGTAGGTGGACTGCTAAGTTCTGACCTGCATTTTTTGCCCTTCTATGTTAGACCATCAATTTATGAGTGCTTGGTTTGTCTCCCCAATGTACATCTTTGATGTATTTCTCATTACCCTGAATTGTATACACCAAATTTCTTTGCTTGTGTTTGGGCATTGAGTGTTTTGGATGTACAATGTACGGTAAATGTTTCTGTCTGTGTGGACTTAGCTTGAAAAACACAGGTTTGTGATGTTCAAATTCCTTTTTGTCTGAGTAACAACTTGTGTGTTAAATATTAAGGAGGGAGGTGATTTGAGTATCAAAATCTATAGGAGACCTATCCATCTACTTTTAAACACCTACCCTACACCGGAAGGGTGCATTTTTAAAGCGGAGTTCCACCCAAAAGTGGCAGCTCCACTTATCTGCCTCCCCCCCCCGCTGCACCTTTTGGGGGGGGAGTGAGTACATGGTTTTGGCAGGTACCTGCTCCCACTTATGGATCAGTTTGCCATGGCAAACTTTCTGGAAGTTCAGCCTTCTCTTTCCCCCTGCAGCCCTCTGGGACACTTCACAAAGTGCAGTGCGCAAGCCTTCACTACCGGCTTCCCTTACTCAAGATGGCAACGCCAGCACCCGATAGCCAATGGAAGAATTGGATCAGGGTGAGGATACCACTGGATCCCTGGACAGGTAAGTGACCTGGTTTTTGGGAAGGAGGGCCGGAACGCCTCTTTAAGAATTAAAGTTTAATCAAAATCCCATTTATTTGCTAACTGAGACTTTGTGTATTTCCCAGGGGGTGTTATACTCAGAATGTCTCATATAGGATGTATATATTACAATCATGCTTATCACTTTTATATTAGGCAGTTAACATAACGGATTCTCAAATTTCCCGCATTCATTGCTGAAAAGTAGTGTCTGCTCACTGTCATGAGGAAGGGGGATAGTTATTAGCTGCAAATGTAAATACCATGAAAAGAAAGATATATTAATCTTCCACAAAGGCAGAACTCAGGAGCATAAATACAAAGTAATGTGCAAAAGTTTTAGGTAGGTGTGAAAAAATGCTGCAAATTATGAATGCTTTCAGAAATAAAATTATTATTTATTTTATCAGTTAAAATGTAAAAAAGTAAGTGAAACAGAAGAGAAATCCAAATGAAATCAATATTTTGTGTGACCACCATTTGCCTTCAAAACACCATAAATTCCTCCAGCTAAACAAAGTGCTGTGCACTCAGTTTTTGAAGGAATTTGGCAGGTATCAGTGCTATGTGGAGGCCAAACTATCACTTCCAGGACTCCTTCTTCTTCTTTGAACGGAAGATAGTTTCTAAGACATTGGCTGTATGTTTGGGGTTATTGCCCTGCTGCAGAATAAACTTTAGGACAGTCACACACCTCCCTGATGGTATAACATGATGGATAAGTATCTGCCTGTATTTCTCAGCATTGAGGACACCATTGATCGTGACCAAATCTCCAACTTCAAATGCAGAAATGCAGACACAAGCTTGCAAGGAACCTCCACCATGCTTCACTGTTGCCTGCAGGCACTCATTATTGTACCACTCTCCAGCCCTTCAGCCAACAAACTGACTCCCGCTACAGCTAAATATTTCAAATTTTGACTCATCAGTCCAGAGCACCTGTTGCCATTTTTCTGAACCCCAGTTCTTATGTCTTCATGGATAGTTGAGTGGCTTAGCCTTGTTTCTATGTTGCAGGTATGGCTTTTTGGCCACAATTCTTCTCATGAAGACTACTTCTGGCCAGACTTCCCCAGACAGTAAATAGGCATGTCCGAGTCACACTGGCTTCCGCCAGGTCTGTGCTGATGGCATTAGTGGAGATCATCCGATTGCAAGGGCAAGTAAGCATGATGTGTCTTTAATCTGCTGCAATAGGTTCCCTTGGCCGACCACTGACTTTACGGTCCTCAACGTTAGCCATTTCTTTGTGCTTCTTCAAAAGAACTTGATGAATTGAATGGATGCTGGTTTGAAGCCAAAGGGTAGTCACACCAAATATTGATTTGATGTAGATTTTTCTTCTGTTCGCTCACTTTGCATTTTGTAAATTGATCAAAATAAACAATTAAAAAAATATATTTTTTGAAAGCATTCTTACTTTACAGCATTTCTTCACACCTGCCTATAACTTATGCACAGTACTGTATATTGCTTAGTTTGATTAAATTAAGCCAGAGAGCTGGAAGGAAATAATTTGCCACACACACTATTTTTTTACAAGTATAAAAATGTATTAAAATATAGTCAAAATAGCTTATCATGTTAAATATATTCAACAAAGTCACATAATTTGTGTTACCTACAAAAAAATTTCATTTTTCCCTCTATCATCAGTTACGTGCAGGAATAAACTAGTCAGAGATTTGTCTTGATCAAAGCTCCCTGTAGATTCATCAATCCATCTTTAATAGTGTCAGATTTGGAGAAAAGATCAACAGATTGTAGATGAGCACCTAAATAGAGGGCTTTCATTTTGGGGGGAACAGTGATCATAACTGAAAAATACTGTTCACATATGATATACTTTAATGATAGAAGTAATGAACAGAAACAAAAATATATATAGAAATGTTTTCAGAACTTATCAGAATGGCTATTTGAGAAATGAACTGAACTTTACAGTATATGTAAGCCCTCACCTTGTAAAACAACCCGTTCAGTTTGAAATAGAAATGAAAGGCAACACATTTGCACATAGATATATATAAAACATTTTATAGATACCTTTTTCCCTTTTTCATAAGAGATCACATACTCATTGCTTTCAGTTGCATAAGGAGCTCAGAGAGCTCGGGGAGGAGAAACAGCAGCCAGTGGTCTTCTCAGTGAATGGCTGTGCAGAGGGGGGCATGACAGGACAAGTATGATCATTGGAGGAGAGAAGAGAGAGAGTTATCTGCACAGCTAGATCACTGACCATTTCTAGTGTGGTCAGTTTTTAATAGGAAAGCAGGGGGACTGGCAGGAACACTAGGGATTTCACACAAAGGAAGCAATACAAAGAAAACAGGATATTTCTCAAACAAGTACATGGTACAGCAGCACATATCAGGAATATGAAATGTTGGGTTTACATATTCTTTAAGTTTCCCTTACAGTGGCAATACAATAGGGTCATCAGCTTATCACCTCCATAAGATTTACATTTTCATTTGCGGGTACTGAGGCTGATTTATTTCAAATATATACGAAATGATTAGCAAGCCTACAACTCACAATATCAACTGTCCCCAGTTATCCAGGCCCAGAATCCTTGCATATAATATGTACCCCTGATGAAAATGATCATTTGGTCATCCTACCTATAGAGATTGTCAGAGAAATCAACAACTGATCAAGATAGTTTGTTGCATTTTTCTCTGTTGATAATTAACTCATTTGCATAAACCCCCTCTTATATTCCTGGCCGAATAACATCTTTACATATATCAAAGCACCTGGATAAAAAGTACAGTAATATGAGGTCTGCTTGTGCATATGCTGCTCTAAAACAACCATTTAATTTGTCCTCTGCACATTATGAGCAATCAATGCTCTTGATGAATGCCCATATCTCTCTGATATAGCCACCATCGTAGGCCACTGTATACTGTACGTTGCATATTAGGTCCCACACAGACAAGGACAAAAAAGTGCAGGTTAGCTCAGTATGTTCATGAGAAGCCATTTTCAGCTTGTAAAGGCTGTTAACATAGCACAGTCTTATGTTCTTATGTATATTCAAACTATTAGTTTGCCAGATGAAAGATTACTATTGTTTTAATCGTTAAACTATGTCTAAAGCCAAAACTTTTGTTATTTAGCTTTGTAAAGAGTAAGACATCCGAAGTCTTCAAAGTAAAGGAAATCTTTATAGTTGTTACCAGAACAAGTGTCCCCATTGGAATAATTCACCTCTATGTCTGACCCAGTGACAACACAAAATTTTAGATTTTCCCTCACTGCAGGTGACAAAGGTCAGTAGATTTTACCAGCAGGAACATAGATTGCAAGAAAATTTTAACAGGGGTTCTAAACCTTCCATTCCTAAAAACTGCAATAATGTGATTGTAAAGAGAAATATTAATTTTTTTTTTAACCACTTATAGCTGAATGATGGCTACAGCGCGGTTGTCCAGTTCTGGGAGGGCGTCATATGACATTCTCCCAAACCTCCCTCCAGCAGTGCCACTCATCAGTGCCCAGTAGTGCCACCCAGTAGTGCCGCCCATCAGTGCCGTCTGTCAGTGCCACCCATTAGTGCAGCCTGTCAGTGCCCATCAGTGACACCTATCAGTGCCCATCAATGCTGCATATCAGTGCAGCATCATCAGTGCCTCCTCATCAATGCCCACCAGTGTCGCCTCATCAGTGCCACATCATCAGTACAACCTATCAGTGCTGCCTATCCATGCCACCTCATCAGTGCCCATCAGTACTGCCTATCAGTGCATCCTCATCAACACACATCAGTGAAGGAAAAAAATTATCTGTTTGCAAAATTTTATAATGGAAACAAAGAAAAACATTTTTTTTTTGCTCTGTTTTTGTTTATAGTGCAAAAAATAAAAAACCCCAGTGGCGATTAAATACCACCAAAAGAAATCCCTATTTGTGTGAAAAAATTTCTAACAATTGTTGTATGACCACACAATTGTCATTCAAAGTACAACAGCACTGAAAGCTGGAAATTTTCCTGGTCACAAAGGGACTAAAAGTGCCCAGTAGGCAAGTGGCTAAACAGCAAACATGTCATACTTACCTGTTCTGTGCAATAGTTTGCACAGAGCAGCCCCATACCTCCTCTTTTGGGATCCCCACCAGAGCTTGTGGCTTCTGGCTTGAGCTTGTGGCTTCTACCCCACTTTAAACTTTTGACTGAGTAGGAAAAGGTTATTATCTTTGAATGTTTTTGCTGCTGTCTGTATCTCCAGTGGGGTGCTTCTTCACTTTCTATCACAATGACAATGGTAGGACAAGAGAGAAGTAGAGAGTAGATGGATAAAGCCCCTTACAGGTATTTATTGTTATGATTATCCCCAAAGAGACACAAGATAGCAATAAAAACCTGATGGGGTTCTAAATCTTCCTCCCTCTACCCAAAGCATAAAGTATAAAGCAAAGTTTTGGCTGGAAGTGAATCTAAAGTGACTCTTTATCTGTGTTAAAAGCAAACTGGCTTAAGGGTGAACTCTAGCTGTACAATTGTACATGTCTCTACTCTGAACTGAAATTACTCTGATTTCACTGCACTCTGTAAGCTTCTCACAGTGTGCATTAGAAGCTGCAGCAAGTCAGAGAGCTTGCCTCACTTTCTGGCTAGAGGATATCCAGAATCTTCTAGGCCCCCTCCCCCAGATTTACTGTCCTTGGCCCACCCCTTTCACTCATTGGATTGTGGTTCTTTTAATCATGGAGGCTCAGCAGCACATATGGGATAACCGCTGCTTTATCTTTTCAGGAAGCTATGAATGGCACCTCTAAGATGCACAAAGACCTAGTGAGGAGGTCACGGGCTCTAAATAAGGTATGTAATCAAAAACAAGTTTAGTTTAATAATTTCATTAGCATGTTGATAAGTGGGAAAATGAGGAGCTAGGCTAGGCAAATTATAAGGGTGAAGGTAGGCGAATTATGAGAGCAAACATCTTTGCTTCACCCTGCAGTACGGAAATAGAAAAGTGAATGGAATGGGGATACTTTCCTATGCACAGTGTGTGCTGGTGGCAAAAAGTTTAGCATGGAAAAATCAAATTGGTGCTTTGCAGTAAAAAAGGTAAGTTCAAATAATATTATAGCTTATTTTTATTCCACCCTGAATCATGAGTTAATCATTTTGCCTTCTTGTGCTCGTTTATGTTCATTAATTCAAGAATGATATCAATGTGGTTAGCACACTGTACCTGTTTACACAACAAGATTTCACAGTGAGAATGAATAAAGTCTACTAACTCATCATTGTACATTAGGCAGTTTGGTCATACTGTTGCATTACCCTTTGGTCTATTTGGTTCCATCTCTCTTAAGTCACTTCCCTTTCTGGAAGAGCTGTGTTGGCTGTTTGTGCTTTGTAAACGTTTGATACTGCTGATCACATGTCTAAAATTCTTTCGAAACTGGTTCCCAACAAAGCAATACAGCAAAGGATTAATGCAACTGTTTGAAAAGGCAAGGCAAATACTTATTGGCAAAGCTGCTTCAACAAACGTCTCTATCTTGCAGTCCATAATAATCTCCATTCTTGTTAGAACATCAAGGAAAGTTAATAAATGGAATGGGAGCCAACAAACTAAGAAACAGACAACAATTGCAGTAACAATTTTGAGGACCCGATCTCTGCTTTGCCTGTTGATCACAGGTCCTTTAGATTTTTTGAAATGTAATCCAATCTTTAAGTAACAGGTGATGATGACTGTTACTGGCATACAGAACCCAAAAGTAATCTTTACCAAGGACATTGCCACACACCAGCTTGAATAATGTTTTTCAGGGAAATCCATTATGCACGCATGTACATCAAGGTTTTTAAGGTAGTATGTGTTTCGAAAATGGAATGTAGGAAAAGTGGCCATGATGGCCAGTGCCCAAACACATATTGAGACAATGACAGCCTGGGTTAATGTTCTCCTCTGTGAACGTAGCGGATACACAATTGCCATATAGCGGTCTATGCTCATACAAGTGATGAAGAAGATGCTTGCAAATAAATTCAAATTTAAAAGGGAACTTGAAATTTTGCACATTACTGTGCCAAATATCCAGTTTAAGCCGAATGCATAGTATGTGGCCCAGAATGGCAACATTACTAGGAACAGTAAGTCAGCTGTGGCTAGATTTACAATATAGATGTTGGCCACGGTTTTCAAATCCCTCTGGAGACACAAGACTGCAATGACTATACTGTTTCCTATGAAGCCAAAAATACAAATGAAGGAGTAAAATACTGGAAGCAAATCCATCTGATAGCCTTCAATAGTATTATTGATACATGATGATGGAGCAGTTAGGTTGCTGGTTAGGTTTTCAGACATAATCTTAATTTTTCACTGATGATGACCAAAATCGAAATGTTTCCATAAAATATTTTCCTTTGTGGATGGCAGAAGATATCCAGCTTTTGGCTGTTACTTATCTGTAAAAGAAAGTTAAATATGAACATACATAATATACTCTATATATATACATATGTATGCATAACATACATTTAAAGAGAACATTTATAGTGTAGTGAGCAGAATAAGAAGATGAATTTCATTATTCCTCCAATTATTTTTGAGTCATATCACAGACTGCTCACAGGCAGGAGGTTGTAGGAACTAAAAGTTCCTAACAGCAAATAACTTAGAGAAAATAGCTTAATACACCTCATTTTCAAAAGACATCAAAGCTCTTTTCTAAACATTCTTTAGGGCTTGAAGACTTGTAAATAGATATTCAGAAGGGAAGCAAAGAGCCTGTATTAAGTGATAGTATATCTAAAGTATGAAATAGGGATGTGGTGTCAATAATAATTCTTAGGAACCACTGCATTTTATATATTTTTATGTTATTATATATTATATTATGGGTTAACATGTAGTTTCCCACAGAAAAGACCTCTCACGGATGTTATTTGTTATCTGCTTAGTAATTATGGAATATTTACAATATGATCTGTGCAATTGCGTTTTGCATTAATAAATAAACAGGCTGTTTAAAATGTAGCTGAAATTATCCAGCCAACTAAACCTTTGTATATCATACAATGTGTACACCATAGTCTCACATAATGATTTGTTTATTATATTTTATATTAATATTTATATTTGCATATTGATTTGTTTATATACAAGTATACTTAATTATAGGGCACAAAAATTTTTTATAAATATGAAATAAGGAGAGATGCTGCATAACATAAACTTGATTTTCTCATGAAAATAAAAAAAATACATAGCTTACAAAAGAAAACTGTGAAAACAATAATTAAATACAATTTTTATTAATAACTTGGAAATATGTTATGTTTTCATGTGTGATATTAAAACTGTTTGTTTCTGAGCCAGTTTCATATTTTTGTGCATTCATTGGCAAATTTAGGATTAAATAAGTAGTTGCCTATAGCAACCGATAGGAAATCATCTTACATTAGTGCCTATATTAACTCTAACTACCAAGGTTATAATTGCTTTATTATAGTCTGACATGACATAACTTGTATAATTTTCATAGGATAAAAAAGAGGGTTGAATCTAAGAAATGCATCAAGAAATTAAAATGTTGTAAAAAGATTTTTTATACAGATTTAAAGCCACTTACCACAATAAAATATGTTCTCCGGGGTCTAACATTCTTTTTTCTCGCCTTGTACTTCAGTAACAGCTTGAAAGGTCTGCTTTCTTTCTTATAGCCTCTGTTTATTCCTTAGGGAGATGTCAGCATACATGACTGTGGGATTGGAGTGGAGAATCTTGGCACACATCTTTCTGGCAGAAATTCCTGCTCTCTTTCATTCTATCTTGTACATTTAACTCATAGTAAATCCTCAGACAAGATATGTAAGGAGCCATACTGCTGAGGTTCCTCTTATTATACAAATTTAATTTAAACAGCTAGAAGGTATATATTGTTAGGGTTATGAATTTAACTTGTAAAATAAGTTCCTGTTACAGTATTGTATTCCAAAGTGCTGTTAAAACCCAACCAAAGCAGTCAAAACCAGCTGCTGATGAACGTGTGCCTCTCTAAACGTAGTCATAGTACTAACTAAACATTTGCTAACAAGTCTACTTGTCCTACATTATTTCATATGTTTTAAGCCCTGACCAAGGAGGCATGATTATTCCCCCAAGATATGCTAGATTTGTGCATATTTTTCATCTGATATTACACCAGGATAAACTTATATTTGAATTACAATAACACAGTGTGGGGCTTCATATATTCCTTCAAAAGTTTATACATCATTCAGATCTGCAAAAAGGATGCAGACAGTAAAGTCAGAACTCCTGGTCTGCATACATGGGTCAACAAGACAACCTGGAAACGTATTTTAGAAGGGGGTCAGCAATGGTAGCTGCCATATTTCTTTAATGACAGCTTTGCTTTAGCCACAAACATACCCATCAGGTAGCAAAAAGCAACACACAATTTCATATGCTTTCTAGTTGCCTATTTTAATAGCATGTGAACATTTATTTAGAGAAGTACCCAGATTCGTATTGTTGATACTGGTATTGATTTTATTTGTATTATTACATGCATAAAATACATAAACGTAGTGACAATTGTTGCACAGTGGTAAGTGCCTTTGTAAGTAAGTATGTTTAATATGGAGAACTGGGCACTGCCCTAGGGAATGTACCAATACAAAAAAAATGATCATTCAGCAGGAAGAGGGTCTTTTCAGGTGGCCTAAAGGGAAACACTACATTACTCCTCTCGCACCAGCAACCCAATAAAATTTATTTCCACTCAAAAAAGTGTTTAATAGGTAGTTTTTGCAAAAATAGCAGATTTGGTTTGTAGCAGCAATAGGTCAGAACTGAGCAGCAGAAGTAGTAAAGATGGAATAAAAAAAAATACAAAGCTAAAGCAATTTCTTACAAATTGGCAGACGCTGGAAAACAAGCTTCATAACATAGCTTGTAATCCTATTTTCAGAACCACACTTTACTGTTTACAAAGTTAGTTAAAATATAAACATACTGTGCATCAAAATACCTCAAATTCCAGAGATGAGGCAGTTGTTACACCAAATTAAAAAATTACAGTACCATGTTGCATAGACAACAGCCAAACATATAGCACAGTGGCTGCAGACTATATAAGCAGTTTAAATAGACACTGGAGAGTAAGAGGGCGAGAAGAGTTATTTTTTTTATCATAAAATAACAGGTGTAGTGTGTTATTTCAAACACAGCAGCCTGAAATATTGTAAAAAATGGCTGCACATTAGGTAAGTATTTGTACTTGCACACTTTGTTAGAGGAAGAGAGCAGGTATATTTTATTGTGAAAAATATGTCAGTTAATGTCATGGTCAACAGCCAAAAAAAGCAATAAAATTGCATTCACACGCTGCACACATATAAGTATTTTTACTAGGCCCCAATGGAAGAGAAAGAGAATAGGCAGGTTTTATCATGAAATAAAAATAAAAGTGTACTTTTTCAGGCCAGAAGGCATAAAAGTAGAAATAATTTATTAGACAGTGTGTGTTCCATTTTGGTAAGATGCAATGACAGGGGTGATAGCAGGTAGATAACAAATAACAGTGTCTGGAGGCCATGAAATTGTACATACATGCAGCAAATATTATGAAACCCTTTTGATAGTTCAATATTTCAGGGCAGTAAAGCAGGCAGATTTCATCTGGAAATAAAAAATTGATTTTTTATTTGTGAACGTAAATACAGAAGATTGTACAGGTTTGCAGAAGGCCTTTTACATTTTAATAGGACAAGCCACAATTTCTGAGGGACAGGGCAAACACATTTCATCTGGAAATTAAAAAATTAATGTCGTTTTTCAGAGACTGAATATGAAAAAAATTCATACGTTACACATACCTGTCCAAACCTTTTTGGATATTCTACAATTTCTGAAGGATAAATCAGACATATTGTATTTGGAAGAAAAAATAGTGTGTCTTTTGTTTTTAATTGAAAAAGAAAAAAATGCACAGATTTTCAGCACAACATTTCAGCCTTTATGGGATGATTGACAATTACTGAGGAAGAGAGTAAGCACACTGCATCTGGAATAAAATGTTGTGGATAATTTTTACGGAGAATGAAGACAAAAAAATAATTCACAAATGTGCATCAAAGCTTTTAAGCCTTTTTGGACTGGCTACAATTTCTGAGGGAAAGAGCAAGTAGATTGCATCTGGTAATATAAAAAATGTTTGTCTTTTTGCCTTTAATGGAAAACAGAAAAATGGTATGGATTTGCAGCATGCCTTTTGTTCTTTTATTGGATACGGTGCAATTATTTAGTGGAGAGAGAAAGAAAGTTGAATCTGGATTTAAAAAAAAAGGCTGTCTTTTTTCCGCAACTGAAGATGAAACATTTTGCAGATTTGCAGTACAACCTTTAAACCTGTTTGCACCGGCTGCAATTTCTGAGTGAAAGAGCAAGCAGATTACATCTGGCAATATTTTTTTTTTCCAAGATTGAATGAAGTTTGACAATTCTACCAATTTGTACCACAGCTTATAAGTTTTTTTGGGGGGGACAGACCACTATTTCTGAGGGATAGAGCAAGCAGATGGCATCTGGACAAAATGTACTTTTTATTTTATATTGAAAACAGGAAAAATGTACTGTTGCAGCACACCTTTTAAGCCTTTTAGAATAGGCTTTGTTTCAGAGGGAGAGAGTAGGCAGATATCATCCCTAAATATTAAATTAGACTGTATTTTTTGTAGGGATAGATAACAGTTGTAGAGATTTGCTGCACAAAATCGCATCCTTTTTATTATGATACAGTTTTTTAGAGAGAGAAGACAGGCAGATTGTATCTGGAAATAAAACATGTTTCTTTTTTGTATATAAAAGGCGGAAACATTTTACAGATTTGCAGCAGAGCTTTTAGGCCTATTTGGATATGCTGCTATTTCAAAGAGAGAGAACAATATTATTCTTTTAAATATGATGCAAATTCAGAAGGAGTAAGTGAATTTCAGCCAGAAATATTAAAATTGGACTGTATGCTTTCCTGAGACAGGATGTAACATTTGTACATTTTCACTGCCCATAATCTCCTCCTCTTCCTGTAGCAAGTGACTGATGATGTGCTCAAATATTTCCACAGACTCTTCCATGCCAATTTGAGGGGCAATGTCAAGATTAACTGTAGATTAGGAAGAAGAACAGTAGAACAATTCAGAAGCACAAAACTCTCTCCCCCTGCAATTACTGTTAGCTGTGATTCACACTACTAACTCCAACACACTGACAAAGGGCTGCTGGGAGAGTTGACTTTTATAGTGAGGGATCTGGGGCCAATAAGCACACTATTAGGCAAAGTATTGCACCTGAGCAGAGTTCCCAGTGCACTGAAATAGATTATGGAATGTCTGCTTGGAGCTCCTGTCGAATATTCAGAAAAGTTCGACATTCAGTAAATAGCATACATGTAAAGTTTGGACCAAACGTATGTTTGGTCTGCACCCAAGCCTCCTCCCTAATCACCACATAACTTTCATCAGCATAATTGGTGGCAAAAGACAGGGCGTTCCTAGATCTTGGTCTCTATAATAAGAGCCTTTTATTATCCTCTGGCTGCTTCTCTTTTGTCTGGGTCTGTAACCGTTTTCTAGTACCTTAGTTGTTATCTGTGCCTTGTTTATCTGCCCTTTTGAGCTTCCTGATTCTGAATTGCTTCCTTTTGTGAGAATGCCAACAATTTTTGACTATGTATTTTCCAGCTGTTTGTCTTTGTCCACTGCTAGAAGAATCCAAACCCCCTTATCCCGGCTAGCAGTACCCTGCTAAATATCTCACAATGCACTGTCACGTAAGCACAGGTTTGCCTTAAACAAATCTGTGTTACTGTGCCTGGAAGTAAATACACTGCTCATAAAAATGAAAGGAACACTTTTTAACCAGTATAGCATCAAGTCAATTAAACTCCTGGGATATTGATCTGGTCAGTTAAGTAGCAGAGGGGGTTGTTAATCAGTTTCAGCTGCTTGGGTGTCAATAAAATTAACAGCAGGTACACTAGATGGAGAACAATGAGATGACTCTCAAAACAAGAATGGTCTTACAGGTGGAGGCCATTGACATTTTTTCCCCTACTCATCTTTTCTGACTGTTTTGGACAGGGCTGTAAAAGGTCCTTAACCCATAAGCAGGACTGGTATCAGCTCGTTTGTGCAAGGAGGAACAGGATGAGCACTGCCAGAGCCCAACAAAATGACCTCTAGCAGGCCACTGGTGTAAATGTCTCTGACCAAACAATCAGAAACAGACTTCATGAGGGTGGCCTGAGGGCCCGATGTCCTCTAGTGGGCCCTGCGCTCACTGCCTGGCATCAATCAGCAGAGCTCGATTGTCATTTGCCATTGAACACCAGGATTGGTAGGTCTGCCACTGGAACCCTGTGCTTTTCACAGATGAGAGCAGGTTCACCCTGAGCACATGTGACAGATGTGAAAGGGTCTGGAGAAGCCAAGGAGAACATTATACTGCCTGTAACATCATTCAGCATGACCATTTTGGTGGTGGGTCAGTGATGGTCTGAAGAGGCATATCCATGGAGAGACACACAGACCTCTACAGGCTAGACAATGGCACCCTGATCGCAATTAGGTTGCTGCAATGAAATTTCAGCAAAATGGACTAGCCTGCTGCATCATTTTTTCACTTTGATTTTCAGGGTGTCTTTGAATTCAGTCCTCTATAGGTTGATCATTTTCATTTCCATCAAACGATGGGGAATCCTTACATTCCTAACACATTACCCAGTCCATATCAGTACAGATATCCAGTATGATATTTTTCGCCATTAAGATCTGGTGTGTTTTCAAAGTGTTCCTTTAATGTTTTGGAGCAGTGTAGTTATGCTATATAAGGAAAAGTAAAAATGGGAAGGGGTGTACTTTTAATAAACCATGGCAGTGTGAAAAGAGTACAGAGAACATAAAAAAGACAGGAATAACATAGGATGACAGTTTGATAGCAGTAGTGTGGATAAGCAGATCAATGACTTTAACCCAAAGAATATTATGTCAATGAATGCTGCTATACCTAGGAATATGTAGTAATGAATGATGTACAGTTGCAAACTAAGGAGTGTATTTATACAACGTTCACATAAGTGTTTGTCCATAAAAACTGCATGTAAATACTGTATGTTCTGCCCAAATGGGGCGAAATCTAAAGTTCTTAGGGTATGCTCTCTGCAGATCTAGAATGTATGAATGGGAAAACTACCATATTATAGTCACTAGATAGTGATGACTATCATGAAAATAAGAAATATTTATAAAGAAACCTTGCACTTAGTTTAAATTAGTTAATGACTGCTGCACCTGAAAAAATCCTGAATGCTAGACTCAGATTACCCAAGAAAAAAAAGGTGCACAATCCCTTTAACTTTTAAATATTATATATCAAGAGATCCATATACAATAGAGTGAACAATCAACAAATTTTGACAAAAAATAAAAAACATTAGTGTCATAAATAATCTTTATAAATTTATAAGACATGTGAAAGTCCAAATCCACACACGGTCATCCAAGTGCCATAAAAGTGCTCATGTTCAAATGTAAACAGACATGGTGTTCTGGTGCTCTGGTGTTCAAAGTGTTGATTCTGAAGGTTAAGCCTGTTACTGGACAGGAATGATCTCAAATCAAAGAGATCTCAATTGCTTTTTCAAAAAGGAGGACTATTGCTCCCACCATCAGACTTCCAAATCTGCTTGTAACCCTGCCAGCAAGATGCAGCAATAATGTCCCCACAGCAGGAATACAGAGCTAACTCTCGAGACACCAAACTCACTCCAACAAAGGCATCAGTTAAAAGTAGGAAAGGAGAAGCCTCATAGTGAAATATTCCTAAAAAATTAAACGGTTACTACACTTACTCCTTTGAAGAAAAAAGACAACCAGTATACCAATCCAAACTGCATGGCTGCGGGACCCAGCAGCATGCATGTGCGTGATGACGTAACAGATCCAGCTGGATCATCATGCATGGGCACGCTGTTGGATCCCATGGCATTGCAGTTTGGAATACTGCACTATGAGGCTTCTCCTTTTTTGCTTTTTAACTGATGCCTTTGTTGGAGTGAGTTTGCTGGCTCAAACGTTAGTATAGCATATTCCTGATGTGGGGACATCATTGCTGCATCTTGCTGGCCAGGTCACATGTATGCCCCCAGCTGTGTGCATATATGTGGCTTCTCGGCGGGTGAGCTTTAACGCATGTGGCCCTGTGTAAACAACTTACCGTGCTCAGAGTGCATTCCCAGCATGCTCCCAGCACTGTAGTTGGTGGGGATCGGTAAGCTCCCGATGCATACTTGTGTACGAGAACTTTCCAATCATGTGGCCGCTATGACAACCAATCACATGACCCGAATGCCCGTCTCTGCCTCCCAGCATTTAGAATTCTTAAAGGGCTGGGAGATGGTTGGCGAGAAGTGGTTAACCTTCAGAATCAGCACTTGGAACACCAGAGCATGTGTTTGTTTACATTTTGAGCACGGAGCACTTTTATGGCACTCTGTGTGGATTTGTACCTTTATATATTTATGAACTTTTAAAGATTCTTTATGACACTGGTGTTGTTTATTGTCAAAATGTATTATTTGTTCACTTTATTATATAAGGATCTGTTGATATATAATATTTAAGATTTAAAGTGACAGCACACTTTTTTCTTTATATGAGTTAACATGAAAATAAGCATGCTTTTCAGCTTTTCAGCTCTGGTGCCCATAATGTGGTATTTTCCATATTCACACATTTGAACTGCAGAGAATATAGCCTGAGAACATTCAATTTTACCACATTTGCACAAATTGAATTTACATTCAGTTTCAGTGGAAAGGCAGTTAAGCAGCTTTTTTTTATAAATACGCCTCTAAGTGACCTAGTAATATATTTTGATGGAGTTGTCAAGTTTATTTTAAAACACCTTAAGCTACACACAGAACTTTCCTCTGGAATATTTTGGAAATCTGCTCATTTTCAATTGCTATTTTCAAACCATATTGTGCATTCAAAATGTTCACCACAATATAACTTTAGTTTTATTACAAGAAAAACCAGAACTGCTTGTAAATGACAAATAAAAATGTGGAAGCAGTAAAAAAAAGATGACTTGTTGGACAAGAGCCTAGCAGAGTCCAAACTACAAGATGTATATATTCTCTTTTAAAGACAGGCTGCAGTTTAACTGAGGTCACGAAAGAAACAATAAAATCTGACAAAGTGCTTTCACAGCTTTGGCAATATTACCATATTTTTATTTCCTTTATGATCACATAATTGTATCTATTATGGAACAGTGGATTCATGAATGGCTAAATTAAAACAAGACTTAAGGTGACCAAACATGAGGAAGCTAAATCTCCACAAGTCACTGTTCCCACAACCTGAAATGAGAGCATGTTGGGCAGTTCAAGACAGTCTAACATTTCATCAACTCTTGACCAATGGAATTAGGTTTAGCCTGGCCAGAAAAAGAGTTTACTGCATCTGATCTTTGCCAACTGATGTGATGAACTGACTGAAATGGTATAGTTCAAGATGGACTCTGGCTACAGTGCCAACTGTGGGAGCATTATTCCAGCAGGGTTCGCCTGATCCCTTTAATAGTCTATCAATGCACACAGACCACAATACAGCTAAATTCCGTGGTTCTACATGAATCAACAAACGTTATTGCTCATTGAGCTTATGAAGTTCATCAGACCGTGCTCTTTCTGAAATGCATTTCTCCCCATCTGGACCCTAGTAATAGTGGCCTCTATGGCCTCTATAACTGGCCTTTCACTTTGTCACGTAGTCTCTATTGGCTGTTGTTTGTGTCTCCTTTTTAAAAGATTTCCCCTTTCTCCTAAATTAAAGTGAAACTTCACTCTCTCAATCAACGTGGACTATTTAAATCCATATGCTGCTAGCATTAATAAATGGATAGGAAAGTATATCATATTTACATGTTCTAACTTTTTTTTTTACGTTTCTTCTTTTACTTGTTTTCATGTAGGCAAATGATGTCATACAACTAAGGGCAGATGGATTCCATGAAGTAAATGTTGCATGAATTTTCTGCCTTTACCCAAGATGGCCACTGCCAGAAATGGCAGGGGATGAATTTCAAAATGATTTCTCAGCAAAATAAAGCAGGGAGACATGGATGGATGAGGGAGTTTGCTTTGAATATTAACAATGAATGAAATAGCATTTTTGGTTTGTGTTGCTCAAATGCAATGCAGTTCTATTTTAATTATGGTGGGATAGGAAGTAAGGGGAAATCTAAGAGGGGAGACAAATTGCTCTACCTGTGCTCTTGAGAGTTTTCCTGTTAACACTGAATATATGTATCTGGAACATGTTTTAGCTCTTTCACGAAGAGCCTTTTAGTAAGAGTCAGGTATTACTTGTAACTAATCACAAGATATTATGATAATCAATGGTACACTAAGCTTACACCTATTACAGTACTGAACCCAGTATGTGCCATACTGATCCTAGGCAGAAGACTGACTAGATGATGGCACAGTCCAAATTTACAGACCATGGTAAATTGTCACAGTTGCACTAGTAACATACCAGGAGTAAAGCTACATTTGGACAACATGTTACCCTGAGCCCCAATTTCCCTGATCCCTTTATCCAACCTCTGAAGACGCCCAGTGTGATGGGCGAAACATGTTAGGTGATGACTATCGGGGACGTAATTTCTGGTCAGTGGGGCGCATGGTGGAACACATCAGACTTCTGGTCCAGTGATCCTGTTCTATACTGTGTAAGTGAGTGTAACCAATTTTGCATGTCATTTTAAATAAATGTAATTATGCTATGTGGATCCCTTCTATCATTCCCTTTACATGTAAGAACATACCTTTACCCTAAGTTATTATTACTAAAGGAGTGGTCCCAGAGGAGGAACACAAGTCCCAGCAATCCTAAGAGTGTTGCTGCACAAAAGGAGTGGTCCCAGAGGAGGTATACAAGCCCCAACAACACCAGGACAACTGAATATCAAGCACATGACTCATATCATATGTAACAATCCACAACTGTTGGTGAGTGAGTGGGAACACTGGTGGGAAGCACTGCACTAAAAAGATTTTGCACTTCAGTTAAAGGAATAGCACACAGCACTACTAAGAAACTGCACTTGTGTTCATTTCTGAAAGATACATGTGAATATGGACTATTTTTTGCATGTGTTTAAACGGATTTGTTATTTATGCACGGTAGTGCAATTAGACAGTACTTTAGTGTTTGTTTGCAATCCTGAGCCCCTGATGCCTGACTTGCAGCCCATTGCCACTTATTGTACAGCGCCCGGAGCCACTGCAGACAGCAGTTTTTTTCCTTAGCTATGTGTTTACTCAGGCCAGTGAAAGAAAGTGTACTTTTGCCAGGTTTATAATGGTTTTGTTGTTTGGTCTATTTCTTTCACACTATCTTACTTTTTCTTTATGTCTATCCATTTTATATTTTTATGTTCTTTTCTCTGATATTTTACAATAGACCTCACGGTGGCACAAGTACATTTTAAGGGAGCTGTGAGGACTACCATGTTAAACATGCATTGTTGTTTGTCTTTAAAGCAGAGCTCCACCCAAAAGGGGAAGTTCCACTTTAAGGACTGGTACCCTGCTCCCTGTTAAGGATTGGCACCTTTGGAGGGTGGGGGGGGGGGGAGTACCTGAAATTGACAGGAACCTGCTCACACCTCTGTTGCAATTGCCTAGGTGAAGGGAAGTGGAAGCTGCTCTCCCCCCATAGACTTTTGGGATACGTGACAGGTCCCAGAAGACTACAGGACCATTCAGAAAGCGCAGTGGTACTTGCGCATGGGAAGTGGGCACTCAGCTGTGAAGCCACAAGCTGTCACAGCCAAGAGTCCACACTGAAGATGCTGGCACCGGGAATACAGGGCGGCCAATGAAACGGGCTGTGGGGAAGACACCTTGGGATCCAGGGACAGGTGAATTGCTGTTTTTTAAAAGTCAGCAGCTACAGTTTGTGTAGCTGGTGACTTTTATTTTTCTTATAGTTTGACTGGAACTCTGCTTTAAATACTTTTCTCCCTTTCTCACTCCATAGCTAGGAGATGCTTTTGTATACCTTGCAGTGTGTCTTTAGTTTTTTACTGAGCACATGTAATTGCTGGACATACCATGATATTTTGACCTATCTAATGTTTATCTGTGAAGATCTGCACAAGTTTCTGAATAAAGCTTTCTACAATCTGCAAGATGTCATTTGGATCAAGTTACTGTGTGCCAACGCTCCTGAGATTGTAAGCTATAGCTATCTCATCACAACTGTTATAGATATCACACTTGCAATGCTTAGATTGGAGAAGCAGAACAGGAACACAAATGTGGGAGCACTGATTTGTAAAGGGGCTGTAATATGAGTGATTTCTAACAGCCTCCTGTAATAGGTCTCCAGTCTCTGACCATCTCCTGTAGCATGTGTGCAGTCTTTGACCATCTCCTGTAGTGTGTCTTTAGTCTCTGACCATCTCCTGGTGCAAGTCTGCAGTCTCTGACCATCTCCTGTAGCGAGTCTGCAGTCTCTAAACATCTCCTGGTCATTTAGAATCTGGAGATTTGAAGGAAGCTTAGAGCAACAGAAGGTACTTCTTGAATTAAAGTTGTATTAAACCCAGGACCCTGCATTCATTATATCTGGTCTTCCACAGTACACAGAACATGGAAATGCAATTATTTTTGTAAATATAAACTGCTAAATACCTTTTCTCATCAGCAGTCAGAGCAGTCTTGTGACTTCAGCAGATAACGGGTTAAAGCTTGTAGGAGGTTTTCATTCGGCTCTAGGAGGATGCAAAACCCCTGACCTCTGTCTGGACAGTGCTGATTGGCCCTGTGCTAATCACATGCACTCTCCCAAGAAACAAAAAAACTCTTTAGCAATACACTCTAAACTGAACATGTGCATGTGGCTATAGGTTCAGTCTGTCTTATCAGGTGGACATTTGAAGAAGAGGAAGGGCAGAAAAGTCAGGATTAAACAGCCTTTTTACACAGACAAGCATGCTTTACTGCATATACAGACTATTTTTACTGTTGTGGATTTATTAACACTTTAGTGTCACTTTAATTATGTGTTTTGGTGCTGCTTCCTCTAATCCTGATGCCCTTGGCACTGGAGTGCCACAGGTATTATTATCTTAAATATAATCCTGATCAGCAGACTTGGTGAAGAATTAAAAAAACAAGTTTATCTTGCTGCAAGAGGATCATGTGACTGTCCCACAAACTGTAGTGAAATCAATTAATAATACATGTACACAGTGTTGAAACAATTGTACAGGTGTTGAATACACATATTATTGACTAAATATTTGTAGCATAAGGAGCTGTCATCCTTTTAGCCCTAGCTATATTTTATTTTAATAAAAGACCGTTTGAAAGAATTAAAAGCTGAGCCTCTGGTTTTCTAGCATTGTTTTTAAAGTGACAATAAACACTTTCATTTCAAAGCCATTTTTCTAATTTTTAGGGACTCTTTAATGACTGGCCTAGTACCACTGGATTGGTGTAAGTTGGGAAGATACTGGAGAGTTTAATAAAAGACCACATAGATGAGTTCTTGCTGGAAAAAAATATTTTAAGCAACAGACAGCATGGATTCATGAAAGACAGAAGTTGTCAAACAAATCTGATTTCTTTTTATGAGGGGGTGAGTAAAACCTTGGACAGAGGGGTGGCGGTGGACGTGGGATTTTGCAAAAGCGTTTGACACAGTTCCCCACACATGGCTAATGTGTAAGGTAAAGTCTACGGGCTTGGAAAAATCTGTATGTAAATGGATAGAAAACTGGCTAAAAGATCGTATTCAAAGAGTAGTGGTTAATGATTCATACTCTTCATGGTCTACGGTTGTCAGTGGTGTACCCCAAGGTTCAGTGTTGGGACCCTTACTTTTTAATACATTTATAAACGATATAGGGTCTGGGATTAAAAATCCCATTTCAGTCTTTGCAGAAGTCACCAAGCTGTGCAGTGGAATAATGTCCTTACAGGATGTCTTCAACTTACAAGCCGACCTCAATGCACTGTTTAATTGGGCAACTATGTGGCAAAAGAGGTTTAATTTTTTTTGTTTTTTTTTGTAATTCCTTTATTTATGACATTTTGGAGTTAAGGCATAATGGCCAGAGAAAAATAAAACAACATAGAAATGTAAAATGATTACATACGAAATGACAGTATACAGGTCAAGAAGACCAAACATTAATGCTATATAGGACAAAGCAGGCCGGAACATAAAGAGGACCGCTACATGGTACTGAGCGGACCCTAGCAGTAGAAAAAGTAATGATACACAGACAAATATCCAATTGGACAGGTCACAATAAGATCCAGACCCTCACGATTTCCAGAGTCAAGGAGAGGAAGCCCCGTCAAAGGCCCCGGGAACAAACTCAGATAAAAGTTCAAATACAAAATATCCCTGTCAATTAGAAATTAACATTGGGAATTGTGGTTGCATAATGGATATGTCTAAGAAACAGAGAGAGAGGGGAAAGGAAGGGAAAGCAAGAGAAAAAAAAAAA
Organism: Staurois parvus; assembly: GCF_062004578.1. NCBI lineage: Eukaryota > Metazoa > Chordata > Amphibia > Anura > Ranidae > Staurois > Staurois parvus. The sequence goes on from NW_028318841.1 coordinate 6,152,079, forward strand.
TAGAGGGACACGACACCCCCCCCCCCCACTGAAAAAGACCAAAAAAAAAAGGGGGGGGATCATAAAGAGAGAACAAGGTAAGCCAGAGCAGCCCTACCACCCACATGCTCAGACGGACCCCAAACCAACCAGACAATGCCCTAGTCAGGTCCACACTAGCCAAATCAAGGGGATGCCCGAAGATAAGCATCGGTGTAGACAAAATATTGCTAGAGCCTCCAAGTATCTCTAAACACCTCTCCAAGGTCATACAGAGAGGCCGTGAGGTCCTCCATATCTTGCAGCTCATTGACCTTAGAGAACCAAAGGGACCTTGTGGGTGGATGCACAGCCCTCCAACACAGAGGGATACAAGCCCTGGATGCATTCAACAGTTGAATCATCAGGGACACCTTATATTTTTTAATAGGACAATCAGCAAGGTGCAGCAAGCATGCTGCGGCGTCGTGGGCCACGTGAACACTCGTCAGACCCCTGATGGTATTGGCTACCATCTGTCAGAAAGGTTGGATCTTAGAGCAATCCAGAAGATGTGAAACATCGTACCACGCTCAAGCCCACATCGCCAGCATAGATCCAAAATCTGCGGGAAAATACGGTGAAGGGTCGTAGGGACTCTATACCATCGGGTCAAAATCTTATAACTGGTTTCCGGAACCCTGGATGCAATGGAAGACTTCTGAGCGAAATGTAGGATCTTCATTTTCTGCATTTCTGTGAGGCTAAGACCTAAATCAGCTTGCCAGTGAGCAAGAAAGGAAGGTTGAAAATCATCTTGTGGATTTATCCAGGCAGAATAAAGAATGGAAAGACAATGCCTAATGGGCTCCCTCTTATGACAAATATTTATCAGAAGCGTAAGACAAAGGCTGATGCCCAGAGAATGAGAACATTTTCGGAGGAAAGTACGGAGTTGCAGGCTATGCCAGAAGGCCAATGGAGGATCTGCATCCAAAAAAATAAAAAAAATGCAAATGCCCCGAGGCCTCCAAGCAGCAGAACTGCGGGTCCTCCAAACCCGGAGAAAATTCAGGGTTTCCCAAAACGGGGAGCATAGGAGAGGGCAGTGGGGAGAGGGAGGAGTTACGGAAACCTTCCCGGGACACCAGCAAAGTACCACCAAGAGTAGGGTGGTCCAACAAAGATCTAGGCAGTTTCGACAAAATCCAGGGCCAGTGTCAGGGCTCCAGGTATGACCAGAGGTATGTGAACTGACGCAGGGAAACGCAGGCTTCAGATATGTGATAAACAATATAATTTATTAATACTAACAATACAAACGCAGTGCAATACTAAAACATAACACAGTGCAAACGAACCAAACCAAACCACCCACAGATAACAATACATACAATGCAAGCGTCGTCAGGCAGGCCGGGTCAATAACAATCGGGCAGGTAGGAACAGGAGGAGCAGGCAGAGAGTAGTCAGGTCACGAGCCGGGTACAGCAACTAACGGGCAGGTAGGTACAGGGGGTCAGGCAGAGAATTGTCGGGGTCACAAGCCAGGGATCAAACAGGAGAAGTCAACAGAGGTCCGGATCAGGCAGGGTCGGCAATGAATCAGTCAGACAGGAACAGGAACAGGGATGCAGGTAACAAGATACAGGGGCCCAAGGAAAAACACACACCAAGGCACAGACTGCAGGTCTGGCCATCCCTTAAATACATCTGCAATCAGCCTCAGGTGTTTGGCTGACTTGCAGGGTTGAGTCTCTGATTGCTGAGAGCACCCGGTGGCCAGCCCTGGTACTGCAGCCCACAAGGCAGGTGAGTCCCACCATTACTGGCAAGTCCATTCCTGACAGGTGAACTGCTGTGTAATAGGTGCAGACATCCGGGAGACCCACACTGCCGAGGCATTTAGGTAAATGTAAGAGCCGAAATTGCAGATGAGGTTTCTGATGAGACCAAACAGTCTCGGAAGCGAGTGTGTATTTTCTTAAAAAAGAGAGGAGGCAATCGAATGGGGAGGGCAAACCATGTAAGAGCAAGAGAATACCAGAGCAATAAATCTGTTTTCGTATGCTGTAGAAGCGGTTCAAAGTTGGCCAGGTAAAGAGCAGCAGGGTCAGGAGTAATATGGACCCCAAGATAACAGATATACTCAGAGGACCCAGCAAAAGGAGGACATAGGATGAAGCTGGCTCACCACAGCGTCTGGAGTCGTGATAATGAAGGCAGCAGATTTGGAAAAGTTAATCTGAAGGAAGGACAGAGAGCCGAAGACACGGAAAGCATCTACCAGGGCCGGCAGAGAGGTAATTAGGTCAGTTAAAAAAAATATCAATATCGTCCGCAAAAGCAGCCACCTTATGAGCCCCGGAGGGCTTGAGAAGGTCAGGGATATTTTTGTCTCTCCGAATCGTGCAGAGAAAAGGTTCCAATGAAAGCACAAAAATCAATGGAGAAAGAGGGCAACCCTGCCGAGTGCCATTTGCTATGTCAAAAAAGTCTGACCTAGTCTCATTGACCTTAACGGCCGCAGAAGAGCAAGAGTAAAGAGAGGAGATCCAAGACAGCATAGCTGGTATCAGGCCAATATGACGCAAAGTGGACATAATAAACTACCAACTGACCCTGTCGAAGGCCTTCTCCGCATCCATAGAAATAATGAGAAGGGGACGGCGAGAGGTTCTTGCCATATGGATATGGTTAAGGACATAGGGAATCACAAGGCAAAGGGTACCCCTGGACAATGGAATTGAGAGTCGAGACTAAGTGGGGAAAATGAGGTTAAATGTTGATAAATGTAAGTTTATGCACTTGGGGGCTAAGAATATGCATGCATCATACATACTAGGGGGAGTACAAATGGGGGAATCAATGGTGGAGAAGGATCTGGGAGTTCTGGTAGATCACAAGCTTAATAATGGCATCCAATGCCAAGCTGTGGTTTCTAAAGCGAGCAAAATCCTCTCTTGTATTAAAAGAGGTATAGACTCCAGAGAGAGATATCATTCTACCCTGTACAAATCATTAGTAAGACCTCATCTGGAATATACAGAGAAGGTGAGTATGCAATTTTGAGGTTTCCCCCTGAAATAATCAACCTGTCAGCACGCGAGCTCCAAATCATACATATTTATTGGTGAAGATATAGTTGTATGAGAGCACGCCCACTGGCCAACTAGTGCTCTGATTAAGTTGATTACAGCTCACATTTTTATAGGGTTTCTTTAGCACAGGCTACACCCATCTTTGCTTATCAGTTTACAACACCTGTGATGTATAGTGGACCAACACAAATTATTCAAATGTCATTCTAGTTGCTTATTACAAATACAAAAATACAATATACAAAGGGCAACTAAACTGATAAGAGGCATGGAGGAGCTCAGCTATGAGGAAAGATTAGAGGAACTAAATTTATTCTCTCTTGAGAAGAGGAGATTAAGGAGGGATATGATCAACATGTATAAATACATCAGTGGTTCATATAGTGAACTCGGTGTAGAGTTATTCACCCTGAGGTCATCACAGAGGACAAGGGGGCACTTTTTACATCTGGAAGAAAAGAAATTTAATCTCCAAACACGGAAAGGTTTCTTCACAGTGAGAGCTGTGAAAATGTGGAATAGACTCCCTCAAGAGTTGGTTCTGGCCAGCTCTGTGGATTGCTTTAAAAAAGGCCTGGATTATTTCTTAGATACACAGAATATAACTGGTTACTAACATTTATAGGTAAAGTTGATCCAGGGAATATCCGATTGCCTCTCGACAGATCAGGAAGGAATTTTTTCCCCTGCAGGAGAAAATTGGATAATGCTTTGCTTTGGGTTTCCTCTCACTTCTGATTGTTTGGACAAGTAGTGTATGTTATCTGCAATCATTTGCATTGCTCTATGCAAACTACAAATCCTATAGTCCTTAGTCCACCTCAGGACTAAGAAAGGGTGGCTATGTTCCTACATACAGCGGAACCATGAAGAATGTTCGTAGATACTGTCTAACAGGAAGTCAGACTGCAGCAGCAAATAAAGGAATTTGGAGGAGGCTGGGAGCAATAGAGGGTACTTTTCTGACTTAAGAATACCTGTTTGAATAGGTTTTTTTAACCAACTCAGTGTCACTTAAATTCACAAAACATCTAATATAACGTATACCAATGTAATCATTTCATTAAAAACAACCCATTTTCTTTTGTTGGCTCACCATTTTTGGGCTTGGTTTAAAAAGTATAATTAGTCTAAAAGAAAAATGTACCGATTCCTTAAATGCATACTTTACAGCGAGCTACTGCCATTTAAAGGCAATAACCTCACAGGCATAAATGTTCAGTGCGATCCAAGAATGATATTCTCAGATTCTGTTTTGCCGTCAGTCATTATAATTATTTGTAAACAGCTCATTTTGAACATGTACTTTCCAGAGTAAGAAAGGAGAGTTCCAAGACAAGTTAGAATCCTGTATCTAATGCCAGCTAATGAGATCTACAAATGGACACCAAGTTCCCATATACTAGTTATTACTGGTAATAAAGAGCACTACTGCACAAACAAAATGGACTTATTACGCACTTAATCCCACAGGGGTTAAATCATCATATTCATACAGGATTTCAAATTGTTACCTCAGTTCTTCTTATGGCCAAAAACAAGAGGAAAATTTCCTGCTGAGGGGAGAGTTCATCTGCTATGTATACAGCAATTTGTTCTGAGTCATTCCATGTGAATTCTTCACAGAGAACTGATGCCAAAAATTGTATAAAGGGGCTGAAACCTAAAAATATACTGCTGGAGAATATGTAGATATTGTAATACTTAAATGACGCAAATCGGTGCTGTATGCAAATGGTGGACTTAGTAATCTATGAGTTTCTTTCCCACCAAATGTGTGGATGGCAGCTGGTCACACTATCATAACACAGAAATCTTTCACCTTGATTGTTTGTTACACTTGGCATTGGTCAAGACCATGTTCAGAAGTTTTGTTGAAGGGGGAGCTTTTATGGATGGCCCACAGAGAAAAAGGAATAGAAGGAAGGGAATGCAGATATAGACTGATAATAATGATAAGGTTGGAAAAGTGGTGTGGTTTTAGGGAATTAGGGGGGTAAAGTGGAGGGATGAGGGGGGCAGGGAAAAATATGATATGAGGTAATTGGGATACATGGGAGAAGTTTGTTATTGTTTTGGTTTTTGTTTTCTGTTCCCAGATTTAAGTGGGTTTTTTTTATTTGGAATTAAAAAAATCTAATAAAAGATATAATTAAAAAAAAAAAGAAGTTTTGTTGAAGAACGTTTTAAGGCGAAAGCCCTCAGTAAACTACTAATGCTGTCCAACACCTCAATTCTCAGAATAAAGGGGGCAAAAGCCACTTACCATAAAAGCCAAGGTTACATTTATAAAGCAAATCAATGCACAAGAACATGTATCAGGTACAACCAACCCTAGCATGTCTCTGACTCTACAATTAAGCTCCAGCTAGGAGTGAAACATATTAGGGTTGGTTGCATCTTCTGGACTTGTCTATATTGATTTGCTTTAATAAATTTACCCTTGGCTTTTATGGTGGCTGGCTTTTTCCCCCTTTCTTCTGACAACTGAAGTGTTTGATGTGGCTCAGTTTATGAGTGTGGAAAGCTTATTCCTGATGCCGTGGCTGGAGAGAAAGGTGAAACCTGCAGTGGAACATTACTCCCTTTATTAATGCTGTCCAGTGAACAATGCACTGTGCTGAGATCAGAAGGTTTACTCAGTTTACCCTAATTGGAGTTTGATGTATACCCCTGTAGTAGGATTTTATAGGCCATCTGGCACGGTTAGAAAAAAGAAAAAGAATTAGATCTCCTAAAGCCAATGCTGTGCAATTTCTTCTGTCTGCTTCCTGCTTCACCAATCACATTTAGTCTCCCAAATCTGGTGTGAATGTCCTTTTACTAACTAGTTTTACTGTATGGGAAAGGCAGTAAGTATTCTACAGGAATTTTCCAGGCTCAGATGCAGGTTACTAGCAAAAGAGACTGGGTGGATTGGTGCAGTACAGCTATTACTGCATGTGAAATGTAAGTACTCTACAGGTAGTAGGCCTTGCTCCCTATTTATATATATATAATTTACAGTTTAAACTAGTATAATAACCCTGACTTCAGTGGTATTTAGTAAATTTCGCTCTCCCGGGCAGATGTTTCCTCAAGCCAATATAGTTTTTCTCCTTTGGGTTCTTCCCTATGTTTAGGATTTCTGCAGTTTCCTACTGTTGCCACCGGGTGTCACTGCCACTCAGGGCAATAGTTTCTGGGGTAGTGAAAATCTTGTGCTTTTGAGCATTTTTGTCCCCTCTGGTAACCACTAGAAGGTTCTCAGGCCAATATGTAGTTTTTCTCTTTTGGGTTCTTCCCTGTTTAGGATTTCTGCAGTTCTCTACTGCTGCCACTGGGTGTCACTGCCACTCAGGGCAATAGTTTCTGGGGTAGTGAAAATCTTGTGCTTTTGAGCATTTTTGTCCCCTCTGGTAACCACTAGAAGGTTCTCAGGCCAATATGTAGTTTTACTCCTTTGGGTTGTTCCCTATGTTTAGGATTACTGCAGTTCCCTACTGCTGCCACTGGGTGTCACTGCCACTCAGGGCAATAGTTTCTGGGATAATATGAGAAATAGAGAAAAAAAAGCGCCACAAACTAAATAGAACAAAAGCTGCACTCCTAACTAAAAAAAGGTAAAAATGTGAATAAATCAAAGAGTGCGCTAAATATAAGTAAATACAAAAATTATTAGTTTAAAATAATGATGTCCGTGATAGAAAAAAATTTATATAAAAGTCCATCCACCATAACAAAATAATTAAACAGTTCTGAAATCTTGTATAAATTAAACACCATGCAAAAAAATCCACCACCAAATGAAATGGGTACACTCACCAGAGCTCCATGCTGACCAGATTAAAAGTCAGCAAAGATAGAGTTTGCTCTGGGAGCGATGATCAGCAGAAGTAATCCAAACGTGAGGACGTTGGATGACGAAACTAGTAGGGCGGGGCTTCTTTTGGATGTGACGTCTGGACGCTCCTCGTAGACTGTCGGCTGTGATATCGCGGTGAGCGAGGCTCGTCCCTGTTTTCTTGAGGCTGTCATTGCTGGTGTCGGCTAGACACCCTGTTTGTGTGTGCATTTCTGACGTTTTATTAAAACATTTTGGTTTTAAACGTACTGCACCATGATTTCCTTTTTTGATTCCCCGAACATGATCTCTGGTATGGAGACATGATGACTACCTGCTGTTAAGGCTATTCCATATTGTGCTGACTGGCTGCTTGCAGTATATTGCTCCCAGTTCGGATTACTTCTGCTGATCATCGCTCCCAGAGCAAACTCTATCTTTGCTGACTTTTAATCTGGTCAGTATGGAGCTCTGGTGAGTGTACTCATTTCATTCGGTGGTGGATTGTTTTTGCACGGTGTTTGATTTATACAAGATTTCAGAACTGTTTAATTACTTTGTTATGGTGGATGGACTTTTATTTAAAATTTTTTCTATCACGGACATCATTATTTTAAACTAAAAATTTTTGTATTTACTTATATTTAGCGCACTCTTTGATTTATTCACAATAGTTTCTGGGGTAGTGAAAATCTTGTGCTCTTCAGCATTTTTGTCCCCTCTGGTAACCACTAGAAGGTTCTTACCAGTGGTGCATGCTGAGGGAGGTTATAAAAGCTTGAGTGGCCTGGTGAGCTTTCTTTCCCCTGGGCTGTAACCTGGGTGCATACAAGTGTTGGTGCTGCAAAGGCCTAGGACAGAATTCCTCAAGCTGCCCTGTCTAGTTAAGAAGAACAAAGCTTCCAAGGTGGCAAAAGATGAAAGTCCTGCTGAGGGAAGATTGGAGTGCGTCCTCAGAGGTTCCTGGCACTTTCTTGGGTAGAGAAAGATGCTTGAAAACACCCACTCCATTGCCTGGTTGTGTTCTAAAGACAGTGCTCCCAGTGATTGCCTGAAGGTCCTTATTTTGCAATACACCATAGTCCTCACTGTGTACTGTGTCAACAGGGTGTGATGGAGCCTGAAAGCCCTGTTGCTATTGGAGACCTTTACCCTAACCCCGGCTCTATGTGAGATGGAGCAATAAAGCTGAAAAAAATGCTAAAGTGACTGGTGCTCTTCATTGTTGTGTGACGATATCCACTGTGGCCATGGATCCACCCTGGGGTAATGTCAGGAGGTAAGTAATCTTCTTCCCTGGCCAGGGGGGCACTACACTAAACTGTACCTTTAGGCCCCTTGCACACAAGGCATCCTATCTTGGTGTTTTAGTGCACCTAGGAGGCACAAGTGCAGTGTCCAGCCCCAATGCCTGCAGCCTGTCAAAGTCTATGGCAGGTTGGAGCTGGACGGGGCTGAACATTGTATCAAGTAGTTCTCACAGTTAAGGCCCTATGCGTTCATGGATGAATGGAATGCAGATGCTCTGCGATCCAGGCATTCACCACTGATCGCATATAGGGTCTGAAAAGTGAGTGCCTCTCAGTGTTGCATTCAGCCCCATCCAGTCACAGTGTATTTCAGTCTCCCATATACTTTGACAAACTGCAGATAGCATAGCTGGATGCTGCATTTGTGCCTCCTGGGGGCACTACAATGCTGGGATTGGATGCACAGGTGCTAGATGCTTCATGTGCTACCAGCCTTGAATTGCAACTCCAGTTGACAAGGGAAGTCAATCAGCATCCCTTACAATAATGGAACTGCACTAAAGTCAGGAAGTCCACTTGGTTACCTTACTCTTCAGCCAGAATCAGATGTTGTCCTCACTTGTGATTCTTGGAACAAATGTTTGTGGATCAGGCTGCAGAAAGACAGCATTGCTTGAACCACAAAATATTGCAGTATGTACGTTCTCAGGCACAGATTCAAGGCCAAATGGAAGTAATGGGTGTCAATAACTATAGTTCAGCAAGAATAATAGCCAGATGTGCACAAAGAAAAAAAGGAAAAACATTAGAATCCTTCAGCAAGTGGACTATGACCAATAGGTCATTTTAAAGCCCATTTCCACTTTATTTTAAATCCTCCCACCCCTCGTCCTGTTTAAAAAAAAATGTTTCAAAACATTACTTATAGCCTTCCCCCCTGCATTCTCCTCTGCTTCTGGTTCTCTTCCAGATTGAATGATGTCCAGTGTCATTGGACATACCCCTAGGCACGCATCATCATGTAGCCTGAGTTCACTGGAGCACTTCCCAATACCAAAGTCTATGCCGATATCACCAAATAATTGTATTTGTATAAGAATCTCCAGGAACTTAGGTGGTTCTGTTTTGTACCTCCTACTTTGTCCAGAATTTTTGAAATTCATACTGCAAAGCATCATGGGAGCTAATATTTACATTTAGCATATTTTCATACAAACAGGTAATTATTTTTTTTTGTTACATGTTAATCCTACTTTCTGCTATAGCAACATGTAAATGATGACCTTGTCCTTCTGCTGTAGTAAAGCAACAGGGGACATCATTTTAAATTAGAGCAGATATTAATAGTAAGGGCATGAATAAAATGATGTCTTTATATGTAACTAGATTATTTTACTTTTTCATGTGAACCAGAAGAATCTAAAATTAGAACAACTGAAGTAACATTTAGTTAAAACCAGGTTTCACTACTGAACATTTCATTGCATTCAATAGGGACATTTGTTGTCTGCCTGTTTGTACAAGATGTGCTGACATCTGTAACACATTGGGGTTTATTTACTACAGCTGGAGAGTGCAAAATCAGACTCACTTCTGCATAGAAACCAATCAGCTTCTAACCTCAGCTTGCTCAATTACGCTTTGGCAATAAAACATAGAAGCTGACTGGTTTCTATGAAGATGTGAACCTGATTTTGCACTCTCCAGCTTTGGCAAATAAACCCCTTTGTGTTATAGAGGAATCACCAGAAGAAATCTTTAGTCATTTTCACATGACAATGATAGGATATATCTGATGTGGTTACCCAACATTATTCATAACCTGAATTCCAACATTCAACACTTTCTGTATGTCTAGATGCCCTAAAATTAAAAAGAATCAATTTTACATGTATTGTTATTCTAAATCTATGCAGTTATTATATATAAATAGCATACCGTAAAGATGGCCATGCAAAAAGAGATTGCTCATCGAGAACAAAGGGCAGAAAACATTTGTCAATCCTTACACAAAGTGTGCATCATCAAGGTCTGAGGGATCTTCTCTCAGAATTGAAAAACAGCACAGCCATGCAGGACTTCATCCACATGGCCACATCATTCATTCACAGTGTTCTGAATGAGCTACATCTACTTTCAGCTTTTAGTGTTCAATGACCTGCAAGGGTGCTGGTAAGCTCTATTGTAGTCCATTGATTCCTGCCATTCAGTAACTGCCTGCCTGTATGGGAGGTATGGGCAGACAGCTGAATGAGTGTCTGCAGGATCCAGGCATTGTAGCCACGATCTGCTGATCATTGGTGCAATGCCTTAAAGGTTGCAGTGTAAAAAAATATTAAATACGCAAATTTTACCTGCAAAAAGATAGGCATTTTTTTTAAAAAGGTGAACTTATGCTTTCAGCTACCCATACATGATTCAAATGACTATTGTTTTGCCCCGCAAACAAGAAATATGCATTGATTTCCCCCAACCATGCTAAGCAGTGTGGATAGGAATGTCATCTGCCAATTATCAAACAGTACTTGTATTGGCTGCAAGTGTTGTTCAGCTAAGATTTTTCTGACCGGCTCCTTCAACAAAATTTGATTGAAAAACAGTATACAGCCAGCTTTACATGTAGTAGTTTTCTTTTTTCAGGCTTTTTTTCTTTGCTTTCAGCTGGTGATTATACCAAAAACATATTTCCTGTCCTAGGGTAACAGTGCTCAGTGTACTGTATCTGTGAAGAAGCAGGGCTGTCACCCTATGACAGGAGGCATTTTAGAGCTACAGAATACCTCCTTCTCTCATCTCCATAACAAAGGGGAGTGCTTTGTAGTCCATGGAAGAGAGCTGGGAAGGTTTAAAATTTCAGTTCAGTGCACAAGCAGTTTCAAGAACACTGGCTGTGTAGTAGGATCAGCAGGTATTCTTTTGTAATTGCAGTAAATGTACTTTGCCTGAAAAAAGAAAAATCACAAGTGTTTTTGTTGTCATGAATAGAGGGGACATCTTCCAATGGGTACAACCAGGGGTTCCTTCACTTTGTAGGGATTTCCTCTCGCTTCCTGTTTGGCTATGGAACAGGAAATGAAGGGAAATCTCCCCAATGGGACCCTCATAGCAAAAAAAAAACTGACAGTTGTAACCCTCCCTTACTCTATCCAAAATAAACACAAAAGTTTGCCTTTAGTTCTACTTTAATCCGACAATAAAGCATATTATTATGTTAAATATAATATATGGTATATCAGTTAAAGCAGAAGCAGAATCATTTGAGCTTTCCACACATCTATCCTCAGTGATTTCTTCTTTAGGGCAGGTAATGCCTATTCCAGTGAAAACTTCTGACGTTGTCCTATATGACAAGGCAAAGACACAATTCAGGCCTTGAACTATTCCTTTATACTCCAACATCCAGGTGGCAATCCAAGCCATACTGCAGTCACAGCTCCAGGGGTTATATGAAAGGTAGACACTTTTCAGTTGAGGCATATGCAAGAACAAGTAACTGGGAACAGATGTCAAGCTGTTTTTATTTAAATGAAGAAACTGCAGTTGTTTTAGATCTGAAAAAGCATTGCGAGTGATGTGTGTTATCAGATTGTTATTGAGATGCAACTTTTTCAGGTTAATCAGCCTGTTAAAGGAGCAGTTGATTTTAACAATCCTGTTAGCTTCCAGGTACATAATCTTGAGCTGATCCAATCCACTGAAAAGCTGATTAGGCAAATGAGATAGAGAGTTATGTCCTAAATTTAGCACGCTCAATTTGTTTAGCTGGTTGAAAGCTTCATCTTGTATGGCCCAAATCTGGTTCCTTCGCAGGTTAAGAGCTTGCAAGGCTTGTTGATGTTTGAAGGAATTCTTCCCTATGGCTTCTATGAAATTATTTTCCATAGACAACTTGGTGACATTGTGCAGTTTTCTCAAGGCTTGTGGCACGTAATGTATCTTATTGGATGCTAAGTTGAGAACTTCCAAAGATGGCAAGTAGGTGAACACAAACGGGTGGATTTCAAAAATGTTGCAGTGAGAAAGATCCAAAGACAGAAGGTTTGAGAGGCCTCGGAACGTGTGGGCATGAAGGTAGGTCAACCTATGGTTCCAACTAAGATTTAGCTCTTTTAAGCTGTTGAGTGCAATGAAAACACCAGGATATAAGAATGTCAGGTTGTTCTGGTTCAGCCACAGGATTTGAAGTGCAGGGACAACCTTGAAAGCATCAAAATGAAGTATCCGTATTTGGTTCTCTGCCAAGTTCAAAGAAACTGCAGATGGAGGTAGATCTGGTGGAAGGTCTTCAATGCCCATTTTTTCACAGTAAATGTCATGATCAGCAGAACACTGGCACAGGCTAGGACACGCGATATTCCTGAATTCGCTATTAATTTCAAGAACAGTGCATCCACTTAGAATCACTGAGATCAGGTAAATTCTCAGAGCTAAAATCCTGTCCGCAAGTGACCTAGATGATGGCAGCATAGCTGAGATTTGAAATGTGATCTTTGTTATCTAAAGGAACGTGAATGGATCATCATGAAGCCCTCACAACCGATCAGGTTTTTAGGCAGACTTAATCTTCTTAAATGTCACAGTGAATCTATCAAAGAGGTGTTAATGCAGCAAAGTGCTTGTGTCATCCTGCAAACTAATTCTAATGAACATCCCTTTGTTCGGAATTCTCTAGCATAGCATTTTCTTTTATTAGTTCATATCTTTGTTATGTAACAAAAATGTCCTTTTCTGTTAAATACATAAAATGTTCATTTATAACGTGTAGGAAATGTACAGGTCAATGAGAAATTTGCAGAAGCGAAAAATAACTTTAATTTATTTTTCCTTGCCTTATTAAAAGGAACCTGTAAAATTTGCCAAAACGTGTAACATTAGACCATGAATAAAAGGAAATACTCAAAGACTGGGACAAGCACATTCAGTTTTCTGGAATTTGACTTGGTTACTCTCTGTGTCTTATTACATAAATCAGTTGTGTCAACAAACACCCATATAAACCAGTGATCTATAACTTAGCAGCATGGCGTGGTTTACAAGTAATTTTAAATGACAATGGGATTACAAAATATGATTCATAACTTAGTTTTACATATAGTGAGTTTGCAATAGCTAATTATGGTATTCCACAGATTAGACCTGTCAAGTTACAATTAGATGATTGTGATGATTACTTTATGTACAAAATAAAATTTAATATTTCATACTAATCCAGGATTATATATGTTCTACAAAACCGTGAAAAGTAAAACTCCAAAAAATATTTATCAGTCATAAAATTCTCGCCTGCTGATTTCATTCATCTTCCCTCATAACAATACAGTTTGTTAAAAACTAAACAAAAAGGTAAAAAGCATAAAAATAAACAAACAAAAACAACACCCTTATTTGTAAAGTGGCCTTTAAGTTTAGGTGCTCTTTACATTACACATCATAGCCACATAAGCACATTGAGATTTGGGGCAGAGAGACTGAAAGAGTAGGGATGAGTGTTCTGATTCCTGTGATTCTCTTCTTTGCTCTTTTTTTGAGTTTTGCTTTTATTTTGGGTGGGGGAAGGGTTTTTTTAAGAGTAGTTTTCTTTATTTCATCAAGGGGTCATTCAAACTTATTTATGCACTAGAAAAACTCTGATCTCCTTCAGAGCACACAGATAATCAATGTTTTCTATGTGCCCTGTTTACATTTCAACCATTGTGGGAGCAGCAGTGTGTTGCAGAGCAGAAATGTCAGCATTTTCCAATCCTGCACTGCAGCTCATCCACAGCTTCATTCTTGTCTAAGTATCTAAAACTCAAAGATGAAAAACAAGCATGTTAGAGATCTGGTGACTAGCCCTACAGAACAGACTAGTGCATAGTCCACATGTGTTTATCTTCTGCTTCATTACAAACAGGAAATAGGAACTTTATTATAGAGAAAGGGCATAGAGTTTAACCATAGATTCACACTTATAAACACTGCCATCTACTGGTTGAAGGATATATCTCTACTTAATACGTTTGGTGTGAGTGATGCACAAAAATACACAAACAGTGTATTCCAACAGAGCATTTAACTGTTGCAGTGCATGGACAGTCCCATTGCAACTTTTCCACCAGCAAATACGTGCTTATTGAGCAGGAACAGCAACAATGAAGACTTGGCCAGACTGCACCACAGACAAGTGAACGTTCGGAATCTTTTATCATACATATATAGAAAAGATGAGCAGAAGCCCAGTGTCGCCCTGGCCAGTTCTATTCCCCAAGGCTCTGGTCTATGTTGGCTAGAGAGAAATATAACCCTCTTAAGGATTGCCTCATTTACCCAATTTCATTGCACATAGCCCCAAAAATGTTCATATGAGTTGAGGAAAGCAGCAGCTAGTGCAGAGGTAGTGAGGGATGTTTTATATGAGCACAAACAAATGACAAATAATGCAGTAGTAAATGTCTGACAAGGCATGGCAAGTATAAGTGAGAATGAAACCTAACATATGGTTGGATGCTCTTCATCACTATCACTAGTGCAGGTAAATCAGGAAGACTCTCTATATAAAAACATTTATTGTTAAAGAAAAATGGATGTACAGTGAGTTGGTTTATTCACTGCTGTCAGTACCACAGTTGCTGACAAGTTGGAACATATCTGTGCTCATAACTGATGTATCATAGGTAATTGTGACATTAGGATCTAGGCGTAGTATGTCACACCTCTCCTGTTGTCCTGATTATTAAAAGATGGGCCAGCTCTTGCCAAAATGACACACCAATTAAGTAACATATTAAAAAAACACACAACAGATTAAAGATAAGAAATGTAGGTTTCTTTAAATGAAAACAGAACTGTTCGAGTAGCTTAATCAAAACAACTTATATGAAGTTAAATTTAAAACAGAACTCAAGTTAAAAATCCAATAAAATGGAATATCCCATTTAAAGTGTTACTAAACCCACAACAGTAAAATCAGTCAGTATATGCAGTAAAGCATGCTTGTTATACTCACTGTGGAACCTAAAGGGTTAATCCTCTGCATTGTGTAAAAATGCTGTTTGATCCCTTCTTCTCTGCCCCTCCTCTTGTTGAAATGACCACCTGATACAGGCTGAATCCTTAGGCGCATACACATGCTCAGTTTGGTGTATATTGCTCCTCCTACAAGCTTTAACTAATGCTCTGCTGAAGTCACAAGACTGCTCTAACTGCTGATGAGAAAAAGTATTTAGCAGTTTATATTTTCTAAAATAATTTCATTTCCATGTTGTGCGTACTGTGGGAGACCAAATATAGTAAATGCAGGGTGTCACGTTCTCTAACGGTAGCTCTATAAGTCCACAGTTTGGGGTTACCAAGGGCGCGGGGTCTAAGCCCCAGTCTGCTTGTTAACCAGAGCCCCTGATGGTGGGGATGGACTTGGAGCAGGCTGAGACCAGGTCGCGGCCCCCAGGTATGCCCAGCTGTGGTAGAGGAGACCGCTAGTGTCACGTACTTTAGTAGTGAGCCGGACATGCAGAGGCAGAGCAGACCAGAGCAGGATGCAGATGGATCCGTGCGGCAGGTAGTGGAGTCAGGCAGGCCGGGTTTGGTGTCCGAGAAGGCAGAGCAGACCAGAGCAGCAGGCAGAAGGATAGTTGGGTCACAGGCCAGGTTCAGCAACAGGAGGTCAGAATGATCAGGAGCAGGCAGAAGAATATCCAGAGACATGCCAGGGGTCAAGGCAGGAGAAGGTCAACAGAGGTCAGGAGCAGGCTGGGTTCAGCAACAGGAAACAACTCAGAGTCAGGAATCACAGGCAAAGGAATAAGACCATACGGCAATTTGGATCCTGCAGTGGCCCGTTTAAATAGCCCTCCCGGCGCTGACAGGCGCTCCTGGGTCCCAGTGCCCACCTGGCACCGTCATTGATGACAGGCACGCCTGGGTCCTAGTGCCCGCCTGGTGAATAAAGGGGAGAGAACAATGTTCTTGGACAACTTGCCTAGTACCCGCCTGCCTGTATGCCTTGTCGGGATCCTGCACATGCGCAGATTCGTGCGCCGCAGTGATCTTCCCTGACACAGGGTCCTGGGTTTAGTAACACTTTAAAGATAAAACAACAAGCCTACATTTTTCTGAAATATTCACCTTAAATTCAGAGATTTTCTCCACATTACCGTTTTCTGAAACTGGATGTCCTGATTCAACCCACTTCCTCTGAGCCCATGTCATTGTGAACCCATCCCAGCCTGCAACTGGACTGTAAATAAAAAAGCAGCAGAGTGATGAGATCATCCCGTCTCTCTACTTTCTCTTCCTAGAAATACATGGCTGACCATCTTTTGAAAATGTGTTGAACCATGTGTTTAAACATACATGGGCCTTCAACTGTTGAAACAGAGGTAAGTATTATGGACTTTAGTTCTGCTTTAAGCATGAAGTATTGAAGCCAGAGGCTCAGCAGGACATTCAATTAGGATTTTCAGATGGAAAATGTAATTGTTTGTGTGTTCAACCGGTGGGTCTAATCTTTGCTGTCTCACAAAGCTACATCAGCTAATGAATCTTTAACATCCAGCAAATCTCGGTGTGTCAGATTCTTGCACTCCCGACACTTGCAGGATGCTATGTCAATACTGTGTCCTTGTAGAACTGTAGTAATGTAACAGCCAGTGGATGAACAGAGAGGCATCCCACACGCAACCCAATAATGTTGGATGTTTAAGATCCTTTAACTGTTGTGTCTCTGGGAAAGAGCAAAGATTGGAGGCAAAGGAACAAACCTGTTGCTGATGCTGGAACACACTTCTTATAAAACAAAGAAAGCCTAATGTAAATTAAAATAGCCAGTGCAAAGATGTTTCACACTATCACCAGTCAGATTCCAACTTGCCTTAAAAATTTGAATGTGACTTGTGCTGCAGGAAGCACAGAGGGGGGAATATAATAAAGCACTGACTTTGGAAGTTAACTTCCACTGATCCTGTATAAGGCCTGGTTCACACCTATTGCAATCTGCTGTGGTAGAAAAAAAAAGTCCCTCACCCTTACCAAAATTGCAGCGGCTGAAAATGCATAGATGTGATTGTGTCCCATAGG
Organism: Staurois parvus; assembly: GCF_062004578.1. Lineage (NCBI taxonomy): Eukaryota > Metazoa > Chordata > Amphibia > Anura > Ranidae > Staurois > Staurois parvus. The sequence continues at coordinate 6,169,265 of NW_028318841.1, forward strand.
AAACCATGTTAATTGGACTGTTGTGTGTTTCTGCAAAATGCACTAAAAAACACATAGGTATGAACCAGGCCTAAAGGTTGTGTGTGGATATTCTACTCCCAGAATGCCTCAGTTTTGTAGCAAAGCTGAATAAAACCACAAGTATGGACACAGTGGGGTAGGATTGGTGTCCCTAAATGGACTCCAAGAAAAAGGATTTATACTGACTACAAAAATCCTATTTTCTTTCTTATCCACTGAGAGACACAAGAATTCAGAAACTGTTGGGATGTCCAAAACCAGTTAAACTGAGATTTGGGCAACTGAAGACTGTCTGCAGCTCAAAGAGCCACCTGATGGACCTTATGTCCAACATCCACCTGGTAAAACATAAAAAATACAGAACTATGCAAAAGTTATAGGCAGGCTTGAAAAAAATGTTTAAAATTTAGGATGTTTTCAGAAATAGAAGTGTTAATTTTTTAGCAATTAACAAAAGGGAAAGTAAATTAACAAAGGAGAAATCCAAATGAAATCAAATATATATTTTAGAAAACAATGTTTGTACGGATAAAACAGATTTATACTCGCAAGCAGCATAAAAACTCAAGCATATCATTGTCCAAGTGTCCTGGTTGATCTGGTCTACCGAACAAGTCCCCTCCACAAGAATATCCTCAGAAATTGCTGATGTGTTTCGAGGGAGATCCCCTCTTCCTTAGAGCCAATCTTCAATGTTGCATGGTCTGCCCTTATAAAGATTATGGGTCACATCTGATGATACCCAGAGGATCCTCCCACTCAAAAGTGGGTGGGTGTGACAATACAAATATGACTCTGTTCATGGTACGCACAACATAACTATATGCATATCCATATTTCATAGCCAATCGGAAATAATAACAGTGATGAATTTAATAAATATAACTAGAATACAGTGGACATAATATGTGAGAGAACATACCACATCACATAGTGCAGGAAATCCTCTTGCGCTAACAAATGGTGAACAACTAATACAGCTGCCAACACTCTCCTACTAATACCTAGTGTAGTGTACAAACATGAATAAATATATATAGTGTGGCGCTCAAAATAAATAAATAATAATGTGTAATCAATTACTGATTAATATAATAAATATTCCATAAAAATAACAATAATACCTCAAGTGATCACACTCTAAAATATCAAAGTGTCTCAAATAAATAGGTGCATCAATAAATAACTCAAGTGTTCACACTCTAAAAATGTATCAAGTGACTAAAATAAATCACATGCTTGTAATTAATAAAAAGTCAATACCAACTTATTACAAAGTGTAAAAGTGCCAAATAATAGTGCCAAAGAATATATAAATGTCCGTTCCTTCAAACTCAATTTAAAGTAATGTTCTTCACGTGATAAATTAATTCATGCAATAAATGGTGATAATCGATAAGTGATTTGTGCCAAAAATCTTCTCCAAACAATAGCTGAAATGCCTCCTCACCTCCTCCCTGCGACCCCTAAGGGCCAACAGGCTTGTAGGATCAACCTGGATCCTAGAATCAAAGAAAGCCAACAACTTTTTCTTCCTTCTTTGTCTTTCCTGGTGGGCCTCCTATTTCCCTTATGCAGCCCAGGTGCCTTAAAGAACAATAGCTCACCAATCCAGTGAGCCAAAGAAGAAAACACCCTCTAAGTGTAGTATTAACGACTCCTTTTATTTCAAATATGCAAAGTAGCAGAACTCACATATCTCAGCAGTCCTCCCTCCTCACCGATGTGTGGGTACACTCAGTGTACCCACACATCGGTGAGGAGGGAGGACTGCTGAGATATGTGAGTTCTGCTACTTTGCATATTTGAAATAAAAGGAGTCGTTAATACTACACTTAGAGGGTGTTTTCTTCTTTGGCTCACTGGATTGGTGAGCTATTGTTCTTTAAGGCACCTGGGCTGCATAAGGGAAATAGGAGGCCCACCAGGAAAGACAAAGAAGGAAGAAAAAGTTGTTGGCTTTCTTTGATTCTAGGATCCAGGTTGATCCTACAAGCCTGTTGGCCCTTAGGGGTCGCAGGGAGGAGGTGAGGAGGCATTTCAGCTATTGTTTGGAGAAGATTTTTGGCACAAATCACTTATCGATTATCACCATTTATTGCATGAATTAATTTATCACGTGAAGAACATTACTTTAAATTGAGTTTGAAGGAACGGACATTTATATATTCTTTGGCACTATTATTTGGCACTTTTACACTTTGTAATAAGTTGGTATTGACTTTTTATTAATTACAAGCATGTGATTTATTTTAGTCACTTGATACATTTTTAGAGTGTGAACACTTGAGTTATTTATTGATGCACCTATTTATTTGAGACACTTTGATATTTTAGAGTGTGATCACTTGAGGTATTATTGTTATTTTTATGGAATATTTATTATATTAATCAGTAATTGATTACACATTATTATTTATTTATTTTGAGCGCCACACTATATATATTTATTCATGTTTATACCACATCACATCCTGCCATATGGATCATTGATCAAACTATGCCGCATGTGTGTGCTTGATGAATGTCCACAAGGCTTGGATGGAGCCAAGAGAAACAAAAGAGGAAAAAGAAGGCACTTTAAAAGGAAAAAAAAAAAAAAAATATATATATATATATATATATATATATGGGTGGCTATATATCCAAAATGGTGCAGAGCCCATCCTGGAATGCATGGTTTTTAAATAGTGCCCAAAAAAACGTGATATGAGCCTATTGAGAATCCCAAAACTCCGTGATACAAATACAATACAAATTCTATCCTGCAACTGATTAGTTGCTATATATATATATCATTTTTTTCACTTTCACCTATCTTTTACTATGTTCACTGTGAACATTTTGGGAGCATTTCCTATAGCAACTAATCAGTTGCAGGATAGAATTTGTGTTGTTGTATTTGTATCACTGAGTTTTGGGATCCTCATTAGGATCATATCACGGTTTTTTGGGCACTTTTTAAAAAGAAGTAATCTGTATATATTTACTTTGTTATTATGTGCTTTGTTCACCCATAGTCACCAATTTTTGTTTCTAGTGGTGTACCTAGATTACACCTTTTTACGTTTGGGTGGTATTCTATTATCTAGAATTTGGATGTTTTCATGTGCATTCTATTCAATTATTTATTGTGGTTTTGTGTATATTTTACACTGTGTGGGGTATAAATATCACAGGAGTGTATTTATCACCTAGAGATAGCGCAGCACCAATTAGTGTTCAATTTGTCATTTTCCATTGGGCATATAGTAAGGTGTTAGCAGCTTTTTAGTTTAATTTAATAGGGGACCCAGAAAGTGGGAGGACCATACAGATGAAACAGGATGGGATGGGAGAGTAGCAGGTGATCCCATCCTGTTCCATCTGTTCTTGTTTTCTAGTGTGTCTTCTGGGCTTCCCCAGCCCTTAGCGGGCTGCAAAGTTTTGCCAACATTGGAGTAATTGAAGATCTGTAGTCCATCACTGCCAGAGCATTTGTTTTCAGCGCAGGAGATTGTTCTTTTGGCTCAAATCAATATTTGATGTGAGCACCCTTTGCCTTCAAAATAGCACCAGTTCTTCAATTCTTCTAAGTATAGTTGCACACAGTTTTTGAAGGAACTCAGCAGGTAGGTTGTTCCAAACATCTTGGAGAACTAACCACAGTTCTTCAGTGGATGTGTGCTGCCACAAATCCTTCTGTCTCTTCATGTAATCCCAAACAGACTCAATGATGTTGATATCAGGCTCTTTGGGGGGCAAGCCATCACTTCCTGGATTCCTTGTTCTTCTTTACGCTGAAGATACACTATGTTGCCAAATGTATTGGGACAACCCTCCAAATCATTGGATTCAGATGTTTCAATCACTTCAGATAAAAAAATCAAGCTCCTAGGCATGAAAACTTGAATGGGTCACTCTCAGGAGCTCAGTGAATTCAAGCATGTTACTGTGATAGGTTGCCACCTGTGCAAATCTGTTAGTGGTATTATAACAAAGTGGAAGCAACTGGGAACAACAGCAACTCAGCCATGAAATGGTAAGCCAAGTAAAATGACAGCGCGGGGTCAGCGCATTCTGAAGAGCACAGTGCACAGAGGTCGCCAACTTTCTGCTGAGTCAATAGCTAAAGACCTCCAAACGTGGTGTGGCCTTCAGATTAGCACAACAACAGTGCGTAGAGAGCTTCATGAAATGGGTTTCCATGGCCGAGCAGCTGCATCCAAGCCTTATATCACCAAGTGTAATGCAAAGCGTCAGATGCAGTGGTTTAAAACACACCACCACTCTAGAGCAGTGGAGATGTTTTCTCTGGAGTGACGATTTGTGATTCTCTGTCTGGCAATCCAATGGACGTATCTGGGTTTTTCGGTTGCCAGAAGAACGGTACTGACTGCATTGTGCCAAGTGTAAAGTTTGGTGGAGGGGGAATTATGGTGTGGGGTTGTTTTTCAGGGGTTGGGTTTGGCCTCTTAGTTCCAGTGAAGGGAACTCTTAAGGCGTCAGCATACCAAGACATTTTGCACAGTTTCTTGCTCCCAACTTTGTGGGAATAGCTTCAGGATGGCCGCTTCCTGTTCCAACATGACTGTATACCAATGCACAAAGACATGTATGTGCGAGTTTAAGATGGAGGAACTTCACTGGCCTACAGAGTCCTGTCCTCAACCCAATAGAACACCTTTAAGATGAATTAGAGTGGAGACTGCAAGCCAGGCCTTCTCGTCCGACATTAGTGCCTGACCTCACAAATGCTCTTCTGGAAGAATGGTCAAACATTCCCATAGACACACTTCTAAACCTTGTGGACAGCCTTCCCAGAAGAGTTGAAGCTGTTAAAGCAGCAAAGGGTGGGTCAGCTCAATATTGAACCCTACGGACTAAGACTGAGATGCCATTAAAGTTCATGTGCGTGCAAAGGCAGGCATCCCAATACTTTTGCTTATATAATGTAGTTCTTAATGGCATAGGAACTGGGGTGCAGAAAAATAGCAGCAGGTGCTCTGGAGTAACATTTTTAAATATTTGGCTGTGGCAGGAGGCAGTTTGTTTGTGAAGGGCTTCTGTTCTCTTCTGTTCACTTACTTTCCATTTTGTTCATTGACAAAAAACTATTAACACTTCTATTTCTGAAAGCATCATTTACAGCATTTTTTTTACACCTGCCTAAAACGTTTGCATAGTACCGTATGTGAACAGAAGACATACAGTTGCTTGATGCCAAAAAGTGCTCATATATATATATATATATATATATATATATATATATATAGTAGCATGTGCTTTAACAGGAAAGAGTGAAACCCAATCTTTGACACCAAAAGCCTTGATGATGGTCTGTCTGGGTCATTAAGAATAGGTGAAAGGAGAAGGTGGTTCCCTCTTACAGGGACCTTCAAAAATGACAAACAGAGAGTCTTGCTAATGGAAACAGAACCTGAGAGATAGACAGACACACACACTGCACAATCTTAACCCAAGCAATGGCATATGATCTCCTTCTGATGAACTGGAGCCAGACAAAGGGGCAGAAGGATGATGTCCTGCTTGAGATGAGCTACCTTAAGACAAAAGGCAGTTTTGGGCCTCAACACCACTTTATCCTGTAAAGAACCATCTATAGTCTTACACAAGAATAAAGCTGCCAGCCCAGATATTTGCCTCACAGAGGTGATAGCAACAAGAAAGGCAAAATTAGGTGAGTTTGAAAAGGGAACTATCCCTGAACCAGCTCGAGCTGGACTTGCCCCCGTGTCCAGCATCACACTTCTTGTACCACAAGGCAAGTTAGCTCATACATGATCCTATTCGCTGTGTAGCAGGGGAAGGGCCAGGTGGTCTAAGGTGCCCTGGTCACTGTAGGCTGGCAGCAAAGACAAACCAAGAACAATTCCATGTGACACTTGCTACTTCAACGCTGAATGACAGGAGACTTCACCCAGCAAATGACATCAGTGCTCAGTCTTTCAGTGTTGACCCCTTTTCCAGTAAACTATCAGAAAGCAGTAATTGGTAATGGTGGCCATTGGTCCTAGCAACGTGGTAGCTTCCAGCACTTGACACACGATTTACTCACAAGGTGAGTCTATAGAGATAGCATCACACCTGGAGAGTGTTCTGCAGCTAACACAGTACACACTGGTCTGGGAAAGCACCACAATGCAGAGCCCAGAGACCTAAAGTCATGTTCCAAGCTAGCCCCAAACCTCTCAGCTGAACAGGGTCTGGGTATGGCATGCTAAAATCAGGCTTAGGAATGCCAATCTGCAGCTGCACAGACTGATCATCTCAGTAGCATTGTAGCAGAATTCTTGATTAAAGAAAAAAATAATATATAAAAAGAGTAGCTAACAAAAAGACTGGACATTTCTCCATAGAATATCCATTTATATAGAACATTATCAAAAAATGAGGCATGCTTTAAGTAGGAGAGGTTATACTGGGTTTCTAGCATTTTTTTTGGACATACTTTAATTCTGCTGTCATTCTCTGAATTCCTGTGTCCTGCAATGGACATGAAAGAAATCTAAATGTACATGTGGGCTTGTGAGCAATCTGACACCGAACACCTAGGGCTGTATCCAATAAAGTTGTTGTATAACTTGTATCCTGTGGGTAACATAAGCCCCAATATGCTGCACCCTGTATCCCTTATAGTAGTTCTAAAGTCCCCCTTCCCCAATGCTTACCTGAGCTCCAGCCCAAACTCGATAAAGCGCTGTGCCTGAGAGCAGCAGATTTCCCAGTTCTCTCCCTACTCATTTGCTCAGACACAGCCATTGGCCCCTGCTGCTATCAATTACAGCCAGTGAGGAGGGATCGGGGGCAGGGTGTGCAGCGTTCTGTGTGTCCTATAGACACACAGAGGCGGCTCGGGAGTGAGCATGCATGTGTACCCCCAGAGCTAGCAGCTTTCTCTGGGAGCACTCAGCAAGGGGGAGGAACCTGGGGCATCGGCAGGGAATCCGGAAGAGGAGGATTAGGGCTACTCTGCAAAACCATTGCACAGAGCAAGTAACTATGACTTTTTTTTATTTTTAAAACAAAAAATGTGGACCTTTGGTATCAATTTAATATACATAATTCTGCTCCACCTGCACCCAGGGCTGCCATTAGAAATCATGCACAGACTGCAAGCCAATTGTAAAAAGCTTAAGGAAAACATAAAGTAGTTAGGCTCTGTCAGTAAAAAAATTATTATACAAAAAACTCCAAGCTAGAATGATACAGAAATGTAAAGATCTGCCCAAGAAATTATCTTACTTAACAGAAGCAGTTTGCATGTATTCACTTTTCTGCTCTTTTAGTTCCTGACCTAAGCTCTTACAAACATTTTGGGCTGCTTATTGCCATCCCTGGTGCCACAGCCTCCTCTATTCTGCAGCAGCAGCAACAGCCCAGCTGGACTGTCCCCTCTCCCCTGTTTACACATTAGTGAGGTTGGTGCTTATACTAGCCAGCAAGATAGATGCCAATGGCACATGGCTCACAGCTCCTCCTAACTTTGTGTTGTGAGCGCTGTCTGGACATATCCACTTCTGGCCAGGTGTGGGGCATTCTGGGAGTTGCCGTCGGAGAGGGGCTACCCTGATATTGGAGGATGGACAACTCTGGTCTGCCCACCTAGGTATGCCATTGCCTCCTTGTTTGCTTACGTTTTTATGGGTTGTATTCAACATGGGCACCGAGAGACCACACAAATACTTATAAGTATAACATTTATTAAAAGTAGTGACAGATACAGATAAAGAAAATATTAGAAAATCTAACAAGAATACTTAACTATAGATGTTGTTTCCACCACGGAGTCCCATCTGCGTACACAGATCGCATGATGATAATTCATTCATTTATTAACTAATAGATATGAGCTCATTTAATATGGGTAAAAGAGTGCACTCATGAATCAACATAATAATGGCCATATGTTTTGTGTCTTGTGTAATATGTGTTCTGTGCTAACCATTCGTTTATTTCTAAGAAGGAAGTGTATTGATACCTCACTAAGACCTATTCTGTTTAGTTCCTAGATAATACTAAATTGCATCAATATATGGTTGATTGAACAGAATTAAAGAAGAAGATCACAGCCTGGACAATGTGCACCATTTTATTATTGTTTTTATGTTTCTGTGAAATATATGAAAGTAATAAAAGTTTTTGTTAGAGCCAATTGTAAACAGAGCAGCTAATAATATTGATGCTGCATGATGGCCATTTAAAAGTTATCTCTGGTTAAGTTGATTATGAAAAACACAATAGAGAAAAACTTAGTGTTTTATTAATAGTAATATTGTTTTCACATTTGAGATAGTTTACCTATGTTTTGTGTTTTGAAGAGTAAAGATTATCCAAACATTTACACTAAAAATATGGTTGCACATCTTTCTCTATGGTCCCTTCTTGTGAGTATTTAAGCTACATTATGGTAGCATTTAGTATAAATTGATTGCTTTGCTCAAATGTCACAACTCAGAATCTGTCACAACCATATAAGTAATAACATAAATGAGTCCAAATGTAGAAATTAATAGTCCAAGTGTTGTGAACCATATAGTAGATCACCACGTGTCTTCAATATATTTAGTGTTCCACCACCACAAAATGGTAGGACTCTTACCAGAACACGTGGACCCTTATAAAAGAGTCACAAACGCATGGGAATATATCCACCGAATCCCTCAGAATTGGAAGATGTTATATCATGGTACTGGATGGAAGTATCACCTTCAAATCCTCCCCATTCTTAATCTCACGATAATGCCTCTCAGTATGGCCATGCAAAAAAAAAAAAAGACAAAGGACGACAATCGCATAAAACCATAAAGCATGTTTATTCTCATAAAGTATTGCACTCACATTCAGGTGGGCAAATCAGCGCTGTGTACAGAGTATTCCCCTGTCCCAGAAACAGGTACATTTCCTGGTGTTAGAGAGCAGCGTGTAGACATCAGACGCACACGCTCCACCCGATGTGTTTCGTCACAATGTCGTCTGGGAAGTGGAAAATATGTGCGACCATCACTGCTGCTTTTTATAGCCAACCAGAGAGGGAATGAGCCCCCTTAGATCAATTATTGAAATAAAACATGGCCGCCGTGTCACCAGACCTTGATATGGATTTAAAATGTCCACCACTTGGCTAAACCAAGCCTCGGTCTGGATGTCACAATGGATATAATTCCACCAAGCCTCAGATCCTTTGAAAAAGTCATAATGACGAAATGCGTCAGACAGTGACATCAGACGTTACTGGAAGCTCTGTGGCAGCCATCTTGGATGAGGTCCGGATTGCTAATAGAAAAACAGTGAGCTAAAAGGCTGATTTTAATTCTGCATTCACTCGGCTATTGTGTAAGCCCCTTTAATAAAGATTTATGTAAACTTTAAGAAGGTTTTACACGATGCTCTTGTATTTCCATTCTGGGCACTTACATCGCCGATTTTGGAGTACTGGTAGCCAGAGCCTAGAGCTTGAACCCTGTCTGAATTAAGCTAGCAATACCCGTCAGTCGGTATATGGGGTGACAGGTGCCAGATGATTTATATCACTATTGATGTTTGACCACTTATTTATGTTTGGCATGGCACGGATTCACTGCATATGAAGAATAGCTGACCTTGTAGTGGCAGCAGGATCCTGGAATCCGAAAGGTTTTACGTAGCCTGCACTACCTGTCCATTCGGTAAGGTATATAGATTGACAGGTGTCACACGATTGATTGCACTGTATGAGCACTAGCTGAAGTGTGGCGTGGCACATTCTCACAGTATATGGAGGAGTTTGGAACACACAAGCTATTTTTCACACATTTTGGGTAAGGGTAGGAAATCGTATCACTGGATGTACATGTGACCACTATTTTTGATGTACACGCACCCAATATTATCTGCGTTTAAGGATAATGCTGAGTTTGTTTCGAGGTGCTAAGAGTGGAAGAGGACTTATTGAATTGATAGAACACTAAAAACTGGTTGAGTATAAGAAGACACTATTAGGGTGTATGGACTCATTTTGAAGGATTTTCAATATTCATATATATTGAACATTGGGGTATCTTGGAATTATTATTCATGATGACTGATATTGTCTGAATTTTTTTATACTACAGTTGTAGCTGGAAATATTTAGTCTCGTCTTCAGAGCTTGCAATCATGCATACATCTGTGATCACCGGGGCCACGCTGTGTACAAAGATTGGACTCTGGTGGAAACAGCATCTTTAGTTAAGTATTCTTGCTATATTCTCTAATATTTTCTTTATCTGTATATGTCATTACTTTTAATAAATGCTATACTTATACAGGTGAAACTCGAAAGATTAGAATATCGTACAAAAGTTCATTTATTTCAGTAATGCAACTTAAAAGGTGAAACTAATATACGAGATAGACTCATTACATGCAAAGCAAGATAGTTCAAGACATGATTTGTCATAATTGTGATGATTATGGCTTACAGCTCATGAAAACCCCAAATCCACAATTTCAGAAAATTAGATTACATGCAATCAATAAAACAAGGATTGTACATAGAACAATATCGGACCTCTGAAAAGTATAAGCATGCATATGTACTCAGTACTTGGATTGAGCCCCTTTTGCAGCAATTACTGCCTCAATGCAGCGTGGCATGGAAGCTGTCAGCCTGTGGCACTGCTGAGGTGTTATGGAAGACCAGGATGCTTCAATAGTGGCCTTCAGCTCTTCTGCATTGTTCGGTCTCATGTCTGTCATCTTTCTCTTGGCAATGCCTCATAGATTCTCTATGGGGTTCAGGTCAGGCGAGTTTGCTGGCCAATCAAGCACTGTAATCCCACGGTCATTGAACCAGGTTTTGGTGCTTTTTGCAGTGTAGGCAGGTGCCAAGTCCTGCTGGAAAATGAGGTCAGCATCCCCATAAAGCTCGTCTGTGGAAGGAAGCAGGAAGTGCTCCAAAATCTCCTGGTAGACGGCTGCGTTGATCCTGGACTTAATAAAGCACAGTGGACCAAGTCAGCCTGTGAGAGAGAGTTCACCTCAGGACAGGCTGGGAGGCTCTAACAGGTAAGGGCTTCTGGAGCCCTCCCACCCTTCCAGAAATTTAGAGAATTTCCAGGAAGAGGGGTGGAGGAAGGAAAAAGGCCCAGATTTACATTTCTGAGGGACCCTGGCCAGTTCCCTGACAGGAGGCTTGGCATGGTGTCCAGAACAACCCTCAAACGTGGCAGAGCCTGTGCAGCAGAGTTAGTGTCAGGTGGAAGATGGACTGAGAGGAAGGCTGGAGTGAGGAGCCTGGGAGAAGGCCTACCTGCAGGCAGTTGTTGGAAGGGAGGATCTCCTCTGTCCTATCATCTTCTTGGGAGGATGGTGTGTGAAGCAGGGAAGGAGCCAGCCCAGCATAAGACCTGAAGGCAGCCACCAACCCAGCAAGCAAACAGGGAAAGACAGAGTAAGTACTCCTGGGCTGAATAAGGGGAGTGGGCGGTCAGGTGCAATACCCAACTAGTCTTCATCTATGACAGTTTTTGGATGCTCCTAGAGGAGACAGCCTTTTGTCCACATTTTTGTACATAATGGCTCCAAGTTGTCTTCAAGTTTACAGTTTCCTTGGGCATCCCGTATACCCCTCAACCCCATCCGAATTATTAAACCCTTCAATAAAATCACAAAACCAAGCTCAAGGGCTGTTTACTGACTCCAGTGTGCAAAGTGTGGAAGAAAATGTGTGCTGCTTGGCTGTGCAGAGATTTAGGGGGACCCAAAACTCAGTGACTCCCTAATGGGCTAGTGCTACAGATGTATAGTAAAGCATTAAAGCTCCAATGTTCTTTACTTTTTTTTGGTTGAGTTAAAGATATATGTGGACGTTTGTGTGTTTTATACCAAGACTGTTCCTTTAGCCTGGGCCTGGCACTAAAACATTTCATGATCTTTCCTAGTTCCTGGCATCCTTCCAAAATGTAGAAAGCTCAATGTAGAATTTAAGCTGCAGGCATAGCCAATCTGTTTTCAATTAACTGTGCTAACAGCAGATGTACTTGGGGAGGAGATAAATGATTGATGTATGAGAAATACTGATTTCTATTATTGAATCACTTCTTACGGGGGAAGTAACTAATAAATATTTCTTCCCAAAAAAATCCCTGGGGCTTAGGACAATTCAGAGCAAAGATACCAACGTGGACAGACATGAACACTGTGTACTGTAAAGAGAATGCTAAAAATAGGTACACTTATAAATACATTGGGGGTTATTTACTAAAACTGCATGGTGCAAAATCTGATGCAGCTTTGCAGAGAAACCAATCAAACAATCTTAAACTAGAAACTGTTTGGCTACTATGCACAGCTGCACCAGATTTTGAATGCTTTAGTAAATCTCCCTCATCATCTCCAGATTTTATTTTTTGTTTAAAAGCCAGGGAATTCAAACAACTAAGCAAAAAAATGTCATAGTAACGTATAAAGATTTGGGGAAACTCCCATAACCTAACATACACACGAAATAGCCACTTAATCTCTAAATTTATACTTATAGTTAGCCACTTTACAACTGCGCTATAGCCAAATGACAACTACAGCGTGGTTGTCCAGTTCTGGGAGGGTGTCATATGACATCCTCCCAGAACACGCCCCCAGCGATCGCTGTATCCTACGGACACAGCTGATCACATGACTAGGTAAAAGTCCAATCACAGCAGCCTTTTGCCACGTGATCAGCTGTGTCCAATGACAAAGTAAATACAATTGCCAGTTAACGGCAGCACGTTCCTCACACTGCCACAGCGTGAAGAAAGTATTGGCGATAACCAGCAAATGTCACAGAGCAGATCTGCACTGCCCTGAGTATCAGTGCCACCCGTCAGTGCCACCTATCAGTGCTCATCAATGCCCACCAGTGCAGCCTTATCAACGCACATCAGTGAAGGAGAAAAACCACCTGTTTGCATGTTTGCAAAATGTTCAAACAAAAAAAGAGCAAAACATTTTAAAAAAAAGTTTTTCTTTGTTTCTGCTAGAAGTGCAAAAAATAAAAACCCCAGTGGCGATTAAATACCACTTAAAGCTCTATTCGTCTGGAAAAATATGATAAAAATTTCATATGGGTACAGTGTTGCATGACCATGCAATTGTCAAAGTGCAACAGCGCTGAAAGCTGAAAATTGGCCTGGGCAGGAAGGGGGTAAAAGTGCCCTGTAGGCTAGTGATCAGTAGGGTACCCAGACACCCCATGATAGCCATACAGATCCCACAATCTCATAAAAAGTAAATACACAACTAAACTCAGCTAAGCTTCAAGGCAAAACCTAACCAGAAACATAACAAGAAAGTAAGGGACAGAAAAAAAAAAGATAAACTTTTATTTCCAGATTTAACTCAAAGTATATCTAAACCCAAGAAGAAAAATGTTGTGGCTTTTGTTTCTACCAAATCTTTACCTGGTAAATCTGGTAAATCTGCTAGTAAGACACTTCGGGGTTTATTTACTAAAGCTGGAGAGTCCAAAATCAGACTCCCTTCTGCATAGAAACCAATCAGCTTCTAACCTCAGCTTGTTCAATGAAGCTTTGGCAATGAAACCTGGAAGCTGATTGGTTTCTATGCAGATTTTGGACTCTCCAGCTTTAGTAAATAAACCCCTTCCTGTCTTAGGGTGGCAACACTCACTTACTGTATCTATGATAGAGCAGCATTGACACAGCACTAGGGAACTCCTCCCTATCTCCATTACAATGGGGGCGGTGTTCTGCGGTCCACAGAGAACCAGGGCACAATGCTAACTGATAGCAGTCAGCAGAGGCAGAAAGACAGAAGTTATTAATTTACAATAAAATCATTATTCGCCCAAAAAAAAAAAAAGCATGGTAGTTACAACAGACAATGGGAAGAAACTAAAAAGTGTATGTAAACCATAACAAGCTTATTTAAAGTGCATGTGCACAAAGAGGTCCATGGTTGCATACACATGAATATACACTGTATACTGGTGTATACCCACAGCCATATTCACAGTAAAGCTGTTAGGATCCAAACATCCAGCTGCTGAATGCCGTCTTTAACCATGATGAAACCAGTGTTGTAAACAAGGAGGGTGTGCATTCTGGGTGGGACCCACAGAACAATTTAACAAGAATGTATTACTTTCCCAAAAGTGTTTGCAAATGTAAAATGCAGTCTTGATAACTCAACTGCATCAGATTTCTGAATTATAACTCATTAGTTGCTATACTGTATGTAAAACAATAAAGCTAGACAAATAGAACTTAAATGTAAGAAAACACACTTTACCAACAAGTTACAGAGGCTGTAAATAGCTTATATAGGCTGTGCCTAAAATCAGACCTTCAATCACTTGCCAATGCTGCACAGTAGATATACTGCAGCAGGGCAGCAGGTGCAGGTGTGAAAATGACAATGGCAGTGATGTAACATTCTTTTGCTTCTGCTGTGTGATGAGACACCTAGCTAACAGGTGGGAAGCCTCACTTTTGTCATTCACTGCATGCACTGCTAGTAATATGGAGTCATGTCAGAGCTTACTGAGCTTCAAGGAGGGCAATTTGTATTATGTGATGAGCTTAGCAAATCACAGATCACAATCAAAAGCAAGCAGTTTATAAATGGGAAACCCATTCATGACAGCTAAAGCTGTTGCTTATGCAGTGATTTTAACAGTCTAATGCCCTCTAGTATACATAGATTTTTTTTGTGTTTAGAGGCTTGATAAAAGCCTGGGTATGAGTTCGCGTTGGAGTGAGTCAGCAAGGTTACTTCAGGTTAGGCTGGTGGGCTCTGCAGATCAGTTCTCGGATACCTCCCCCTGCTCTAGAAACTTGGAGAAGATTCTACAAGCAGTGGGCAGGGGTGAGGAGAGGCTGATCTGTATACTTAGGGGAATCTGTCCCATCCCCATGCAGGAGGCCTAGCATGGTGGCTAGGTCAGCCCTTAAATATGGGAGAACCTGGCCAGCAGGGAAGTCGGGTGGAAGATGGAGTGAGGAAGTGCTGCTGGTTTGGAGCCTGGGAGGAGGCCCTGCCTACAGGCTGAAGCTGAACACAAGGACATCCATTGTCCCACAGTCTACCAGGGAACAACAGCCTGTCAGCAGGGAAGGAGCCAGCCTAGTAAGGCCTGAAAGCAGCTGCAAGTCATTAAGCTACAGGAACAAGGCAGAGTGAATAATTCTATACCCCCTGGGACAAAGAAGGGAGAGGGCGGTCAGGTGCAATACCAAACAAGTTATCAGTGGGACTGCATTCTTTGTGGGTCTCGGAATACATTGCCCTGGAATATTCTCAAGATAGCCAGGTGGATGAGGAGATTTTCAGCTGCGACCTAAGGAGGTTCATTTCAAAGACTCCTTGCAAAGACTGTGTGCTGATTTATCAGAATAGAAGTGCCACTCCTGAAGGAGTAGAGAGCCTATGCTCCATTTTGTGCTGTTGCTGGATTCTTGTAATTTTTCCAAAGTTTTTTGTTCTCCAAGTGATTCAGTGCATTGGGCATCCCATGTACCCCTAGACCCCATCCAAGAGTGGCCCTCAAGAGGGTAGCACTGCAACTGTATAAGCAATGAGTGTTATAAAAAAATCCCTGATCATCACCCCAGAGTAGTACAGTGTCATTAAGGTGAGCTATCCTGATGACAGGGTCAAAAAAATGTTAAAACAATTTTAAAAAGTAAAAAAAAAAAAAAGTTTTTTATATACATATACAATGGGGATCGAAAGTTTGGGCACCCCAGCTAAAAATTTGTATTAATGTGCATAAAGAAGCCAAGGAAAGATGGAAAAATCTCCAAAAGGCATCAAATTACAGATTAGACATTCTTATAATATGTCAACAAAAGTTAGATTTTATCTCCATCATTTACACTTTCAAAATAACAGAAAACAAAAAAATGGCGTCTGCAAAAGTTTGGGCACCCTGCAGAGTTAATATCTTGTACTGCCCCCTTTGGCAAGTATCACAGCTTGTAAACGCTTTTTGTAGCCAGCCAAGAGTCTTTCAATTCTTGTTTGAGGTATCTTTGCCCATTCTTCCTTACAAAAGTCTTCCAGTTCTTTGAGATTTCTGGGCTGTCTGTCACGCACTGCTCTTTTAAGGTCTATCCATAGATTTTCAATTATGTTGAGGTCAGGAGATTGTGAAGGCCATGGCAAAACCTTCAGTTTACGCCTCTTGATGTAATCCCCCGTGGATTTCGAGGTGTGTTTAGGATCATTATCCATTTGTAGAAGCCATCCTCTCTAACTTCAGCTTTTTCACAGATGGCATCAAGTTACCATCCAAAATTTGCTGAAATTTTATTGAATCCATTTTTCCTTCTACTCGTGAGATGTTCCCTGTGCCACTGGCTGCAACACAACCCCAAAGCATGATTGATCCAACCCCATACTTAACAGTTGGACAGAGGTTCTTTTCATTAAATTCTGTGCCCCTTCTTCTCCAAACGTACCTTTGCTCATTCCGGCCAAAAAGTTCAATTTTAACCTCATCGGTCCACAGAACTTGTTTCCAAAACGCATCAGGCTTATCTATATGTTCATTTGCAAAGTTCAAACGATGATTTTTGTGGTGAGGACGTAGAAGAGGTTTTCTTTTGATGACTCTTCCATGAAGACCTTATTTGTACAAGTATCTCTTTATAGTGGAATAGTGTACCACAACTCCAGTGTCTGCCAGATCTTTCTGGAGGGAGCGTGCAGCCAAACGTGGGTTTTGAATTGTTTTTCTCACAATCCTGCGAGCTGTTCTGACTCATATTTTTCTTGGTCTTCCAGATCTTGCTTTAACTTCCACTGTTCCTGATGACTGCCATTTCTTAATTACATTTCGAACAGAAGATACTGACATCTGAAAACGCTTTGCTATCTTCTTGTAGCCTTCTCCAGCTTTGTGAGCGTCAACTATTTTCAGTTTCAGTTTTCTAGACAGCTGCTTAGAAGAACCCATGGTGCTGATTGTTGGGGCAAGGTCAGATGAGTCTGGGCATTTAAAACCTTTGAGATTGACATAACCTGGTCTTCGCAGACGATGATTGAGAACAATCCATGACACTGGCAGGTCTCAGCTTTGCAAAGGGGGCAGTGCATGCTATAAATTCTGCAGGGTGCCCAAACTTTTGCAGACGCCATTTTTTTGTTTTCTGTTATTTTGAAAGTGTAAATGATGGAAATAAAATCTAACTTTTGTTGACATATTATAAGAATGTCTAATCTGTAATTTGATGCCTTTTGGAGATTTTTTCATCTTTCCTTGGCTTCTTTATGCACATTAATACAAATTGTTAGCTGGGGTGCCCAAACTTTCGATCCCCACTGTATATATATATTCTGACAGTATGAACGGCAAGGTGATCAAGGGACGCTATGTGTCACCTCGCATGCGATCATACTTGGGAGTTTAAGGTGAAATCCACTCAGGGTTTTCTGGGCCACTATGGCAGAGGTGGTTCCGGACCTGATTTTGTGGTCCAATGGTGACCACCAGCATGTGCTATAAATAAGGCAGGGCTGAAGCAAGGAGCTGCTCGTGGCCTGGGACTCAGAGAGCCATTCCTGAGAGAGCTGTGCATGAAAGTGTGTGTTTTTACAAACAAGAAAAAGGTTTGCTTATTGTTTTGTTTTTGGGTGACAGGGAGAAGCCCTTCACCAGTGAGAGAGGAAAAGTTCTATGTTTAGTTAGTGCCTGGATGGCAAGGGTTTATTTTTCTGTTTTGTTTGTTTTGATATTTTGCAAACCTTTTAATAAAACTGACAACCAGTCAGATTTTGAAGAAGCCTGCTGTGCGGTCTACCTTTTTCCCAGGGAAGGTGATCCCCCACCTGAGCTAACCCCACATATGGTGGCATTTAGCGGGCAACTTCCTGATCAAGAGCAAGATGGAGGATGTGATAAAAGCCTTACTGCAGGCCACTGCAACCCAGCAGGAAACCAATCGCCAGTTTGCAAAGGTGAATCGCCAGTTTGCGGAGGCTCAACAAACACAACAGGAGGTGAATCGCCAGTTGGCGGAGGCCCAACAAGCACAACAGGAAATGAATTGCTGGTTTGTGGAAGCCCAACAAGCAGACCGAGAACTCCTTCAGGAGGTGGCCCAACACCTATTGGAACTAAAGAAGGAGTCCGCAGATCCACTGCCAGTGGAACAGAAAATGGCGTGGGCCAGCTATTTTTTGCGAAAATTGACGCCTGCAGATGATGTGGAAGCCTACCTCACAACTTTTGAAAGGGTTGCTGTTTGGGAAGGATGGCAAAAAGAACAATGGGTGGGACTGCTTGCACAATTTTTGACAGGTGAACCCCAAAAAGCCTATTATGACCTGGAACCAGATGCTGCCCAGGATTATGAGAAGCTGAAGGCTGAGGTCCTTGCACGCCTGGGGGTCACCATTGCAGTCCGGGCTCAACGTATGCATCAGTGGCATTATAATACTGACAAACCACCCAGCTCCCATTTGTTTGACTTGATTCATCTCACCAGGAAGTGGCTCCAGCCAGAGATATTGTCAGCCCCTCAGGTTGTGGAGCGTGTAGTCATGGACCGGTATCTACATGTGCTCCCTGCCACTTTGAGGAAGTGGGTCGGCCATGGAGACCCTAAGTCAGCAAACGAGTTGGTGGACCTGGTGGAGAGATATACAGCCGCTGAGGACTTGTTGCATTCATCATGTCGCTAGGGGTGGAAAACTATCCAGAGGATCTGGTAAGACTGTTCCAGGGGTGAAAGACTCAGGGAAAAATTACAAGACAATTGTTTCACATGATGAGACTGTAGGCTCAGGACCTAGAGACTGGCTAAATAGGTCAAAAAGGTCCCTGAGGCCTTTTATAGGTCTGGGTGCAGAACATATAAAATGTTATCGTTGTCATGCGTTAGGTCATATTGCTGCAATGATGAACCTATGCAATGTGAAAATGCTTATTTAGAGAAAAGCATGTCTCTTTTTGCACAGGTGGTATGTACTGCAGCATATCAGAAACCCATGGAAAAGCAAATGTGTGTGATTGCAATTGATGAAAAGCCAGTAACTGCTCTGCTAGACGCTGGTAGTGTTGTGACCTTAGTCAAAGGTGATTTTGTAAACCCTGCAAGGTTGCACCCTAGTATTATTGGGGTTATTTGTATTCATGGTGATACACGTAATTACCAGACTGCTATGGTTGAGATTGATACTCCCTGGGCCCTGTGACACATTCAGTGGGAGTGGTGCCCTCACTGCTTCATGAAGCCATAGTGGGGAGAGATTTTCCCCATTTCTGGAGGTTATGGGACAAGGAGAGGAGTCAGGCGGACCGAGCTCCCCCTGCTGGGGAAACACCTGAACTCACTCCTGACCCCTTTGACTGCAAAGTGGAAGTGGAAACTGTTGGTGTGTCCAAGGAAGGAGTAGATCCTTTTCCTTTCTCTGTAATGGCTGGGGAGCAGAAGGAGTTGGATCCCAACCCAGACATTGAGGATACTGAACAAGAGATTATCTTTGGCTCTAATGAGAGTGGACAGAATGTGGTGCCTGACCTAGAAATTAGAAAAGAGGATTTTTGTACAGAACAACTGAAAGATTCCACACTTAATAGAGCCAGAGAAAACATTAAAATGATTGATGGGGAACCGGTTGAAAATAATGTAGGAGTGTCTTTTCCCTACATGGCTCTTAAAAATAACCTGCTGTATCAAGTAGTAAAGCAAGGGGAGGAGGTGGTAGAACAGTTAGTGGTCCCCAAACCCTTTTGCCGGATGTTACTAGCTTTAGCCCATGGGCATATAATGGGTGGACACTTGGGTGTAGAGAAAACTAAGGAGAGGATAACCCAGAGATTCTTTTGGCCAGGCTTACATGTAGATGTCAGAGTGTATTGTGAGTCATGCCCAGTATGTCAGTATTCTGCACCTTCGCCCCATTTTCACAGTCCACTGGTACTTTTACCCATAATTGAAGTACCTTTTGAAAGAGTGGGCATGGATCTAGTGGGTCCAGTAGTAAAATCTGTCCGGACCCATCAGCACATACTGGTGATACTGGACTATGCCACCCGGTATCCTGAAGCCATTCCCTTGTGTAATACTTCTGCTAAGACTATTGCCAGAGAGCTTGTCCGGGTGTTTAGTCATGTAGGTATTCCAAAAGATATTAACGGATCAGGGCACGCCCTTTATGTCCAGAGTCATGAAAGAATTATGCAAGTTGTTAAAAATCTCCCATCTCCGTACCTCGGTCTACCATCCCCAAACCGATGGGCTTGTGGAGAGATTTAACAAGACACTTAAGAAAATGTTAAAAAAAGGTGGTGTACAAAGATGGGAGAAATTGGGATTTTTTGTTACCGTACCTCATGTTTGCTATACGAGAAGTACCTCAGGCATCTACAGGGTATTCGCCTTTTGAACTACTGTATGGTAGACATCCCAGGGGGTTGCTAGATGTCGCAAAAGAAACCTGGGAGGGAGAGACCACGCCCTATGGAAGCATCATCCAGCATATTGCACAGATGCAGGATAGAATCGCAGCTGTCATGCCGCTTGTACAGGAACACATGGAGCGCAGCCCAGGAGGCCCAGAGAAGGGTTTATAACCGGGGTGCCAGGATCCATACATTCAACCCTGGGGATAGAGTGCTAGTGCTAGTTCCCACCGTGGAAAGTAAATTCCTCGCAAAGTGGCAAGGTCCCTTTTGAAATTAGGAAGAAAGTAGGTGAAGTAAACTATAAAGTTTACCAGCCAGGGAAAAGGAAACCCAAGCAAATATATCACATGAATCTCTTAAAACCTTGGAAGGACAGAGAGAGTTTATTAGCAGTACCAAGCCCCCAAAAGGACATGGTCCCCGTGGCCGCTCAGGTACCTATAACTGAAACCTTGTCCATAGCCCAACAGAATGACGTTAAGGAGTTTGTGAGAAAGAATTGAGATTTCTTCTCTCACCTACCTGGGCTGACCACAGTAATACAGCATGACATAGTTACCCAGCCAGGGGTCCGCGTAAATGTAAAGCCCTATAGAATACCCGAGGCCAGGCAGGAAGCAGTGGCAAATGAAATAAATGTTAAGTTGGGAGTGATCGAATAATCGCACAGTGAGTGGTCAAGTCCCATAGTGTTGGTCCCAAAGCCAGATGGAACAATTACATTTTGTAATGATTTCAGGAAATTGAAGAGTGTGTCTAAATTCGATGCGTACCCGATGCCTCATGAGCTCATTGACAGGTTGGGAATGGCTCGTTACATAACTACCTTAGATTTGACGAAAGGCTATTGGCAGATTCCTCTAACGGAATTTGCAAAAGAAAAGACGGCATTCTCTACCCCTGAGGGGTCCGTCCAATATAAGCAGATGCCGTTTGGTTTGCATGGTGCTCCTGCCTCATTCCAAAGAATGATGGTCAAAACGTTAAGACCACATCGCCAACACGCAGCTGCCTATTTGGATGAAGTCGTCATCCACAGTCCAGACTGAGTCTCATTTGCCCGCTTGCAATCGGAAGTAAATTAGGAAAGCAGGTCTTACTGCCAACCCCAAAAAGTGCACCATAGGCTTGGAGGAGGCCAAATATCTTGGCTACATTATTGGTAGAGGTCTCATTAGGCCTCAGATAAATAAAATTGAGGCAATGCAAAAGTGGCCCCAACCTGTAAATAAATAGCAAGTCCGGGCATTTCTTGGGATCACAGGATACTACAGGCGGTTTATTCCCAATATTGCCACCATTGCAGCCCCACTGACAGATCTGACAAAAGGTAGGGGGTCGGTCATGGTTGAGTGGAATCCTGAGGAGGAGACAGCATTTCAAAGGTTTAAACAAGCTCTCTGTGCCCAACCTGTGCTTGTGACCCCAGATTTCACAACAGACTTTGTGGTACAGACTAATGCCTTCCTAAGTAGAAAGCTTAACAAACATGAGAGAAATTATGCAATTGTTGAAATGGAATGTTTGGCCATCAAATGGGCCTTGGAGGCCCTGAAATATTACCTGCTGGGAAGACAATTCAAATTTGTTACTGATCATGCCCAGCTCAAGTGGATGTGCGATAACAAGGAGAAGAATAGGAAGTGACAAAGTGGTTTCTTGCACTACAAGCATTCAAATTCACAGTGGAGCACAGAGTGGGGAAACTGCAGAATAATGTAGATGCCCTTTCCCGCATCCATTGCCTGGTTGGGACAGTTGCTCAGCCGCAGTGGCTTGAGCAGAGGGGGGGAGATATGTGACAGTATTAACGGCGAGGTGATCGAGGGACGCTATGTGTCACCTCGCATGCGATCATACTTGGGAGTTTAAGGTGAAAGCCACTTCGGGTTTTCTGGGCCACTATGGCAGAGGTGGTTCCGGACCTGATTGTGTGGTCCAATGGTGACCACCAGCAGGTGCTATAAATAAGGCAGGGCTGGAGCAAAGAGTTGCTTGTGGCCTGGGACTCAGAGAGTCATTCCTGAGAGAGCTGTGCATGAAAGTGTGTGTTTTTACAAACAAGAAAAAGGTTTGCTTATGGTTTTGTTTTTGGGTGACAGGGAGAAGCCCTTCACCAGTGAGAGAGGAAAAGTTCTATGTTTAGTTAGTGCCTGGATGGCAAGGGTTTATTTTTCTGTTTTGTTTGTTTTGATATTTTGCAAACCTTTTAATAAAACTGACAACCAGTCAGATCTTGAAGAAAGCCTGCTGTGCGGTCTACCTTTTTCCCAAGGAAGGTGATCCCCCACCTGAGCTAACCCCAATATATATATATATATATATACACACACACATATACATATATACACATACATACACATATATATATATATATATATATATATATACACATACATACACACACACTGCATATGTAAGCCATGTATCGGGGTGGGCTCCCCAGGATACAGTGAAGTCACGAACAAGGAAGGCAACCCCAACACCAGGTTTTGCCACAACAGAATTTTACTTAGATGTGACAAATAAACACAACCAAAAATGCTGAGAACATACAATAGATTTACATACACCCAGCCCAAAGGCTGAGACTGTGCCTTCTGATGGATGACGGTAGAAAGCGAAGTAATTTACCTACTGGCGGGCACAACTAAGCTGCCACACCTTACCTGTTATTACCCTAAAAGAGCAAGAATCAGTGTATGGGTGTATGGTATGGGCTAGCCTGCGGTGTAGCACAACAGCTTCCAATCTTACACAAATCTACAGTATTCCCCCTCCCATAACTGGTCCTGTAGCACGTGCCTGAGTATTCCTTCTGAGCAAAAACGCCAGTCTGGCTTGAGTTTGTGGGATTTTATCAGCTCTCCAATGTGAAATGTCACTTTAAGTTGTGGAGTCCTTCCAATGATCAGTAACAACACTTGTTGCCTGACACAAACAGAGACCCTAACTATAGACCTGTCTCAGTCTCTGGAGGCGTCAACACTGAAATGAGGTGCGTGCACGATCTTACAGACCCGGATCTGCCTTGCATCCACTGGTGACTCAGAACAGATGTCTCTCCAACAAGCATGCGATCTCATCAGCCTTCCTGGCAGCGATCTTCCTTTCTCTGAACAGGATCAGCCTCTTGAACACCATCAGCTTCAATAGCTGCAGTTCTCACACCTGGATGACAACGGATTCTCTGCTCATATGGCTCTTTTCCTTCACCATCATCAAAACATGGCTGCAGTCTCTCTTCCTGTTCACTGAGCTCCCAAGTGTAAAACCCCACCCCTTCCTGAATATAGAAATATCTATGCAGTCTGAGGCTGTGTTACAACAACAGTGACATCTTGTGGCTAAATCGCAGAATGTCAGTAAAACATTTCAAAACATTTAATTCACAATGAGAGTTGTTTCCCCATCTCTCTCTCACACACACACACCATAGTTTGTAGAGGCTTTCATACAAACCAAGATACACTTATTGGGATTTTTTGTGTTTTACCAAAGACATGTAGCAGAATACATTTTGGCCTAAATTGATGAAGAACTTTGATTTCATTTTTATTTGATGTTTTATAACAGGAAGTATAAAACACAGTTTTGTGTGGTTTTTGTTCAAAATTTGGTCTGTTTTCATTATATATATATATATATATAAAAATAAAAACCCAGTGATCAAATACCACCAAAAGAAAGCCCTATTTGTGTGAAATGGCAAATTTCATTTGGGTACAGTGTTGCATGACCGAGCAATTGCCAGTTAATTAAACGCAGTGCCGAATAGCAAAATAGCCTGGTCATGAAAAGAGTAAAACCTTCCAGAATTCAAGTGATAAATTGACACCAAGTTCTGGTTTAAGAAAGAAAAAAAAAAAAATCTACTCAAGAATGTATGCTCAACTCAGAATAGTATCGATTGTTCTCAGCCTCCTACAAATCTCCAAATTCCTTTTTTTTTTTTTTGTTTGGTGCTGTGATTTGACTTCCTGTTAGAAAGTGGCTATGTTCATTCTCCATAGTCCTACTGTAAGAACATAGCCACCCTCTCGATCACTCCCAAACTGGACCAGGACCTATGAACTATGCGATTTGTAGTGTGCATACAGCATACAATGTGCACTGCTCATTCCAAACGGAAATGAGAGGGAAAAGGAGAGATTCAGGAACTCACGGAGGACGTTATAAGGAGGTAGATGAACACAGTAACAATAGATTACTGCTGGACCACTAAGCAATGGATGTGTATTGATTCTTTTTGGAGAATAAGGATATAGTTTGTCACTTTAAGGTCCTCTCTCCTGCAACCATGCACAATTGCAGATTTCCTCTTTTTATCTTGTTTTTATCTCCTTTATGTTCTATCAGCAATTCTCACCTTGGTGAGAATGATATAGTTGGTTCCAGCACAAGCACAGAAACATCTAGAGTCTTTGTCAGTAATATGGAAAAGCTCCTGCAACATCTCTAGTGAATTGCCTCAATTTGCAATCATGTAGATATCCCAGAAGGCAGTTTATATGATTTCATGCATGCACAGAGATGCCATGGGAGCAGCACACATTACTGGCAAAGAACCAAGCCAGTTGTGCCCATGCATGGTAAATTCAACACATTCACAGACATGCTGTGGGTCTCTGTCGGGTCCCATAGGTATGCGTATAATCTCGATTCAAGATGTCAGCACTGGAGGAGTGTGCATTAGGTAGAAATTTGCCTGCAAGCAAGACAACGCTGGCCTCTATGAACTAGTGAGTTGTTTCAGGGTTTTTTTACATCAGCAAGTGTTAAGTATTTCAAACTTTATTTTTGATAGGTAGAGTGGAGTTCCTCTTAAAAGTGGTTGTAAAGGCCCAAGGTTTTTTACCTTCATGCATTCTATACATGAAAGTAAAAAATCTATGTGCAGCAACATGCTCAGCTCCCCCTAAAAAAACTTACCTGAGCCCCATCCCGATCCAGCCAGTACAAGTGCCTCAGCTCTCCCGGGTTTTTTCCCATTGGCTCCCACTACTGTCAACCACAGCCAGTGAAGCAATGAGGAGAAAGCGAGGAGGGGCTGTGGGGGCACTTGGCAGGAGGAAGGGGCCTGGAAAGTCAGCAGAAGACCAAAGAACAGGAGAATCGGGGCTGCCCTGTGCAAAACCCTGGCACAGAGCAGGTAAGTCTAAAAAAAGTTTGTTATCATTGTGATATTAAAGGCTTTTTTTATTATTATAACACACCTCAATAGCACCACCTGCTGATGAAATGGGAAGCTTTGGGTTTAACAGTCAAACTGCAACTCATGACATAGTAAACCTCGCATTTGTGGATATCTGTAGCAATTGACTACACACATTAAGACCCAAATTCACCAAAAATTATTTTCAGCAGGCATCAGTGGGTCAAATAACTCATTGAAATCTTCTATATCTCAGGGACTCAAATGGAAGGTTCAACATTAGTTTGGCAATCAAGCTATGTCAGTTATAATCCTCTGAGGAAAAGCATACAATTTTATATATTTTACACCAATATGATCCCATGGATATAGTGCAGCACCATCATCTACTTGTATTGGTCAGGGTAATTGGGTGCAGCTGGGATGTCCTGCCACAGCAGGACATGACAAATGTAAGAAATGAAAGTGCTTGTAAAGGCTGAAGGTTTTGTTATTTTTTTGCATAAAAAGGTAAAAAAAACCTTCTACATGTTGCTCCCCTTACAGCCCCCTCCCCAATACTCATCTGAGCCCCCTCTCATCCCAGCAATATGCACAGAAGCCTCAGCTGTCCCAAGTCTCTCTCCCCATTGGCTGAGACAGCAGTGGGAGCCAGCTCTAGGTATCTTATACACGGATTCCTTTAATATTTTTAAGCAGAGTATAGCATCAAGTCAATTAAACTCCTGGGATATTGATCTGGTCAGTTAAGTAACAGAGGAGGTTGTTAATTTCATTAGCACCAAAGCAGCTGAAATTAACAAACAGGTGCACTATATGGGAAACAATGAGACAACCCCCAAACAGGAATGGCTTTACAGGTGGAGGCCACTGACTTTTTTCCCTACTCATCTTTTCTGACTGTTTTTCACTAATTTTGCATTTGGCTAGGGTCACTGTCACTGCTGGTAGCAAGAGGTGATACCTAGACCCTACAGAGGTTGCACAGGCAGTCCAACGCCTCCAGGATGGCACATCAACACGTGCCATTGCCAGAAGGTTTGCGGTCTCTCTCAGCAGTCTCAAGAGCATGGAGGGGATTTCAGGAGACAGGCAGTTACTCTAGGGAGAGCTGGACAAGGTTATAGAAGGTCCTTAAACCATCAGCAAGACCAATATCTGCTCCTTTGTGCAAGGAGGAACAGGACAAGCACTGCCAAAGCTCTACAAAATGACCTCAAGCAGGCCACTGGTGTGAATGTCTCTGACCAGACAATCAAAAATGGGCTCTCAAGCCACCCTCATGAAGTCTAACATCCTCTAGTGGGCCCTGTTCTCACTGGCCGGCACCATAGAGCTCGATTGGCATTTGCCATTGAACACCAGAATTGGCAGGTTCACCACTGGTGCCCTGTGCTTTTCACAGATGAGAGCAGGTTTACCCTGAGCACGTGAGAGACGTGAAAGGTACTGGAGAAGCTGTAGAGAACATTACGCTTCCTGTAACATCATTCAGCATGACCATTTCGGTGGTGGATCAGTGATGGTCTGGGGAGGCATATCCATGCAGGGATGCGCAGACCTCTACAGGATAGACCAGGGGTAGGCAACCTGCGGCGGCTCTCTAGCTGTTGTGGAACTACATTTCCCATGAGGCATTGTAACATTACAAAACTGACAGATACAGCTATGACTTGCAGAGGCATGATGGAACTTGTAGTCCTGCAACAGCTGAAGAGCCGCAGGTTGCCTACCCCTGGGATAGACAATGGCACCCTGACTGCCATTTGGTATAGGGATGAAATCCTTGGACCCATTGTCAGACCCTACGCTGGTGCAGTGGGTTCTGGGTTCCTCCTGGTGCACGGAAATGCCTGGCCTCATGTGGCGAGAGTATGCAGGAAGTTCCTGGAGGATGAAGGAATTGATACCAATGAATGGCCTCCACGCTTGCCTAAGCTAATGACCTAAAACCAATATAACACCTCTGGGATATGATGTTTTGGTCCATCCGATGCCACCAGGTTGCACCTCAGACTATCCAGGAGCTCAGTGATGCCCTGGTCCAGATCTGGAAGTAAATACTGCAGGACACCATCTATCTCATTAGGAGCATGCGCCGACGTTGTCAGGCATTTATTTTTTTATTTATTTCAGGTACTTATACAGCGCCATCAATATACACAGTGCTTTACATATACAGTGGGGATCGAAAGTTTGGGCACCCCAGCTAAAAATTTGTATTAATGTGCATAAAGAAGCCAAGGAAAGATGGAAAAATCTCCAAAAGGCATCAAATTACAGATTAGACATTCTTATAATATGTCAACAAAAGTTAAATTTTATTTCCATCATTTACACTTTCAAAATAACAGAAAACAAAAACATGGCGTCTGCAAACGTTTGGGCACCCTGCAGAATTTATAGCATGCACTGCCCCCTTTGCAAAGCTGAGACCTGCCAGTGTCATGGATTGTTCTCAATCATCGTCTGGGAAGACCAGGTGATGTCAAGCTCAAAGGTTTTAAATGCCCAGACTCATCTGAACTTGCCCCAACAATCAGCACCATGGGTTCTTCTAAGCAGTGGTCTAGAAAACTGAAAATAATTGACGCTCACAAAGCTGGAGAAGGCTACAAGAAGATAGCAAAGCGTTTTCAGATGTCAATATCCTCTGTTCGGAATGTAATTAAGAAATGGCAGTCATCAGGAACAGTGAAAGTTAAAGCAAGATCTGGAAGACCAAGAAAAATATCAGACAGAACAGCTCGCAGGATTGTGAGAAAAACAATTCAAAACCCACGTTTGACTGCACGATCCCTCCAGAAAGATCTGGCAGACACTGGAGTTGTGGTACACTATTCCACTATAAAGAGATACTTGTACAAATATGGTCTTCATGGAAGAGTCATCAGAAGAAAACCTCTTCTACGTCCTCACCACAAAAATCATCGTTTGAACTTTGCAAATCAACATATAGACAAGCCTGATGCATTTTGGAAACAAGTTCTGTGGACCGATGAGGTTAAAATTGAACTTTTTGGCCGGAATGAGCAAAGGTACGTTTGGAGAAGGGGCACAGAATTTAATGAAAAGAACCTTTGTCCAACTGTTAAGCATGGGGTTGGATCAATCATGCTTTGGGGTTGTGTTGCAGCCAGTAGCACAGGGAACATCTCATGAGTAGAAGGAAAAATGTATTCAATAAAATTTCAGCAAATTTTGGATGGTAACTTGATGCCATCTGTGAAAAAGCTGAAGTTAAAGAGAGGATGGCTTCTACAAATGGATAATGATCCTAAACACACCTCGAAATCCATGGGGGGATTACATCAAGAGGCGTAAACTGAAGGTTTTGCCATGGCCTTCACAATCTCCTGACCTCAACATAATTGAAAATCTATGGATAGACCTTAAAAGAGCAGTGCGGGACAGACAGCCCAGAAATCTCAAAGAACTGGAAGACTTTTGTAAGGAAGAATGGGCAAAGATACCTCAAACAAGAATTGAAAGACTCTTGGCTGGCTACAAAAAGCGTTTACAAGCTGTGATACTTGCCAAAGGGGGCAGTACAAGATATTAACTCTGCAGGGTGCCCAAACTTTTGCAGACGCCATTTTTTTCGTTTTCTGTTATTTTGAAAGTGTAAATGATGGAAATAAAGCCTAACTTTTGTTGACATATTATAAGAATGTCTAATCTGTAATTTGATGCCTTTTGGAGATTTTCCATCTTTCCTTGGTTTCTTTATGCACATTAATACAAATTTTTAGCTGGGGTGCCCAAACTTTCGATCCCCACTGTATATTGTACATTCACATCAGTCCCTAACACTCAAGGGGTGTACAATCTAAGGTCCCTAACTCACATTTATACATACACATACTAGGGACAATTTAGACAGGATCCAATTAACCTGCAAGCATGTCTTTGGAGCGTGGGAGGAAACCGGAGTACCCAGAGGAAACCCACGCAGGCACAGGGAGAACATGCAAACTCCAGGCAGGAGGTGCCATGGCTGGGATTCAAACCAATGACCCTAGTACTGCCAAGCAGGAAGTGCTAACCATTTAGCCACTGTGCTGCTCGGCATGCATACAAGTACGTGGGGGCCATACAAACTACTAATTTTGTGTTGCTGCAATGAAATTTCAGCAAAATAGACTAGCCTGCTGCATCATTTTTCACTTTGATTTTTGGGATGTCTTTGAATTCAGTCCTCTGTAGGTTGATCATTTTAATTTCCATCAACAATGGGGCATCCCTACATTCCTAACACATTTCCCAGTCCACATCTGTACAGATATCAACCATAACAGTTTTCAAGGTGTTCCTTTAATTTTTTTTTAGATGTAGATGCATAGAGTGGGGCTTGGGAGTGAGCATGCACCAGCGGCCCCATAGCAAACGGCTCGCTAATGGGTCATGGGGGAGGAGCCAGAAGCACCAGCAGGATGGGTGCTGCTCTGTGCAAAACCACTGCACAGAGAAGGCAAGAGTGACATGTTTTTAATTTCTAAATTTAAAAAAATAAAATGAAGCTTTAATATAAAAAAACTTAAAATGAAGCCCTCCAGTGGTGTGCTGTCACTGCACCAGAGGCTTCTATCGTCATTCTGTCTTCCTTCCGGGTTTGCGAGCTTCGGTCGTCTGACTGGCCGAGCTGCCATGACATCTTGACCGTGTATGCACACGGGAGTCCCTGGCCACAGCACAGTGCTCTAAAGAAATGGCACGGCTATGCCATTCCTTCAGAGCACCGGCTCTCAAAAGGAGTGAAGATCTCCTAAACGGTGAACGTTTAGCGGTTATAATGAAGCTTACCTGTAGGTAAAAGTATGGGGGAAAAAAAGTTTCCTACCACATTAAGATGTACAGTATGTCAGCCTACTTTTTCAATGTGTAAAAATTTACTAATCTCCCCTTGTTCTGTTGTCAGCCATAAAATTGTGGATGTTCTTACTCTGACAAAGGATGAATCTACATAACTGCGACTGCAGAAAAACATTTTTTGGCAATTGATACAGAAGTACCTGAATGTTCATAGCTTGGCTACAGGTTTACTTTGAAGTAAACATGGCAACAAGAACCTGGAATGTGTACCTTTTCAAATCAGCTCAAATTTATCAAATTTCCAAAGTGAAAGCAAAATGTGTGATAACTGGACTCAAAATAAATCATTTAAAAATGGTCAAAAAAAGATCTGTGTCTCAATTTGATACCAATAACCAAGTCAGGGGACATGCTGAAACAGTTTCTTTATTTGAGTTCTGCTTTGCCATCATATCATTTTTCAACAGCATAAAATAGCAGCATGATCGTAAAAATCTAGCAAACAGGTTGCCAAAGCTATATAAATATACGTAAATATAGATGTTAAAGTAACTTAATTCTTTGGCCCTTTTTTTTTTTCTCAGATGCAAATACATACTGCTATGCAGTGTATGGTCCTCGGCAGGAATGAAACCAGCAATTCCAGATAAAACAGGTCAGTTTGAGAGTACATAGAATTTTTAAATAAAAATTGTTACAAAAAAAATAAATGTTCATGCAGGCCTTATACAAAAAAGGAAAAAAAAAACTATGGTAATGTATGAGGTTTGAACCTAGATACACACAAAAATGCATTCATTTTAAACAAACTAACACATTCACAAAATAAAAACCAGGAATGATATAAGCAAACAGAAAAACCAAGCAGAAAAGGAAAGATGTCCTATGTTTTGGTTAGAAGTAGAATGGCCTTTAAAATATTGGTTATTTCCATAATGTTTCACAAATGACTATGTATCTCGCACACACACTCAATGAAAGCAGCCACTCTATGGGCTGTGCTAGTAATTAATCTATTGCGCAGGATTCTCTCTTTTTTTTTTACATGACTCATACCAATGAAAGACAATTGGCTGCTATAAGACAGACTGTTAGCCTTGTCCACAAAATAGCTCTACCAAGAAAGTATGCAGATGTTTTAGCAGCCCAGTAGGCCTTGTTATGCCCATTACAGTTGCTAAGATGTATATTGTGCAGTCTGTTTTGATTAGACAAAATAGTATAATTTATTTTTTGTAACAACTGTCAAATTAACAGCAAATTTCCAGAATACATGCACAGGTAAAGGAAATGTAACACCCTAATCTGTGTAAATGTGTGGAAACACGGTGTTAGCTTTAAGATTAAGTTATCGGTTTTCTCCCTGGCTCCTATGCTTGTTATCTTGCTAACCTAGAACAAGCATGAAGGTTAGGACCCCTGACATTAAAGGTGGTTTACGTGTTCCCAGTAATAGACTCAAACTACGAGCCAGAGAACAATTAAGACAACCAGGCAAGCATCATTTCCAGAGGTACATAAGCATTGGGACCCTCTATGTTTCCTTTAAGTGACAAGATTCATAAAGCAGTTGTAGAAACTGTGGGTGCATAATGTACTTCACTGTACTGTAAGATTAAGACTATTGTACAATTAAACATATTACAATTCACAGCATCCAATCAACCATTGGTTTGCTACACTAATGATTCAGGCCAATGAACACTAACATCATATTTGGTCATTGTACATTGCTGTACTGCACAATTGTATTCAACTGCCAGGGGAAAGCCACCTTGTGTAAACAAAAATTCACTTAAATCATAGTTTACAAAGGGCTATGTTCTCACCCTGTGTGATGGTGCTGATGCTTTGTGATTGGCCCAGCACTGTTACATGGAGTGAGCCACATGCTCCCCCATATCCACAAGTACCAACATTTTCTTTGTTTCCAGCAGCTGAACAGAGAAGTGAAAAGAAAGAAACAGGCCATTATGTATTGTGGAGGGGCTAGAGCAATTTGTTGTTTTGCCCTGCATGGACAAAAAAAACAACTTTTCTTTAAGGAGAAACAAATTTTATGGCCCAAAGTAGCCAGTCAAATTTTTATCAAGATTCTCCCATGCAGCAATAAGAGAAATAATATTAAATCTAACTGAGTAAGCAAGACTACTTTTCTTTCAGACATGTTGAAGCCTTGCAGGAGAAAAAGGCAACAAGGTATTTATTGCACCTTTGTCATGACAGACCCTCAAATATATTGCTTGGAATTTAAGCGGAAGATCAAATAAAAGAGCAAATAAAAAGGTCAGAAGTGGTCCAAGCGTGAATGCATTTTGGTATGATCTTGAAGGTTCAGCTGGGAAAGAGAGCACTTGTGGCATACAGCGCTTCTTCCTGAGAATTGGGAGGTTTCTAATGTTGCAAAGCAAACCTGAAAGTCTTGCCACCATCAAAAAAGTTCTTATGTTGGCAGTACGGAA
This sequence comes from Staurois parvus, assembly GCF_062004578.1. Taxonomy (NCBI): domain Eukaryota; kingdom Metazoa; phylum Chordata; class Amphibia; order Anura; family Ranidae; genus Staurois; species Staurois parvus. Next base: position 6,202,089 of record NW_028318841.1, read on the forward strand.
AGGCCTCGGACTGCCAGGTCTTGCAAGCCATACACCCTGTGAGTCTCACACTTCACAGCTGAAAACAAGGACAGTTACACCTTCTTCATCCCTCGGCCCATCAAACAAGCAAACACAGTCATAACCATCTTGGGCTTCACTTCCACAAGGTCTTCAGGAAGGGCGTACACTCTTGCTCCAATTTTTCTGGCCATGGATACAGCATATCTAGAGCAAGAATGAAAATATATATTAGAACTAAAAAACAAAACAAACAAAAACCAAAAAACAACAAGTGCTTTGCCCCAGGCCAAGTGGCCAACCTCCTATGTTCACAGTACAACAGGCCACTCAGCACAGGAACTAGAAGGAAGTGGAGATCACTGCAATAGAGGTGTCTACTTCCAGAGGCATTGTCCAGGTATAACATGTACATAGTGACATTGGTCCAAGCTGGACTAATATAACTATGTAAAAATATACTGTGCCTGGAATTCATCTATAATGCATTCTTTTCATCAATGTAAAAAATGCCCAAGTACCTCTCTGTGCCCCCTCCTCAAACACATACCCGAGATCCATTTTCACTATTGCCGGGTCCTCCATAAAGACTTAAAGACTGCACTGAGGGCAGAAGAGCCATAGGCTTCCAATACTGTCATTCAGATTGATGGGAGAAGAAAGTACTGCCTATGGACGCACACAGCACTGGTGGGCAGTGTGTACACATAGGTGTCCTCTTAGCAGCCAGCTAGCTAAAGAGTCACACACAAAATTGAAAGGGGTGCAAGCAGCTTGAGGATTGGTCACAGGAGACCAAAAAGATGAATCATCCTATAATGCAAGTGTGGATCCTTTCCAAAGTAAGAGTTCAGTATTACTTTAATTAAGTATCACGTTAATTGCTATGGATTCCATTGTAAGGGCTCCATAAAAAAATAATTCATACAAAACAATGGTTTAAGCCTGTCGCTTGATTCAACAGAAAAGGCTGAATGCAAAACATATCAACACTACTAATCTATAAAACAATGCCAAATTGTTCCACACTCTTTAGAAACAAATATGAAGCCATTACAAAAATTAAACCAGTTGCTCTTACCCCACTGGCAGAACATTCTAACAGACAACTTAGAATTCAGCTTTCAATAAACAATGGCTGCCAAAAAGCCATGGAACAAAGGCTATTAGGCTTATTACTATGTCAACAAAAGGAAGACACACTTACTTGGCATTCTCATGTTTGTCTTCATCTGAGAGTGAACTGGTCTTAACAAGGTCATAATTAATACTGCCAGGCTGTATAGCATCAATCAGATCCACTACAGGAAGACTAGTGCTGATCGTTTTGTCCTGTGGAAAAATGTTAAAGCACGCCCATCACCAAACAATTTAACATCTTGATGATTGTGAAATGCATACATGCAGCAGCAGGGTCAGTGGACCACAACACCATGGGGCTTTGAGGTTCTGCTCACTACACACTCCTGGGACCACTTACCACATTGTCCATTCAGCTCCCTGCCAAGATTTGCATTTAAAAAGTGTATGCAAGTGCAAAAAAAAAAAAAAAAAACATGTAGTACATCTTTGGAATACACATTGGTACACGTTTTATCCTGCCATAAATCTGGTGTGTTCCTAACTTCTTATTTGAGCCTTTAATGCACTGAAATCTCAACCAAAATAAGCAGCAATGCCTGCTAAACTAGAAAATGTTTGCCCGTCTCCATTCCCCCCCCCCCCCCCCCCCCAAGAAAAAAGTAATACTGCCTTAACTCCCCGGAAGCTGCCCTGTAAGGAAATGTCACCTGGGAGATGTAGTTCTGGGGCTCAACTACAACAATAAAAACAGAGCTTCCAGCAGCTACTCCTACAACAAATGTACAATCCTAGTGATAATGTCCACTGGGAATAAGACAAACCATTTCTTTCTATAGGAACGAGGTAAAAAAAATAAATGCTGGGATCTGCTCTATAGAGTAAAGATTGGGGGGTAAATTTGGGCTATGCCTGGACATATACTTTAAAGCCAATGATTATTCACAGTATGTCTTGCATGTAACTGCTTTAGAAAACAGTTAAAGTGGTTGTAAAGGCTCAAAGTTTTTTTACCTTTATGCATAATATGCATGGAGGTACAAAAACCTTTTCTGTACAGCATCCCCTCCCACCGCCCCCCCCACTACTCACCTAAGCCCCCTCTTGATCCAGCTATGCGCACTGGAGTTTCGGATATCCTGGGACCCCCTCTCCTCAATGACTGAGGCAGCAGTGGGAGCCATTGACAGCCAGAGAGCCAATCAGAAAATAAAGGGGGCAGGGCTGAGCCGTGGCTCCGTATGTGCATGGACACACGGAGCAGCAGCTTGGGAACATCTCTGCTCGTGTGCCCCCAATAGCAAGATGCTTTCTGTGGGGGCTCTTGACAGGACAGTGGGCAGGAGTTCTGGCGAGGTACCCAAGAAGAGGAGGATCCGGGCTGTTCTGTGCAAAAGCACTGCACATTAGAGGTAAGTATGGCATGATCGTTATTTAAAAAAAATAATCTAAGCATTTAGTCTCACTTTAAATGAATGGTTTTGTTCTGCTTTTGAAGAGATTCCTGCTGCCTTTATAGCAGTCAGACAATGAAGACAATTACACTTTAGTTCCTCATATGACCAGCATTACATGCTTATCCCTGCCCTATGATGTCAAGTTTACAAGTCAACCCACCATGCACAACTGCAATCTGTATTGATTGACTGACAGTCAAATTGTCGGGTGAGTAAAACAATTTTGTTAATAAATTTATCAGTACATTTTTGGTCTGATAAAGGGGGTTCAAGCCCTGCCGGTTTACCCATTTGTGACCAAAGAAATGTTTAGCTCTGTGTGCCTGGGCTATTTAAGCTTAGAATTGAATGGATAGATATTCAAAACCTTTGTAAGCTAAAACAGGGTCTCATATGTATATTCCTTGTGTGTTTATCCATTTACACAGAGTTCAGCTTTAAAGAACATTTTCAGGGCACATCACAACAAAACCTAAAAGCAAAATTAAATCTCCATTTCTGGGTTTTATATTATTTATGTAGTAGTACCTTAAAATTTTGAATAGATGACGTCTTGCCAGCTTCAGCCAAACTCCTGTTTACCCACTTGACAATAATGTCATCATTTACCTTGGCACCATCACCCAGATCCTCCAGCACATTCAGTGTATACCTAAGGAACAAAGGCAGAATTACTGCTAAAAGGAACAGCTAAAGTTAATTTGCAATCAGTCCTCTTGCACATGGCTGTATTTTAGGCGTTTGTGTGTACAGAGTAAGTTATGGCTGTAGTTGTAGCGCTGGGGAGCCACAGCTGCAGTATGTATGTGTCTATAGACATGTATTGCAGAAAATGCAGTATGTAGCTATGCACTTGTTTGACACCTGCGTTTACGCACTCACCTGGATGGGTGCATTTTTCAAAATGTAAAATTTTACTCTTCAAAAAACACTCTCATTACACATGCTTGTGTAAATGTGAGTGGCAACATTCACATGTTTATAGCTGCATATGAATTTTTGTTATAGTGCATTCAACTGGTGTGGTAATTTACTTTGTACACCCATACACCATAAATATGGCTATGTGCAGGAGCCCGTAAAACAAATATAAAAGTAGTTTAAAGATATTCCTGGCTAATTAAACGCGTTTCAGTGCACTGGTAAAATGAAAAAAAGATATTTAAACCCAAGGTGGCTTCCTGGTGAGCAAACGTTTCCTTGAAGTTCACAAGATAGGCAGCAAAGCGGTTCCAGGTAGGTCCAGGAACTCTCTCTCTCCCTTCTTGTTCACTGCTCTGTGTTTGAATAAGAGCAGCATTTCTCAATTTTTTTTTTTTTTTTTTTAGCCACAGAGGAATCCTTGAAATAAAATGTTTCAGGTCTCAGGGAACCCCTGCTGAAAACTAAAGCTACACCTACCTAACTTTTGTAGCATGTGCGCGTGAACACTACATTGTAGAATATTTTTATATTAGAATATAAATATGGCATACCAAGCTTGTTTTTCACCCTGAACAGATACATTTTATACCCTCCTACTCTGTACAATATTTATAGCAATAATCTTGAAATCAAATCAATAAAACAGAAAACCACAGACTGTAAAAATGTTGGTGTCCCCCACATTAGTGGTCAGTGCTCCCTTACATTGGTGATTAGTGAAGATAAGAGGTCAATTCCCCATTGCTCTATGCTGAAGGAACTCCTAGCAACCTCAGAAGGAACCACAGGGTTTAACAGACCCTTGCTGAGAAAGGCTGCATTCAATATTAGACGTTTACCAAGTTACTGCTGGGAGGAGAGGGAGCAGGAGAAGCAGAACTGCTAAAATGAAACGATGTACTCTGCTGTGAAATCTAAAATTTAACCCATCGTCCTTGCAGCTGCTACAGAGGTCAGATAGGGCTTGTTTCAAAGCTTATAAAACATATGCTAAGAGTATGAAAATATTTGAATATCCATAATCTAGGCATAATTACATTTTAATAGTAAAAGTTGTCATCTGGGCCTGCTGGACTCACTTCATAACTACCCCTACATACCAATCCCTCATGGACCAATCTGTCTGATTTAATTTAGTCCTCCTGCTGGTGATACTCCATTACACTTGATCATACGGAAGCCAACGTACTCCCCCTCAGTGTTTTATTCCCAACAGCTTGACATTGGTGATAGTTTAATTCATAACCTCATCCACTTATGACCCTCTGTATTGACGATGATGCAAACCTCGCTCGTTAAACCCCCCCCCTTTTTTTTTTTACTTTACCCCTTCCCAGCGTTCACTTCCCTTCCCCTCCTCTCCCCCCCCCCCCTCTTTTTTTTTCACTTTTCTCTCTTCTTTTCCCTCTCGCTCCCATTTTTTTTTTCTCTCTTCTTTCCCTCTTCTCACATGCTCCGATATATTTTGGATACTCTTCAAGGGAACATTAGGCATGCTAATAACATTCTCCTTACTTTCATTAGCGGCCCTCACGACAATTTAAGTTTGCTTTGAGATACCTCTATTGTCGTAAGATTATGGCTTGCCTTCGGCATATGCACCGCATCTATCCTCCCTCCCTCTACTGCTCTGCACTGTGAACTATACACATAGGAGGTCCAACGCTGCAACCTTTCAAATCGCATTACAATAACGCCTGAGTATTACAAGCATATCCTTATCACAGCCTAGTATATCAACGTTGCACATATTTTTGTACTCTACTTCTTGCTTTTTCGTTGTATGCAATGCCAAATGTCTTATCTAAGCTTCATTTGCATATCTTTTATATCGTTCTGTATTTCATCAATAAACTTTTATGGAATAAAAAAAAAAAAAAGTCGTAGTTTACCAAAAATTAAAAATGTACACTGCTTAAAAAAAGTTAAAGGAACACATTGAAACCACATAAGATCTCAATTGGGAAAAATATCATGCTGAAGGTCTATACTGATATGGACTGGGTAATGTGTTAGGAATGTAAGGATGCCCCATCGTTTGATGGAAATGAAAATGATCAACCTACAGAGGGATGAATTCAAAGACACCCCAAAAATCAAAGTGAAAAAGTGATGCAGCAGGCTAGTCCATTTTGCTGAAATGTCATTGCAGCAACTCAAAATGGTACTCAGTAGTATGTGCTTTTATGCATGCCTGACAACGTTGGGGCATGTTCCTAATGAGATGGAAGGTGTCCTGGGGTATTTCCTCCCAGATCTGGACCAGGGCATCACTGAGCTCCTGGACAGTCTGTGGTGCAACCTGGTGGCATCGGATGGACCGAAACATGATAGCCCAAAGGTGCTCTATTGGATTTAGGTCAGACGAGCGTGGGGTCTTTCAATGGTATCAATTCCTCCATCCTCCAGGAACTGCCTGCATACCCTCGCCATATGAAACAGGGCATTGTTATTCACCAGGAGGAACCCAGGACTCACTGCATTAGCGCAGTGGTGTATTTTGGTTTTGTAGGCAAGACTAAAATCGCTCACCCCCCCCCCCACCTAAATTTGTCCCACCCTGTCACCTGCAAATTCCACCCCTTCCACTTTAGGCTCCACCTCTTCCTATTAGAGCTCTGCCCACTAACAATGGGCCGCTATTCCTCCCGCTGGCGTCAGTGGGGGGAGGAACAGTGCCCCATCGGTGGCGTCAGTGGGGGGAGGAACAGTGCCCCATCGGTGGCGTCAGTGGGGGGAGGAACAGTGCCCCATCGGTGGCGTCAGTGGGGGGAGGAACAGTGCCCCATCGTTGGCGTCAGTGGGGGGAGGAACAGTGCCCCATCGTTGGCGTCAGTGGGGGGAGGAACAGTGCCCCATCGTTGGCGTCAGTGGGGGGAGGAACAGTGCCCCATCGTTGGCGTCAGTGGGGGGAGGAACAGTGCCCCATCGTTGGCGTCAGTGGGGGGAGGAACAGTGCCCCATCGTTGGCGTCAGTGGGGGGAGGAACAGTGCCCCATCGTTGGCGTCAGTGGGGGGAGGAACAGTGCCCCATCGTTGGCGTCAGTGGGGGGAGGAACAGTGCCCCACCGTTGGCGTCAGTGGGTGGAGGAACAGTGCCCCACCGTTGGTGTTTCTTAACCTGTTATCACTGCTCATAAAGTGCTACGCTTACCTTCTCATGAGTTGCCAGACTAATGCAAGTGTGAGAGTCGGGTTTCCATCATTCAGGTCCTGACCTCCGATACCCACTAATGAGAATTTAGCAGTATTTTTCCCCAGGTCCACTGCATAATTACAGTTCTCAAGCTAAGAGAGAAAAGACATTACATGAAAACCAAGTCTTAGGGCTACTTTTGCTTCTAATTGACATTTACAAGACTGTAGCAGACCTCTAGCATTTACTTACCTTTTTCATGTTTGCTCCAAGTTTAGGATATGGGGGCTTATTTACTTTGCTCCAGTCAACAGGAACCTTAATCCTTTCGTATAATTGTAAAATTACTAGAGAATCTTGTAGGTCACTGGAATATCAAAAATAAACCATATGTTAGAACACATTTTAAAGTCTTCATACTGCAGGGGTAGGTAGAGGCACTTAGTCTTCATATTCAACCATTAAATGGAAAGTCACACGCAAACATATTGCGAATGTTGTCCTTTCTTCAGAATATGTAAAAGGTATAAAGTGTGAAAGCACATCAAAGCTCTCAGAGGCCACAATGTTGCTGATTCATTAAAAAGAAAACCGATACAAAAGAAAATAATTGAACAGCTCAGAAATTCAGAGTTGACAAAACACACAACTGGGTTTTATTTATCGAAATGTGTTACCAAACTGGTGTAGTGCACTAGGATAATAAAGGGAAGAATGCAACTGGCTGCTATGGGTAACAAAAGCAGTTCTTTCTTTATACATTGATGAAGAAGGCTGATAATGCTACCTTTACCTTAAAACAAGTCCTAATCCAAGCATCTTAAAAAACAACACCATCTATAACATCTATACTCCATCCGTTCCATCCCTGCTAAAATATTTGCCCAGCAGTGCCCCCCAGTCCCACTGTAGTCATGACAGGCTCTGCGATCACCAAGCCCTTAGGAGATCTTTACAGAGGTCTTGGAAGACACCAGAAAAATGCCGAACAGCTGTAGCGCCACCTGCTGGAGTCTCCACTCAAATACTAGGCGAAAGAAACATACAGCAGGGGTGTCCAAGACTGCTCTGAATGCAGCCAACACAAAATAATAAACATACTTTAAAAAGCTGATTTTAGTAAAAATGCATTTACACTTGGCGAAGACAAGATTTGACAGTGTCTCTTTACTGGATTTTCAACAACCTGACAGCACGTCAAACCCTGCTTTCTTTATTAAAAATGGAGTAATCCATTCTAGCTGGTGCTGATCCATTAAAATTATGTTACCACAATAGTGTCTACAGTTTTTAATTTTAAACTGATACATACTTGTACAAGTGGTTCACATGAGGATTTATTCCAAGTGAGTTCATCCAGTTACGGAATGTTCTTTCCTCTCGGGTTTCCCCTAAAAATATGCAAATATATTAATAACTGAATTTAAAGCTTACTGTACAAAAAAAAATTAATAAACAGACAAAATGTTGCCAAACTACAGTCCTATGTAGTATTCCAAGCAATTAGGCCTGATTCACACCTGTGCGGGTGGTTGCGGGTGCAGGAATCTCAGTGGTTCTCGCACCCGCAGCCAAATCTCGCTGCTCTGCAGAGATGTGCATGGCTGCCATTCATTCTTAATGGCATCCTCATGCATCTCAGCCTTCAGTGGGTTTGCAGGAGCGGGAACATCAAAGCAACATGCCATTTCCCTGTGGCCCCATTTTGAAAAAAGTGCTTGTACCTTTTTTTCTTTTGGAAACGCAGGCACAGCAGCCCATTCAAACGATGGGTTGCTGTGCCAGTGCAAGCACAAACCGCAAACCCACACAGGTGTAAACCAAGCCTTAGAATTTTTCAACTGTAAATAGAAAAAAATTTTTTTGCTCCTTGCAGAATGATGAAGATAAAATATTGTAAATAGATTTTTATCCTTTAGCCCATGCCAATCAACTTGAATATGATGTTACGCTTTGGGGCTTATTCTTAAAAATTTACAGAACTATTCGTACAGCAAAACTGAATGTTCTCTCCTTCTTTGCACACAGGGCAAAGCTAAATGTTTTCAGACTCTTTCTTCTACAGGCCAACATTACGCATTCATATAAAAAGTACTTACTTCCTACCATTGTCAGCTGCATCTAATATTCATAATGCAATATTTTCCCCAAACAACTTTGACTAACATTTGACCTGTAGGAAATAGCTTGAAAACGTTACATTTTGCTCCATTCGCACAGAACAATTAAATAATCGTTAAACAACGATTAAATACACTCCTAACAAAATGTATGCCTGCCTAAGCTAGATCTATTAAAAGCTAAACTTCTGAAAAGCATCTAAAAGCGCAAAAAAGATATGTGAAAAACGTATTTCCAAAAGATTTCTCATTCTGTTTAGCCAGTCTTGGGATTCAAGCACCCTTGTAAGCTTGTTCTATGTGTTAGACTGATTGCGCATTTCTGAAGAGTCCAATTAGCTTTTGAGGCAGGCCCCTTTTTATCATTTGGAATTCCTGCTAGTTTTAACTAAATTTGATCAATTCAGAAAGAGGGTCTTCATTCTCAGGCAATTAATTACATATTTCACAAATACAAAAATAATAAAAAAAAAACAAAAAAAACCACAAACACAATGTCTAAACCCAAACAAAATATGGGTAATAAAATGAACATGCAGTATATACTGTAACCAGTAGATGGTGCACACTGATCAGGTTACTTTGAAGGATATACAACCAGCAAAGAGATAATAAAACAAGAAAATCCATGTTACAAAGCTAATTGCTTCTTTCATTCTATGCACTTAGTTATGTGCAATGAATAAGACCAGGTCATGGGTAGCATTCCCAGAGGTAGTCAGCAGCAGCTTTCCTTCACAGCTCTGCCCCGGGGAATTTTCAAAATACAGGGCCTTGAAGCACAGAGGACGCAACTAGGGCCTTACACAAGAAGCCTAAAAAATGCACCTAAAGCTGTGTTTTACAAAGGTGTTTAGGAACATTTAGATGTATTCAGGTGCAACACGTTTAAATACATTTAGACGCATCAAGATTTTTTTCTGCCCAAAAGTTCCCCTCTTCAACATGCTGGTGATTTTGTTTCAGTCTGTAAACACTCCTTCTAATACACCTGTAGACTCTGTGTGTGTTCATGGCCACATACAGAGGTCAGACAAAAAAACTGAACATGATTTGCAGGTGTGAAAGTGACTACATTTTACATTGAAAGCAGAAGTGATGCAACATTCTTTTGCTTTTGCTATATATTGGAGCACTTCCTGCTTCCTTCCGCAGACGAGCTTTATGGGGATGCTAACCTCATTTTCCAGCAGGACTTGGCACCTGCCTACACTGCCAAAAGCACCAAAACCTGGTTCAATGACCGTTGGATTACAGTGCTTGATTGGGCAGCAAACTCGCCTGACCTGAACCCCATAGAGAATCTATGGGGCATTGCCAAGAGAATGATGAGAGACATGAGACTGAACAATGCAGAAGAGCTGAAGGCCGCTATTGAAGCATCCTGGTCTTCCAAAACACCTCAGCAGTGCCACAGGCTGATAGCTTCCATGCCACGCTGCATTGAGGCAGTAATTGCTGCAAAAGGGGCCCAAACCAAGTACATGCTTGTATTTTTCAGAGGTCCGATATTGTTCTATGTACAATCCTTGATTGCATGTAATATTCTAATTTTCTGAGATTGTGGATTTGGGGTTCTCATGAGCTGTAAGCCATAATCATCACATTTATGACAAATCACGGCTTGAACTATCTTGCTTTGCATGTAATGAGTCTATCTCATATATTAGTTTCACCTTTTAAGTTGCATTACTGAAATAAATGAACTTTTGCACAATATTCTAATTTTTGTGGGTGTGGGTGTGGGTGTGTGTGTGTGTAAAAAAACATGATACATATTGCGGCAGGGCAAGGCCATGCCACTGTGTAAAAAAATGGCAGTCTAGGTCAGGGTGTGTGCTGGGTTATAGTGGTGTGAAAATTGAGTTGAGGGCTCCTCCCTCCCAGGAGTCAGTGTGCATATGCAAGGGAACAGAAAGGTGCATGTCTGCACCAAACTGTCCAGGACCAGAAGCCTAAGAGAGACACAGAGCAGAAGGGAGCTGCTGGAAAGTGACAAGACGCTGACAGAGGTACAGCGGTAGTGCACGAGCGCTAAGATGTGTGTTTGATAGTCACGAGGACCAAGCCATGAGGTCTGAGCAGCAGGATTGCCAAACAGGGCGAGCCTAGGGGCTGAAGTATTTTCGTTGTGCAAGTTAAAGGGATAATGGAAACCTGCATGGGCAAGTTATAGCTTTAGTTGAACTTTTCATTGCAGTTTTAAATAAAAGTGGGCAGAAAAATCCCTCAAAACGGAGTTGCTGAGGTGGACTGGACTCACTGTTATGCACTACAACAGAGTAAAATAATCCCAAAAGTTGTCACAATATAGATTTCTAGCGACATTTTCACCAGTATTAGCTAGGATAAGGGATGCAGAATGACTCACCTTCAAGGAGTGTCCAGTCAATATCTTGGTTCTCAGGTTTAGTAAGTCCTGGGTATTTATTGAACAGATTGGCCACAAAAGCCAAGTTTAATTTTGGATTTCCACTCACAACATCAGCAGGAGTAACAAACTGTCTGCAACCAAGTCGGTCTGCCTGTTGGAGCATATACTCTGCTCTCTTCAAATCATCCTTTTCCTATTTGGACAAAATAATAGACAACAACCACACAATTACAAATATATATTCAGTGATTAATAATCCAGACATTTTTTTTTATTAAAATGAGGACCCCAGCACTGTCAACACCTCTATTTTCTGTAAAATATGCTAAATTCAGATTTCCCCTAGATCACCCAACGTCATATGCATCTATACTGCAGCCCAGTTCAATTATTGTGAACAATTATAATCACTACTAATGATGTTCAGATTAATTTAATTCATTAAGTAAAACAGTGATGGTATGAGAGCTCCGGATTGCAGGAGTTTGTATTACTGTAATGGTGCTTAGAGTTATTCTGGGGTAAGGGACACCCTGCCATTAGACCATTCATTTTAACAATATCTTCCCATGAGATTATACTGTATGTGCATTCAATATTTTAGGCATGTTATGTACCTGTAAAACCCTCCTTTGGCAACAGCCTTCTCAGGATTTGTGGATGTGATGTCAGCAGTCCCAGCAAATTCAAAGTGATACTCTATAGTATTTCCCTTTACTATTCCCCAAGCAGCTAGATAAAAGGTTACATAGGGAGTTGAATAGAGGGGCGAAGAAGCTGGGCCATCACAGACAGTAATCTAATGTCCCTGGAAAAGGAGAGGAAGGGGGGTTGTACTAGAGAGCGGACCCCCATGGAGCAATCAAAATTTATAGCAAGTTTAAACTACATTGGCAAGCCAATAAATTGTTACTAGAAACGAAAAATGCCACAAGTAGGCATTTAAAATGCAGTACTTGATTTTTCTGTGTTTTTATCTGCATGTTTTTACATTTGTGACAGAGTATCTTTAAAATGAAAATTGGGGGCGCATGCGCGGCCGGCTCGGGGATGGACGCGCTATAAGCTCAGCTCCATCCACCCGCCAGCGCTGAAGCGGCACACTACGACCCCAGGGAAATTAAAATACTCACGGCACTTCCCGGAAGGTGCCCGCAGGCCACTGGACATGCCCCGCAGGAAAAAAAGCCCGGGGCAACCAGGGAAATTAACCCACTTCTTCCCGGCCGTCCAGCCGGGATTCCAAGATGGCGGCCGCCATGCGGACATGCAGGGACACAGCAGCAACCAGGAGGAGGACTACAGATCCCAGCCTGTGGATCCCAGACTGCAGCAACAGCTCTATCCAGGGGACCCGGGTGAGTTGTCACCCCCACTGTCACCCACGTCCTGCAGCCCAGTTAAATCAAGGCCACGACTTGACAGTGACCCTGCCGACACCTGCCAGGCCCTAAACCTTCCGCCTCAGCCACCATATCCCACCCTGCCTGACAGACGCATTTCCAGCATCTGACCAACCTCTAACTGAAATTTGCATGAAGAACATGCTAACACTACTGCGCCAAACTCTACATAACGATATTTCTGCACCAATGACCCAAATAACTAATCTGGTGCAAAGGCAGGAACGCAGGATCCGCCATATTGAAACCAACATAGCGGATATAGTGGAAGCGCACAATGATTTGATTGATGCTCATTCTGACCACACGTCAGATATCGAACAAATCAACCTAAAATTGGCCGATATAGAGGATCGATCACGCCGCAATAATATTAAATTAACAGGGATCCCAGAAACGGTATCTAACGAAGCATTACCACCATATCTCCATCACTTCCTCAAGCTGTTAATCCCAACACTCTCTGACGTAGAGGCCATAATCGATCGAGCACATCGACTACCTAAGCCTTCATTCTTGTCAGCAACCATCCCTAGAGACGTGCTCGTCCGAATACACTTCTACCATATTAAGGAGAGAATTATGATGGCGGCTAGAAATCCACCTCCACTCCCATCCTCACATGCGAATCTGCGTCTTTATGCTGATTTATCTAAGGCCACGCTTTCCAACAGGAAAAAAATGATACCAATCACGAAAGCGCTTAGGAATCACAGTATGGCCTATCAATGGGGGTTCCCCACTAAATTAATTGTACGTCATCAAGGCAGAATCTTTACTATTAAAAACCTAGAAGCCGGTTTGGACTTCCTTAAGGCCTGGAGTATTTTACCTGCTGATCCACACAAGAACAACCCTGGTTCCGTACAAAACATGGAAGCAACCTGAAGGGCTTAGCGGCAACAGCCGCGTCTACATCCCTCTCTTTATATTTTCCCTGGAGGCGATATCTGAACACTCCTAATTCTGGCGATCGGCCTAAACCCTAAGGCTCTGAAAGTCAATGTTTTGGTTAGGTATGACCCATCCGAGGGTCATATCCTGTTTGACTCCCCCATTTTTGATGTAGCAATCCTGGCTACACCGTTTACTTGCTTTATGTGCAAGTGTTTTTTTATTGTTATTTTTCCCTCTCCACCCATTCCTTCCAATGGCACCACTAATTATATATTTCTGACACAAAACTTCACCCTCGTGACCGTAACTAACACTAGAATAAAAAACACCCCAAGTATATTTGTACTCCAAGAACTCATTTACGAATGATTACCATCACATCTCTTAATGTGCGGGGCCTCAACTCCCCTTTCAAGAGATCGATGCTATCAAGAGAAATCCGAAAATCTCAAACAGACCTACTCTTCATACAGGAATCGCGCTTCGCCACAGAAAAAGCTCCAAAACTCTATCTACCTCGCTTCTCTCAATTATTCATGGCAACAAACACCAAAAAGAAGAATGGAGTTATCGCTGTTAACAACGCCCTGTCTTTCAAACTTACCTCCACGCTAATCGACCCGCAAGACCGCTATATTATCTTGACGTGCCAAATTAATGAGATTTCTCACACCCTGGTGAACGTATATGGCCCTAACAGTAAGCAATTTAAATTTTATCGGAAACTCTATACTCTCATCTCCCAAAATCAACAAGGTAGACTTATTATTGGCGGAGACTTTAATGTTCTCAGTGACTCACTACTAGACTCTTCCTCTAATAAGAAATCCTGCAACCTTAACCTCAACCCCTTCCTGCACGACCATGACCTATACGACATCTGGAGATGCCAGCATGGTACGGAAAGAGACTACACCTACTTTTCACCCCCTCATCTTTCATATTCTAGAATTGACATGTTTATCACCGACAAATGGACTCTGCAACACGTGACATCCTCCAGCATCGGTACTATCACCTGGTCTGACCACGCACCGATTACCATATCCTTGGATGACAACCGAAGGTCGACGATTCCACCTATTTGGAGACTTAACTCTACACTTTTGAATATCCTGGAAAACCGGAAATTTATCTTAGATGCACATGACCTCTTTTTTGAAACTAACTCCACCCCGGAGATCTCTGTTACCACACTTTGGTTGACCTATAAGGCTTATATGAGAGGTATCCTCATCCAATTAAATTCTCGTATTAAAAAACAACGATCTCAGCAAATTGAACAACTTCTTGCCTCTATACGCACAAACGAAGATATTAATAAACAAAATCCAAACGCCACCACAACTGCGGCGATAAGCCGAGATAGGGACAAACTACGCACTACTCTGTTACACGCCTATGATATAAACCTCCAAAAAACAAAATCCCAATTCTATGCGCTGGGCAATAAAACTAATTCTCTTCTTGCCAAAACCATTAAACAAAAACGCCTTAAAAACAAAATCGTCACGATTCAACACCCAACCTCTAATGTTCCATTGACTAACCCACAAGATATAGCTAATGCGTTTGCGTGTTACTATCAATCCCTGTACAACATAAAAGACGACCCAAACACAACTCAACCAACAAACCCGTCGATCGAGCATTTCCTACATCATACTGAGCTTCCTCATCTTACACCTTCCCAACTAGCCTCCCTCTCTGTCCCGATCTCACCTTCAGAGATCGAGAAAACCATAAACAAACTCCCCATGAATAAATCACCGGGAAATGACGGCTTTACCAACAAATTTTATAAAACGTTCACGCCCCATCTCAAGTCACACCTATCTGATCTCTATAACTACGTCGCCTCTAAAGGAGAATTCCCCCCTGACATGCTGCAATCAATAATCTCTACCATCCCAAAACCGGGTAAGGACCCCCAACTAGTCCAGAATTATAGACCAATTTCACTACTAAACACGGACTTAAAAATATATGCCAAGATAATAGCTCAACGACTCCTCCCATACCTTCCCACGTTGATCAACTCTGATCAAGTTGGATTCGTACCGGGTAGGCAGGCCCCTGACGCAACTCGACGACTTATATCATTGATACACCACCTTGAATCGGACAAACAACCTTCACTTCTCCTATCTCTTGACGCAGAAAAAGCATTTGATCGCATTCACTGGCAATTCATGACACTTACTCTACAAAAACTGGGAATTACGGACTGGATGCTGTCAGCGATTTTATCCCTCTACTCCAAACCCTCAGCTAGAGTCCTCACTAATGGCACGCTTTCGCAGCCGTTTCAAATATCTAACGGCACTAGACAAGGCTGCCCTCTTTCCCCCATAATCTTCGCTTTACTCATTGAACCATTGGCATCCAACCTTCGAAATGACCCCAATTTCTCAGGAATTAAATTTCTCCAGCACGAACACAAAATCAGCCTTTTTGCAGACGACATTATTCTAATGATTACAAATCCCTACAAATCACTCACTTCAATACGTACGCACATACAAAACTATGCAGATGTATCATATTATAAGCTCAACGAACCCAAATCTTAAATTTTAAACCTTCATACCCCTGCTCTGACCCAAAACCTCCTTACAAAACAATTCCCTTTCAAATGGGAAAAACACAATATCCCATACCTAGGGATTAAACTTACTCCCAAAACCAATCAACTATATGCAGCTAATTTTCAACCACTTCTTGACACAATCCCACAGGAGCTTAGGAACCTGCGTACCACCTCGTTATCAATGCTGGGCAGAGTAGCTACTATTAAAATGTGTATATTGCCTAAAATTTTGTATATATTTCGTACATTGCCTGTTCCTATACCCTCCTCGTTCTTCTCTACAATTCAAAAAATTCGAAATAAATTCTTATGGAATTCTAAACGGCCTAGATGCTCTACAAACCTTCTGATACGCCCGCCCTCCAGAGGCGGAGCCGGCCTCCCACATTTGAAATCCTATTATCAAGCTACCCTATTGGACCAGCTATACTACTGGTGGCACCCGACCCAAGACAAAACATGGACTACTATGGAAACCTCCATGTATCCGCCAAGTGCTTTAACAGACTTATTATTTACGCCTCGTATGACACAGATTAGACCTTCACACACTCACCCATGCATCCAAGCCTCTCTGATAGCTTGGCATAACTTCCTGACTTACACTCATTCACATAAGACTAATTTACGAAACCCGACTCCCATATCCTCTCTGCACTTCTTATCCCCCCACTTGAATCTAACATCTTGGAAAGCGTTGGGTATACGCTATATCCAAGATATTCACAACAAACAAATACACGAGTCGTTCCAGACCCTTCAAAAAAAATTTTGTCTTCCCGATACGGAACGATTCACTTTTATGCGAATTTCCCATTTGCTCCATAACACGCATATTCCACTTGAAATAGACTTCCCAGCTACTGCACACCACTTCTACCACAAGTCTTTTTATCCAAAGAAAGGAATCTCTACCTTTTATACATTACTTACTGAAGCACAATTTATAACTTGTACATCATCCCTCACTAATTGGGAGACGAATCTCCTTCTCCCAACAACCCCTCAACCATGGCAAGTGACGTTCACCATCACATACAAAGCCTCGAAATGTAGTTCCCACTGGGAATCTTATTTAAAAATTCTCCACCAATGCTATTTAACCCCTGCCAAATTATCCATCTATTATCCACAGCAATCACAAACTTGCTGGAGACGCTGTCGTGACACGGGTTCGCTCTTCCACTTACTATGGTCCTGCAAATCCCTCAAATCCTATTGGAATAAAGTGTTCCAATTAATCTCTTCAATCACAGATTCCCCAACACCTCCTAATCCAGGGCTAGCCCTTCTACACCTAACGATAGATCAATTTCCCGTTTGCTCACGCACCATTATCATACACATTCTGGCAGCAGCAAAGACTAACATTACGAAACTATGGCGATCTACGTCACCCCCCTTACTAGCCCGCCTACTCGCCGATCTCAACTTGCAATGTGAGATGGAGCGAAGAACGGCCTTCCGAAATTCCTCCTACCATAAATTCACATTACACTGGTCTCAATGGCTAAAACATCCCAACTGCTCAGTTGTTTGATTACGAATCCTAAACCTTATAAGATGCTACATTTGTAGTGCATTGGTGCCCTCATCTCCCCTTCCCACACTTTCCTATACCCCTTTTCATCCCCTGTTTAGTTTTTCTTTATGTTTTTGCATTCATCAATAGGGTTCACAATCCAATGAGAATACCTCTCTTGTAAGTATGATTACGATAATCGAACTCCCAGCCGGATGGTGGGAGTTTTTTTTACCTCATTTTTCATTTTATTTGTTGTTGTTCCGTTTATGTGACCCTTGTACTTGAATGTTTCTATATAATGACATAACATGTTTGTTCAGAAACCTAAAATTTCTAATAAAAATTATTTGAAAATAAAATGAAAATTTACTTTAATGAGAATAACACTAATACTATGAACACTATGACAACAAAAAGGAAAATGACATTTTCCACATCACCACCGATTTCGTCACTACTTAACACCTTCCCGCTCGGCCTATAGCAGATTGACAGCCGGACGGGACGCTCCACCTGAATGGATGTCCTCTAGAAGGCACCGCATCCATTCTGTCACAAGTCAGTGTCACTGATCACTGCCATATCAGTTATAGGATAAAACTGTACTGGACTGGTGAAAATATGTAAAAAAAAAAAAAATTTTTTTTCTTTAATTTCTTCATTTTCCAAAACAATTGACAAAAAAAAATTACAACTTCAAAAAACTCCCCATGTCTCTTACTAAATACCTTGGACTGTCTATTGTTCAAAAATGGGTCATTTGGGGTTATTTGTGCTATCCTGGAGTTTCGAACCTCAAGAAATTAGATTAGCTGTCAGTACATCAGGATTGATGAACTGTGAGATATATATACCATAGTTTGTGGACTCTATAACCTTGCTACAGACTAAATAAACACTAATTTGGATTATTTTCACCAAAGAAATGTAGCATTTTGACCTACATTTATGAAGAAAGGTTATTAATTTGCAAAATTTTATAACAGAAAGAAAACATTTTTTTTCAAAAGTTTTGGTCTTTATTTATTTAGCAAAAGAATAAAAAAAACTCAGTGGTGATTAAATACCACCAAAAGAAAGCTCTATTTGTGTGAAAAAAGTGCTAAAAATATATGGGTACAGTGTTGCATGACTGCGCAATTGTCAAAGTGCGACAATGCTGAAATCTGGCCTGAGCAGGAAGGGGTAAAAGTGCCTGGTATTGAAGTGGTTAATAAACCAGATTTTGCATTTAAATATAGGTGTGTGAGGTTCTCTATTTGTTTAAAGGAGGCAGTAAGTAATGAGATATGGCCCTGGTATATGACATCTGACAGCCACCAAGACAAAAAACAATTGTGTCTGTAAACATAAAGCTGTCAGTGAGGCAAACAGTGATATGACAGGACTGTGAACCCCAGGAAGAACTATCATAATGCAGATTCTAAAGCCCTACATACCGAGTTAACTGCAGGTGACCAAACAGGAGTTTTATTGGCATGATGTCTATAATAAGCTCAACCATCTGTCATATCTGTATTACAGATTGGTCCAGTCAAGATTCCTTCTTGGCAGCCAAAGGCCTGAACTGTTATATCCTGACAAACTCCTGCTGAATTATCCATCTTGAATGCATAACCAATCAGGTAGGTAACGCAAGCACAGAGATAATCAAGCAGGGACCTAAAAAACACGTCAGATATGCAGATTATCTGCATAATGCATGGATACTTGAATAAAACTCCAAACCTATAATCTTTTCTGGGTCAAAAACCATAGAAAGTTAAAAATAACTCCACTCAAAACAGGTTCTTTTCTATACCTGGAGTGGGAAAAAGCATGATTCCCCACAAATGTTTTGCGGTTTCTCTCTCTACAGATTAACGTACTTGCTGAGCTCCACCTACACTAGTAACTGACCTACTGTACATTAATTCTTTATACATTTCTGCAGATAATCCACTGACTACAGGGACAGAAAGGTTGTGTAATCCACCATCTAATGTCCAAGAATGCACGGAGGAGAAATGGGTGAAGCATCAAAGTCTGAAATGTGAAAATGGATGTGTCAACGCCTCCTCAACTCCTTCTTGGTTGCACTTTAGCGGAGTTTTAAGGCCAGGAGGCAGGGCGGAATGCCCAAACATGCTCACTGTGACCGGCTGTCATAGAGGTCGCATAAGCAAATGTCTGTACTGCTGGCTCTTGATCACATACAGTGACCAGGAGATACCAGTGACAGCTCGGTCTCTGTGTTGGGAGTGCAAAGTGAGCATTCTCTCAGGACAGAAACCTCAACCACCATGAACACATGTGTGTGCAGCATTGGGGAGTTAAGGCCACCCTCCCTGAAGCCACACATTTGCATTATGTGCTCAGCAACAGGTTACTATTCAGGCACTATTTATGCAGCTTTTTGAATACTGTGCATTCATATCAATGCCTGCCCTCAAAGAGATTTTAACCTCAGGTCTCCATCTCAATTGTGTGCATACACATATTAAGGCCAATTTAGGCAGGAGCAAGTTAGCCTACCAGCATGTGTTTGGAGTGTGAGAGCCGACCAGATTACCTGAACAAACCCCACAAAAGCACAGGGAGAATTTTCAAATTCCATGTAGATAGTGTTATGACCATGATACAAACTGGGGACCCCAATGCAGACCCTGAAAATGGGTAGTGACCTTGGGTGTGCAAATACTTACATTGAACCCAGACATGTTGATATCAATCCTTTCTTCACCTTCCTTTTGTCCTTTGGGTGCAATCTGGTTGAGCAGATGGTAATAGGCTTTGGAATCCTGAAGAATAAACAAAACAAAAAAAAAAAAAAAAAAAAAGAGAGAAAAGCATTAAAAGGATGACAAGCAATTTAATAAGTGTATATAGTGTAAACATAGACAATGCAGTGGTACATATGTGTTTGGGTTACTAAGAAAGGGAATTAAAAAAAACTTAGTTCTCATAGATGAATTCCATTTGCATACTTCCATCATTCCAGTGTAAAATCTTTACACAATTTTGGCTGTTCCCTAAAGCCACACTAACCTGTCCCAATAAATCAAGTTACAGCTGAGCTGCACTTAATGTCACATGATCGCCACCAACTCAGCCACAGAACATGATAGCCCCATGAAATCTGGAACTGGTGGTCAGTATGCATTTGGTACAAATGGTTACTCAAGCTGTAACAGTGCCAGTCAAAGTGCACATTTTGCAGCATACAGAACACACTACTGGAAAATTGTGAGTCCATGCAAAGCAGTAATTGTGATGAAGCTGGTATGACAACTAAATTAAAGCCAATATTTATATAATTGATAAAGTAAACCTATCAGGAGAGAAATATAGGAGCTGAATCCTCCACCTGAAAATGATAGTTGACTGGCTTGTTGTGCAGACACTGTAAATGGAAGTACACATATCAGGAAAGTCAAAAGTCATCAACCGCACACTTGATGTATTGAAGCCAAGGGCTCAGTGATAAAGAAAACAATGTAACTCCCCAGGGGACCAAGTGCATATAGCACTTGATTCTGTTCTAACTGGTGGCCCACGTTATCTCCTACAAATACCACTATATAGTGGCTGTAGCTCCACCCCCTTTTGAAGCCCAATTTATGGGTGTTCCTGTGGAAGGAGGTACATGCAGCACAGAGCCCCTCTAGGATGAGCGATCTTTCACTTCTGGATGAACAATCAGCACTGCTTGTTTGTTCATAATAGTAAAATATCAATCAGCGCTTTGGGTGCAGTTACTTTACACAGTCGCGCTGCTCATTCATTCATAACAGTGACAGGTCACTAAGAGCTGCTGCTTCCTATGTGTATCAGGGCTGAATGTACACATACACATCACGTCTGATTGATCACAGAGTTGCAGGGGAATTTTGAGGGAGGAAACCTGTCTGACCAAGTTACCTAGAAACAAAGGGACATACTGGAACAGGACAGGCAGCTGTTGGTCTCCTAGGATGTTAAACAAATACAAATACAGAATGCTAGATCATATTTAAAGCCAGCAAACTAAAATTTCCAAATCGAGAAAATTCAGCAATTGAATCATCTGCGTCTTCCATGACAAGTTTTCTTTACAGTGGAACTCCAGATACTTTATGTTCTAAGTAGAGTAGGGATGGGTTAAAACCTCTTTCAGAATTTTATTGCTGTTTGTTTGTCAAAGCAGGATCTGTTTGTCAATAGGGTCACCCGTCAAAAGTGGTATTTCTTCTCACTTCTTGTGCCTTTAACAGAAGGTGAGGTAAGAGCTCCCGAATGAAGAGGGGCAATATAACCCATTACAGGTTCTAACTCTTCTCCACTCCATAGAAAAACTAAGGTAAGGGTTATGACTGGATTCCCACATTAATTAAACATAAATAAACATCAATTCAAAACACAGCAAGAAAAGTGCAGTGTGCCAATGTGCACACAAAGAGTAAGAATAGTGTCTGGTTCAACAAAATGTGTTGTCTTTAGTACTTAAGTGATTCATCCGGCTACACCCTTGCAGCCATCAAGTAGCAGAGCTTCATTCTGGCCCGATTACACCACTGATGCTTAAGCTTTAATGTAATAAGGAGAACAGAGGACGTATTAATCTTGCTGACAATGAACTGAAGAGCATTAGTCAAGTTGGAGGTAATGGATATCTTAAAGCATATTTAAACCCATAAACAAAATTGTAACATTTTGCAGATTACCAGTCCTTGGATGTAGCAACTCCATTTGTTTTCTTTTAAGGCTTTTGACCTTTCTTTTCACCTAGTAATTCTGCAAACAAAACTTACTGTCCCTGGTTGACAATGCTCACTCTCTCTGTACTGCTGTATACACGGCTATCACCCAGGCTGGAATTCCAACATGTCTTCCTTTCTTTATCTCCAGTACATAACAGTGATGGAATTAGTATTTTACAGAGTAAGGCTCCATGCACACTAGGGGCAAATAAGGGGGGTGGGGGTATGATGGGGGAAATGCCAAAACCTCTGGCAAAAGAAGCTGCAGGAAAAAAAAAATGTTCCTAGTGGCTTGTATTGTAGAAGAGTTTATGAGCATTTATAGGCATTTGCTTTTAAAAGCGTTTTTTTTTTTTTTTTTTTTTTAAAAACATTCCTCTCTGCTCATTTTTCAATTTACACATGAAAACTCTGAACAATCCTAAATGTCCCATTTATAAGTGTTAAGAATTTTCCCTGCCCTAAAACTTCTCTCAAAAGCATGATTCTGAAGAGTTTTTTTCTGCCTCTAAACTGCCTAATGTGCATGAACCCATAGGCTACTATAGAGCTGCTTCAACAGGTTGAAGAAAAAAAAAACCCAAATGCCTGTATAAGCAGCATTTTTTATGCCCAGTGTGCATGGACCCTAAAGGTAAGGATGCGTTTGCTTTCATTTCAGCTCACAGGACAAGGACACTGCATTTCTGGCAAGATTGACATGTATTTTCTGCACTTGCTGGAATTGTAATTAGCCTGAAAAATGAAAATTATTACAGACATTACATCTGAAGGACTGGTAAGCTGCAACAAAATACATTTTTGAGTTTAGGTATCCTTTTAACTGGCTTCACACATTCACCAATATGCAAAAACACATTCAGCATTACATAATGCATGAATCCTAGATATCCTCTACAATAATGAAGTAGCAATGAACATTTCTAGGATTGCGGCGTGCCTGGGAAGTTTTAGAATATTTCCAAGATGTGATTATTACATGGCTGTTCCTTCCAATGTGCACCTACTGCATCATGACCACAGAATGTGCTGAAAAACACTGTCACCATCAATCATGAAAGGATAATGTAACATGTTCCCATAGCGCCCGCCACAACCCCTCCCCCCCCCGACAGATAGTACGGGGAGAAGTTTCCCCATACTGTAAGATTTCAAAACAGCACGGCCGTGCATGGCTCCATCCACGTGGCCACGTCCCTCACAGTGTTCTGTGAATGAGTGCCTACAAGTCCCGACAGCCTTGGTGGCTGTGGGCTTGTGGTTTTCCATGAACTTCCACGGGATTGTGGAGCAGCAAGCAGATATTCTGACAGGTCTGCAGGAGAATTGCATGGCATCAGCGATCTACTGATCACTGGTGCAATGCTTTAGAGACTCCTTTGAACAAAAATAATAAATGTAAATTTTTTACCTGCAAAAAAAATGTGCAATTATCATTTTTGTCCAAAAAGTGAACTTATCCATTAACCACATCAAAATGCTTATTTATGCCCATCCTTAAGGTAGTCATACATGGATCATATTTCAGCTGGTTCAGCAAGGACTGGATGAATTTTGATCCATGTATGGGCAGGCTGGTTGTTGATCAGCTATACTGATCAGTGTATGCGGCATGGAAATCTCCTCGCTGTTAGAATACAGTAACTCAGTGGGAAGGATGTCTCCAACCACATAGAGTGTGTGGATGGGGTCTTTTTTTTTTCCTACCCTGCTGGTAAAACACTGCCTTCAGTTCCTGGAGCCCCACCTCCCAAACAGATCATTTTTTAAGGGTCTCCTTCACCTAGCATAAGAGATTGAATCATCTAGGCCAGTGATTATCACAGTAGCTTGTACTAAAGTCGGCCACATTTTGAATCTTGGCTGGTTCAGCAGGGACTGGACGAGATTTGCACCATGTATGAGCAGGCAGAATGTACCCAAGTTAATCAATCAACTTGGGTACAACCAGCTTGTCGGGTTTTCCATGTGATTATTGCTAGAGGCTATTATAACTGCTAGCAGCAATCACTGTGGTCTCCCTGCAACAATGGCTCCCTCAGCCAGAACACAATGGCTCTCCCGGAAGGATTTCCCCAACACTGACACCCGTTGCAGGAAAGAAAATCTCACAGTCTTTGGCCAGCATTAGAAAAAACCTGAAAACATGACCTGCTTAGTTTACAGAGCATGATGCTGAGCAGTGCTGTAATAGTGGGCTTAAATCCTATTACCACGACATGTGGCAATGCATGTTATGTGCATAGGTGTGCTGCAATGCCATTCATTGCATATGACACTCCAACACACCTTTTCCAACCCACCAGCATTTAGGCTTACCAGAAAGCACTACTGTGAATATTTTTGGCATGTTTTGTGCATATGGAACCCCACGCAAATAAATAATCTCCCTTAATGCAACACACATGATATATGCAAAGATGTAAAAGGGTCATAAAAACATTGTACAGCTCCTCCAACATACACTCATGTACCTTAAGTTCACCACATGTTGCAATCTGACTATACATTCTCCTGTAAATTTTCCAATTACAGTGGGGCAAAAAAGTATTTAGTCAGCCACCAATTGTGCAAGTTCTCCCACTTAAAAAGATGAGAGAGGCCTGTAATTGGCATCATAGGTAGACCTCAACTATGAGAGACAAAATGAGAAAAAGAATCCAGACAATCACATTGGCTGATTTGGAAAGAATTTATTTGCAAATTATGGTGGAAAATAAGTATTTGGTCAATATCAAAAGTTCATCTCAATACTTTGTTATATATCCCTTGTTGGCAATGACAGAGGTCAAACGTTTCCTGTAAGTCTTCACAAGGTTGGCGCACACTGTTGCTGGTATGTTGGCCCATTCCTCCATGCAGATCTCCTCTAGAGCAGTGATGTTTTGGGGCTGTCGCTGGGCAACACAGGCTTTCAACTCCCTCCAAAGGTTTTCTATGGGGTTGAGATCTCTAGACTGGCTAGGCCACTCCAGGACCTTGAAATGCTTCTTACGAAGACACTCCGTTGCCCGAGCGGTATGTTTGGGATCATTGTCATGTTGGAAGACCCAGCCACGTTTCATCATCAATGCCCTTGCTGATGGGAGGTTTGCACTCAAAATCTCACGATACATGGCCCCATTCATTCTGTCCTGTACATGGATCAGTCGTCTTGGTCCCTTTGCGGAGAAACAGACCCAAAGCATGATGTTGCCATCCCCATGCTTCACAGTAGGTATGGTGTTCTTTGGATGCAACTCAGCAGTCTCTCTCCTCCAAACACAACGAGTTGTGTTTCTACCAAACAGTTCTATTTTGGTTTCATCTGACCATATGACATTCTCCCAATCCTCTTCTGGATCATCCAAATGCTCTCTAGCAAACTTCAGATGGGCCCGGACATGTACTGGTTTAAGTAGGGGGACACGTCTGGCACTGCAGGATCTGAGTCCCTGGCGGCGTAGTGTGTTATTGATGGTATCCTTTGCTACGTTGGTCCCAGCTCTCTGCAGGTGATCACTTGGTCCCCCCTTGTGGTCCTGGGATTTTTGCTCACTGTTCTTGTGATCATTTTGACCCCACGGGGTGAGATCTTGCATGGAGCCCCAGATCGAGGGAGATAATCAGTGGTCTTGTATGTCTTCCAGTTTCTAATTATTGCTCCCACAGTTGATTTGTTCACACCAAGCTGCTTGCCTATTGCACATTCAGTCTTCCCAATCTGGTGCAGGTCTACAATTTTGTTTCTGGTGTCCTTCGACAGATCTTTGGTCTTCACCATAGTGGAGTTTGGAGTGTGACTGTTTGAGGTTGTGGACAGGTGTCTTTTATACTGATAACAAGTTCAAACAGGTGCCATTGATACAGGTAATGAGTGCAGGACAGAGGAGCCTCTTAAAGAAGAAGGTACAGGTCTGTAGGAGCCAGAAATCTTGTTTGTTTGTAGGTGACCAAATACTTATTTTCAAATAAATTCTTTCCAAATCAGCCAATGTGATTATCTGGATTTGTTTTCTCATTTTTGTCTCTCATAGTTGAGGTCTACCTATGATGCAAATTACAGGCCTCTCATCTTTTTAAGTGGGAGAACTTGCACAATTGGTGGCTGACTAAAATACTTTTTTGACCCACTGTATGTAGTGGAATTGCCTGCCTCATAGGATACCGGTTGACTGTATAATTGGGACGGGCACACATAAAAATATTAGGATTTGGTAAATCTTAAACTGTTCAGAGTTTGTACAATCAAATAATATGTGGTGACCTTTAGTGAGCCCCAGGTCCACATTATAATAAATCCCACAGCCATATACATCACTACCTTATCCTATAGAGTCTCAAAACAATAAAAATCAAATGTAAATACTTGTTACATTTTTGGCAATCATAACCCATTGAGCAATTAAATTTCAATTTGTACTACAGCCTTCAATATAAAAACTCAGTTTAGTATAAATAAAACCAAGGCTTCCTTTCATTAGTCAGTTCATTATATACCTTAACAGAGTTACCAAAGTCAGTTAGCTGCAGAGAGGAGGAGGAGCAGAAGAGAGAGCGGCAAGAATCCATTTGATGCATTAGAGGAGAAAGACAGATTAAATTAGTTACATAAAACAGACTGCGCACCAGTCACTGTGGACATGTATGCACACTTTAAGAGGAATATAGAGTAACACATGATGAATATATGCTATACAGTATGATGCTAATGGCACATTAGCAGATTCTTCACAGGAATATAATTACCAATATCTCCACAATGGTATGGGGAAGATGCACTTTGAATTACCCTTTCAACCCTTTTTTATTAAGCTGATTAATGGGGTCAAAAAGATTTTTTTCTTTTTTTTTGGTTAAGTTGTTGGGTATGTTTATTTTATTTACATCACTGTAAACAGGTGACATTTCATTCAAGCTAACAATCTATGTTATTTTGTTATGTACTAAACTGAATGTAGTATTAATGAAGCATTGCACTTGGCTATTGATGTTGACCATGGGAATATCATCATACATTATATTAATATAGCTGCCAGTGTAAGGACCCTTTTACATTAAAATGGTGTGACAGGTAGATTCCAACCCCAACTTTAACTGGGGAGGGAGGAGGGAACATTCTCCTTCTGCAATAATGGTATACTCATATTTATAGCAGCATTGTATGATCGTGTCAAGAACAAATGTAGGTTATAGTCCTGAAGACAAGGAAATGAAAAATACATGAAGCTTGGAAACAACACACAGTATCACTCAAATAAAATTGATGTCCACACAATGTATTTAATGTAAAGTCTGCCTTTTCCAAAAGAGACAAAAAGACACAACATGCATAATTAATAAGACCTAATCCCTCTGGTTGTGCTGGTGTGCAATATTCGGCTTTGTACCACATGAGTACCTTAATGTCTGAGCTAAAGTTATTGATCTTCTGCCAGCCAGCATTCTCCAGATGGAAGTTGGCCCATCTCAACAGCAACTCTTCAGGGGACAGTTTCATCAGATCCTCCAAAGTCTCTCCATCACGAAGCAAGGCAGCCAAGGCTGGAGTGGATAAAACAGAAATCAGCTGCATGGTAAACCTAGTAAACTTTTTTTTTTTCTTTAATACAAAACACATACATTTAATTTCTATATGGCAAGTTCTTTCTCGCCAACTCTACTAGGCAAAATTGGTTATTAAAGTTATACCGAATGCTTTATAAGTTATTCATCTTAAAAAGGTAATTATTCAATTGCATCAAGGTATAGTTACCATTTAAATTGTTTAAATATTACTGCTATAAATAGATACTATAAAAAATAAAATAAAAATAATGCTGGTCATAGAGGGATCAAAATTCAGCCAGGTCAGCAGGGATGAGCCAAATTTCAATCCATGTCTGGCCGTCTCTGTTCAACAGAAGTCGATTATTAGAACAAGGATGTTGGAAAATTATTCTCAATCAACTGCTGCAGCTGCAGATCAGTGTTTTCTGATGCAGAGAGTCTGGTCAATGTCCCAGCAGGGATGATTTGCAAACAAGGTGGATGGAGGAATCCGTTTGTTTTTTCATTCAGCACACTGGCTGACCAAAAAAAAAAAAAAATAAAGGTCATCTATGACCAGCTTAAAGCAGTGTAAACTTTTTTTTTTTTTTTTTTTTTTTAAACTAAGCTAATAAATATGTTCTACTTGCCCCGAGCCTCCTCTTCACAAACAGCACAGCTCCCTCCTCATTGGCATAGACTGACAGCAGCAGGAGCCAACGGCTCCCACTGCTATCGATCTGCCCTATGAGACCAAAGAAAAAGGGCAACACTGGATCAATAGAGGACTCAGATATGTATTTAGGTAGGTGGGAAGAGGAACATCTACTGAAAGCTTTTCTTCACGTTAATGCATAAAATGCATTATGGTAAAAAAAAAAAAAAACTTTTGACTTTAGAACCACTTTAAGTGTATCTCTTTCCCAAGAACAAGTAGTAATTTGTGGGCTAAACCATTAGCGATAATTTACCTTCATTTCTGCTGATCTCAATGTCAGCAAACAAACCGATTTTAATAATCTGCCACAGGAGTCCCAGGACCAGGTGAGGCTTTCCAGCCTTCAAGTCTTCTGCTCCAATATTAACCACATGACATCCAATGGCAGAAGCAGAGTTCAATGCCAAGTTCAAATTTTCCTGCAGAGAGAACAGATTACGAGTGTGGTGTGAAATAACATCTATGTTTAAACAATTAAAAAATGCAGGGGATGGAAAAAAGCACATACAGTATCTCAAGACTGAACCATTTTCAGTTCAAATTAATGTAGAAGAAAAATGAATATATCAAATGAAAAGAAGCAATGTCATGGATATTTAGTCCAACAGTATAGACATGGAAGTACAGGTGCGCAAGTACTAAAAGTTTTTGTAGTCACTTCGAAATGGAAAACAACATTTACAACTTGGGACACCTGGTACCAACACAAAACTAACCTAACCCTGAAGCTTAACCCTTAAAACTACACTAACAATTAACCCAAACTGCCCTTAATCTTAGCCTCTTAATATGTACTGTATACCCCTGTATTTATACTCAAAAGATTGTTTTACAGCTTTGGATAGTGCGAGGAAGGGTTAGAAGTACTGCTGCAATTTTATTGCCATGATCTACCACTCAATTTGCCCTGGTGACCATGGTCAGCCGGCCAGAAGGTGAGAACAGTTTTAAACAGTACAGAAGGTAGGGGAATCTTCCAATAGGGATCTGTGCTCTAGCGACAACTGTTTAACATGGGATTTTCCCTCACTCTGCATAAAACATGTCAAATGGCCATAGGCATTTTTTTTTCCTCAGAGAAGCTTATCCAATTCCCCCATAATTGAGCACAGAACTACCTCTGTCAGTACAAAGATGGGCCAAAATGCAATGTTTCCTTTCCCCTCTTCAAGCACTATGGGATTGATTAAAGACACAGACTGAGCACTTTTCAAAGTGCAGTTGCTCCAGAGCTTCGTAAACAAGCAGAAGCTCTGCTGACTTCCATCATCCAATCATGTACAAGCAAAAATGTGGTTTTATTTTCCTTGCATTTGATTGGATAGACTTTACCTCATTTATGAAGCTTTGCAGCAACTGCATTTGGCAGATTGCACAGTTTATTTGCCTTCAGTAAATCAACCCTTATGTTTCCTTTCCCTTTTTTTAAATATTTGATTCTGCTTAATTTAAATGATCAATGACTCCAAGTCAAAACCAAATGTGCTGACTGCTGTACACAACTAGAACTTAGAAAGTCTCTGAATTTCTGTGTGATTATTTGCGTAGTGACGCCAATCTCAATTTGATGTTTAAATTCAAAATTCTGAGACTTCTGCAGTAAAAGCTAATCCTGCTTAGTGACTCACCTGGATGGTGAAAGCAGTTAGTTTCTTCTTGTTAATTGCTCTTTCATCAATAGTGTCAGGTACAGACAAGTTAACCATTTTACTGGAAAAAAGGAAAGGTAATATTCAAATGAAGCTTTGACAGTTCACATTAAACGATAGCCATGAAATACAGCTAAGTTTCTAGGCTGCTAAGTGCAACTGTGGCTAGGCTATGATAATTCAAATAAATACATACATATGTTCTAATCTCTAAGAGGCATAGTAGAGCATAATGCACAACTCCAATCCCCAAAAAAAGTTGGGATGCTGTGTAACATCTGCATAAAAATAGAATGCAATGATTTGCAAATCTCACATCTATATTTTGTTCACAACAGAAAAAAAAATCAAATTATAAAACTGGGAAAATGTCCCATTAAAAAAAAAAAAAAAAAGTAATTTTGAAACTGATGGCAGCAACACGTCTCAAAAAAAGTTGGGACAGGGCAACAAAAAGCTGGCAAAATTAGTGGTACTAACAAGGAAGAGCTAGAAGAACATTTTGCAATTAGGTTATTTGGCAACAGGTCAGTAATATGAATGAAAAGCGCATCTTAGAAAGTCAGGGTGTGTCAGAAGTAAAGATGGGCAGAGATTCATCAATCTGTGAAAAGCTGCATCTAAAAATTGTTGAATAATTTCAGGATAATGTTCAACGTAAAATTGCAAACACTTAAATATATCAGCATCTACAGTACATAAGATCATAAAAAGATTCAGAGAGTCTGGAGAAATCTGTGTGGACAAGGTCCCAGTTATATTATGTACTGTAGATAATATATTTAAAGTCTTTGCAACTTTACGTTGAGGAATATTATGCTGAAATTGTTCAAACTTTTTTGGAATTGGGGTTTTATAGTCTGTTCATGTATCAGCCTTCTTATATAAATAACTGTAAAATATCAGCCTGATGAGAGTTATCAATGTGTGCATGTTAAAAGGTTTCTACTGAAGAATTTGTAATGTACACAGAGGAAGCCATATTTGGTTTAGCTGCTCTCTCTTATAATGCGAGTCCACAAATTGACTGACAACAGTTCAATCACTATGTGGCTGAAATCTCAACAGTTGTTAATCAGGAAGGATAACTGAAGCAGAATCATGTACACAGCTCTCTGGTGGTTCATCTACCAATCTCTATATTTAATGAAACACAAATATGAAGCAATCATGTGTAAAAAACTAAATACTCCATCAAAAATTACTAAAAAGGAAAAAGTCTACAGTAATGCAGAAATATTTGCTGAAAATGCCCTCTAAATGTACTATAAAATGCACTATATTTGTATAAAAATGCAGGCTGGCAGGTAAGTGTGCTTGGAAATCTTTGGTTCGTTGTGTGTGTTGCCTTTCCCTGTGCACCTTAATGCAAAGGCCTTTAAGGTGTGGGCTCCCTCCAGGCACACCTGACCTTAACTTACCCATCGCTATATGTGCTCAGACTTGGGCGCCTCTAAAAATGAGAGCCAGGACTGCAGTATACAGTGAAGCCTTGACGTGGGCACTGTGGCTTAACCATATATTTGCAAATGTGTGCAAACAAAACCCTTTGTTTTTAATGTGCATTGTTAGACATCAATTTGGTTATTTTGCAGACTGGCTGGTAAGTGTACTGGGAGATCTTGTTTTTTACCTTGAAATGAACCTGTCTTGATAAATATGGCAACTACCATCACTTCGTTCCCTAAAATGCTTCCTAAATGTAATCCTGATGCGCTGTCCTAAATAACTTTTTAGCCTGCTTTTTGGGCCATGCCAGCTGAATTGATGTGACTGAAAATATTTCTTACACCCTACAGGAACATGTCTGATCTAAAATTCATAACAGAAGCCCTCAGTTAACACCCAGCTCTTAAGTCATATGCATCTGTTCACTGCAACTATACTTCCTTCAGGAGTAGAAGATATGTGGATGCAGGAATTGCCCCCGCTGCTCTATTGTATTCTGACAGCAGGGACTCCTTCCCCTACCCCAACATTATTATTATTATTATTATACAGTATTTATAAAGCGCCAATAGTTCGCTCAGCGCTGTACATTACAAAGGGGGACAGAACATGTGACAGAACAATACCAATACAATGCGACACACGAGGGGTTTGAGGGCATTGCTCTTTCGAGCTTACAATCTAGGAATTAAAATATATGTAATACAGTTTTATCAGTTGGTAATCAGGTCTTTGTTCGTTTTTCTAACTGTGGCAAGCAATGTCAGTAATGTCTTTAGATCCTGGCATCTGAGGGCTTGATAAGCTTCCAGCAGGGGCCATGTCTGGAATAATGGTGATCATTACTCACTAAGCCCTAGCTTGCCAGTCACTGCATAGGACATTGCCTAGGCCCTTTCCACTTTGCTCTTGCTGGGCACACCTATGCCCTGCCTGCTGTGACTCTGCCGTAATGAGTGGACTGATGGAAAATGTAGCTCCCCAAAGAAGATGTACCAGTTAGCACAGTTCTCAAAAATAACATGCCAGCTCTGCCAAACTCCTCATAACATCAGTACTGAGATTGTGGTTCTTACAGTGGTAAGAATTGCTTTCATGCTGAAAGTATATATATGTGAGACTAATATGTATTAATGGGGCCTGATTAAAAAAAGACGCATGATGGCTTCACTATAGAATCTGCCACTATTTAAGAAACAGTAAATAGATTAGCTTTTCCCAGATACACATTTATAGTAAAGTACACTCAATATTTACTGCTACATATGTTTCAGTCATTTAACACAAGGGAACTTCTGCAGTAAATATTAGAATATGAAAAAGGACAACAAATTTTCTACGGCAAGCTGCACTGCCAACATCAAGCTGCTTTTTGGTATATACAAAGGCCAGGCTCTTCAGTACTCACCAAAGCACAATGCCATCTCCAAGTGCCCGGAAAAGGTCGTTGGTGTTTGGATTCATGGGAAGGACATGTTTGCAGTCTGGGTCATTTTCTAAGGCTTTATTTATCCAGTTGACAAAGGCATATTTTTCCTCCTCTAAAATAGACCACAAAACTTGTATGAACGACAGACAACACCCAAAACAAGATCTTCAATCTTATTACACATTAAAACAATATACTTTGTTTTAATGTGTAATATCACTGAAACCACTAAATCATCACTTAACTTCCCCTGCAAATGGAGGGCTGCCAGCACCAGCTTTACCAGCATAAAGCAATGGAGTGGGAGAAGAGGCAGCATATTTCCACTCTTAGGAGGAAAGTATTTTGGGAGGATTTAAAACAAAATTAAAAAAAAAAAAAAAAAAAAAAAAAAAACACATTTGGGCTTTAAAATGAGAAGTACAGCTAAAGCTTTTTGGCTAAAGCCCGCTATCAGCCAGTCCAGGCTGGAGAAAAATCCTGACTTTAAAGTCGGGATCCACCCCAGAGTCTGAAGCGGCACCTGGCTCAACCTCTCAGTGAGCTGCTGAGAGTCTGGAGCTAGCCGCTAGCCCCTCCACAACACAGTGAGTGCAGGAGAGGGGGGCAGGACGGATGGCAGTCATGTGATTGCATAGTTCTCATACTGTGAGCCGGTGGGGGACAGATGCAGCATCAGACCAATGCTGCATCCACCTAGGTAAGTATAAATGGGGGGGGATGCCCATGGTTTCTTTGAAGTCTTTGAAGCAGTGGCGAATTCGACTGCAAAGTGCTGGTGAATCTCAACGCCAGTATGGAAACCTTCCAGTTGCCCATCAGGCTTTTCTGTTGTGCTATCTTACCAGAATAAGAGTGTTGTGTCCCCTCACTAGACAACTCTGAGGTTCCTCCAATTGCACAAATTCCCTCTTTGCGGTTGATTGCTTTCCGGAATGTTTTGGCAATGTCGCTGCTCTTCAGTTCTTGTACAAGCTGCAAAGAAAACAGAAAAATTATCTAAACCCAAAGTTTAAATTGGAAAAGACACGTGTACTATCCAGCATTTCATTTCCATCTGGTCAGGCCATGACTGTTAATCTAATTTAAAATCTGCATTTGTGCCCACCAAGGAAATCTCTACTGGACCATAACCTGCTTCTTACTTTAGCGCATGGAAAAATAAAGCTATTCTGATGAAATTTAATGTCTCTATTGTTAACATTAATAACACTTCTGTCCTGGATAATGTAACCCACTCCAGTCCAATTTTTAACCCGTTTTATTATTATTTTTAACAGCAATGGAAATGTGCGAACCCATATCAACCCTTAAGTGTTTTTTGGGGGTTTTTTCACTGGTTGCTATGGGTTACTGTAATTACTCTATCCAAAACTACAAAAATAAGTTTTTACTAGTATATGGCAAAGAAAGGATGAGACCCCCTCTTTTTTTTTTGCTGTATGTGCTCTTGCTTGAAAAATTGACCCTATTTGTTCTGGTGACTACTGATAAATTTTATAGTTGTCACCAAAACAATAGCTGAGAGGAAATCTATAAATAGGGAGGCCTGTTTCGGTGATAACTGTAAGAGGACATTTCCTTGTTTCAAAAAGATTTCCACTCACCTTTTTTGTGCTTTTGGGACAGAAATGAGGAGAAAATTTTGCACCGGAGTCAATAGGGGGGGCGATTTTGCGCCGGAGTCAAGAGGGGCGGCGATTTTGCACCGGAGTCAAGAGGGGGGGCGATTTTGCACCGGAGTCAAGAGGGGGGGCGATTTTGCACCGGAGTCAAGAGGGGGGGCGAGTTTGCACCGGAGTCAAGAGGGGGGACGAGTTTGCACCGGAGTCAAGAGGGGGGACGAGTTTGCACCGGAGTCAAGAGGGGGGGCGAGTTTGCACCGGAGTCAAGAGGGGGGCGAGTTTGCACTGAAATCAACATGGGGTATTTTGCATTAGAGTCAGTGGGACATGATTTTGCATTGAAGTCATGGGAAAGTTTTTGCATTGAAGTTATTCATCATTTGCCCCCTTTTTTTTTTTCTAATTGGCAAAACACAGATAACCTTATTTTTGGCCGATAATGTTTGGTGGCCGATAGAATGGTGCATCACTAAATGCTACTCTCTCTACCATTGAAAGTTAGTGGACTGAGTGTCTAAAGCACTAATACAAAAAGTGAGCCCAGGGGTCACTCCCTGAAGCCTGTCTGCAGCCTCAGGCCACTCCGTATTGAATTATATTCACTAAATATCCTATGCAGCTCTTTGTCAGAGGCTGTATATTAGGCCCCCTATATCAAATAAGTTTGCCACCACTGGTTTAAAGGTACCCATACAAATGGCATTTGAGCAAAAGGAAAATATGGAGCCTGCCAATGCTAACATGCTAACTACAGTTTCTCTCACAGTTAACACCTTCAGTTGTGATTAACCCAGAGCAAACATGCAGCCTGTGAAGGAAGAACTTCACATGCTTGTTTTGGGTCAGAGATTTTGAAGGTTGTAAAGGCAATAAAATCAGCAAGATACCCGAACAATTATTTTCACAAGGAGAGGTCAGCAGTGGCAAACCCCTTTTTTTCCCCACACTAAAGGTTCCTTTTAAGGGTCATTTAGCGATTTCAAAATGATTATATTACTGTTTATGCATGTGCAATGATACTAATTTTAAAACTATAGGAAAGGGAACCATTACAGCCCCTGTGATGTTTGTACTGCTGTATCTGTCCTTAATGGGGAAATGCACCTTTGTCTTTGTAAACATTGCTAGTAGGACAAAAAGTGATGGGAAATCCAAAATTGCAATATTTATAATCAAAACTTGAATAAAGGGGAAAAAAAAATCTTCCAACTTGGGGCACCTGTTCTGTTGACAACGGTCAAAAAAAAAAAAAAAAAATGACAGATGTAAAATTTGTTGCAACAGAACACAGGGTGATCAAGCTGAACAGAAATGGAGCTTAGTTGTGATAACCATATACTGAAAGCATCTGTTCAGCAGCCTTCTGCTCACCAGATGACATTAATCTTTATAACCCCAAAGCCCCATGGCAGACGATTCTATTAAGCAGCTGATGTATTTATCAGTTTGTTCAAAGCCTTTTCTACCTTTGTATGAGTTTATATATTCCACATACACACCCTCCTGCGCCCTATAAAACATGCCGCACTTTATTCTCAGTTGGTTCTGTTTTAGAGAAGAGCAATCTTTACTTTTAGGTAGAAAGTGTTAAGAGAACCTGGGTGAGCACTAAATGTACTTACAAGTAATCCCAGGCAATAAGTGAAACCAATCAGCAATCTCTAACTGCTATCCAGCAAACACTGCAATTGTGCTAAAAGCAGCTCCTTCACTCAGTATTGTAAGAAAGGTTCTTTGTAATCTACTACACTGAGAATCCAGAGATTACCCCATATGGTATCTAACAGTTCTTTCAGCATCTATTCTCTAAAAAAAAGAAAGACCTCTGCTGGATACCAATGTAAAGTCAAACCCATACTATGATTCATGGTCATGACTGGCTAAAAACATCACAGGGTTGCGATGTGTGTTTTAGTGCTTACATAATAGACTTTTAGAGGAGCTACATGACTGCTGGAATATCTTTTCCTAGTATCATACACATCTTGGAAGAGTGCTGTTTATACATGCACCAGAGAGAGAAGGCAGCATAAGGGGAAAGCTGTATGTGACTTTTTGTACTGTTGAATCCAATAGGCACCTGTGTGAAAATTTTTGTTTTTCGAAAAGTGAAGGAAATCAAGGAGAATTCAGTGAGTACATTTGGGAATACCCCTGCAGCAACACAGGCAAGAGTTCTCAGATCACCAGACTGAAAAACAGAATTCAGGTAGAATGGTAAATGTCTGGAAAACAGCAAGTATGATGTACTCCTTGTCAACACAATTTTCAATTTTCCATTCCTACATCTATTAGGCCCCATTCACACCTGTGTGTACTGGAAACGAGGGGCAGAATCGCACGATTCTGTGATTCCAGAATACCAGCAAAATGTGCAACGTGCTTGTGATGCCATTATTTCTTACATTATTTATTTATTTGGTACATGAGCTTCTTTGGCACATTTTTGAAGCAGAGAGGCATATTCAAAATGAATGGCGCCACTCCTGTGCCTGCATGTACAGTATCCAGACTACTTTTAAAATTATAAACTACATTCTTGTATGTAAATACATTTTAATAGGCAGCGGTGCCAATTGAATATTAGAAAACACTTTCTGGGGTTTTATTACCACTGGAGGACCTGAGTTGTAGATACTTCCTTTCCCACTGCACTGACTGGAATAAAATTCCAGTAGTAAAAAGCTCAGATACGTTGCTAATGGCTAATGCGTTGAACTTGAAATAAATATGTATTATCTTTCTCTAGATCTCCTCCTCGAAGGGGCAAGAACAAGTTGATGATTACCAATACTCCCATGTATGGTCAGAGTGTATGCTTATAGTTTTTCAATTTCTAGCTTCGAGTTACGGAAAGACCCACAAAATGAATGTAAAAAATCTTTACAGTGAATAGCACAGAACTCAGATTAACATTACATTCAGATAGTCCTGTTATTGTAACACATTAATATGCAAAGGATGAATGCATTTTGTCACAAAGCATGGCAACACATGCACAGTGATGCAGTGTGTCTCTGCGCCACTTATTTTGAAGGCCATCACAAAGAACTACACAGGGGCAACCATCAAACTGCATGCATTGTGGGGACCCAAGTTAAAGTATGCACAAATTATTTGGGGGTGTTAAAGCACACTGCTAGCATTATCAAATGTGGCTGCCTTAACACAGTGTGCCTAATTAATGCAATGCATAGTCTGAATGGGCCTTAAAAAGAAAATAAATAAAATGCATAATAAATGCAAAATGTTTGGTAGGTGCATTTACCTTTTTTTGCAGAAGCCTGGGAAGCATTGCACTGCATTTGCCATGCAGGACTGCTACAGACTATCAGTCCATACACCATACACACAGGCAGCTTCACACTGACAGGAAGAATCAATGAACTACCAGAGCACTCTGGTAGTTCACTGAGAACTAAAAGAACGACAGCCACAAAGGCGGTCGGTACTTTTAGTTTCCCATTCACAGAACTCTTTAAATGAATGACACAGGCAGGTGGGAGGAGCCCCGCATTGATGAGTTTTTTTTTAAAATTGTGACCGCTATTGGGAGTAGAAGATCCATCGCTTGCTGTTACAATGGGGGATGGGGCTTTGGTGCAGGGACTGGTGCTACAGTAATATGTTACAACGTGAACATGGGTGTAATATATGTTACAAAATGTGAATTTATCCTTCAGAGTAATTTAGCAAGGTTTCCACCTTTGGCATCATTGCAGAGTTTTTTGTAGAGGGTGTGTGTGTGGTTTTCCTGGCAAAGGATTAGTAACTCTTCATCCACTATTGTGATCCTGCTAGTCTTGGTCACACTGCATAGCAGTCACATGTTACCACTATTTCCTATCTTCCTACGGAACCCGACTGCTCATTTAATAATGAGTCATTGACTGCTGATTCACTGGGAGATGAGCAGGCAGGATAATATTCATTTTAGAACAGTCTGGCAAATTCCATCCAAGTACCACCAATCTGAATATGTGCAGCCTTCTGCTATAGATGGATTATTCTGCAACAGTAGTGTGAATGAAACAGCAAAAGAAACATTTTGAGTGGTTTAACTAGGTTTTTACATTTTAAAGAATTCCTTTAACATTCCCCTCCCAATTCAGACTACCCTTCGGTTTGTCAAGCAAGGTTAGACAATGTCTGAACGAATCGTAAATAACCCATCGACTTCTCAGAAGACAAGGTCAAGGCTGTCCTTCACAGACTAAGCAGGTGGACATCTAGTGAATGTCTGCCAGTCCTATCTGGTGTTTTACCAGAGTGGCAGGCTGCTATTAAATTGAACATAGCAGGTATGATGGGCTTCTTGCTGGTACTTCTCCAAATCTACCAGATGTTTCCTTTACACTACAAAAACACAGGCTAATCATAACATAAGGAGTTAATGGTGTAAAAAAAATGTTTTTTTCCCAGCCCCAGCCCAAACACAGCTTGGCCAACACATTGATCTCCTGCAGAGACCTATAACCCAGAAAGTAAACTTCAGAATGTACTGTGTGTTTAGCTGGCTGTAGAACTGTATTGTCTGTCAAATACTCAAGGATCGTGTCAACATAAATATAATATGTTCACACTCCATCAAAAACCAGCTGTAAACACTGTCATAGTAGGAACTAGGAACAATGATGGAAGCCTTCCAGTCGCTCTAGAACTATGAGTTCTAGCCTCCATTCCCAATCAGTGATAGACCTTGCCTAATAGCCTGCTCAGCAATCATTATTATGCACCAATTACTAAAAGTCCCTAAATCTTACCAATTACCAATGGTGTGCCAGTTCAGTAATGGAGCTTAACACTTTAATGCTAAACACTGAGTAACCAAATACACAGATAATATACACAAAAGAAAATAATTTTACCTTCCAAAGAATTAGCATTTCTATACATCCAGTCCTGAGATTAGCCCTGCCACAAAGCACAGCCCTGTCTGTCATAACAGGGGTACCCAACCTGTGGCCCTGGGAGCCCTCTGATGTGGCCCTTGACCTCAAACTAGGGAAGCACACTTCTATTATATCCTGTTGGTTTGGTGCACTTTCTAAAAGCGCACCAAAATCTTGAATGCAGGAGTTTTAGTGCGCTTTCAGAAAATGCACCACACCTGCAAGATATAATAGAAGTCTATGGCAAAGTGTAGCTAACCCTTGCTTATATTTGCAGTTTGGGGGGCATTACCGGTTAACAAATCACTTATGTAGCCCACACTCTTCAAAAGTTTGATCACCCCTGCTCTACAAAAACAGGGCATTCTACAACACTAATGCCAAGTCAACCTCAGGTATATATACAGTTCACAATAGATTTATCAGACAGGAAGAGATGGGACAACAGGAACCCAGACAGCAATATTATTATTATTATACAGTATTTATAAAGCGGCAATAGTTCGCTCAGCGCTGTACATTACAAAAGCTATCTAACAGGGCTCTAGCCTTCCCCGCTCTACTACAAAATACGTGTGAACAAGGTGTCAAAGAATTAAAGTGTGTGTTCATCAATGCCAGAAGTCTGCCAAGCAAAATAGGCGAGTTGGAAGCTTTAGTGCATGAAGAGAACTATGATTTAATTGGTATTGCTGAATCTTGCCTTCATTCTTCACATGACTGTGCCCATTAATATTCCTGGTTATGTTATCTTTTGGAGAGACAGGGTAAATAGGAAAGGTGGTGGTGTCTGTCTCTATGTGAGAAGTGATCTCAGAGAGTGTGAAAGAAGACCTAGTTGATGGAGAGTGTGATGAGGCTGAAGTATTATGGGTGGAACTGCATATGGGGGTGCATACTACAACAGGTAATCATTGGAGTTTGTGATAGGTCTCCCAGTGTTAATGAGGAGGTGGAGACTCAGCTCCTTGCACAGATCGAAAGGCTGCAAGGGCTGGGACAGTGATAATAATGGGGAATTTTAACTACCCAGAAATTGACTGTAGTAATGGTACTGCAGGAACAGTTAAGAGGCAAAAAATTTTAAACCTACTCCAGGACAATTTTATGGTACAGTTCATAGAGGCCCCAACTAGGAATGATGCCCTGGACCTGGTAATCTCAAACCATGCAGAGCTTATTACGAATGTCCATATAAAAGTACATCTGGGTAGCAGTGACCATAACATTATTTAATTTATTGTTAGCTGTAGACAGCAAGCACACACGGGAAAAATAAAAACGCTCAATTTTAAAAGAGCTAATTTTCCAAGGCTGAGAGCTGCTCTCCAAAGACTTAGACTGGGAGGGAATATTGACATCAATGAACACAACACCGAAATGGGAGTTCTTCAAAAAAGACTGTATGTGAACACACTGCAAAATATATTCCCATGGGCAACAAGTTGAAAAGGCTAAAAATCAAATCTATGTGGCTTACGGCCAAGTTAAAAAAAGCTATAGAAAATAAGAAAAAATTGAAAACGAACAACAGATTGCAAAGGATAGCAAGACCAACCCCAAAAAATTCTTCAAATATATTAATAGTAAAGAGGTCCAGCCCGAGCATGTAGGCCCTTTAATAAATTTGCCTTCTCTTCGTCCCCAGTCACCCACTCTAGATTATTTTGTAAATACCTTCTTCAGCTCTGTGTATACAAAGGAGCATGGGGGAGCTCTTGTCCATAATGGGATGGTATTGACACAGCTCCAGATGATCCACATTGGCTCACAACTGATATGATCCAAAAATATTTAGACAGAATAAAGGTGAATAAAGCACCTGGACTGGATGGCATACACCCATGGGTCCTTAAAGAATTGAGCTCTGTCATTTCAAAGCCATAGTTTATCACTTTTATGGACTCTTTAATGATAGGCATAGTACCACTGGATTGGCGTAAGGCCAATGTGGTGCCAATATTTAAAAAGGGGTCAAAATCTTTACCTAGTAATTATAGATCTGTTAGACCACATCCTGCATTTATTTATGGGACTTTTTCTTGTCATTTTGTGTAATACATATTGATACCATTTAATGCGGATTGCTATTCCATCGGTTTTTTGGCTATTTTAGATTACGTCACAGTAATATTAATATATATATATTTATTATTCTTAGCGCTGCACTATTCTTTGTTTCAATTTGTCTATTGAGAGGATTTGTGGTTCCTTTTTTGGTGCATTGGCTGCTGGTTCAGTTAAGCGCTCGCTGAGCTTTCCATGTTTACAAGTGGTTAATGATTCATACTCTGAATGGTCTATGGTTGTCAGTGGTATACCCCAAGGATCAGTGTTGGGACCCTTACATTTTAATATATTTATAAACGATATAGGGTCTGGGATTAAAAACCCCATTTCAGTCTTGTTAATTGGGCAATTATGTGGAAAATGAGGTTTAATGTTGATAAATGTAAAGTTATGCACTTGGGGGCTAAGAATATGCATGCATCATACATACTAGGAGGAGTACAACTGGGGGAATCAATGGTGGAGAAGGATCTGGGAGTTCTGGTAGATCACAAGCTTAATAATGGCATGCAATGCCAAGCTGCGGTTTCTAAAGTGATCAAAATCCTCTCTTGTATTAAAAGAGGTATAGACGAGAGAGAGAGAGAGAGAGAGATCATATTACCCCTGTACAAATTAGTAACACCTCATCTGGAATATGCAGTTCAGTTTTGGGCACCAATTCACAAAAAGAACATTGGGGAACTGGAGAAAGATTAGAGGAACTGAATTTATTCTCTGTAAGGATTAAGGGGGGATATCATCAACATGTATAAATACATCAGTGGTTCATATAGTGAACTCGGTGTAGAGCTATTCACCCTGAGGTCATCACAGAGGACAAGGTGGCACGCTTTAAGTCTGGAGGAAAAGAAATTTAATCTCCAAACCACGGAAAGGTTTCTTCACAGTGAGAGCTGTGAAAATGTGGAATAGGCTCCCTCAAGAGTTGGTTCTGGCCAGCTCTGTGGAGTGCTTTAAAAAAAGGCCTGGATTATTTCTTAGATACACAGAATATAACTGGATACTAACATTTATAGGTAAAGTTGATCCAGGGAATATCCGATTGTCTCTTGTGGGATCAGAAAGGATTTTTTTTCCCTGCAGGAGCAAATTGAATCATGCTTTGCTGGGGGGGGTTTTTTGCGTTCTTCTGGATCAACCTATACTTATGGGTATAGGATTATAAAACTTTTTTTTTTTAATGGTTGAACTGGATGGACTTTTGTCTTTTTTCAACCAGACTATGTAACAGAAAAAAAACGTGTGTGTTGCTCTGAAAGATTTCCCATTACCTCCTATTGGACGATAGCGTACAGAAAGCAAGAGAAAATCTCTTCAATGGAGACCCAAATACCAGTAAAAACCC